>NC_133658.1:612695355-613895355 GCF_037893015.1 Macrotis lagotis
CCAAACACCTTGATAAAATTCAACTTCCTTGCTAGAACAAAATATTTTATTTTAAGGACTTGTAAAATTGGTTGGGGTGAAGGGTGGAGGGTCGAGAAAATGTAAGAGTAAGAGAGCTAATTTTCAGAGCCTGAGACATGGTAGAAAAGAGAGTAAAGTTGTATGAGATATTCAGTTTGAGTGCCTGGGCTAGTTGCACACCAGATGGTGGGAAACAAATATAGAAAGGGAGGGTGGTACCAAATACCAACTTCTTTAATTTGACAGTGTTGATGAGGATATGGATTGTGAATATAAAATGAAGGTTCCCTCTACCTCTGAATTTCAGCTAATTGTTATAGCCTAAAGAAGCTCGGCATGTTTTCTTAGATTTAGAACTGGAAGGGGAATCTGATGGTTACAAAGGAGGAAACTGAGTCCAAAAACTTAAAGCATTTGCCTAAGGTCATATGGAAATAGATTGTAAAATAGGGATTCAATCCCAGATCCTTTTCCTCCATTCCACTGTGCCTCATGAGCCTGGCTAGTCAGACTATCCCAAGAGCATTTACAGATTAAAATGGATAGGGGCAATAGACAAATACAAAATGGAATGGATTTTCCTATAAGGTATAAAACACTGATCTGAATATATTTTTAATTAGATTGCTTTCTAGTTTTAGATTGTTCTTCCCAACTCTTATTGAATGAGGCATCTTCTCTAGGCATTTGTGTCTTTGTGTTCATTACAATCTAAAGTACTGTGCATGCTTGCTTCGTGGTCTCATTTATCCGACACCTTCCACTGTTTGTTTTTATATTTTTTAATCTAGTTCCTGGTAATTTTTATAATTACTACTTTGTAGCCAAATTTGAAATCTATACCAAAACTCCTTCTTTTTTTTTGTTTTCTTTTTCTTGTTATCTTTGACCTTGTTACTACATTCTTACTATTTTTGTCTAATTATTTTATCTATTTTGTTCTTATTTTATGAAATTCTATAAAATATCTCATTTAATTTGATTGTTATAACACTAAATCCACAGATTGTTTTTTTCCTATTTTGAACTACCTCAGCCACAAATATTGAATACCTTTTTAAAATGTGTATGTCTTTTATTTCTGTAAAATAAACTGTTTATAGTTGTAGTTTTGTAAGCCCAGTTTGTGTTTTGATAGGTTAATTCTCAGAAAATTAATGCATTTGTGGTTGCCATAAATGGAATTATTTCCTGTGGGTTTTGTTATTAATTCATAGAAAGCTTGGTGGTTTGGTGGATTTATTTTACATTCGACTAGATGATTATTGCACTGAAGCTGTTTTTGCTCATTTTCTTGCCTTCTCTAAGTAATATCATACCAACTTCATACAGAAATAATTTCCCACCTTCTACCTATGATTATTAACTCAAAAAAATTTGTCTTATTGCTACATTTTACATTTATAATACTATATTAATTATTAATGGATACAATGGACATCCTAGCTTTAGTTTTATTACTACCAAGAAAGTTTGCAGTTTTTCTCTGTTTTGAAAAATGGTAGTTTTGGGTTATAGAAAGCTTTATTATATTAAGGAAATGTATTTTAGTCCCATAATTTTGACATTTTGACCATAATTGAGAGATGTATTTTTGAAGACTATATCTATTGGTATGATCAGTAGTTTTATTAATTTGTTATTAACATTATTGTGTTATACTTATGCTAATATTGAGACAAATTTTCCATTACTAGAATAAATCCTACCTGATTAGAGTGAGTAATTTTTCAAATATAGTATTTTAGACTCTTTTATAACATTTATCTAAGTCTTTTCATCAATATTAATTAATAATATTGGTTTATAAATTTCTAAGTTTTATCTCCCCTTGTTTTGGTAATTCAGTCCACATTTATTTTGAAGAAAGAGTTCAAATAGATTCCTTCTTTCCCTGTTTTATGTCTGGCTATGTAGCAAAGGTCTCCATTTTTTCTTTATATCATAGAAACTTCTGAAGATTTCAAATCATGAGTGACCCAATGTGCAATGAAAAGATATGTGACAGGCTTAAATATTACCAAAGATTATTTGCATAAAGAACATGATATAAAACATCATTAAGACAATGTATGAACAGAAAGTAATGGGACATTCATGTAGTAATTGTAATGATTAACAAATGAGAACTGCTGCACTGATGTGTGTAAAATGTTAAAGACTCTAAAGGAAATCTTCCAATGTTTGGAATAGATCCTCTAATGAGGATTTATGTAAAGAAATGGACAAAAATTACACAGGATTAGAAGATGTAGATGATTTACAGTTTGGTCAGGTGGAGAAATTACCAAACATAGAAGTACTTCAGTATTTTCTTGAATATTCAAAGGTTAATTCAGGTCATGAATTTTCTTATTTAATGTATTTCAACACAGATTTACTTAGAACCTCTGCAAGCATGGTTGGTTTGGGGATTCTTCAGGTACCAGGCTTTAGAATCAGGAAAACCTGGGTTTGAATCCCACTTCAGACATTTACAACTTGTGTATGCTTTGGAAAATCATTTAACTTCTTTTTTTAAAATTTATTTATTTACTTACACATTATTAAAATAGTCTTGTTGTAAGAGCAAACATAATCCCCCTTCCCCTCACAAAAATATGTTGAGCACTACTCGAGTGAGTTTTGGTTAGAGGTCAGTTATGACTAAAAGACCCAAGCTTTGGTGACCCTCAAACAGAAGGCTTTCCATGGAACACTGATTTGATGATACAACTGCATCATTCGTCATCTCACCTGTTGATAGCCCTGTTCCTGAACTTCTTGACCTGACTTACATCCTGCTAGATTACATCCTGCGCAAGTTAGAGTTACATCATTGTTTTTTATCCTGAATGCTAGTTCTGTGGTTTTCTTCTATAAGAACTGTTTGATACTTTCAATAAATGGCTCTGCTAGTTGTCCTTCTAGTACCCCTACCTGAGAGTATGTATGTTTCTTTTTCTCTCTCCTGAGCTGAATGAATCCCCTGGTGGACAGGGGAACTCAACAAAAATAGAAAAACCTCACAAAAAATAATGTGACAGAAAAATAAAAATAAATTATACTTCAGTCTGTGTTCCAATTCTATCAGTTCTGTCTCTGGGATGGATTGCACTTTCTATCATTAAGTCCATCAGAGAAGTTGCTTCAGTATTTTTTGTCCCATGGTTGAGTTGCTATTGCTAACTGCATTTCCCTCTATCCATTCCTTCTCATTCCTATTTATTCTAATCTCTCTCTCCTTTTACTTTGTTCCTCCTCAAAAGAAACAATCCTCAAAAGTGTGCTATAGAGCAGCCAAGTGGTGCAGAGGACAGAGCACCAGCCCTGGGGTCAGTCACTTAACTTCTAACTGCCTCAGTTTTGAATAGATCTTCTAATGAGGATTTATGTAAAGAAATGGACAAAAATTAATAATCCATAAGGTGCTTTAAGATTGAAAACTATGATCCTATGATCTTCTTATCTCTTTCCTTCAGTCTTGCCCCCTCCATATTATTCATGTTCCTAGAGTGAAGAATCATAAAGAGAATATTAAGCTTGAATAATTTTATTGGGTCCTAGATTTTGGTTTTAAAAAAAGACATGAGGAAAAAGAAAGAATTATATTAAGGGAGCTGGCAAGATGGTGGAAGATGTTTAGATGAAATGTGAAGCATGGCCTGGTCTGAAATTCTAGTCTTAGATATAGTGGGCTATAGTTCATCCTTAGTCATCAATCCAGAATTTGTTAGATAGATGGATACATAGATATAGAGATACATAGATTGATAATGCTCATTTTATATTCTTCATACCACCTATTACTTTGAATTAAGAGTTTAAAATACTTAAATGATCACCCCTTGGTGATTTGGATCTGCTATGCAAACCACTTGCTACAGGAAAATTGGAAGGATGTTACTACATTAGAAAGAGGAGGAAAACCCTTTCTTTCAGTTACTCTCATACTCAATTCAATGTAGGGCAGACAAAGAAGAGTCAGGCTGATTGAAAAGAATCTGGGTGAAAATATAGGAGTTACAGTCCTACAGGGAGATGTAATAGAAACAGTGAGTCAGTTCTTTAGGAGAAGATAGTGCCATGGTGAAGTCACCTTTTATAGGTACACTGATTAATTAGTTATAGAAGAGGAAAATCAGGAAACAAGATAGCTGGAATCAGATGTGTTTGCATCATGGAGAATGTGAAAGGCTACCTGAGGCTTTGACATTATAGCAACAAGGCCAAGAAACAATAACTGCAGATTGAAGCAATTGTGCTATCTAAAGAAGGGACATTCCCTTTCTTGGTGATTGATTCCCAAGGGCCAATTTTGAAGATTTGAGGTATCTTCAGTTACTTCATGTGAGTATCATTCAATTCACACGCTAAAATAAATTTTAAATCCCCTCTAATGTAAAATAATTAACATGCCCCTAGGGTACTTGGAAACGGAAGGAAAAAAATTCCAGCTAACAAAAGACATTAGGCTGTCCTTTTAAAAGGTTGAAATTCTTACTATTTCTTAATAGAGTTCTTCAATTCCTTGTTCCCTGGCAAAGTCTTTGTCTGAAGTTCCACCCATCTGCTAGGTTTAATTACCCAGTTTCTGTTAATATCCCCACACCCAGAGACCTCCAGGTCATAGGTATGTATGTCTAATAAATCATAGAGATGAATAAATAATATTGGCAAGAATGGGGCTCAGCCTAGGGAGGTCCAACACACATGAAGAATGCAAAGCTCCCTGAGGTTGGGCAATTCCTCATTGTGGTAGAAACAATAGACATCATCATATGTGTGATGCTATTATACCAATACTTTTGAAATATAAAAATAACCAAACATCAAAATTCCTGATATACAGGTCCAGGCTTCCTGTTAGTACTTGATCAACTGTAATAAAGGAACTACATTTATAGAGTATCGTTGAGGGACAGACTAAAAAATAATCGTATCTAGTATTTATATAGCATTTTGAGTTTTTCAGTGTTTTATATATTATCTTATTTGATCCACAACAATTGGGGGGGGATAAGTGCTGTTATTATTTTCATCTTACAATTAAAGAGACTGAGGCAAACAGAGGTTAGTTAAGTCATTTGCTCAGAGTCACATAACTAGGAAGGGGCTGAGGCAAGATTCTAACTCAGGTCTTTGTGAATCATAAACTAGTTCACTTAATGGTGAAAGTTCTGAGAAGGGTTTTGCAATTCAAGTCTACTCATCTAGGATAGATCTCCTGGAGGAAGTAGATACTTCAAAGAAAGTGGATATGGAAACCTGGTCCAATATAAAAAGACTGACAACCTGTTTGAAGAGTCTATGTTTTATATCAGGGAAAGACAAGGCATATGGACAAAGAGGTCATGAATTAGAGAATAATATTTTTTTTCTTTTTTAAAGTTTTGTTTATGCCTTATTTTGCATCACATATTTTATCTAGATGTACCTCTCCTCCCCTCTTTCATCCTAGGTATCCTTCGTTTGCAAGAAAGAAAAAAAAAACTAGTTAAGTACAACCAAATAAGAGTAGCCATTTTTGACAATATTCCAAATACATAGGCCCCTATCTATCTAATGAAAGGAGACGGGTATATTTTCTAATATCCTCCCTGAATCTAGATTGGTGAATATAATGACTGCAAAACATTTGGTTTCTTTTCATCATTCTTATTAACTGCATCTCTGTAATAATTTTGTATCTTGTTGCCCTAACTGCTCAGTTACCTCTGTTTCAGTTTATTCAATTCTCTCTGTATCAGTTTATTCAATTCTTCCTGTTTCTCTGAGTTCTTCATATTTCTAATATGAGCTCAGTAATATTCAGTTATATTCACAGACCACAGTTTTTCTATCTATACTTCAATCAATAGACACTCATTTTAATTTCCAATTCTTTTTTTTTCAGATTTTTTGCAAGGCAATGGGGTCAGGTGGCTTGCCCAAGGACACATGGCTAGGTAATTATTAAGTGTCTGAGGCCGGATTTGAACTCAGGTCCTTCTGACTCCAGGGCTGGTACTCTATCCACTGCGCCACCTAGCTGCCCCTTCCAATTCTTTATTGCCACGAAAATATTTTGCTATTCAGCCTGGGTAGTTTTTTTTTTCTCCTCTCTCTCTGATTTCTATGAAATAGATTTCCAAATGCTAGGATTTGCAAGAAGTTAAGAATTTAGTCAGAACTATGAACTATAAAGATGGTCATATCAGTCAACATGTATAGGTATGAAGGGTTCTGTAAAGGTGAGGTGATTAAGGTTTGCCTAGACCTGAGAGCTCCTTAGAGTATGACTACTCTACTATTAGGAATTTGCCAGAAATTTTGAGAAGCATGTTGCATTCCTGTCCCATGGGTTTAGTAATACCCAACAGTAGTGCTTACCTGGCTAAGAAGAACTACTATCATTAAAAATAGGAAGAAAAAAAAACAACCACATTGACTTTATAGCTATGACTAATGCCATAAAATAGAGAAACAAGTAAATGGGCATGTTCAGTAAAGGAAAGTAGTGATTTTTCCCCCTGAATTTCTTTCCCCTTTAGCACTTGGATGTTATAACCATAATAAAGCTGCTAGGCTTTGTCACGCTTTGTAGAAATAACAGCAAGCCAACAAAGACTTAAGTGTACCCCAGTAGACGTCAAGTCATCCTTAATTAGAGCTAAAGAAAATCATTTGCCCAGACATCTTGGTGACAGGCCAGAGGTTGGCAGCCACCATGCAACCAAGCTAAAGTGGGTTAATGCAGCCCAATGATGGGTGCTCTTGTCCTGCTTCAGCTGGTGGATGGGTGAAGACCTGTCCTAAGGAGGGGAAATTCCCAGGGAGTATAACTGGTGAAGGCAGGAAACCCCCAAACTGAGCCAAAGCTTTCATGTTAGAAAAGTTGGGAAGCAACAGTAAATTATTTTATCAGATTCAGCTGCCATCTTCTTTGAAGTGGAAGGGGTGGCAGGCCAGGCACTCCCCACTCAAACCAAAAAGGGAGTTCTATAGAAAATGAAAAGGAAGCTTAGACTGCATGTTTGTTGGTATGGTGAACATTTCTTTCAACATTTAATAACAAACACTTGTAGACCATCAATGAGGTATCTCTCCCTACCCAAGACATTGTGAGGTATATAAAAGACAAGAAAGATAAAACCTTTTTTTCTTAAGGAACTGAAAGCCTACAGTCCAGCTAAGAAACTATGAATCATGTATGGGAAATACTTAAGGATCATTACCATAAACATTAATAATGAATTCACTCAGATCACCAGCATCTGAATATAGAGTTTAAAATGCAGTTAAATTTTTTTTATGCTTCATCCACAGGATTCCAAATGCTCAAACATTTGGAAACATCTGGATTTTTGGTCTTCTATAAATGACATCCTAGTGCTTAATTTTTTTTCATTTTCCCAAGTATTTGGGCATGTTTCTTTTTAATTTGATTTTTTTAGCTTTGTTTTGTGTGCATGATATATGGATGTAAAAAGACTACTATCAAGTACCTGAGGTTCTTTATCAATGACTACCTTCATCTTTAGGTGACCATATCATAGTTGGAATTCGCAGAAGGCCAAACTAAAAAATTAAGTGCCTAAATGAATATTATTATCAAGACTATCAAGTTCAAGTGTAAAAAGGTCTTGAGGAACCTGACAGCTTAAATATTTACTTCTCAGTTTGTGTTTACTCATCCCATTTCTTATGAAATTGACAGGGATTTAGAAGTCTAAAAATGGTAAGTCTAAGACCTTTTCTGGAGTCTCTGGTTTAGGTGATTTGTGTTACTCATTGGTGGGAGGGGAATTGTGATTAGTCTTCCCATCCAGTCAACCTAACCACCCACCTTCAGTTTCATGAAGGAATTCGGGGTGGCTAGGTGGCGCAGTGGATAAAGCACCAGCCCTTGAGTCAGGAGTACCTGGGTTCAAATGCGGTCTCAGACACTTAATAATGACCTAGCTGTGTGGCCTTGGGCAAGCCACTTAACCCCATTTGCCTTGGAAAAAACCTAAAAAAAAAAATAAAGTTCATGAAGGAATTCAAAGAAGATATTCATGTTTGAGAAATGTAAGACTCCTGGCAGGTACCTAGGAATTTTATTTCTTTAATATTCATTTTCCATACTTACTTCCTCTTCTTTTGAATCCTGCATCTTGAGACTCATTTATCATAAATTATTCTTCATTTATATGCTTCTTCTTCTATGAAGTCACATCACTTTCCTAGTTTTCAAAAGAGGGATAATCATCCTGGTACTACATATCCTTAAGGAGTATTTCAAGGAACAAATTACAAAAATGTGAAAGTATTTTGTAACTAAATTACATCCATTAAATTTTTATTTCCCATTTGCTGTCTGTAGAGATAAAAATAATAAATTATTTAAAAAAAAAACATTTTCACTCAACTGTTTGAAAATGGATCTTTTTTATCCAAACTCTTACCTCTACGAGGTTTTCCAAGAGAGTTGGTAATAGAGTTACTTTAAAGAATAATCAAGGACTGAGGATATTACTTCCAGCAAGTTTACTCTATCCTTGATAGAGTAAATAACATTTGTCTTTGTGCCAAATTTCTGTCAAATAATTGCTATCTATACTTACAGTACAAGTCGGTATCTCTCAAAAAAGAGAAGATAAGGAGGCTCATGGAATATTTTTCCTCCAGTTTATCAAATATAATGAATTTTTGGTTTTTAGAAAAGCATTTTTAAAAATTGTGCACTGATCCAACCTTTCTGGAAAGCAATTTGGAACTATGTCCAAAAAAGCAATAAAACTGTACATACCTTTTGATCCAGCAATACCACTACTAGGTTTGTATTCCAAAGAGAACATAAGGGTAAAAAAAAAACACATGTGCAAAAATATTTATAGCAACTCTTCTAGTAGTGGCAAAGAACTGGAAATTCCCCCCATCATTTGGGGAATGGCAGAATAAATTGTGTTATATGAATGTGATAAAATACTATTATTCTACAAGAGATCATGAGCAGCCAGACTTCAGAAAAGCCTGGAAAGATTTGTATAATCAGATGCCTAGAGAAGTGAGCAGAACCAGAAGAATAATGTTTACATAAGCAACATTATGTGAGGATCAACTATAATTGATACTCATCTCAGAAATACAATAATCAAAGACAATTTTAAAGACTTGTGGTAGAAAATGCCATCCACATTCAGAGAAGGAACTATGGAATCCAAATGCATACCAAAGCTATTATCAAGTTTTTTGAATTTGTTTTATATTTTATGAGTTTTCCATCTCATTTTTTTCTTTTTTTTGTTTTAATTCTTCCTTCACAACATGATTAATATGGAAATATGTTTAACAGGGATAGATATATATATATATATATATATATCTATATATCCCTGTTAAATATATATATATATATATATATATATATATATATATATATATATATGAAAGCTAAATTAGATTGCTCTCTTTTGGAGAGAGGGGAGAGGGAACAATTCATTATACTTGATACAGAGGAAAAAATATTCCATGAGCTCACTTATCTTCTCTTTTTTGAGAGACATCTACTTGCACTGTAAGTATAGATAGCAACAGGAATGATGAGATCTTGATCAGGGAGCATGTTTTCAAAAGCTGGCAAAAATATTTGTTTGGTATGTTGAAAAGTCTAAATAAAAGAACTTTAAACTGAAAGGGAAAGGGGAAAAGCTTTTTTGCATGTCGTTGGAAATTATTTTTAAAAAATGCACAAAGTGCTTCGCAATATAAATAAGAAAAGAAAGACCTAAAAAACAAGAAATGCATTCTGATTCATAGTTAAAACTCAAAGGATAGAAAAATATCTCAAAGGATAAAGGGAAAGATCACTAAATACAAGGAGTTAAACAATAAACATGAAGCTCTTCCCAAATAGAATGAAGATAGATAAAGTGGAGCAAAAACAGCTGCTTAGCCTCTATGGTCATAAAATGAGAGATCTTCCAATAAGGGTCAGAGGAAGAGGAAATAAGTAGTGAGGTTTGCTGTCTTCATGCTAGGAATACTAATGCAGCTATTTTTTTTTTACTTGACCATAGCAACGTAAAAAATTACTATGTGTCCTAGATTTCCTGAAAAGTCTTTCAAGACATTTTAAACCTTATGACCACTGACCACTACTACTTCTGGTGCTTCAAATGGGCATTGGGGATACTGCCAGGAGAAATCTATAAAGTATTGCAAGGGATTATAAAGTCTTTGGGAATAAACTGGAGCATGTAGATACAAAGGTGGAATTGTCATCATTGCTGCTACTGTAAGTCAGAAGTATTAGAAGAGAATAATAGATTTGAGGAGGGTGCAGAAGGCTAAGATGATGTCTGAGAACAGGCTTTGGATTTCATGATCAAAAAATATAGGAATAATGAGATCCTAAACCGGGATGGAGCTAATTTTCAAAAGCTAGTAAAAATATCATTCTTTTGTATGTTGGAAAAATCTAAATAAAAGAACTTTAAACTGAAAGGGAAAGCAAGAAAGTGATCTATATGCCAAACTAAATATAGTGCAGGGAAAAGATAAGCAGAAATTCACAGAAAATAAAGTATAAAATATTAATAAGCAATAAAATCAATAATGGGCTTAGATATCTGTATATTTATGAGGAACATACATGACAAGATGATACATTAGATAGGGACCTGAATGTGGAGTAAAAAGACCTGGATTTGGAGTGGAATATAATCATTTAACTATTTGGGGCTTTTTAAGAAAGATTTTATTTATTTTGAGTTTTACAATTTTTTCCCCCATTCTTGCTTCCCTCCCCCCCCCCACTCCCCACAGAAGGCATTCTGTTAGTCTTTACATTGTTTGCATGGTATACATTGATCTCAGTTCAATGTGATGGCAGAGAAATCATATCCTTAAGGAAGAAAAATAAAGAATGAGATAGTAAAATTACATAATAAAATAACAGGGTTTTTTCCCTAATTGGAAGGTAATAGTCTTTGGTCTTTGTTCAAAGTCCATAATTCTTTCTCTGGATACAGATGATATTCTCTATTGCAGATAGCCCCAAATTGTCCCTGATTGTTGCACTGAAAGAATGACCAAGTCCATCAAGGCTGATCATCACCCCCATGTTGCTGTTAGGGTGTACCATGTTTTTCTGGTTCTGCTCATATCACTCAGCATCAGTTCATGCAAATCCCTCCAGGCTTCCCTGAATTCCCATCCCTCCTGGTTTCTAATAGAACAATAGTGTTCCATGACACACATATACCACAGTTTGTTAAGCCATTCCTTAATTGAAGGACATTCACTTAATTTCCAATCCTTTGCCATGACAAACTGGGCTGATATGAATATTTCTGTACAAGTGATGTTTTTACCCTTTTTCATCATCTCTTCAGGTTATAGACTCAGTAGTAGTATTGCTAGATCAAAGGGTATGCACATCTTTGTTGGGCATAATTCCAAATTTCTCTCCGGAAAGGATGAATGAGTTCACAGCTCCACCAACAATGTATTAGTGTCCCAGATTTCCCACAACCCTTCCAACAATGATCATTATCCTTTCTGGTCATATTGGCCAGTCTGAGAGGTATTATGTGGTACCTCACAGAAGCTTTAATTTGCATTTCTCTAATAAGTAATGATTTGGAGCAATTTTTCATATGACTATGGATTGCTTTGATTTCCTTAGCTGTAAATTGCCTTTGCATATCCTTTGACTCTTTGTCAATTGGGGAATGGCTTGTTTTTTTGAAAATTTGACTCAGTTCTCTGTATATTTTAGAAATGAGTCCTTTGTCAAAAACATTAGTTGTAAAGATTGTTTCCCAATTTACTACATTTCTTTTGATCTTGGCTACAGTGGTTTTGACTGTGAAAAAGCTTTTTAATTTAATGTAATTGAAATCATCTATTTTGTTTTTAGTGATGTTCTCCAGCTCTTCCTTAGTCATAAACTGCTCCCCTTTCCATAGATCTGACAGGTAAACTACTGGATCTTCTAGTTTGCTTATAGTATTGCTTTTTATGTCTAAATCCTGTATCCATTTGAATCTTATGTTGGTATAGGGTCTAAGGTGTTGGTCTAATCTAAGTTTCTTCCATACTATCTTCCAATTTTCCCAACAGTTTTTATCGAAGAGAGAGTTTTTATCCCAATAGTTGGACTCTTTGGGTTTATCAAACAGCAGATTACTATAATCATTTCCTGCTATTGCACCTAGTCTATTCCACTGATCCACCACTCTATTTCTTAGTTAATACCAGACAGTTTTGATGACTGAGGCTTTATAATATAATTTTAGATGTGGTAAGGCTAAGCCACCTTCTTTTGCACTTTTTTCATTGAATCCCTGGAAATTCTTGTCTTTTTATTTCTTCATATGAATTTACTTACAACCTTTTTAACTCATTAAAGTAATTTTTTGGAATTTTGATTGGTATGGCACTAAACAAGTAGTTTAGTTTCTGTAGAATTTGTCATTTTTATTATATTAGCTCGACCTATCCATGTACAGTTGATGTTTGTTCAGGTATTTAAATGTGATTTTATTTGTGTGAGAAGTGTTTTGTAATTGTTTTCAAAAAGTTTTTGAGTCTGCCTTGGCAGGTAGGCTCCCAGGTATTTTATTTTGTCTGAGGTTACTTTGAATGGGATTTCTCTTTCTAGGTCTTTCTGCTATATCTTGCTAGTCATATATAGAAATGTTGAGGATTTATGAGGGTTTATTTTATATCCTGCTACTTTGCTAAAGTTACTAATTATTTCTAGTAGTTTTTTAGATGACTTTTTGGGATTGTCTAGGTATACCATCATGTCATCTGCAAAGAGTGAGAGTTTTGTCTCCTTCCCTAGTCTAATTCCTTTTGGTTTTGTTTAACCTAATCTTGCTGTCTCATGAAGTCATTAGTTTCTGCTGATTCTATTCTTTTTTCTAGAGAAGAAGATTTTTCTTCATTTATCTTTTCTATCATTTATCTTTTGCAACTCCTTTTCCAGTTGGTCAATTCTATTTTTGAAGGAGTTTTACAATTGCCCAAGTGCAGTTTCAAGAGAATCATTTTCTTTTTTGCATTTGCCCAATTGAAGATCTTAGTTATTCTCATTTTGTCTTTGTCCAATTGTATTTTCCAAAGATTTGTTTTCTTGTTGCTAGATGTTAATTTTCTCTTCAGTTTTTTTTCCCAATTTTTCTAATTGATTTTTAAACTCCTTCCTGATCTCCTCAAGGAAGTCCTTCTGGGCTAAAGAACAATTCATATTCTCAGCAGTGCTAGATCTCTCTGGGTTAGAATATGTCTCTTCTAAGTATTTCTCCATGGGCCCCCTTTTCTCTGGCCTTTTTTCATCTTTATAGGATGAGCAAACTCAAGAAGTTTGCTTTTGAAGATCCTAGAGCCTTTGTTCACTTGGCTTAGTAATTCCAAGGGCCAGCCAGTAGGGGACACTGGTGCTTTCTCTGGAGTGTTTAAGGTTCTCTGCAGCTGGGTCTGTGTTGACCTTGAACACTGGGCTGGGCCCTGGGGGAGGGAGTTAATCTCTTTCTTTTGAGTGAACTCTGTTGCCCTGAGGGGGTGAGGTGAGGGTTGTTTATTGTTTGTTCTGGGCAAAGGGCTCCAGGAAAGTACGGAGCTCAGGTCTGGGCCCAGCTGGCTCTTCTCCAGGTGTACTCTGAGACTGTACTGGAACTCACCCTCCTGAATCTCCTCTCCCCTCAGCCAAAGACTCCACAGGGAAAGTTGGATCTTGCCCTCCCCACTCACTGGAGTCCCTACTGAGGCTAGCCCTCTGGCTCCCCCAGCTGCTGTCCCCTCCCTGATCCCCGGTTCACCCATGGTCCCCTGAGACAGACCTTCTTGGTAGTTCTTTTCCTAGCTTCTCTTTCTGGGTTTTGTTGTTCAAATTTCTGTTAAGAGGTTTCTCTCATGTTGTTTTTGAAGGGAAAGAGGAGCACTTATCACAGAGCCTGTCTTCTCTCCACCATCCTGGCTGGAAGTCTTAATTTGACTATTTGTGTGCCCTAATTATTCTGGGCTTTCCTTTCCTTATCTGTAAGGTGTGTTATTGGACTAAATGGACTCTGTGCAGTGGATAGAGCACTCACCTTGGAGCCAAGAGGACAAGAGTTTGAATATATCCTCAGACACAAAACTTACTAGCTGAATGACCTTGAGTAAGTCACTTAACCCTGATTGCCCTGTATCTAGAATCATCTCAAGTCATCCTGATTCATATATGGCCACTGGACCTAGATGGCTCAGGAGGAGAAAGTAGGGTTGGTGACTTAGCATAGCATCCCCTCACTCAAATCCAACTCATGTGCTTGTCATAGCATCACCTCCCTGATATCATGGTCTTCTTCAAAAATGAAGGATAAAGGAACCGCTAGGTGGCACAGTGGATAGGGCACCAGCCCTGGAGTCAGGAGTACCTGGCCTCAGACATTTAATAATTACCCAGCTGTGTGGTCTTGGGCAAGTCACTTAGCACCATTTGCCTTGCAAAAACCTTTAAAAAATGAAGAACAAAAACATCACATCATGCTTTTATGAATCTATGTACAAATGTACAAAGCATAGGCAATAAAGCAAGATGAATTAGAGATTTAAGGAGGCAAATTTTACTTTATAGGTATCACTAATAGGATCCCCAAACTGAAATATAGCTAATTTATTTAAAACAAAGTAGACTATTTAAAAGGAGGCAGAAAAAGAAGAACATTGGATAGTGAGAAAATATTTTCACATGAAAAAATTCAAGGACTGGAATTGGGAAACTTGACGAAGAGTAATGGAGGCAAAAACTGAAGTGATACTTTCATCAGAATACTTACAGACCACCTAGAGAGAAAAAGGTAGAAAAACAGATCATAACCTGTCATAGACATGATATAATAGTCATGGGAGAGTCCAATTATCCAGGCATCTGCTAGACCTCTCTTTCTCTCTCTCACTCTGCCAAAAACAGAGCAGCTAATAATTTCTTGACTTTACTAAATTGTAATTTCATCTTTCAAATGGTGGCTGAGTTGTTATTGCATTTGGAGATCATACGATATAGAATGAGAACAGGCCTCAGAGTTAATCTCTTCCAATTCTCTCATTTTGCAGGTGAAATAACCATAGACCAGAGATGGGAAGTGGCTTTCCAAAATTCATAGAGTAAATTAATAGCAGAACCAAAATTTAAAGCCGACTCCCTCAGAATAAAAAATCCTATATTTCACCTTCTACCAAGAAGCCAGTATCCTGATTTCGTGAGAAATATTTAGCTTGGTCCATTTCTACTTTTACTTAGAGGCTCATAGGTTTATAGGTTTAGAGTAGGAAGGGAACTCAAAGGATATCAAATCCAATATCTTTATTTTTTTAATCTAAATAAACTGAGGCTTAGTGAAGATCAATGACTTGTCCCAAGTTACAAAGACAACAATGTATTGCCAAATCTTGGACTCATAATCCATAACCTTTAACTCAAATCTCATGTTCTTTCCATGAACCACATTCTTCATACTTCATTATGCAAGGATGATAATAAAAAGGGTATCTAGAACTTTTACAGCAACCTCTCTTTGTTATGCACTATGCTAAGTTCTTTTACTTCATTTAATCTTCATAATAACATACTCTTGTAGGCACCATCCTCCAACCCACTGAGTTACTTGACCCAATCTAATATAAAATATTTGTGAAAGTAGTCTCACCTGGATATGGGGATGAGTCCCAAAATAGTCAATTTAAATCAACATAAAGTAATATAATCAAATAGATATATTATTGCATCAATGTGCATATCCTCTCCAATGTTGTTGATTGCAACCAATTTATGCCTATGCCTAATGAGTTGGAAGGGAACTCAAAGAGGAAAGAAAGAGATGGAATACTATTTAGGTCAAACTGGCACATATAGTCATCTGCATCTGCACAAATGAATTTTCGGAACCTAAAAGGGAGTTATAAAGAACTAGAGAAAGGTACCTTTCAAAGAAAATGCAGGTCTGAGTGAAAAGGAAGAGATTAATTTATAGTTATAATATCAGAATCCATAAATATATTCAATCAATCCTAGAATTCTAAAGTTAGAGTAACACTTCTAAATTTTAATGAGGGGATTTTAACCCAAGTAAAGGAAAGTTCTGTTTTACAGGGCAATGAGTAAATTTACAGAACATGTCATACTAACAGGCGATATATAAAATTCATTAAATTCAGTTTAATTTCATAAGAATTTATTAAGTATTTGACATATGCCAATTATTGAGCAAGAGTCTGAGGAAGTAGAGAAAGACACAAACAATCCCATCTTCAAGGAACTTTTATTCTGGGAGAAGATATACACAGAGAAATACTGCATTCATAGTATACAATAGTATTTGGAGGAGTGAGGGACAGGGACAACATCAATGACTGAAGTAATCAGTCATGAATTGAAGGCATAGATATAGATTAGAGACATATAGATCATCATAGGGTCATATTTGAAATTAGAAGGTCTTTTAGAGATCATCAAATCAAATCTCCTTTAATTGAAGAAGGGAAAACTGACTCAACTAGGCTAAATTATTTGCCCCCAAATCAAACAAAAACATCCAACACTCTAAACTACTGTACCATATTGCTATCTCTAAGATGGATTAAAATAAGTTTATGTAGGATACTTCTATTATTGGATGATTAAGAGTACTTAGGAATATGTGAGGCATATTCTTAACTTTCTAAGATGGACACAAAATGCTACGCTATTTTCACACCCAAATCACTGGAAGCTCCATCAGCAATGAAAATGTGGAATAAGTCAAGGATCATAGTCTACTCCACTTTAAGCTAGTAGTGACCTTCATTATGCTTAGGGAATTTTGGTGGACACTATAGGCAGTAAACAAGATTTCTATTGTAGTTTTAGGAATCAAATTCATTCATACCTAAAAAAAAGAGGTTAAGCATAATATTTTTTAGAGGAAGAGGTATGGACAAAACGTCTTTGCAAGGTGCCTCCAACCCCCAGATGGGTAGACAAGATTAGTCTACCAGTCAACCCTGCTGTTTAGTCCTATTAATAAAGAAAGGAGTTTAAGAATGGACCTAGTTGAAGACAGGAGAATGTACCGAAAGACCTCTGAGGTCCCTAACCACCCAAGAAGCCAATGAAAAATAATAACTCTTACCTAGTGCTCACCCTTGGCCAATCTCCAGCTTATACTAACTGCTGTCAGGGTACTGTCACCCTGGAAGGGTGATAGTGTATTTTTAAACAGGATTTACTTCCATTATTCCACAACCTGAGCCAAGGAGCCTGTAAAAACAATGCGTGGGGACAACCTTCTTTCATTACCTGCCATCTGATCAGTGCACTGACAACTCTGAGACTCAGGAAGCTATTTTCACATCGTATTCACTCAGTCGATGAGATGTGAACTGAATTCCCTGGCACCCGCCCCCAAGGTTTCAATGTTTGCCACGGTATAGAGTTTTCAGAGGGACTCAAGTGCAGCTGTTATCAAGCCCAGATAACCAGGGCTCTTTTTTTTTTAAACTGAATAAAGCACAAGACCACCAATAAGGGAGAGAAGGCATCATGAATTCTCCCAGTAAGGAAGGGACTGATAAGTATTGCTGTATTCACCCTGAACAAACCCCAACAAGATCTGAAATCAATCTCTGATTTTCATTCAACAAAATTTATTAAATAAAACCTTTGTGCCTACCTCTATTCTAAAAACTGAAGTGGACACAGGAACTATAGGTTGTTAAAGATTTGTTGAGGAATTGAGGATAGTTGAGGAGATGACTTAAATAGAAGACAATTCAACCAGTAAATCAACAAGCATGTTATAAAACCTTTACTTGATGCTAGGTCTTTTTCCTAGCTCCTCTGCTGCTATTGCCTTCCTCTTTTGGATGACTTTGCATCTACTCTATATGTCCCCTATACCTATTTTTTTTCTCATTAGAAAGGTATCTTCCTTAAGGGTAGGAATTGTTTTTGCCTCTTGTATGTCAGGAAATCACAGCTAGTAAGAGTTTGAAACTGAATTTGAACTCAAGTCCTTCTGACCCCAGGGCTGGTAGTCTATCCACTGCACCACCTAGCTGATATCTTTTTAAATGTCATCTCATTTTTATAGATGAGGAATGTAATGTTCAGAAAGGTGAAGTAGCTTTCCTCAAATCCTACATCTGGCTTGTGGCATAGTTGCCATTCTAGCAAGAAGATCTGCCTCCAAGTCCAGTGCTTTTTCTACTCTATTAAATATATCATCTCAAGATTGCTCATCTGAGGTTAAATGCTATGAATTTGGGGAGGGGGGGCAGAGAGAGAGAGAGAGGGAGAGAGAGAGTGACCTAATAACAAAATCTAAACTCCCACTTTTGTGATCTTTCCATTACACCAAAGTAATCTTATTTTCCAAATTAAATTCTAAGTTCCCTAAAGATCTAGATCATATCATCTGCTTAGAATATTTAACAGGAGACAAAAAATATTTTTAAAAATTCCTCATGAATTGAAATATTTAGTGGAACTTCCCTTAGTCCATTTCTTGAGTCTCATTTTAAGATGCATCTAACTGGATTTCATTTTGCTACCACTAAGTACACATGGCAAAGACAAAGTTGCTTTACTGTGATCACTCATGCTTAATCTGAAAACTTTTTACTGACTTAATTAAAAAGACATTCTCAGGCCATTCTGAATTACTGTTGCCTTCTCAATTCATTCAGTCTATTGACAAATTCTTACCTCCATTTGTCTAATTTGCCCATTCTTCACTACAGGTTTAATAATCATGCTTTTAGGGTAAAAACATCACTTGTACTAAAATATTTATAGCAGCCCTGTTTGTGGTGGCAAAGAATTGGAAATCAAGTAATGTCCTTCAATTGGGGAATGGCTTAGTAAACTGTGGTATATGTATGTCATGGAACACTATTTGTTATATTAGAAACCAGGAGGGACAGGATTTCAGGGAAGCCTGGAGGGGTTTGTATGAACTGATGCTGAGTGAGATGAGCAGAACCAGAAAAACACTGTATACCCTAACAGCAACATGGGTGTGATGATCAACCTTGATGGACTTGCTCATTCCATCAGTGTAACAATCGGGAACAATTTGGGGCTGTCTGTAAAGGAGAGTGCCATCTGTATCCAGATAAAGAGCTGTGGAGTTTGAACAAAGTTCAAGGACTATTCCCTTTAATTTAGGGGGAAAAAACATATCTTATTGTCTGATCTTGTTACCTCTTAGACTTCTTGTCTCTTCCTTAAGGATATGATTTCTCTATCATCACACTCAATTTGGATAAATGTACAACATGGAAACAAAGTAAAGACTGACAGATTGCTTTCCATGGGGGGAGTGGGAAGTAAGATTGGGGGGGAATTGTAAAACTCAAATAATATCTTCAATAAAAATAAATTTTAAAAAAATCATGCTTTTAGTCCCAAAGATAATCTCTACAATAGATTCCTTACATATTTATCTCCACCCATCACCAACAAAATTGCCCAAATTATCTTGGGCATGAGATTTATAATTAAGAGATTTGGGGCTCAAATTTCAATTACATGACTTATTTCCTATATGATCATTAACATTCAGTTAATCAGTCAATAATTATTTATTAAATGCCTACCATGTGCCAGACATTGTTCTGATCTCAAACAACTGTGCAAATGAGAGCTACAGGACCAACTAGCAATCATCAATCATCTCAGAAGGAAGACACTAACATTAAGGGTGACTGAGGAAAATTCCTCTTAGAAACTATTTTTATTTAGGTTTTTGCAAGGCAAATGGGGTTAAGTGGTTTGCCCAAGGCCACACAGCTAGGTAATTAAGTTTCTGAGGTCCGATTTGAACCCAGGTACTCCTGACTCCAGGGCCAGTGCTCTATCCAGTGTGCCACCTAGCCGCCCCCTCTTAGAGGCTATTAACAGAAATCTGAAGAAAGTCAGGAGGTTGAAATATGTAGAGAGAATGTTGAGGATGAGAAACAGCCAGTGAAAATACTCAGCCAATAAAAGTGTTAGATGCAAGAAACAAAAAAGACTCCAGTTATTGAATAAAAAAAATACATAAGGGTGAGTAAGAGTTAAAAAGGCTGGAAGAGATTAAGAGAGTCAGGTTCTAAAAGGGCTTTGAATACCAAACAGAGAGATGGAAAGTCTCATCTTAGAAATGAGGAGGAGCCATTGGAGTTTATTGAATGGGGGTTGTACTTTTAAGATCAATTCAAAAACAAAGTGGAGGATCGATTATGGAATGGGGAGAGATTTGAGGCTGAGAGATTGATTTGCAGGTTATTGAAATAATCCAAGAAGGAGGTGATGAGAGACTGCACTAGGGTGGTGGCACTATCAGAGAAAAGAAGGAACCTTAGACAAGGCATGTTAAGAAGGTAAAATCAACACTTCGAGGGCACCAATTAGATATAGGAAGTGATAGTCAAGCATGACACCCAAGTTTGGGGCAGGGGTGATGGAGAATTTGGTAGAAGAGAGAGTTTTGGGGAGAAGATAATTAGTTCAGTTATTCACATGTTGAGCTTAAGATGACTATGGAACTTCTGGTTTGAGATGTCCAATAGACCATTGGAAATGGAAGTCTGGATGTCAGAAGACAGATTGGGATTAGATAAATAGAGCCGAGAATAATCGGCATAGAAATTAGAATTGAATGCATAGGAGCTGATTGAAATAACCAAACAAAACAGTATATAGGAAGAAGGAGGAAAACCCATAAAAGGCCCTGGGGGACACCCACCATTCCCAGGCTTAACCTGTATAAATATCCAGCAAAGAAAACTGAGTAGTCAGATACGTAGGAGGACAATCAGTATAGAATAGTGTTGACAAAAACTAGAAAGAAGAAAATATCAAAGAGAAGAAAATGATTAAGAGTATCAAAGGCTGCAAAGAGGGGCGGCTAGGTGGCGTAGTGGATAAAGCACCAGCCTTGGAGTCAGGAGTACCTGGGTTCAAATCAGGTCTCAGACACTTAATAATTACCTAGCTGTGTAGCCTTGGGCAAGGCACTTAACCCCATTTGCCTTGCAAAAATCTAAAAAAAAAAAAAAAAAAGGCTGCAAAGGAGTCAAAAAGGATGAGAACTGAGAAAAGACCATTAGATTTTGCAATTAACAAAAAGGTCAGAACGCAGACCATAGAGAATTAAGAGAAAAGAAAGAGAAAAGGAAAATGGAAGCAATGATTGTAGACGGCCTTCTCAAGAAGTTTAGTAACAAAAGGGAAGAGAAATATGAGAAGATAGGTAATAGAGATGAATGGATGAGTGGGGAGGGTGAGATAAGGAAGGGAAGAGATGAGAGGTGTATAGGCAGATACAGAGATAATAAAAGATAAGAAGTGGGATGATAGAGGGGACAATCTGCTGGAGAAGATGAGATGAAATAGGACCACTTGCATAAGTAAGCAATTTTGCATTGGAAAAAAGAATAACTCCATGAGACAGGGATGATGGAAGAAATAGTGGCAAACTGCATCTGAATGAAATGATGAGAAAGAGAGAGCTCTCAGCAAACAGCCTCCTTTTAGTTTCTGGTTTTTGTTTTTTTTAGTGAAATATAAGGCAAAATTCTCATTTTAGAAGATGAGGAGAGGGTAGCTTTGGTAGACTTAAGGACAGTGAAAAGATTTCAAAAACTGCTATGGTGAGTGGTATGAGTAGTGTGAATCAAAAGAATTGCCTAGACACAGTGAGGGCCACATTAAGATTAGGTATCATGGGGGTGGCTAGGTGGCACAGTGGATAGAGCACCATCCCTGGAGTCAGGAATACCTGAGTTCAAATCCAGTCTCAGACACTTAATAATTACCTAGCTGTGTGGCCTTGGGCAAGCCACTTAACCCCATTGCCTTGCCAAAACCAAAAACAAACAAACAAAAAGATTAGATATCATAAATTTGTAGTAGATTCAGTCAACATGGATTCATGGTTCTCTTTAACTTCTTCCAGCAATATCTATGTATGGCAGCAGATAGTGGAAGTGGCTATGGCTTGGTAGGGTAAGATTTAAGGTGAAAGCAAATTTATTATCCTTGGTGCAAGCCTATCAGAAATCCTAGTGGAAGAGGTAGATATCTTTAGAATGGGACATCTGAGAGGGTTGGGTTGAGGGGGATAAAAATAAGGAAGAGAATAATTGGGAGATGAAACATGGATTTTGAATAATGACAGTTGGGGGTACATAATCACTGGAAAGGGGAGGATATGGGAGTTTATAAATCATTGAGGAATGAGTACACATAGGTTATCAGCATTCCTTCACAGTGGAGCTACACAGGTCATTAGACAGTTTAGGCAAGGGGACCAGTTGGAAGGAGAAGATGAAATGGCATTTTTCTCCTTTCCCTGAAGGCAGAGCAGAGCAGGTCAGAAGACCAGAAGAAGGTACCTAAAGGAATGGGTTTTCTTTCTATACAGAGAATCTGGAGTCTCTGAAGGAATGATGATTTACTTTATATCAGGAAGAAGCTAAACAAGGACATTGTCATAATAGAATGGCATGTGTCTTGCTCTTTGTTACCAAGATTCAGAAAGGGCAAGTCATATAATTTCTCTCAACCTTAGTTTACTCACTATAAAATAGGGACAATTATATGTGTGCAACCTATATCATATACTTATTATAACACTTAGCAAACCTTAAAGTGCTAAATAATGTGTTAATATTTTTGCTTTGACAAAATCTACTGGCTTTTTGCTAATGCTCATATGTCTTATCTTCTCTTCAGCATTTTGTAGCATTGATCAAACTTTTTTCCTAGAAACATTTTCCTCTCTGATATTTTGTGACTGTTTTTTCCTGGTTCTCCTTTCTGACTATTTCTTCATCTCTGTTACTAGATCATCATCCATAGGAGCCCTTTAACTGTGGGCTCTATTTGGAGTCCCTCTTCTCTCTCTTCTTTTTATTCTTTCTCTCAGTGACTTTATCAGCTCTTGTGAATTTAATTATCGTTTCTATGCAGACAATTCTAGGGTCTGTATTACCAGCCCTAGTCTTTCTTCTGAATTTCATGAATTGCTTATTGGACATTTCAAATCAGATGTGCTACAAGCATCTCAAACTCAATATGTCCAAAATTGCATTCCTATCCCTCCAAACTACCGTCTTTCAAACCTTTACTTCTTGTCTCCTTAAAAAAATCAACTGAAAACCTTTTCCATGATCAATTATTTTTGGTTACCCAAGTTCACAGTCTCAATGTTGCTCTTAACTCCTCACAATCATTTTGTCCACATAATCACTCAATTGCCAAATTTGGTTATTTCTATACTTATACTATCTCTTACTCCTGTCATGCAGCACAGTTTAGTTGATCACATCTGTTTAGACTTTTGTAATAGGTTCTAATTGGCCTCCCTTCTTCCATTCTCTCTCCTCTTCACTTCAACCTTCAACCAGCTAAGGAAAAAAGGGATTTTCCTAAATGTCACTCTCATGTTCATTACACTCCAGTGGTGTTCTCTCTTTTGAGAAAATATAAATTTCTATATTCTGCATTTAAATCTCTTTACCACTTGTCTCTAGGTTACCTTTCCAGTCTTACTTATTACACATTAGTCCCTTCCACATACTCTACAAGCCCAAAAAATTAGCCTTCATCTTATTTTGGTCCTTTGTATTGACTATCCCTCATAACTGTCACTGCATTTCCTCCTTACTTCCCATTCTTACATTCTCTAGTGTCCTTAAAAAAATCAAATCAAGACCTTTTCTATGAGATCTTTTGTGATGTTCTAAATTGCTTGTGCCCACCCTCAGTTGCTCTATATGAATTTTTTATCTATTCTGAACATTATATATACCCACATCATTGCCCTCATATAATATAATAAGCTCCTTGAGGGTAAAGAGATTTTTTTTAAACTTTTGTATTTGTATCTTCAATAT
This sequence comes from Macrotis lagotis, assembly GCF_037893015.1. NCBI lineage: Eukaryota > Metazoa > Chordata > Mammalia > Peramelemorphia > Peramelidae > Macrotis > Macrotis lagotis. The sequence goes on from NC_133658.1 coordinate 612,719,233, forward strand.
CTAGCATTTAGTCTGGCATGTAGTTTTCACTCAATAAACCTATGCTAACTAAAAGATTGGCTGATCAGTCTGTTGCTTAGATCAGTCACCCTGCCTAGCTTTAAAAATTGAATCCAGACCAAGATCCTTAACATTTGATTCCAATGCCATGAGCATCATTCTGTTAGTCCCAACCTTTGTTCTACCCCAGCCTTTTTTCTCCTCTTGGACATATTTCCTTAAGACCTTCTTTGTTTTCCTGTCTACTTCCACTTTTTCACAGGAGGATATGACAGAAAATAGACAAAACTAGTTCGAGAGATTGGAACTAATAGTTCAGATAAATAGGATGTCTGACAGATACCATAGCTCTGGTTAGGTAAGTGGTCAATTCTCAGACCATCAGGGAAGTCATAGAGGAGCTGGAGGAGAGGAAAAGTCAAAGGAAACAATTGTTGACATACAGGGAAAGACATTAGATGGATATTAGCAAGGATATAGACTACCTATTTGACCCTGGGAGATCTGGTTCTACAGAAAAATCAGTCCAAGTTTCAGATTAGAACAAAGATACTAAAATTGTAAGCTCTTTAGAAGCAAAAGCAGTAGAACAGTAACATGCAGGCACTCAATAAATATTTTGGATGATACATTTATTAAATAATTTATTCTGAGATACACTCTCTCTATATATAATTTTAGTTATACTAAATGTTACTGATAAACTGGTAATAGGATGTTAATCTAGGGATAGAGAGAAGGTACAACCTTTCTTGAATCCCAGGTTCTCCTCATTCCCTAATATCTTGCCTCCACTGGATATATTTCCTGAAACATCAATTTGATCATATTTGCTCAAAACCTTTAAATGGCTCCTTGTTTTGAAGAAAATCAGTTACTTTATAAGTTTTTTTTATCAGTTCCTAGTCAATGCCCATGCCAATCTGCTCTACATTTTCCTTTTCAAAGTTATTTTTTGCCATTTTCCTGAATTAACTTTATGCTGTAACCCAGAGGTATCAAATCCAAGACTCATGGCTACAAAGGCCCAAACCAGATTGAAATATAATTGGAAAATATTTTACAAATTACATAAAAATACAATATAACATAAATAATGTTAATTTGTGATTTTCTAAGTTAATAATTACTCTTAGATTCAGTTGTCTCTCCACTAGTTAGCCTATCTGGTATGCCTTCTCACATATTTTTGCCTATCAAAGTCTTACCGAACCTAATAAATTCATTTAAAATCTCAATTTCTTCATGAAACTTTTCCTGATCCCATCAACCTGATGCATCTTTTGCTTCTGTGAATTCCTATTATATTTAGTTGGCCCACCCAACACTGCCAGTATTGTGGATAACTGTATAAAAAGGAACACAGTACTGAAAGAGACCCGAGAGTCCAGCTATTCAATGCTTCCATTTTATAGATTGGACACCTAGGGTCCAGGGAAATAAAGGGACTTGCCCCAATTCACACAAATTTTTACATATCAAAGATGGAATTTAAACATAGGCTCTCTGACTTCAAAGTCAGTGTTCCTTCCACTATACCAAAATCAATCTCTTAGTAAATTCTATGCTTTCCTAAGACAGATCCAAAAGACTTGAACAATTTTATATACCCTCAGAATACCTAGCATAGTAACTTGTAGAATTGATGCTCAGTACATTTTTGTGGAATGTATTAATTCCCCATAAATATGGTACCATATCTGTGTGACAGTTCTATATATAATTTCATCTGTTGAAGTTATATCTGTTCAACTTTGTATGTTGCTTCCTAGAGTACATCTTGCATACTTTTAATGAAGTAAATAATGAAGCCTTCCTTTGATTCTCTAAGTAGAATATGTTCTCACTATCTCTAGAAATCTCATATCAACTATTTTTGCATCTCTTTCACATTTAGTTTTTAAAAGTTACTGTTGCTATGCTATAAGTTCCCAGAGGTCAATGACTGTGACTTACTTATCTTTGCATAGTTTAGTGCCAAGAAGGCAATAACAAATATTCTTTGAATGAAACAACTATTAAATACAAGTACAACTTATTTCTTGAGTTTTCCAGGTGACACAGGAGATAGAGTACTGGCCTGGGAATCAGGAAGACTCCTCTTATTGCCTTCACTCCATCTTCTTGGCTCTACCCTGCTCCTGCCCCCCAGATTCCTCTCTAAAATCCAAATCAGGCCTCAAACACTTACAATCTGTGTGACCCTGGGCAAGTCTCATAACCCTGCTTGCATCATTTTCCTCATCTGTAAAATGAACTGGAGAAAGAAATGGCAAACCAGTCTAGCATCTCTTCCAAGAAGACCCCAAATGAAGTCCTGAAGAGTGGGACATGACTGAAATGAACTTAGCAGTAACATTTTATTCTTTTAATGTCTTCCTTTTTCAGGCCTTTAAGGCCACAACTTATTGTTCTACTCTAGGAACCTTTATACTTCAATATTCAAAGACATCCAAAGATTTTGTCTGTGTGACAGAATGACAGATCATAAACTCCCTACATTTTACTAGATGAGTTTTTCTGAGGGGCTATGAATGAAAAATTCATCAGGTTCACCTATACATCACACTAATATTTATATATCACTGCTAAAACCTGCAAAAACTTTGCCTACATTACCTTTTTTCTTACTCACAACATCATGAGGTATATTTTTCCCATTTTGCAGATAAGGAAACTGAGGTTCAGAAAGAGATTAAGTAACTTTTTCATAATCAAACATCTAGTAAATTTCTAAAATTAGCATTTGAATCCAGATCTTCCTGGTTTCCCAGGTACAGTGTGCTATGCATTATTCCACATGACTTTATAATAATGAATCAAATTTGATACCTTCATTGAACTTAACAATTTCATGAAACTATAACATCAGATAAATGAATAACTATTGCATAAAGTAAAATATGTCTTCAAAATGAACTTTTTAGATATAGCATAGACCAAAGTAGTTTCCTAGGTCTAGCTTTATTATAACTCAGGAGTACATCCAATGAATACAATTACATTCTAAAAAACAAAATAAATAAAAATAAAAAATAAAGTTAAAATTTCAAAAATGGAAATTAAATTGAATTTCTTTTTCTTAGCCTCCCCCTTCATTCCTTTTCCCTGCAATGCAAAATATGTGGAAGGGATGGTAGAAAACTAAACCAAAAATAATAGATTAATAGATTAAAATTAGATTAAATTTAATTAAATTTAATAGATTAAAAGTCAGTGCTGTTTCCGTTAAACCGCAATTGCCCAGCACCTTTGTGGAGAGCTAATTATGCTCTTCCCTGTATCTCTCACTCTGTGTCTTTCTGTCTCTTTCTATCTTTCTGTCTCTCTCCATCTCTGTCTATCTAACTGTCTCTTTGTCTCTCTTTGTCTCTCTCAAAACACACACACACACACACACACACACACGCACACACACACACAACACCTCAAAAATGTTCCAATCAAACATGATCCAAACCTTCAGATTTTTCAAATGAGGTGTTCAGTTTTTTAGAGAGGGAAAAATGAATTCAAGAACTTCCACTTGGGAATAATAAAAGTACTTTTGACTATAAGTTTTCAGATATAGGTTTACTCAGAAAAATCAGAGGGACCAATGTGGGCAAATTTTTCACTTGTCAGTCAGCTGAGTTATATTTCAGCTGGTTTCACAATGGCAACACCCCAAATCCTATTTGACAGTCATTGTTTCCCACAATTTGTGGGTGCAGTATATCTGAAGGGGAAATATAATCCATATGTTTCTGATTCATTTACACCTAACTTATCAAACTGCTATTCTAGAAGAGCAGAGGGGGACAAAGGAAAATTCCGAGACTTTTGTTTTGTTTTATTATCCTGTCTCCAACACTGCCCCTTCCCCCATCTTATTTTCCCCTCTTGAGTACCAAGACATTTTCCTCTGCCAGCTATAAACCAACCCCACCCATAGAATCCAAGTTTAATCCCCTGCTCAGGGCCCAGGATGTTACTATGGGCTTACAATTTGGCAAACCCTTTTCTTTTCATCCCTATAAAAATGGAAATAAAAACATGCTCTTTGCAGAAATCCTCACCTTCTCCACACATAGCCCCAGTTCCTGCCACTATAGCCATCAGAATGTGAAATAAAACAGATGTGCTGCAAATTGTAGCAATGTTCCTTTCTCAATAGCCCACTCCTCTAATACCCACCGCCAGCCCTAAAAACTCCCACAGATGCAAGTAGAGGCAAAGACTAGATCTCAAAATTTTTCAACATGAGATCTTGCCTGTCCCTGCTGTGACTGAACTTGAATGAACAATGTGTTACTTGTATTGTTGTGTCAGATGGCAACTGCCAACAGTCAGGATTGCAATCCAAAAGCTCTTAGTGGAGTTAGGGGCTTGGGGTGAGTGGGTAGGTTGGGGTGGGGTGCATTTGTGCAGAAATATATTAAACCTGAGGTTTTAATGCATAAGATTTGTGGTCAGTCAAAGCTCATTTACTCAGCAAATGTCTTATTTAAAACCAAGTTGCCTGTGACCCTTTCAGAGAGGAAAAAAAATTCCATTCTCTTATACAAAATTCTGTTAAAATATCATTCACATATCCTTTCCAAAGTAAGTTATCGGTTTCATGGTTTGACCATTAAACTGAGAAAAACAAGTCATTTGTAAACCCAATACAATTCATAAGTTCCTAGTTATAAAGTAATCCTTGATATCCACTCAATATCCCTAGGGACAATTCAACTCAACCACTTCTTTTGGTGATACGGTGCTGAAAGATATATTATTGAAAACCAGGAAGCCTTGGGAAAAAAAAAATTTTTAGCAAAACTATCTAAATTGAAATGAAATGCAGATCACTTGGCTGTGACCAGAAGGTTTTGCAAAACAGTTCAGCACAAATGTCTCAGGGCTTAAGACTTACAATTAAAAGATTTATATATGTGCTATTAGCAAAACAATTTAGTGAATTTGGAGAGCCTTGGAATTATTGAGGTGGATTGGGGAGGCTTCTAGAGTGGATAAACTTTCATATTATTGCCAGTTACCACTGCCCCTAAACATCAGTAAGTCCTTTTGGAACCATTCTGTTATTTTTTTTCTACACATGTGGCTAAGTTGCTGGGCTCCCTACTCAGGTCCCAGGGATGTAAATGACTTGAATGACCACCACTCCTATTCTTTGGTGGTCATTTTCCCTCATTTCACAAATTCCTGCCCACCATTTTTAGTTGCACAAAACCACTGGATTCAGGGTACCCCACCCCCAAAACCCTAAGGGTAAACCAAATATTTTTAAAAACACAAAAGCAGCACTGTCTGGGACAATTGAAGCTATTATTACAGGATTTCACACTTCCAGGGGTTAAACTCCCAACTCTTTTTGCAGGCCCAACTCCTGATGGTAACCTACTTGTCCCCAGTCCAAAGAAAATAAAAACAGGCCCTATTTTGGGGACTGTTTCCATCTAAGTCTACAAAACTTTTGCCCACAAAAGAAATAGTGAATATTGTTGTGAATTTGAAATGATGTTAGACAACGTGATTGTAGGACCAGCAACAAAACCCAAAGACCAATTAGAGTCCTGCTTTACATGCTTCTACACCTTAGGCCTTACCCTCAGTTTGGTCAAATTTTATCACTCCTTTCAGTCCTGGTTTTGCCTCCCCTCCAGTACTCCCATTCTTATGAATACCTAGAAGTTCATAAAAGAATATTGAGGAAAAAAGAAACATTATTAACAGAAAAATGTACTCTGATTGGTTAATCCTTTCTCGGAGACAAGTAGGATGTGATTCAGTGGTCGTATTTTCAAAACACTCTGTCAATGACAGTCAGAAACATATGTTTTTTATAAATTTCTCATTCAGAAACAAAGACTGACAGTAAAGCCAGGAGCTTTGATATTTATATAAATTGTTAAGTGGTTCACTGGGGAAAATATATTTCAATTAGCATGTCACAGCTCATCATGGTGTTGGAAAAAAGTTTTCTGATTAGGCTGGCTGTTTAGCAATCTTACACTAGATTGAGGTTTACCTAAAATCTGTTGCATGGAAGGCCACCAGCTTTGTCTACCTCCCCTTCCTGTGTCTGTATTTAAAATCAAGGTATAGCAGCATTCTGGCTCCTACCCTAAATTGTGGTGGTGTGTTTTTTAACTTCTTTTCAAACTGTGCTGCTATTCCCATTTGTCTCATTATGCTAAGATTATGTTCAAATGAGTTCTGCTTAATAAGACTGCAGGTAAACCAACATCTAATCAATCAGAACTCTTTATATGACGGTGGTAGATGTTTCCCCCTTTCATGTACTCTGCTGCCGCCCTTAGGACAACATTATAAAGTTATGTTTAGTTGCATATGTTTCTGTATGTCCATGTCTGCATTCTTTTAATGATGCTTTATTAGTTTGATTTGATTAATATTATCAGGCATTCTCAGGTATAACTGTACAATAGGAAATCATTACAATCTCCCCCAAAATGAACACAAATGTTCAGTCTTTGTGGTGTAGATTTTGACATCATTTTAATATATATATATATGTATATATATTTCCAAACTATGATGACAATGATCCTAACAAGTTTGAGGAAGATAATGAAATCTGATTTATTCTTATAAAATCAATTAGTACTATTATTATCAATGAGAAGAATGCAAATGAAGAAGATAAGGTAGAAGATAAAAAGTAGGGTAGAGAGAGCACAAGACTTAGATTCAAAAGTTTTAGGTTCATTCCCTATACTAACATTAATTGACTAGAGTGGGAGTTAATTGGAATGGAGAGGCAATCATCAAAGCACTATATAAAAGTTTGCTTTCATAATAATACTTTAAACTTAGGTTTTGTTTTATAATTTTAAAAAGACTTTTATAAATGACATCTCATTTGATTTTCATGATAGTCAGGACTGGATAGATGAGGTAGGTCCTATAGTGGTATAACTCAAATATTTACTAGAAACACATTCCCATCTCTTCTCCCTTTTTGACCAGAAAACAACACAGGTGGATGTTAAAGACAAAGTACTGAACTTGGTGTCACAGACACTGAATTCAAATTCCAACTCAGCTTACCTACTACCTGTGTGACCATGATCTAGTAACTTCCCTCTCTAGGTCTCAGTTTTCATACCTATAGAGGCAGGATTGTCAGGGGTTTTAGACAACATGACTCCTAAGGTCCCTTTCATTTCTTGGTTTAAGATCTTCAGTAAAGTGTTCTTTTCCTCATTTTAGAGAAAAGAAACCTGAGAATTGGAAATATAAAATGATTTGTCTATGGTCAGTTGACTAGTAATTTCCAGAAGTGTTCTCTGAATTAAACTCTTCATCCCCCAAATCATTCTGCTCTCATGTTTGAGTGGAGGAGCCTGAGATGCCACTATTAATCATTAGTTCTGTTGCAATTATAAGCATGGTTGAACCAGCTATACCAAGTCTGGAGAGTCAGTTGTTAAATTAACATTGTGAACATTTATAACTCAGAAATCACTACAATCAGAAATTGATATGTTGTTTTGTTGATTGTTGAGATTAAAGGAAGTATTAATAATGCAGACTAAATTTCAACATATGTCATGCATCTATCCCTATCATCTCTTGTTTAAAATTTACAAGCATATCCTGCATTTCTTTTTTTAAATGCAAATATTCTTTAAAAGAGTGAAGTTTTTGTATTAATGGACTTATTAAATGACTCTCCTTCATGTCAGACTGATAACTTTGAGTATTTAGAAAGAACATGAGGTGTGGAGGTTGGTAATTTAGAGAGAGATGGAAACATCAATCATACTAACCACACAATTTTGGTTGAGGAAATATCTTACAGTAAATTCTGGATCTAGACCAAGTCTGTGACCAATACAATATAGAAAGGGCCTAGAGCATGTTTTCTACTCTTTCAATATGAAACAGGGACTTCATTAATGTACATTTTTTTAAATCTTTCAATCCCTCCTGGAGCAGTGTAGTTAATTGGAAAGGACATGAGATTTGAAATCAGTGTGACCTGAAACAAATCAATTCTCACTTCTTCAGTTTCCTTATCTATGAAATGAAGGGCTGTGGTTACTATGATCCCTTCAAGTTCGAGAACTATGATTTGATGATCTGTCAGTATCTTTGGAAGATTTAGATTCTTCAGGATTTTTTCTGGTAAATTTTCTGATACCACCTGGGCAGACAAGGAAGCTGATGAGCAGCAGGAGAATAATTGACTTTGTACTAGGTGGAAAAGCTCTATGGAACTCATAGTCTCACATCCACAGGTGCTTCAAAGAGACAGAAGTCAGTCATCACCCATTCCCTCCTCCCATTCCCCTCCTCTATGCCCCACCTCATCATAAGCTCAACTGCCTATCTCTCCTGGCAGGTATCAGTAATGCTGGCACTCTGGAGACCCCAGATAAAGAAAATTGAATAAACAGTAAATAGAGACTACAGAAAGGTCAATTTGGACTTGGAATTAGTTGGCAAAGGGCTTAAATTCCACATGCAAGTCTTATTTCCCTAAAGTGTGTGGGGTTTTGTTTTGTTTTGTTTTAAGTAACCAACAGGAATAAGGGAAAAACTCCCCTGGAGCAGGCATTTGTTGGACCCAGCTTGGTGTTGTATGAGATTACCATCTCTTGGCTGCTTCTCAGGCACAGGGACTCACTTCACCCAGGACTGCCAGAGGAGATTAGGATGAATGCATCTGGGACAAAGTGACCTTCTGTGACTAACCTTGGATCAGGAATTGTGCTGCCTTTGCCTGCTCAGCTGAGTGACGACCACATCATTGGGAGTCAGGAAGACCTGAACCAGGAGGATTGTGCTTCCTTTCTAGTTCTGAGACAGGTATGGCAACTATTTTGTGGGGAAAAGCAATGGCCCAAAAGTCAGGAGTCAATAATAACTCTGTCAACAATTTGCTTTGCAACTTAGGACAAATTATATATCACTTCACAATTTTACTTCCTAATCTATGTTTTCCAGACATTTCATATTCCAGCCCCTGATACTCTCAATGTTGCAGTCAAATAGGCTTTCTTGCTGTCCTTTGACACAAGACATTCAAACTTTGCTGCTTTGTACAGGTCCCCATGTCACCTGATATGCTCACCTTCCTCACCTCTGGCATCAGGAACCCAGAATCTTGTCCAGGCAGTTAGGTGGCATAGTGGTTAGAGGACTGAGACTTAAGTTAGAAAGACTTGAATTCAAATCCTGTATCAAGACACCATACAAGCTATGTGAACTCAAGAAAGATACTTAACCACTGTCTGCCTCGGTTTCCTTATCTGTAAAATGGTGATAATTATAGTATCTACCTCCTAGGGTTGCTGTGAGAATCAAATGAGATATTTCTAAAATATTTTGCAAACCATAAAATGATATAAATGCTAGCTATTCACAGCCCATATGCTAACACAGACATTGCTTACTACAGGAGGCGGTCTTTCCTGATGCTTCTTAGTAGTTGCTAACCACTCCAGTTATTTTGTTCTTCCTACACAGATATTTTGTATTTGTAATGGGGAACTATCTACATGCAGCCCTTTTGAGTATGAGCAGAATGTTTGCCTGCTTTAATTCCACATGGCTTCAGAGTTTACACAGCTATGATATTTTTTTTTCTCTTCAGCTAACTAGGTGCTAAAGAGAAAAACTTTGGGGGGTTGTAGAGCTAAAACTGGGAGGACATAGACTTTATGAGAGAAACTCTTATCCTTTTTCCTATCTCTGCTGGGATGTCCAAGGAGACTGAGCTTCAGACTCCCTTACATAGTGTACCTATTTATATATGTACCCCCTCCCCTCCAATTCAGGACATTATTTTCATTTTTATTTTTACATTCCTATCACCTAGCAATCTTTGGCAAATAGTAGGCTAATAATAAAAACTTGATGAATTACTTTGAATCTGGTCCTCAACTTCTCTCTCTGTAAAATAAGGATAGCAATTTCTGATCTACCCACTCAAGGGGACTCAAATGGGGAGAGGACTTACATAAGGCTCAAATGGAAAAAATGGATGTGAAAAATGTATTTCTTTGTATCATAAGCCAGGCAAGGAAGAGTGAAAGGCAAAATGAGACCAGGTTGAGAGAGAGAGAGAGAGAGAGAGAGAGAGAGAGAAGAGATTTTATATACATATGAAATTAAATGTGTTAAAAAAGCTTAACTTTCTAGCTGTTTCTTACTCCTTACTTAGCTCTAGATCTTTTCACTAGATGTCCCCCATGCTGAAAATGTATTCTCTCCTCACTGCCATCTCTTAGAATCCTTTTGTTTCTTTCAAGACAACTCAAATTATCACTTTTTACATGAAGTTCTTCTTGACCTTCCCCACCTCTTAGCACCCTTCTCCCCAAATGACTTTGTGTCTATTTTTATAGTCTAAGAATGTTTTTTGTGCATGTTAGTTTTCCACATAGAATGTAAATTGTTTTGTAGTATTTTTATTTCCTGATCCCTCCCTTAATTCTAGAACCTCTGTTGATTTTTCCAGAATATAGCTTACATAGCTATACCTATATAGGTTGTATACCTACACCTATATCTTGGGGCAGCTAGGTGGACCAGTGGATAGATGATTGGCCTTGGAGAATGGAGGACAGGAGTTTGACCTCAGACACTTGAATTTTAATAACTGTGTGACCTCAGGTCACTTAACCCTGATTGCCTCGAATCCAGGGTCATCTCCAATAGTCCTGGTTCATATCTGTCCACTGGTCCCAGATGGTTCTGGAGGAGAAAGTAAGGCTTAGCACAGTACCACCCTCACTCAAATACAATTCAGGTGCTTGTCATAGCATCACCTCCCTGATGTTGTGGTCTCTTCGAAAATGAAGGACAAAACATCATATTGCATAGATATGTTGTTGTTCATTCTTCTCTCTTGAAGTTGACCAATGACATCTTGTCTTACAAGTGAATGGAATTTGAGTGAGGCAGATCTGTGCAAAGTCATCAACCTCACTCTCTGCTCCAGAGTCATCAGAGTCCAGTGGCAAGAAGTGGGACAGGCTGACTAGCAATGGCCTTGGATGCAGGGGTAAAGTTTAACCTTTTTAAGCTAAGGTCTTTCCAGGTCTGTTTGTCTGGGGTAACACGCACTCAGTGATTAAATACTAAGCAAGAATTGAAACAAAAGATACCTAGTTTGCCTTCACAAAAGACTCAATCTGGGAGGGAAGACCCCCAGAGATTCTGGCCAGATCAGAAACAATTGTTATACTCAACTCTAATCTATCACAACCCAAACAATGAGCAAATGAGATTTAAACTAAGACCTATTATTATACGATCAATGATAACCATAGTGATTGGTTTTAAAAGCATAGTCAAATGGTTCTATAAATAGATGTTAAGCTTCTCCAGAGCAGAAACTTAGTAAGTACAATAAATAATTGATTGATTATTATTTCCATGTTTCAATTTTCTCTTCTGTAAAATGAAATCATGATCTCTCAGGTCCCATTCAGTCTTAAATACCTACTCCAAAGAATCCATCCCCATCTTCTTGCTGATGCTGAAAAATTCCTCTTTGGATACAAACACTCATTTCAACAATAAGAGCTGAGGCTTAAAATTTAAATTCTTAAGGTACTGATCACAATTAACTGAAATGATCATTAAGGTCCTCACTACTGGCAGCTAGGTAGTGCAGTGGATAGAGGACTGACCATAGAGTTGAGACAGGAGAATTCAGTCTCAGATACTTGACACTTACTGGCTATGTGACCTTGGGCACATTACTTAAACTTGATGGCCCTGCATCCAGGGCCATCTCCAGTAATCCTGATTCTTTTCTGGTTACTGATCAAGATGGCTCTGGAGGAGAAAGTGAGACTGGTGACTTAGCACAGCACCCCTCACTCAAATCCAATTCATGTGCTTGTCATGGCATCATCTCCCTGATATCATGGTTCTTCTTCAAGAATGAAGGACAACCTTTTTTTTTTTTTTTTTTTTAGTTTGGGTGACTGAGCAAATCACTTAACCCTGTTTGCTTTTGCAAAACGATATGAAGAAAAAAATGGCAAAACACTCCAGTATCTTTGTCAATGAAATAGCAAAATTTTTTCTAAAATTTGTTTTGGAAATATGAAAGGGATGGTTTAGAAGAAATTGAGAAGATGTATAAACTGATGAAAAGTGAAATAAACAGAACCAGAAGAACATGGTACATAGTAAAAGCAATATTGTAAAGATAATGAACTGTGAAAGATTTAGTTATTTTGATCAACACAATGATCTACCATTATTCTAAAGAACTTGTAATAAAACATGCTATATACTTTCACACAGATAACTGATGAACTTTAATTAAAGTGCATTTATTCTTTTCATTTTTATATTGGAACATGGCTAATGCAGAAATATGTTTTGCATGGATTCATATGTATAATATTTGTATTTTTGCCTTCTTACTGGGAACAAATAAAGGAGGGAGAGAATTTGGAAATGAAAATAAAAGCAAAATTTAAAAAGTAGAAAATAATGAGCTTAAAAGTCAAGAAGTCCAACTTTCTCATTTTCAAATGACACATTATTTTGTATGCTATTGTTGTTAAGTTGTTTCATCCGTGTTTCTCTTTGAGATACTATTTGGGATTTTCTTGACAAAGATACTGGAGAGGCTTGTCATTTCCTTCTCCAGTTCATGTTATAGAAGAGCAACTGAGGCAAACAGGGTTAAGTGATTTTCACAGTCACACTACTATTAAGCATCTGAACTTAGGTCCTCCTTACTTCAGGGTTGGTGCTGTATCTACAACACCACCTAGCTATCCCATTATTTTGTATACATTTTGATTATACTTATTTAGGTATATGTTGTCTCTCATTTGAATGCAATCTCCTTGTGAACAAGAATTTTTTCACTTTTTTGTTATTGCATCCTAATCACTTAACATAGAACTTTACACATAATAGGTACTTAAAAATATGTTGATTCTCTAAGTCACATATCTCATACTGTAAATCTAAAGTAACTCATCAAACATTGTCTCATTTGGTCCCTACTCACTGGCAGAAACCTCTGGTAGAAGTAGGCTTTCACTGAGACTTCAAGTTTGCAGCTAAATATCTATCTAATTAGTTTAGTAAAATTGTGATACATTAGATCCATGTTTCATAGAATGCAAACTTTCAACCACTTTGAACTTCAATCTCCCCTAATCCAAACAAATTTACATTGGAATCTATTTTCATTTTCTTTTACCACCTGCATAGAAAAAAATCAACACATAAATTCAGTATCATATACTAGCCAAGGGAAAGTAGGATATGGGTATTTTAATTCAAAATAAGTTGCTATACAAGACCTGGGAAATACTGAGAATATTCATTGATTCTTCTTAACAAGTCTAATTCATCAAGCAACTGGGGACAACCACAGTTCTCCATTTCTTCTTTTTTCTTCCTTCTTTTGTATCTGCTTTGTTTCTGCTTCTCCTTCTTCTACTTCATCATAATCATCATCATCAATAAACCTTCATTTTGCATCATAGCCACTACATAAAAAGTCAATCCAATCCAAATCCCTTCTGAACCAGCATCATTAGTTGCCTTGTCTGTCTATACCTCATATCAGCTGGAAAGAATTCCTGCTCTTGCTATGCTCCTAACTATGTCTCCCTACAGAAAAATTCATAAGAAAAGCACCCCCCCCAAAAAAAGAAGAGTTTTATATATCAAAGGATGAAGAAGTTAAGTGATTTGTCCAATGTCCCATAGGTGGTCAATGACAAGATCTGGATTTGAACACAGACCCTCTACAAATCCAGTACTCCTTCCTCTACACCAAACTCTTGAAGAAAACTATCATCGCCTTCATGTCTTCCCTTTTTCAGACTAAACCCTGCAAAATCCATTTTGTCAACGAGTCCTCATATGACATTCCTTTTACAGAAGAAAATAAGGCTCAATGAAGTAAAAATGACTTGTTCAAGTTCATGCCAGATAGTAGCAGTACCAGGATTTGGAACTAGGTCCTCTAATTCCAGAGTCAGCCTCTTCTCCACCACACTATTGTTGTCTGGGACACATGGTAGATACTCCAAGAGCACATAATGGTGAATTGATTGATTAATGTGGAAAACATGCAATTTCCCCCTTCTAAAAGAAGGAAAGGGATAAAGCTGATTGGTTCAGCTTAAGGGTCTTTCCCAGAAAATTTCACTGAGGATTGTGTGTGAAGCTCAAGAGCTCCATCTTTTAAGCAATGGCTCAGGTCATTTCTGCTCTTTCCCAGAGTCTGAAATAGTGATATATAGAGGCTATGAAAAATGAAAGCTGGCAGGGAAAACTGAAGCAAAAGCAGACTCCCCAGGAATCCAGATCCAAAAGTTAACTTTTACAGTAAGTGATGAATGCTGGCCAGTGTTCTTTACTTAACAGGAACTTTTGTGAAGTGCATGTGCTGGAGTCTTAAAATGCTTCATGTATGAAATATACATTTCCTTTATTTTAAGTAATTTTTAAACACATATACATATATAACACCATTTGTTTAAATACAGTTTTTACTTTCCATCTCCCTCATGAACAGATTGGGACAGTTTCGATGTGGCAGATTCTTCTCACTAAACCCCCCCCAAGCCTTTGCAGGCCCTCTACACACACACACACACACACACACACACACACACACATACACACATAAAGTAAAATGAAATATCTCATTTATAATGAAAGCAAAAGAAGTCTTACTTTCATGAACTTGACAAGAGAAACAGCTAGAATGGAATTTTTCATCTCAATTGTTCAGAATATAGACATCAACTTTTATCTGATCTTCTCTTCCCTCTCAACCATCCCTAACTGCTTTTTGAGCACCCAACAACACTTATGGGGAGTTGGGGAATAGATTGGGGTCTATCTTTAGTTAAAAAAATGAATTAGCTATGAGATTCTTGCCTGAGTACTAGTGAAAAGGTGCTATCACCTTTATCTCTCTATATCATTACTTTTATTTCTCTGAATGGATCTATTTAATCTTCTCATTTTCCAGAAGAAAGACAATAATACAGAAAGGTAAATAATACTGGGAGGGACAAATGGGCTCTAAGATATGAGAGATTAGTAGTTGTAAGGACAGGGATGGGAACATGGTTGATTTCCACTCTTTCAGACTGATGTGACAACACTAGACTAGAGTCAGGAAGATCTATGTTCAAATACTGCCTCAGACACTTACTAATTATGTAACCCTAGCAAATTATTTAACTGTGTGTCATTTTCCTCATCTTCAAATTGAATGTTGAAGCAGAGTTGACATAAGGATTCAGATGTCTAAATACCTCAGATATATCTCATCCAGCTATAATCAACTAACCTCTAGGACACCTTGACCATTCAGCAGGACCAGGTGCTTACCCATTGCTATATCACCTATGCCTCCCCCTCCTGTTCAGGAATTGATAATCAGGTTCTCTGTGCCATTGCTAATGGAGAAATCCTGTAGGTCATCCTGTAGATCTAATGAAAATCTTTATAATTAATTGAGAGCACCGATGGGCCTAGACCAGTTTTTTCCCTTGGTTTCTTACAAACTGCCCCTCATTGTGCCCTATGGAACCTCCCTTCTCTTCTTTTAGCAACAAATTGAGCATATTTCTCTGTTTCCTTCCATTTGCCTACAATCTTATGAACTTGCCCCCTACACCAAAATCTAGAAGACATTGCATTTCAAGCTACCTCCTACAGAATTGGATAAATTTGTGTATCATACTCCTCTTCTTACTTCTAATAAACTCAGTCGGCCTTGAGTAATAGGCATATTTCTTACTCATCTCTATCACAATGAAACTCTACTCCTACCACTATCAACTTCTTCCTTTGAACTTCACTCTGTCCAGATGTAACACCCTATCAAAAGCCCCATGACTATTCCCCAAGAGTTACCAGGTCATTCTTCCTTTCTTAATGAGATCAATACCTTATTCACAGATATTATTCATAGTGTTCCTTTCCTCTCCAATCCCTGCCCTTTTACTTATGGACTTTGATTTACAAGTTGATGCTTTCTGAGATGCCCTTGCTTCCCAATTCAACAATTTCCTCAATTCCCACAAACCATTCAAAAGACTAGGCATATCATCACTTCTACTTTCCATTAATTGTGACATTCTTCTATCTGACCAAAACCTCTTATCCATTCATATTTCCCTGTGCCTCATCTCTCCTAAACCTATTTTTCTCCTCACTGAAACCTACAAATTCTATATCCCTCCCTGCTTTCCCTAGGCCACCATCACTAGTTTTTTGGCTTCATTTTCCTTTCATTAAAATCTTGATCCTGTAGTTAATCAATACAATATTACATATTTTGGTCCTTTGCCTCCCTGTCCTATTAACACACATCAAATTTCAAACTCCTACCATCTTTCTTTGTTGGTATTGTTGATGATATTGTTGTTGAAAGCATGATGGGATTGATTTTCAAGTTATCAAAATGAGGGAAATGGAAGAAAAGGCAAAAAAAAATAGAAAAAAGTAATGAAGTAAATTGTAATAACCAACCCATATGCCTATTTGGGTTTTTTCTTTTTATACATTTTCATATGATCTTAAAAAAATGTCAAAATAAATGTTTCAGTTTGCTTTCATTTTTAAATATATAATAAATTCAACATATAACTTTCAAAGCTGTCTTGTTTTTCTGTGATTCTTTCTAGCCTTTCTTCTATCTTCTGTGCATTAAAAAAATAAAAACATGCTTTTTAAAAAAAAACTTTTCTTTATTTTTCTTTATTTTTTTAGACTATATCATACCTGAGTACTTTCATTCTTCTACCTACTTCTAGATTTGAAAAAGAAAAACAGAAAGACAATACCATTGTAATAAAATTCATAGTCAAGTTTATGGAAATTTGGGACTTAAAGCAAAAGCAAATATAATACCAAATTAGGAAAAAAAGGAAATAAAAATTCCTACAATTAGTATGCTATACCACTGGTCCTCTGGAATCCTTGTAGGTCAATGCATTGATCAGCTACTGTCTTTCAAATGTTTTAGTTTTATGATGTTAAGGTTATTGTGTATACTAACTTTATACTATATTAGTTAGTACAAATCATCCCAGATTTCTCTAAAGTCCATCCCACTAACATTTCCTATGGAATAATCATACTACCTTCTTAACTTCCAGCTGTTTTCTTTGGAGTCTTTGGGATTACCAAAAAATAGGCTGCTAGGATAATTTTCTTCTATGTTATCAACCTCTTCTGCTCCACTGATCAACCTCACTATTTTTAACCAGCACCAAAAAGTTTTGTTGATTACTGCATTGTAGGAAACTTTGAACTCTGATAATGCTAGACTATAATTTGTTTTGCATTATTTCCCTTGAAATTATTAACCAAACCTCCAAATTAATTTTATTATTAGTCAGAACCATAGTATTTATTAAGCACTTACTTTTTGCATGGCACTATGCTAAGCACTTAGAATACAAATACAAGTATAATCCCCACACTCAAGGAATTTACATTCTAATGTGTTAAGGCAGGGGAGGTGTCTCATAACAGAAAGTTGAAAAGGTTGTGGAGAGAGAAAAGAAGGAATCCATGTTGGCACATAGTAGAGAATGTACATAGAGTGAGAAGTGAAGTCTAAAAGGGAAGAAAAATTGAATATATGTGAGAAGTATATAGCAATCTTGTTCCCATTATTAGAATGTAAGTACCTTGTGAGAAGAAAACATTTTATTCAAATTATTTATAGTTCCAATATCTAGCACTGTGTCAGGTACTCAGTAGACATTTAATAAATGGTTATTGATTGATGCTGTGTTTATACTTAGCTTTCATTTTTGTTATTAGGCATAATTATAGTTCAATCATATTGTTCATTGTGTACCTTAGTTAATTTCCTTCTTTTAGGGAATTCCTAGATTTGTGAGCCATAATTAACATAATCTATGAGATATTAGGGTTGAGGTTTTGCCAATGAACTGATAAGAATGAAAACAAAAAAAGAAATGGAACAATTTTCACTAAAAATTAAACTTCTCCAAAACTAAATGCAATCTTTAGATACAGTAATGAAGATCCTAGAGGTTAAGGTGAATTATTTAATGATGCTATAAATATTTTTATCAATGACTTAGATAAAGTCCTAAATTCCATTCTTACCAAATGACATGAAAGTGAGAGGGATGGTTAATAAACTAGAAGATAGAATTAATATCTAAAATATGTAGCATTGAATTGAGGATATATATTTATATATATGTATATATGAAAAATCAGTTCATATTAAGACCTAAAACTTTTGCAGATTACAAGTCAATATGAATCAAAATATAACAGTAACCAAAAAGGGAAACTTTGATTTTAGGATTTTTAATAAAACTATAGTATGAAAAACAAGGGAGTTGAAGGACTAAGGAGAAGGATTGATTAGCTAATATTATTGAATTTAATTTGCCAACTCATTGAAATCTATTATGTTTGCCTCCTTTCCTTTTCTAATCCTGCCATTTTGACTATCTTGTTACTGAAACAATGAGAAGAGATAGAAGGCAAAGTTCACATACATTATTACCTATAACTTATGAACATCTTAGTTCATAGGCTTTAATTCTAGTTGTAATTGTTTTTTTTCCCAATCAACTTCATTTAAGTGTAAATATTTTATAAGGTAGTATTATTTTTCCTTCTTACTAAGTTATTACTTGGATTTTATAATGCATGCCTTTCCTTTGTTAAATTTACCTATAAAATAGTTCTTATAATAAATAATTAGCTTGTTTGAAGCTTAGGAGTATATATAATATAATGTAATATAATATGTGAGAAATAATTCATATGGACACCTACTCTGTTTCAATCAGTATCACAAAATTTGATATGATTCCTTTAGGGTAGTGATTATAAGATCTGTATATTAGGTCCCAGAACTCTAAGCTGCAGACTGTGAGATCACTTGCAGAATCATAGGGAGCTAACTAGAGATCCACTTTTGTTTTTCCTTGCCTTGGTGACCAAGTCCATTGTGGTGAAGGTGAATCAAATATATATATATATATATATAGCTCCCCTACCAATAGGTTCTTCCAGAATATATATATATATATATATATATATATATATATGTATATATATATATATACATATATATATATATATATGTATATATATATATATACATATATATATATAGCTTGCATCATTCCTCCTACTTAATCTAAGAAGGAACTCTTCCACTTTATTACCACCTAGTCAGTCATTCAATTTGTGATCCTGCTGTCATATTTTTTCCTTGCTTTCATGTATGCATAATATACCAATCAATGGAATCATTCTGTAGTTTTTACAATTGCTCTGGAGTGCCTAGGTGTCAACTCCTATAAAAATAGGGTACTGAAAGAAGAGTGGCATCTCAGATTAGGAAGAAGATCTGAGGTCTACTTCATTAGAGGTGACCATGAATCCTTTGATAAATTGCCATTTGCTCAGAATTTTGCCTCAGACTCTTTTATTAGGTGGGACAATTTTAATTTGATATGATATGATAAATCATATCACATCACACCCTATCATATCATATCATATTATATTACTATATCATATTATGTGAATAATATGGTATATTATAACAGCTTACCATTTTATAGAAGAGACAATATATGAACAACTATTTGTAAGCAAGATGTTCACAGGATAAATTGGAGATAGTCAAAAGAGAGAATACACAAGTAGAGAAGGTTGGGGAAAGCTTCCTGTAGAAGGAAAGATTTTAGCTGAGACTTGAAAGAAACTAGGAAAGTCAGGAGTCAAAGATGAAAAAAAAGAGAGACTACAGGCAGGGGAAAAGTCAAAGAAAATGTTCAGAGCTGAGAGTGTCTTGTTCATATGAATGCCAGGATATAATTGTAACTGGAAGAAAGAATACATGTCAAGAAATAAAGGATACGAAGACAAAGACAAGGTTATAAAGGATGTTGAATACCAAATAGGGAAGGGAAAGAGTTAGAGAAAGGAGAAAGAGAGGGGGGGGTCAAGAAATGGAAAGAAAAAAAGAGAAAGGAGAAAGAAAAGGGAAAAGTAAGAATGAAAGGAAAGAGAAAAAAGGAAGAAAAGAAATCAAAATTCATCCTATGGTCTTAAATTCAAAATTCTCCCAGACCTGGATCAATCTCTTACCTCAGAAGTGGTGCCTCAAGTGGGATTTCAACATTTTCCAGATTAGTTTTTACAATACCCTCTTTCCCACAAGGCTTGTTCTCAAAGTTCAATGATATGCATCAAATTTTAAAAAACCTTCTTTGGTGATGCATTTTTTCCCCTATTCCAATCAAAAGACTTTATCTGAAAGTTTATTTTCCAAAAGAGGATACCACTCTTCCTTCCCTGGTGTAAAGATAAAAAGCAGCAATAGATTTAGATTTTCTTTCTAAGTCTCCTGAAAACTAAAAAGTAATCCAGTTCACCCATATCACTACAATTAGGCTGTTGGTAATAGCTGGTATCATTAATGGTAACTAATTTTATAGTGGTAACTGATAAATGTGAGGAAAAAAAATCAAAAGCTATCACACTGTTCTAGGATTCCAAAACTTATATATTTCGAAGCAAATCAATTCACTGTAGTCCAAACTAGAAAGAAAGAATAATATAGTAGAAAGAAAACCAACCCAGTTTCAGGTTCCAGTGAGTCACTAGTGACCTGTTCAACCTTGAACAAATTACATGGTAAGTATCTAATACATATTTGTTGATTGATTGTTTATAAAACAAGGCTTGCGCTTTGGGAATTTCATATGGAACAGAAGAAAACATGTACTTAATTACAAAGCAGTGTAGGTATATATTAAAAGTCCTTTGAGTGGTTAAAAGTACTATTGGAATTCAGCATAAAGAGTGATTTCTTGTGGCTGAGAAGATCAGGGAAGAATTCAAGAAAGGGTGGCTAGGTGGCACAGTGGATAGAGCATCGGCCCTGGAGTCAGGAGGACCTGGGTTCAAATCCAGTCTCAGACAGTTAATAATGACCTAGCTGTGTGACCTTGGGCAAGTCACTTAACCCCATTGCCCTGCAAAAACCAAAAATAAAATAAAAAATTAAAAGAATTCAAGAAGGAAGTAGCATTTGAGTAGAACTTAGAAAGATGGATGGGATTTTGGGGATCAGGAAGGTTAAACATTCCAAGTTAAATAAAGAGTAAAAGCAAAGTTAGCCCTTATCCTAAAGTAAAAAATTACTATTCCCATTTTATAAATAAAGCAATCAAGACTATTATTACCATTTTATAGATAAGGCAACTGAGGTCAGAAAAATGGCTTCATCATTTGCCCAAGATTAATATAGATAGCCAGGTCTAGAGTAGAACAAGACTTTAGTTCAAATTTTTCCATGAATTCTTACTAGTTCTGTGATGCTGGACAAGTCATCTGATCACTCAGTCTATTTCCTCCTCTTAAAAAATGGGAATAATAATAACACCTATCTATCTCTTGGGGTTGTGGTAACAATCAAATGAATAACATATGTAAAAATATTTTTTTAACTGTTAGAGTGATATTGATCTTCAAGAAACACAGGTCTGATCATGTTATCACCCCTACTCAATAAGGTCCAGTGACTCCCTATTACCTATTGCAGGAACAGGGAACATCCAGTCTTGGTTTCTAAAACCAAGGCAACTGAATACAGGATTTGAAATTCAATAAATCTAGGACCTTTTTTAGGGGTAAATTAATTAAATGTTTGATCAAATAGAGCAGGCAAATGATGTTATTAATATCCAGATGGTCTTTGGCAGATAGAAGGTTCCCCATCTCTGACCTAAAGGAATTTTTTTCACTTTCTGACTTTTAAAGTCTTAAATAACTTGGCTCCTTCCTACCTTTCTAATCTTTTTATATCTTACTCTAAAATCCAGTGACACTGACCTCCTTGTTGTACTTCAAACAAAACATGCCATCTTTCCTGACTCCAAGCCTTTTCATTAGTTTTCCTCCATGCCTAAATTTCCTAAAGTTTCTCCAGTTTCCTTCAAGTTCCATCTAAAATTCTACCTTCTAGGGGTGGCTAGGTGGTGCAGTGGATAAAGCACTGGCCCTAGGGTCAGGAGTACCTGGGTTCAAATTCGATCTCAGATACTTAATAATTACCTAGCTGTGTGACCTTGGGCAAGCCACTTAACCCCATTTGCCTTGTAAAAACCTAAAAAAAATTTAAAAAATCTGATATTGTCTCTCATCAGATTTTTTAAAATTTATTTTATTTTTAATTTATGTAACAAAACATTCATTTCTATAACTATAATAAAAAAGATGATAACAGATGAAATTGCAAATCTATTGGGTACAAATGGCAATTCCTTTCATATATATATATATATATATATATATATATATATATATATATATATATAGTAATAGTTAGCATGCAAATTTCTTTTTTTCATTTTTTTTCTTTGCCTCCTCTGGCCCTAGAGAGAATTACAATCAGACACAAATATGTAGATTGATGCAAAATCATTCTATACATATTTCCATTTATCAGTTTTTTTCCTCTGGATGCACATAGTAGCTTCCTTTTTAAGTCCTGTCAAAATGTTTTTTTTATTCAATTATTCTTAAAACATTATGGCTGTTCTTTTAGTTCTGCTCATTTCACTTCATTATTTCAGGCAAATCTATACATGTTTTTCTAAGATCATCAAACTTATCAATAGTATTCCAACACAATCACATACCTATCAGAAATTACATGAACAAAGAAATAAATCATAAACAAGGTCAGTTTGATTGGAGCATTACAAAAGAATGAGAAAGAAGTTTGGAGACAGAGAATGAGCAAGACTTGACAAGTTTGAAATCTTAGAGATGCAGGTATGAAGGTGGACAAAAAGATAAATGTTCAAAAACAGAAGTGTTAGAAAATTTCTCTAGAATTAAAAAGCAAGAAGCCAAAGCTTATAAACAACACAGAATACCAATACATTATAAGTATTTTCTTTTAGAAATGAGTTGGAACACAAGGAATATGTCCAGCACAAGATAATTTCACACACAAAAAAATAAGATTGACTCTACTTATTGATGTGGGAGTTAATTCAAAATTAGTTGTCTGTGAGTTATCAGAACAGTGATACTTTAGATTAAAGGTCAAAATCCAGCACCAAATTAATAAAAAAAAATTATAGAAGACAAGAAGATACCAAGTACAATTGTAAAAGGTCCAACTTTACCTAGTCAAACATGCTACAGATGCCAAATAATAGGACATGAGTAAAGAACAAAACATTGACACTGATAATCATCATTTCTTACAGATATTTAGCCAATATAAGCAATTACCACAAGGAATAGGTAAAAAGAGTAGAGGAACCATATCAGTCTTTGCTATGCAGAGATATGACAGTCAATAACAACATCAATTTAGGGTACAGATTCTTGTTCAAACTATTATATAAGGAAGTAGAAGATGATAAGCATATTGTTTCCTCAAAATAACAAAAGTAGCTGAAGGAAAATTAGCTTGTAAAAAACTTGGTGTGATAATTAAGTTGTAACATTTCAATAACACTTACAGATTAAATAGGAAGAAACATAGTAAACAGATAAAAAAGGGAACAGATTTGTCAGCTTTTTTTTGTATTGATTATTTCTAAAAGATGCTGACAGTGGAACAACCAGATTCGGACTCTTAATATCTGGCAAATGATGTGATCCTTAGGGAATTGGCTATGGGAAAGAGCATCTGGGCCAAGAATCTAGTCAGTCTGTTATTTAGTCAATAAACATTAAGTGTTTACTATCTGTGAGACAGTGTGCTAGGTGCTGAAGACACACAAAGAGGCAAAAGAATAGTCTCTGCCCTCAAGGAGCTTGCAATCTAATGAGACAAGCAAACAAATGTATAGAAACATTAACTATGGAAAGATGGGGAGAGAGACAGAGACAGAGAGATGGAGATACATAAATCCCTACAGACACACATACACATACAAAATAAATAGGAAAAAATTAAGAAATGGAAGGCACTAGAATTAATAGACATTGGTAAAAGTTTCCTGTAGAAAATGAGATTTTGGTTGGGACTTGAAGGAAGTCAGGGAATCCAGTAAGTCAAAATGACAAGGGAGAATATTTCAGTCATTTAGGACATGCAGACAAAATGCCTAAGAGAGGAGGGGTATCATAAGGAGGGTAGTATTAATGGATTGAAGAGTATGTGTCAGGGAATAAGGTACAAGAAGCCTGGAAAGGTAGGAAGGAACTAGATTATGAAGAGAAGGTAGAAGGGAATTAGGTTATATTTGAAAACCAGGCAGAACATTTTTTATTTGATTCTGGAAATAATAGGGAGCTACTGGAGCTTATTGAGTAGAAAGGTAAAATAGTTGGATCTGTGGATTAAAAAAATCATTTTGATGACTAAACAGAGGAGACTAATGTAGGGAGAGACTTGAGGCAGACAGACCTACCAGTGGGCTATTGCAGTAGTCTAAAGTAAGGTGACTCTGAACCAGAGTGGTGACAGTGTCAGAAGAAAGAAGGAAGGTATATTTGAGAAATATAGCCAAGGTAAAATCAACAGCACTTGACAACAGATTGAATATGGGATTGGGGGAGAGGAATTAAAAGTTCCTAGGTTTTGAATCTGGGAGATTAAGAAGCTCACATTGCCAGGATTGGGGTTAGAATAAATCCATGACAGAGGCAATACAATTTAGGAACTGTTAAGGGATCGCTTTTTAAGCTATCTCTAAAAAGAGAAAAATTAAATCCAAAATGTCAAATTATTTGAGAAAAATCATGAATGGTATTATTTAAAAACAACAGTGACAACAAAAGCAATGACCAGAAGCCAAGGAAATACATCATCAAAAATGGAAATCAGGCCTGAGCATCTAGCAAAAGATAATAGATGGAAAGCTCTCAAATTGCAAACAGTAGAAGACCAAGAGAAAGACCTCCAGTGTTTCGGAGGAGATCATCTCGAGAGGTTTTATGAAAGGATATGGATAAGAATCACCTCTTTATGGTGAAAGTTTGGGTGTCTACAATCTCATTTTCCATTACTGGAGGAGTGGTGACAAATTGGATTCATTGAAATACTGAAGGTATAAAAAAAGCAAGTCACTGAAGATTTTAAAGCTAACTGAGAAAATATTAGAAGTATGAAGGGAGAATTAGTTTGGGGGAGAAATGTACATAATGAATCATTTTTATACATGTTAAATTTAAGTTCTGCTGAGACATCTAAGTAGGACCAATCATTTGAGTTTAGAATAGAGACATAAGGGGAAAATTATATAGAATCATAGTTCAGGATAGGAAATTAGTAAATGACCAAAAGGTATTTGGATATACAACAATGAATAGTGAATTCACCATCAAAGAGGACAGTAGGTACATTCAGACTATTACAACCCCAAAACACAATTTGAGGATGAATGGTCTAAGCCAACACACTCATCTTACAGATAAGGAAACTGAGGCCCAAAGAGTATGAAGTGATTTTTCCAAGGTCACATAGGTAGCAAGTAGCAGAGCCAAGATTTAAATCTAGGTCTTCTAAATCCAAGACTGTTTCTATTCCACCATCCTACTATTCTGACAACTAATATTTATTTTAGTACCTGTGTAGGACCATGTCTAGCATTGCTGAGTACAAATGGAATATAAAACCCAGTCCCTATATAACACTAGATTCAAGATTTTTATCTTCTTCCACAGATCTTGTGCTTTTCAATACTTGACAATAATAATGCTTCCTTCACAATTTTGTATATTTTATCCACAATTCCAATGTCATCTTACTCTTGTAAACAAAACCACTTGTAAAGAAGCTAGATAACTCCTTTTATCTAGTGAAAAATATAAATACCTCAACTCCTTGTTTTTCATTCCTGGGTAACTCTATCCATTCATTTCTCTAAGGACTCACCCAGGTAAATTGACAATGCACATAAAACCAAACTACCTAAATTTGGTTTCTGTTCCTTCTGCAATTATAAACTAAATATCTCAAAGGGCCCATGGTTCAGAAGACAGATAGAATTTATCTAATGGCTGCCAGGATGTAATCTAAAACAATTCCAAGAGGAACCAGAGCTTTCCCAAATATTCCCATTGTGGGACAGGGGATGGCTGGAGTTCTGGCCAACTAAGTTAGGCTTTGAAGAGTTTCGGGGCTTGAGGAAATCTCTTCTGTGATTTGCTATGTGACTCTAGGACAGTGACAGACCTCATCTGTAACTCTTGCCCTTTCAACTGCAAAAAATAAGAAATCTTTCTGAAATAAAGGAAACATTTATTAAATGCCTATTACATACCAAACACTATAACATATTTATAAAACATTTAGCACAATTACTGGTTCATATTAAATGCATCTATAGAACATTTAATAGACACATTCCCTTCCCTTTCCTTTCTCTACCTAAGCCGCTCTAACCCAGGATTTACATCTGAAAGTGGCTTCCCCAAAGACTGTCTGTCTTCATACAGAGTAGGATACACAATCAGATCAATGTTGTTTCCATGATTAATAAAAATCATACATTAAAAGTCTGACACAGCATGGTTCAATTTGATTTAATTCAATTCAGTGAACCATCAAATGAATATCAGAACTCAAGGAATGGAGGGAGAGTCTCAGGGATCTTCTGGCCTTTTATTTTACAAATGAGGAAATAAGGACTAGAAAAGACATCTTGACTTGACCAAAGTCAAATTCCTTATTAATTGCAAAGTTGGGGACTAGAATTCAGACCTCTGGTCTTCTCTTTACAATTCTGTGGTTATTTCCACTCTACCACCAAGTCCTCCATAATTCAGTACAGATTTTTAATGTTCTTAATATGTCAACTGAGTTGGAGAGGGGTGTTAGTAATAAGCTCTCTCCTTTTTGTCTTGGCCAGAGGTCCATTGACTAAAAGGGATTACAATTCATAAGCCAACATGGAGTAAAGGCTGAGGAGAAAATTTGGGGGTGGGGAAGAATGGATGAATAAATGCATGAACAATTGTGAAGAGTGGGTCCCAGAGGGTGCTAAACTCTGAACATTTGTGTTCTCCACAGGAGCTTGGAATATGCAATATCTTGGCATGAAAGGAGAACTGGACAAGAGGCTTACAGATTTAGTGTGCTATGCATTTTTAATAAAAAGGGTACTGCTGAGCTAGGAGGAGGAGGTGATAAGTAGACTTCTTCCCTCCCATCCTTCTCACACTGGAGATGAACCAGCTGGGACTGAAAAGAAGACATTTTAATTGCTTCCCTGAAAAGGAATAATCAGATAATACATGCATATTTGAAGCTCTTTACTTCAAAGAACTAAAACATTTTACAAATGTCCCAACATTCCCAAGTATTACTTTGAGGAAGGCAAAGGGAGGTCAGAAAAAAAAGATCATTCCTATTTAACAGATGTGAAGTTTGAAGAACTAAATATGCAATGAGGAGAATGGAAATGATGCCTATCTGAATACTACTGAAGGCTCATTCATGTCTTTGGCAACCAAATGAACTATTCTCTCTATCCACTCCAAACTTCAAAATAAGAGAGGTGGGGGCACTTAGGTAGTGCAATGGATAGAGCACTGACCTTTGAGTCAGAAGGATCTGAGTTCAAATATGGCCTCAGACACTTGATACTGGTTGCTTGATCTTGGGCAAGTCATTTAACCTCATTGCCCCCCTCCCTCCAAAAAAAAAAAGAAAGCAAGAAAGAAGTGGATATCTGGTAAACTGTTGATCAGTCTTCTCTTTGAGGGCTTTGGGGAAAGCCTTAGGTTAGCACTCTAAGATAGGCAAATGATTTCTACTTGCTAGACACCAGTATCTCAGCATGATTAGGTTCCATTACACAAAAGTCCCTTTTCTTTCTTTTTTTTTATTTACTTGGAGCATAAGCCTAGTAGGAAGGAATAAAGGATATGAACAATCTAGCAATCTTGAGGTAGGTAGGTGGGACAGTAGATAAAATGCTGGGCCTCCTGTTCAAATCCAGCCTCAGATACTTTCTAGTTATGTGGACCTGAACAACTCACTGTCTGTTTCCTCTAATGTAAAATGGGATTTATAATAGTACCTACTTCTCAAGTTTCTTGTGAAGATCAAAGGAGATTTTATTTTTAAAGTGCTTAGAACATCGTATAATATTTTTCCCTTTCTTCCCTCTTTTCCTTTTCATTTAAATTCCAGTTGTTTTCCTGGATGACTGGACCAGTTTAAAGCTCTATTAATAGTAGTTCCATAAACTCTTCTGGGTTATCTAAAACATTATTTCCCTTTACATTCATTCAGATCATTGAAAATTTATAGTAACACAAAGGGATTTTTGGCATCTGTTTCCATCACCCACTACAATGGTGACCTCTCTACACAGAAAGGTGATTATTAACTGACTAGCTAGAATGTATTTCCTATGAACAAAAGAGAGTACATACAGAGAGGTCTAAAACAGAATCAGAACTTTAAGAAGATTCACATCCTTATGATAAGGAGAATAAAGGTAGCATTGTGTTATAATGAAAAAAAATCAGTGGACTATGATTCAAAAGACTTGTTTTTTAATCCCAGGTCTACATTGTAAGATTCTAGGTATGTCACTTTTCCTCCCTATACTTGTTTTCTCATTTATAAAATGATGCATACTCTAGATCATTTCTAATATCCCTTCTTGGAGTTTACAAAATTTAGCGATTTTCCCAAAAAAATCCCCCCAGCAAACTTTAGTGTTAGGTCCAAAATCACATTTTTGGTTATTAGATCCTTTCTGGCAGGATTTTCCCAACATCAGCCATTATGTTTCTCACTAATCAAATCAAATCAGGGTTCAAATAACCCAGAATCTAGTCTCTGACTGGAGGGATTTATGTTTTATCAGGTCAGGGCTAACTTCTTTAAATCTGATATAAACATAAGAAAATCAGAGATATATCTCACAAAGTTTCCTATTCTCATACACTGCTACTTCTATGAACTTCTCCATGATGACTCAAGATCCTTTTCATTCCACAAGCTTACATCAACCCTTGTGAAGGTTACTAAGCTTCAAGAAACAGTTTCTGAGTAATTTAATCATTTTATTAATAAGGTCAACAGGTTATTAATAAAAGGATGATCATTTAGCCATCTTAGACCAAAGACAATGATGAGCTCACAGTTTATATATCCCTTCCTATAGTGACTGATGTCACTCCATCATCATGTTACCCCTGGACAGTAAAAATATACCAGACCACTCCCAGTCTTGGGCTATCTAGAAAAAGAATCTACCTCCACCAAAGTTTGAGTAGAACACAATGTGCTTCTCCATCTTAGATTAAATTCCTTGTAAGGTTGGGCAGGGTCTAATCAAAGTCTAGGAGAGTCAATGCAATCTCATTATGAATGTTTTTCCAAAAAAAAAAAACTGAACTTTTAAAATGAGGAAATTAGGAGTCTCTGAATCTTTCCAAGATGTTGTTATTAATAATCATTTCTCATACCCTGAAACTCACATCTTAGTGCTCTTTTCATCTAGATCCCTTTAATGGAAGAACAAAGAGATCTTCCCAGAACCTCCACGCAAGGAAGATGCCCAGGTCAGTCATCTTTCTTCATTTCCCTCTTTGCTGATCTCCTTTTGATCCTATGCCAGGTGATTTCCCTCTCCACTCCAGTCCCTTTTGGGCTTCCTTTTGGGTGTTTAAATTTTAGCACCTTGAGGACAAGATATGATGTTCCTCTTTATAATGGTAGCCCTGGCCCTTGACACAGTGACTATTACATAATAGTCTATTTTACTTCACTTTAAAACATTGATAATAGCTAGAAATTATATAATACTTTAAAGTTTGTAAAGTACACATCCTTACAACACATCCTGACAACCTATCCATCAGGTAGGTTTTCTTATTATTCCCCTATTTTATAGAGGAGGAAACTGAAGAAAGTTTAGTGAATTGCTGTGGGTCATTCAGTCAGACAATCAATACACGTTTATTAAGTGCCTATTACGTGCTAAACACAGGACTCAAAAAAGAAGCAAAAGTCTCTGCCCTCAAGAAGCTCAGAGACTAATTGAAAAGAAAAGCATATTTGTGCTGTGTTAAATAGAAACATTTATAAGTTCTTTAGTAATACAACCCCAAATCTCTCTCCACCAAATCACCTATCTGGCACCATGAGTATAATCAATGCAGTGGACATGGCAAGGGATGCTAACAAGAGAAAATATGAAATAATTAGAGAATGATATAAAGTCATATACATTTATATTGTAGAAATAGTACAGATAGAAAGTAAACTTTACAAAGAGTGGGAAGAAAAGAGTAATCAATGTCATTTGGAATAAGTTAGAATTAAGCTATATCTTAAAGGATGAGCATTCTTCTTAAAATTCTAGGCATATAACACCTAGGTTTATCCTGATCAATACTGCTTCACCAAACACCATTAATCCATTTTAATTGAATCATAAAATCACAAAACTCCACTTTAGACTCACCTAGCTATCTTATCATTCTTGTGGCACTGACTGCCCCTATAACATGCTTTCACTTCCTGTGGTCTCTCATGGGACCAATTAGAATACATAGAGTATGCCTGTAGTTAAAATTAGTATTCAGTATTACCTCTTAGGGAAATAGGCTTTCTAAGTTAAGGCAGAGGTATAAAATAACATTTCCAGATGGGTTCTGAGCTTACTCCTTTTGATCTTCAAATGGTATTCAACTTTTCACATTCTGGCATAGAATAGACCCTTGAAGAGAACCACAATTAGAATGAAAATAAGGTGAGGAAGCAGAGAGCATAAACTCACATTATATCAATCATTGAACCTTCAAAATGAAGGAATATGGGCCAAAGAAAGACAAGAGGTAAGAGTGTGGAGATAAGAGAAAGTTTCTTTAGAATAGGCACCAAAACAGGAAAAACATTCAGAGAGGGTCAGGACCTAACAGCAATAATAGCTATCATTTACTTAGGGTTTTAAGGCTTGCAAAATGCTTTGCAAATAATTCATTTTATCCTCACATCAGCCCTGTGAGGGAGGTGTTATTATTTTTGTTCTTATTTTATAGATGAAGACACTGTGGTAATCAGAGCTTAAACAATTTGCCTCAGATCATACAGGAAGCATCTGAGGTTATAGAATTTGAACTCAAATTCCAAGTCTAGATCTTTATTAATTGCACTTTTCACCAACTAACTACTTCTATTCCAGGATTATCATATAAGTACAAATCAGCTCCTATCTCAAATATAGTGACTCATCATCTACCTATTGGGAACCTTTAAAGAACTCTGTATTCATTTAGAGTCATTGTGAACCACTTCTTAATGATTTCTGAGTCTCAGAAACTAAGCAGGTAAATAGAAAATGATCAAAGCAATATACAAAAATGACAAAAATGTAGAGCATCTTGAGACACATGGTGAGGACAACACAACCCCATAAAAGAGTAAGCTATCAATTATTTATTAAAGGTCTCTGAATGGACATAGTCAAAGCACTGGACCCTTTTTACTTTGGGGATTTGGGTTTGTAAGTTAGAAGGCAGATGGGAAATAACTCTGAAATTACAGGAAATCAGAAACAGGAAATTTTAGTTCTAGTGAAAAACCATAATATCTTTTGGTGGACTCCATTCAATGAACTTCAACAATAATCCAAAAAGACTGGGGAGTGAAGGGGGGGAGGGACTATATTAAGCTGTTTCAGGATCTGGATATATTCATCTGGAAAGATATATGGTCTTGTATTACTTTCATGGTATTAAAGTGCCATTCCCAAACAGGATGATCTATGGCATTCATCATTCACAACTCAGTCTCATGCAAATTGGGAACAGTGCCCTCTGCCAACCCCGCCTCCCACCCCAATATCCTACCATCCGGCCCAAAACACAAGAAAGGAAGAGATCTGTTTTTGATTTGAGAATATGATGCTGTTGAAGGAAGCTGCTTCAATTGTTGTTGGGAATTTTAGGGCTTTTTACCATCTTGGTGGTGAGAGGCATGACAAGAAGAGGGGAAAATAAAGGATTAGGAATGGAGCAAGCAAGCTTGCTTGATTTAATGATTAGGCCTGATTATCTCCAGTTTTTGTTTTACCAAGAACTATAAAATATCCTGCAGTTATGCTAAAAAGATAGCAAAACAGATGGTAAAAGCAAAGTTGGACAACAGGTGGCTTGGTCTACAAATGTTGGTTGTTGTTGTTTTTAATCACCTGAACATCCTACTCATAGCTTCCAATGATCTATTTGGTAGGGTAGCTACAATTCTATTCTATCCCATCTCTCTGAAATATTGGAACACAAAGAAACCTAAGGTTCATAAGTTTATTAGCATAGACTCAGAACCAAATGGGACCAGAAAAGTCATCTAGTCTAATCTCCTTATTTTACAGATGATGAAAATAAGACTTAGAGAAGCTGACTTACTCAAAGTCCTATAGAAGCAAATGCAGGCTTTGAACCAAGAATCAGAGAATTAGAGTAAGGAGAGATGTCAGCACCCATTTGGTCCAAATCACATATAAAATGAATCTACAGCATAGCATACTCTACAAATAATCTTCCAGCCTCTGTGGAGAAAGGGGGAACCCATCACATTTTGTAAAGGCCTCTGTATTTGGGGATAGCTCTGATTGTTAGGAAGTTTTTCTTGACATTAAACTTGGAATCTTTGCAATTGCTACCCATTGCTCTAGACATTGCCTTCTGGGACCAAGCATAGCAAATACAAGTATGTCTTCCACATTGAGAGGGTTAGGGGCCTGGCGTCCCCCATCTCCAGTCCAACTGGTTTGACCTTTCCATTGTCCCAGAGAAAAAGTCTAAACTATTATGGTTTTAAAAGATAAGATACATTGATATTATACTATACATACATTTTATACATTTTTTGAGTTTTTGAACTTTCTATGTGTTACTGCTAGTCATTGTATGTTATCTGTAACTTCTGCAAAATTCCCCCAAAAAATTCCCATTTAATTTCTTATGCTGACCCATGATATATCAAAACTATGATATAATGTGGAAGTGAAAGCTGTATATTACTTCTTCTACCTAGTAGGGGTTCATATATTTGCATACAGCTCTCATATTTCCCAAAGTCTTCTCTTCTCCAAACTAAATATACCCAGTTCCTTACAACTATTCTACATGTCATGAACTCATGACCCTTCATCTTCCTGATTGCCTTCTTTTAGATATTCTTTAGCTTATCACCATCTTTCTTTAACCAGGGTAACCAGAACTGAACACAGAGTCTAAATGATGTCTACGTAACTATTCTTGAAAATTATAGTACAGTAGATAGAGCACTGAAATCTGAAATTAGGAGAGTTCAAATCCAGTCTCAGATACTTCCTAACTATGTGACTCTGGGCAAGTCACTTAACTTCTGCTGCCTTAACTGTTCTCATCTTTAAAAAGAAGATAACAAAACACCATTTCCCTGGGTTGTTATGAGATCAAATGAAATAATGTTTGTAAAAGCTCTTTGCAAACCTTAAAGCACTATGTAAATGCAAGCTACTATTATTGTTATCATTATGAAGATGTTCATGATTAATGCTGCTGTTAAATTACATTAATTTTTTTTGCCTGCCCAATCATACTGCTGAGCTTAATTATACATATTAAGGTTTCATTGCACTAAAACACCTAGATCTTTTTTCAGATCAAGTGATGTCTAAACATGCTTTGTACATACCTAATTCCTCTATCTTGGTGAAATTGATTCTTTGTACTCAAGTGTAAATTTTTGCAGTTTATCCTTGCTGAAATTCATCTCATTAGATTAAATCTATCAAGATGCTTTTAAATTCTGACTGTGTTATCCTTTGTGTTCACTACCATTTCCAGATTTGTCTTATCTAAATTGGTGGCCTTGATCCATGCCTTTATCTAAGTCATTGACAAAAAAAAGGTTAAACAGCACCAAGAGCCGTGCACAGATTCCTGGAATATTCCATTCCAATTTATTCAAAGGAAACAGAATAGATTTTTAAAAAAAAATAGTATGGTGGTGGTAAGTAGCATTAGATAATAAAAAGTAATTAATATGTGAAGAAATAAAAAAAACCAGAGGAAGAAAAATGATTGAAAGTATCTTAATAGAGTGCAACAGGAAGGGGAAAGCAGTACCAATCTTATCCTGTGGCAATCCCACTACTACAGAATCAATGGATGAAGAAGGAGATGATCATTGTAGAAGGAGGAATTAAATAAGGAGTCAGAAATGGATTACCATCCTGGAATGGAGAACATGCTGTAGAGGTCATGGTCTGTTTCAGTGTTTCAGAAATCTGTTGAAGTTTGTTTTCTTTCCAAAGCAAAGTATTTAATAAATTCTTGTCTTGTTCTTAGGTCAGTTAATCAGTGAATCAAAAAAATCAAAAAACCAAAAACAAGCTTTAAGCCTTGTCTATGTGCTAGCCACTGAGCTAAAGGGATAATACAAAGATAAAATTACCATACTTAATCTCCAGAAGCTCATGTTATAATATGGGAGATAATTTGCAAAAATCATCCACAAAAGCTATTTGCAGTAGCATAAATGGGAAATAATCTCAGAGGGAAAGTACTAACAATTTGGGTTGGGGGTGAGACACAAGGAAAGGTTAGGGAAAAACTGTATAACATGGGATTTGAGCAGTCTTGAATAAACCCAAGGAAACCAAGTGGGGGAAATTGAGTAGGAAGAGTCTTCCAGGCAAGAGACAGCCCTTACAAGACCAATAAAACAAAATTAGTTGCCAAAATAGAAGTGTTAGAAAGCTCAAGAACTGTCACATCTTCATCTTGGAATTTGTGATAAGGGAGAAGAAAGATAGACTTGGTTTGACATGATCTCTAGATTTTGGAAGAGTAAATTTCAAAGGTTTCAGAGAAAAGTTAGATAGGAACCTAAAACTTCACAGGTTTAGTAATCATTAGCAAGAAGATTGGCCCTAAATTTACTGATTCCATTCTCTTTCCCCTAAAGGCACATCTGCTTCAGACTTCCATAGAAAGAGATTGACATGCCAGCATACCGTACCATACAGGAGAATTCCTATTGGCCAATTTCCTGAGGAAAGTTCTTCCAACAGGAATGCTACCCCAAGTTATAGCTGGACACTAAGCCTGTGCTCTATGTGGAATTATGTTCAAATGTTATGACCTCAGAGAGTAGGGACAAAAGAACAAGATGTTGAGGTAAGTAAATTTGAGTGCAAGAGGTGGTCCACATAACACCTCTCTCATATCTTATTTCACACAACTGCTGTCTATGTCCTATGATGAATCTTCCCCAGGGAGCCAGGTCCACATTATGTTGGTACCAATATAGCATGAGGATTCATATATATACTCTACCTGTAGCTACATGATCACCTCCATTTTTGATTATGCATCTCTTTGCTCACTTTTTTCTATGATTTCCATCTTTACTGCTAATATAGTACAGCAATCATTCCCATTCTCTCTGTACATTGGCCTTTGAGTAAGGGGCCCATAATTTCAATATTCAGAGCTTATAGTCTTCCATTATTCATAATCATATAGCATTATCAGAAGAATGTTAATGTGACATTAAATAAATACTGATAATCTCACATTCGGATTTTCTGAGCTACATATGTTTTTTTTTCCAATCACTCTACGTTTCTCTTGATTTCTTAAATTTTTCAAAGATTTTTAGAGGATTAGGAAAACTGCTGACAAATATAGGAAGTTCAATATATGCTTCTTCTTTCTTCAAAATTATGAATGAATGCAATATCTTAACCAGATAAAATATGTACCATGTTCATCTTCATTCTCATTATTTAGAAAAGAATAATCCAATGGAAAAACCACTGGATTGGCAGTCAGACATCAATTAAAGCTTTTGTCTCTAACACTTTACCAGTTGAGTGACCCTAGATATAATCTTTCAACTTCCCAGGGTCATATCTATTAAAGTGAACATGTATACATCCATAAAGGAAAACTATTAACCCATGAATAATTATAATGATGTAAATTTGAAGCAAGGTATGGGAGAATAGAAATATGAGGAATATTCATCAGAGTGGGTTTCCCAACCCTCCAGAATTCCCATTATGTAGGCAATTACCTACTTCCTGTTTACCTAGAAAACTTTAAGGAAAAACAGCAATTGATTTGTAATAAATGACCAAGAATTGAAGTCTGGCTCTCCTTAGTATCTTTGTGACTTTCTACAGGTCACTTATGAAAATAGGTCTAAAGCTAGAAGAGATTTCAGAGTTCACCTAGTCTAATCCTCTCATTTTACAGATGAGGAAATTGAGACCCAAAGAAATTTGATTATTTTTGTACTAGGTCACACAGTTAAGTTTGAACCCAGTTTCTCTGGATTCAAATGCACTGCTCTATTTTTCTTAACCTGAGAGGGTTGGATTTAGAAGATCTCTAACATTCTCTCCAGCACTAAAATTCTGTTTTTCCTTTGACAAGGGTGAATGCTGCTAAAAGTTAATGGTAAAGCCAGCATAGAAACTTAGTTGTGATGATATGAAATCATCCAGAGTTTTGCGCAATGAGAACCTATAAAGGTATAATAAACATCTACCCAATGAGTAAGTGAACTTTTCTAAGTCCCGGAAAAGCCCAAGGTGAGGACGCTTCTTCACTTTGTGAGAACAAGTCTGTGAATTTACTAACATGATATGAAGTCATCATACTTCTTCCAAGGAGGAATGATTCAACCTTTGTCCCTGTCCCCACCTCTCCACTCCCTACCTCCGCTGCCTTGCTAGAGATTGTACAAAGCCTAAGGAAGACTTTTCTTCTGAAATGCCTCATAAACGAGATGGACAAGATAGACGTCTCCCTCCTTCTTGGCACCAAATGCCTCACTGGTATCACCTGGAGATACCAAGTTCATGATGGGGCTTCCTTGCCCACCTGAGGTGCCTTCTTGAGATCATAGCTTGTAAAAAGATGCCATATAAACTCAAAAAGCACAATGCTTCTAATTATCTCCAAGGGGTAAATGCCTGAGAAATCAAGTCGGAGATTTGAGTTCATCTTTTGTTTGAGGATCCAGTATTTTATCTGTCAGTAGAAGTGCCCAAAGAGACCGAACCCTACCACTACCACCCTACCACCACTACTACACCCACACTCCCCCCACACACACAAACACACGGAGAAAGCTTCCACAGGACTAGAACTTTGGTTCCCTTACCTCCTCCTCCTACATTCTTTCCCTACTTCATGGCAAATTGTGTCTTTACATAATTTTACCTCCTGTTGGTACAGTCAAAGAACATTTGTCTTAGAGTTAAGGGAATGGGTTCAACACTCACCTCTGATGATTAGTACCTATTTGACTTTTGAAAAAAATTACTCAACCATTCCTTGACCTCATTCCTCAGCTGTGAAATGAGAAATCTAAGCTAATGATCTTTAAGATCCATTTTAGCTATAGATTTATGATTTCCTCAAAACCTTTTTTTTTTAAGAAAAGAATCTACTGGTCATTTATACCTGCATATGAATTTAAGTGAATGTGACCCCTCCAGTGGGATGTTCATTTTTAAGCTTCCTCTTAAATAAATGTTCATTTTTAAACTTCTTCTTAAACTGTGGAATGAAAAGAATTTTTAGCATCAGTCCACAATTGGAAGGGGAAAGTTTTGTTAATTGGGAAGGAGAACCTTCCTGGGACCCAGGAAAACACACTAATATGGTGAGTTTTCTATTCTACCTACATATAAGACCAGGTCTAAATCTTCAATTTAAAGAAATCTTTTTATTTTCCCCATCCCAATGCCTTAGAGGAAATTATTTATGTTTTGGTTCCTATCGATGGAATTCCCCAAAAGAACTCAATGTTTAATTTTAGGAATAGGATAGGTATTTATCTCTTCTACTCAAAGAAATGCTTAATTTAATAAGTCAAATAAACATATATATATATATATATATATATATATATATATATATATATATATATATATATAAAATCTAACACAGGATGACAAGAAAATAAATACAAATTATTATTCTCTATTGGGATATTGATACTTTAAACCAAAACAGGATACAAGAATAGACTGAATAGGCATTTTATACTTCACCTTGGCTCTACACTATCAAAATAATTCTTTCTTGGTCAAGGTCTTCTGGAAAGTGAAGCCATGATTAAATTTGTCCCTCTTTAATGGTATTCCTTTCCAATGCAGAAAGTTCACTTGCTCATAATCAGCTTTGATTTGGGGACTTAGGATCTCTGGACCTCTTAAATTCAAAGATGGTCCCAAGCTTAGACATTCCAATTCAGGAGTGCTGCCTCATAATCTATACTCTAGAAGGAAACAAAACAGAACATTCAACCAGGGACCAAGACTCAGACTCAGGCTCACCTAAGAGTGATGAACTTTAATTGCCATGTGCTTAGAATTCACCATTTCTCTTAGGGTAGGAAAAAGTTTATCAGCCCATCCTCCTTGAGAAGTCTAGACAGAGAGCTACTTTAATATGAGAGATTCTAAGAAAGAGAGTAAAACAAAAAAATGACCCTTCTCTCAAAACTTATGTATCCTTCTCCTCCCTTATCATAGAGCTCAGGGGCCAATAATAAGTGTATTACTTTGTCATCCCTAGCACCTCTGTTCTGAGCTAGCATATGTGGTTGGCCAGAAGCAGGTAAAGGAGCTCTGTGCATGCTCATGAAATATAACTCTCATTACCCTCTTCCCCCAGTTAAATATTTGCTGTGATGAGTAAATGGAGTGGGGTACATTTATTCAAATCCCCAGTTGTAGGAAGTTCTCTGGGGTTTGAGGGAAGCTTACTCATTATCTTTTTATCTGCCTTCCATTCATTAAAGAATCTCAAAGCCCAGCTCACACAATTCTTAGTCTAAAATTTAACAGTCTTTAAGGAGGGCCCTGAGCTACCACAGTTTATGAAATTGAGTGTCACAATCACTCCCAAATGTTAAATTATGTAAATTCAACAAACAAGTTACACTTTATGGAGTTTATCTGAAATGATAGCTTGCCTAGTTATTATAAATATCTTTCCTAATCCCAATAGAAAAAAAGGGAGGGAAGTAAAATTGGAATAAAATAATTAACATAAGTGAAAAATAGAAAAAAAAGCTACATTTTTCTGAGAGAGAGAGAGAGAGAGAGAGAGAGAGAGAGAGAGAGAGAGACTTGCTAATCATGAATGAACTCCTAGAAAATATATGCCTCTCTCTTATCAGGGATTAGGAAACTGAAGTCAACTAGAAAGTAAAAACCAAATTTCACCTGCATGAAAATTCATCCATCATTTCCTACAGCACAATTTATAATCAATACATTACCTCAAGGGATCACTTTCCAATACAAAGTGTTCATCGGTTGACATTTTGAGCTCATCAAACAAAAAGAGACAAATAGACTTTCCTCAAAAAGGAAAATAAAAAAAAATCAGATGAGTCTCAGGAATGTGTGGGGTTATCAAAAATGAACCCAGTACTCAGGGCTGATTGGAATCACCCTCTAGCCAGCCAGATGAGGTTCCCATAAATAGCAACAAGAATCACTGCCAGGATCAAATGCTAAGCATTGAACCTTCTCCTCCAGGAACCCCCCAAGGAAATATAATAGGAGCACTTTAGTGTTTCATGACATAAGTCTTTATCAATTCAATCTTATGAGGTTTTTTCATTTTTTATAGTAAAAGAAATAAATATCAATCCTAGGTCGATCTACTCGATACATTAATAATATTTTCAGAAGAGACTCTGTAAAGCACTTTTGAAGAGAATACAGATAGGCAATGGCTAGAGCATAATCTAAAAATCAGGCAAGTGGGGTTATATAGTGCCATGAAAAGAGTAGGCTATATATGTGTGTGCATATATGCATACATATATACATACATGTATACATAGATACAATATGAAATATATCAAGAACATTTGCATGTGTATATACATGTTTACAACTATTTTTTCAGCTGAATTCTTTTATATCTTTGCCACAAATTCCACATTCTCTAAGTCACTTAACATTTTGCTTCATTATTTAAATGAGGTTACTTCTTGCCTTTCCTACTTCACAAGACTTTTCTGCAAATTAACCAACCAATCAATCATTTATTAACAAATCATTTATTTATTAAAAGTCTATCATGTGCCAGGAACTAGGCTAAACTTTAGGGACACACAAAAAATCAAAAATATAAGCAGTTCATTAGGTGCTTTTGTGCTTGGACATTGTATTGACTGCTGGCAAAAGAAAGACAAAAGTAAAAGTCCCTTTCTTTAAGGAACTTACACTCTACCAAGGAGTTAATGGAGACAGAAAAGAATATAGACAAAATAAATAACAGTTAAATAGGGGAAAGACACAAGGAGATTTTTGTATACCTGTATTTGCGTCTGTTTGTGTGTGTGTGTGTGTGTGTGTGTGTGTGTGTGTGTGTGTGTGTGTGTGTGTGTGTAGGAGCACCAATGTTTAAACACATTCAGTTTAAATTAAAAGCATTATTTTTAATATATTTCAATAACTTCAAGGAGTGTGTAGACTCTAAAGCACCATTGTCATCTGTGTGAGCAGTCTAGGATTAACACCAGAAAATTTCTACCAAACTAGTCACCCTGAACTGCTTTGAACTCAACTGTACTCTTTGGTCAACAGGATTTGGTATCTGGGTTCCAGAAGCCCATCTTCTGAGTCTTTCCCATTTGATTGGACCTGCCAAAGTTTGCATTCTTCCTATAGAGTCTTTGAGAGCCCAGATTCAGTCCCCACCCTCAAGGTGAAACATTAGAGGACTTTAGGGGAGATACCATGGCCTTCTTTAAGACAAAATCCTGACCCATGACTGTGGTTGGTTTTTCTCTTCCAAAGGGGAAGCAGAGAGCATTGAGTAGTGTAATATTGCTAACAGAAACTCAAAGGCTGACTTTTTGGACCCTTCAAGATTGAAAGTGATTTATAGAAATGTAATTCCAAGTGGCCTTTGTCTATTGATTTAGAGCATAGTGCATAGTGTGTGTGTGTGTGTGTGTGTGTGTGTGTGTGTGTGTATGTTTAACTTTTTTCTGTTAAATTCTCTCCTTCTGGCTTCTGAAGCCTGGCTCATATGACAGAATGCTGTTAAGTAGCAGTTCTGTGGTGTCCAGGGAAGACTAGATTTCAGTAGAAATGATTCTACAGATACTCAGACTTCTCACTGAGGGACCTTCATGGACGCTGTAATGGATGGAGCCATATAATCCTTCATTGGAGGCACCAGATGTTAAAAGAGATTAGTACCAACCAGAAGTCCTCTCCCTTAAACTACCAGAGACATTTCAAATGCTCCTTTCTATATGAAATTATTTCTGATTCTCCCAAATCCTAGAACTCTGTGCCCCCAAATTTCCTGGAAATTATATTGTATGTATTCTATACATATTTATATATGTTTTGTCTCCCTCGATAAAGTATAAGGACCCTGTGGGCAGGGACTATTTAATTACTTTTCTTTTTGGCTCTAGCACCTAGAATAGTGTCTGATATATATGATGCAATGATGCAAGAAAAAAAATCAAAACAGGATTAAGAATTCTCTGAAAACAGACTTCATTAGATCTTGTGGAAGCTGTGCCTCTGTCTGACTAAACATCAACAAAAACACATTAACTATTGACTACTAGTAGAAAAAAAAATTTTCTAGACAGCAGACAAAATAGCCTCTAGAACTAAATAACCCTAAAATGAGGAATGTGACAGAGTGGAAAGAGAACAGGTCTTTGAATCAGAAGATCTGAGTTCAAGTTCTGACTCTGACACTAGCTCAATATGTGAACATGCTCAAGATTATTTCACCCTTTTTGAGGTTGTTTTATCACCCATAAGACAGAAATAACACTTTCACTATATGCACCAAAGGACTATTGAGAAAATATATAGACTTTTAGTACAGCACTCATCACTAATATTAACTAGACTGCTCTCATCTAAATCCATAGTATTTGATCCTTTCAACACTAACTTACCTCCTGTCTACTCAGTTCCTTTCCTGTTAAGACCTGTTCTATCTACCCGAGTTTTCCTACTTCTGATTATTTTTTCTCTTGTCTGGACCCATTCC
Organism: Macrotis lagotis; assembly: GCF_037893015.1. Classification (NCBI taxonomy): domain Eukaryota; kingdom Metazoa; phylum Chordata; class Mammalia; order Peramelemorphia; family Peramelidae; genus Macrotis; species Macrotis lagotis. The sequence goes on from NC_133658.1 coordinate 612,761,257, forward strand.
ACTGCCACCTTGACCTTGATGTGACCAAGAAAATTAGAGCATTATAAAAGGAGCAGTTGAAGTTTCCAGCATTAGTTCAAGAGTTTGGGGATCATTTCAAATAACAGGAACATGAGGGACTAATAGTGACCTAGTAACTTTCTGAAATGAAGTTGGTTTCTTTCTTTAAAAAAAACTACAATAAACAGTAGAAAGGGTACTGTATTTGGAATCAAGAGACCAGGATTCATGTCCTAGCTCTACTATTTAATACCTATGTAATAAGACAAGTTACTTTTATCATCTGTAAAATTGAATTTTTGAACTAACTGGCCTTTAAAGCTTCCCTCTAAAGCCCCAGTCATCATAGAATAAATTGTTCTTCAAGGTTCTAGACCTACAGAGACAAAAGAAAGAAAAGAAAAAAAATACAGAGTACAAAGGATGAAACCAAAAGCACATTGAAATCTATTTTCATTAGTACCTTATTCCTTCCACCAACTCAAGGTGTCTTTTGTACTGAAACTGCTCTCTGATAGTTAAGTTAAAAGAAGCTTGCCACCTCAATTTGAGATAAATTAGTCAAGAGATTTGAAGGATCTCTGTCCTTGCCCAAGGGATCTGGTATAAAGTAAAAAATACTGGACTGAGTATGATGGTTTCAGGAGTTAAAAACAAATGCCTACTATTAAAAGGAATACTTTCTACATGATCTAGTCACAGTTATATGGCATGTATATAAATATTTCTCCAAATAGGCTTCCTTCTACTTTGTTTACCTACAGAGGTGATTCTGGTCCCCTAAAAACCTATAAGAGCTCATGTAATGTGGCCTGAACTCGGTGGGAAAAAAAATTACTAGTTGAGGCTATGTTATTTTCTACTTTTTCAAGTGTTCTTTATGTTATTTGTGTCATAGATCCCTTTGAAAATCTGATAAACCTATGAACCCATTCTCAGAATAGGGTTTTTAAATACCTAAAATAAAATATATATATATATATATATATATATATATATAATTACAAAGAAACCAATAATGCTAAAATGCAGTTCTTGATATATTTTTTTTAAAAAGAAAAAGAATTCACATGCTTCAGTTTAAAAACCCTTGCACTACAGAAAGGATACAAAGGATACATTTCAAGCAGATGGCATCATCCTAGAAATGAAAGCAATTCACAAAATTGTAAAACTCTCAGCTAAGGGTCTGAGAGTATATAGTCATTCCCCAACTTCTCTAAAAACAAGATACCACGATCCACTGAAAAGGAATCAGGCTGACAAATCAGTCAGCTTGGGTTAGTCACAGCTTTACCACTGGCTCCCCAGGCAACATTGTCCCATCTCACTTGCAAAATGGAGAACAGCATTCCAGCCCTCCCTTACCTCACTGGGTGTCCTGAGTGAAATGAGATAATGTTTGTAAAAGCACATCGCATCAGCACAAGGCATTATTACTGCTTTCATTTTATTTTAATAACTCTGGGGAACCTGGTTTCTTATTACTATGATTACTACTAATTACTATAATTCTGATGATACTTCCTTTCTTTTGCCCTTTTCAGCAGGGTCTGTTATGTAAGCACCTCTCAAAAAAAATGTTTTTTCCTACAAAGCTGTGATGTATGGGCAGGCTATTATGGGGGGGGGGGATTGTATCCTTAAATTTTACAGAGATAGAAACAGAAAAACACAAACTCAGGAAAAGAGTGGTAAGGAAGTTGCATAATGGAGAGGGTATCCTTCATGTATTTTATTATTAGATAGCACATTTTTAAACTTAATTTTCCTCTAGACATGGTAGAGAGAGCAAATACTGCCTCCAAATTTCACTTGCTATGTAACCCTAGTCAAAAAGTCACCTGTCTCTCTGAGCTCCAGTTCTTCTATAATATGGTCGATAATAATGCTTGTACTATCACCTCAACAACAAAGTTGTTGTAAAGACAGTGTTTTATAAATCTGAAAGTGTTATGGAAGCCTGGTGTCACTATTAGGTTGATTTAAATAGCATACACACACACACACACACACACACACACACACACACACACACACATCACATCTAGACATTTATTCTGTATTGGCTACCCTGCTGCTGTGCTTTCCCTAAGAACAGAATCTTCAGAGATCAACTTGAGAAACACCAGCCTGAGGCTCAACTGTACTGATTCATTCATACGTGAGTACAAACTCCCCAATCTACTGTAGCTAAACAACTCCGGACCATGCCTCATATCCCATCGAGCCATTGACCTTGTGCCTATAAGCATCTGCCTCATAGCATACTACCCTGCTTTGCACTTCTTGCTCTGAGAAGAGCAATCAAATCAATACTGTCATTTCCTCTGGAAAAGAAATGAGATCTAATCACCTTATAAAGCCATTCACCATCCCATTGTTTCTCTTGATGAGAGACTGTCTTCCCAGTCACCACTCCCTCATATTTTGTTTTCTTCAAGCACAATATAAGTTCCTTAATAGCAGGAATCATCTATCTCATTTTGGTGCTTGTATTCCTAGTGTCAGAACTGTGTCTCTGCTTTCTCATACATTCATTCATTTTAAAATGTCAATAACTAATCACTTTTTAACTTTAACAAGTACTGAGAGTTGATGATACAAATAAGAAAAGAAAGACAGTCCCTGACTATAAGGAGCTTACAATCTAAGGGGGAAGACAATATACAAAAGAAAGCTGAAGGGGGTGAGAAGCAATTGGCTTGGTATGGGTGATGTTGATGGAGTCTCAGCTAAGGGGAGCAGCTGCTGGAAAATGAAGTTAACTAAAAAGTTCTGAGCTCTCTATAAAGTGAAGGATTGGGGAAGAGGGCATTCTTCTTTTGAGAATTAAGTTTTATTTTCTTAATAAATAAAAATCTACCTTCTCTGTCCTATCCCAGCATTTCCAATTGAGAAGAAAAAAGAAAAGAAAAGAAAAGAAAAGAAAAGAAAAGAAAAGAAAAGAAAAGAAAAGAAAAACTGATGAAAAAGGAGTTCTTCCAAATTACTTTTATGACATCAATGTGGTGCTGACAGCTAAACCAGGATGGGTCAAAACAAAGAAAATTATAAATCAATTCCCCTAATGAATATTGATACAAAAATTTTAAATAAAATTTGAGCAAACAGTTTAAAAATTATTGCTAGGATAATATATTATGACCAGGTAGGATTTAGATCAGGTAGGTAAGGATGATTCAAAATTAGGAAAACAATAAAAAAATTAACAGAAACCATATACTATCTTAATAGATGCTGAAAAAAGCCTTTGACTAAATACAGCACCTGTTCTTTAACTCCATTCTTAAAACTTGTTCTTAAAAACACTAAAAAATATAAGAATAAATGGATTTTTCCTTAAGTTGATAAGCAGTATCTATCTAAAAACTATCAGCAAGCATTATATGTAATGGGGATAAAGTCACAACATTTCCAATAAGATCAGGGGTAAAGCAAGGATTCCCTTTATCACCAACTCTATTCAATAATGTATTGGAAATGTTATAAAAAGTAGAGTAGAAAAAGAAATTGAAGGAATTAGAAGAGGCAATGAAATAACAAAATTTTCACTCTTTGTAAATATGGTGGTATTCTTAGAGAACCCTAGAAAATCAACTAAAAAAATTACTTGAAACAATAGTAAGATAGCATCAGCATTTCTAGATATAACTATAAAGCTCAAGAGCAAGAGATAGAAAGAGAAATTCCTCTTAAATTAACTGTAGACATCATAAAATACTTGGGAATTTACCTCCCAAGACAAGCCCAGAAAGTATATGAACACGATTAAAGAACACTTTTCACACAAATAAAGCCAATTCTAAACAATTGGGAAAATGTCATTTACTCATGGTTAAGTCAAGTTAATATAATAAAAATGACAATTCTACCCAAATTAAATTTCTTATTCAATGCTACATGAATCAAACTCAAAAAATTATTTTGCAGAGCTTGGAAAAATAGTAGCAAAGTTTATCTGTTACAAAAAAAGTCAAGTAGGATTTTAATGATTTAATGAAGGGATTTAATGGAAAAATACAAATGAAGATGATCTAATTATAACAGATCTAAAATCATATATAAAATGTCATTCATCAAAACTATCTGGTAGTAGTCAAGAAATAGAAAAGTGGATCAATGGATTAAATCAGATACGAAAGAAAAAGTAGCAAATGACTATAGTAATCTACTGTTTGAAAAATCCAAACATTAACTTCTGAGGTAAGAACTCACAATTTGGTAAAAACTGCTGGGAAACCAGGAAAATAGGTTAAAATTAGGTTAAATAGGTTAAAAATAGGTTAAAAACTAGGCATAGATGCATATCTCACACTCATTACCAAAGTAAGGTTGGAATGAGTACAGGATTTAGACATAAAGGATGATACCATAGACCAATTAAGAGAACAAGAAATGCAATTTCTATTGAATCTATGAAGAGGAGAAAAGTTTATAAATAAACAAGAAATAGAGAACATTATAAATTATAAAATGGGAACATTATAAATTATAAAATAGGAAGTTGAGAAACAATTTTCACAGGTAGTATTTATGATAAAGGACTCATTTCTAAAATATTTAAAGAACTGAATCAAATTTATAAGATTACAAGGCATTCTCCAATTGATGAATGGTCAAAGGATGTGGACAGGCAGTTTTAAATGAAGAAATTAAAGCTATTTAGACCCATGAAAAAATGTTCTAAATCAGTATTGATTCAAGAAATGAAAATTAAAACAACTCTTATCAGATTGACTAAGATGACAATATAAAGAAAATGATCAATGTTGGAGGGAAGTGGGAGAAATGGAATACTAATGCAATATTGGTGGAGTTGTGAACTGAAGCAACTGTTCTGGAGAACTATTTGGAATTATACCCAAAGGGCAATAAAACTTTGCAAAATCTTTGATCCAGCAATACCACTACTAAGTCAATATTCCAAAGAAGTCATAAAAAGGAAGAAAGTCCTACATATACAAAATTGCAACTCTTTTTTTGTAGTGGCAAAGAATTGGAAGGGATGCCAATCAATTGGGAAATGGCTACAAATTATGGTATATGTGAATGTTATGGAGTACTATCACTCCATAAGAAATCATTAATGGTCAGACTTCAGAGAAGCATAGAAAATATTGCATGAAATGATGCTGAGTGAAGTGAGTGCAACCAAGAGAACATTGTACATATTAACAACATTGTGAGATGATCAGCTGTGATGGATGCAACTCCTCTCAGCAGGACAAACCTGAGAGACCTGTTATGTAAAATGCAATTCACATTCAAAGAAAAAACTATGAAGCCTGAATGCAGAGAAAAGCATATTATATTCACTTTTAAAAACTTCTTTTATGTTTTTTCTTTCTTACTCATGGCTTTTACCTCTTTACTTCTAATTCCTCTTCCACACCAGGACTAATATGGAAATATATTAAACCTGATTGTACATGTAAAACTTTTATCAGATTGTTCATCACCATAGTGGAAGGAGGAAGAGAGGGTTGTAGAAAAATGTGAAACTCATAAACTTGCAAATGAATGAATGTTGAAAACTACCTTTGTGTGCAATTAGGAAAATAAAATAAAATTTTAAAAAATTGTTATAAACACATAGAATCCCTAAAGCAAAATTCCACATTGGCCAAGAGACACAGATACATACTGATGTGTGTATGTATATATGTGTATATATATATATATATATATATACATATATGTATATGTGTGTATATATGTAGGCATATAAATATATATGAACACATATCTGCATCCAATGGTGCAAATGTATATTCTTCCCTCCCTTGACTAGTTCAAATGAGATTGAAGTTCAAATATTAACTGTTCCCTTCCTCTTTGCTTGCATGTACTTCTACTTGCCTATTTATAACCTATATCAGATTGCTTACAATCTCAGGAAAGGAAGAGAAAGAGGGAATTCAAAACTTAAAATTTTTAAAAAAGGATGTTAAAAATTGTTTGTAATTGGGGGAAAATAAAATATTATTTTATAAAAGTTTTCCTGTTTCTTTTCCCAGTTTTCCCTTAATGATCTCACTTCATTTATAAATCTACTTTTAAACTCTTACCTATAGTTATTTTTTTCTCTTCCAGACATTCTAGTTGATTTTCTTTGAGGCTTTTCTTGTAGATCATCTTGCTTTATGTCTTGATCATCCTTGTAATCAAATAGTTTTTTGAGGAAAGGGATGGATATTCATTATTCTAGCCTAGTTCCTGATTTAGGACTTTACATTAAGGTCAGACTTTGCACACTTTTGGAAAGAATATTTGGGAGGGTTCTGTTGCTATTTTCTTGGGGTAGTCAGTAGAGTAGTATAGGGATAGACCACCCTAGAGACTATATAATCACTTATTATTTACCTGATTTATTTTATATTTTAATGACCTCAATTTCTTATTTAAATAAATCTCCATTCAGACATACTATAAAAGACAATTGATCTCATTTCTCCAATTTTTAAAAAATGTTGTGACTTTTCATATTCAGATCATACATTTTGAGAATATTTTGATATGTAGTATATCATACTAAATGTAATTTCTGCAAAACTACTTTCAATTTTTCCATCTATTCTTGCCAAATAGGGAATTCTTTACTTAAGTGATTTGTATTCTTAGGTTTTGATACTTTGATTCACTGATGTTTGATTCTTTCTTTTTTTAGATTGTTCCACTTATCTATTTTTCAATTATTAATCAATATTTTATCATTTTGATGTTTAAAGATTTATAATATAATTTCTAGGTCAGCTAGGTGGCTCAATGGATAGAATATTGGCTCTGGAGTCAGGAGGACCTAAGTTCAAATTTGAAATACTTACTTAGTTGTGAGCCCTTGGGCAAGTCAACCTCATTGCCTTGCAAAAACAAAAAAAAGGATAAAGACTGGGTCTCCTTATTTCACTCAAGTTGGAAGTGTAGAGGTTACTCATGGTCTCTTCTCTTCCTGATTGGAATAGAACTTTCATCTGCTATATTTTTGACTTGGGTCAATTTAATTCTGTAATACAAAATAGGCTGTCTTTTTCCTAAAGCATAATTAAATCCTAGATATTTAATTGGTCCAGAGGACTAAGCTTCAAACAATTTCTTATTGCCTAAATATAAAAGCCTAACATAGGAGAAGTTAAGAAAATCCTCAAACTTAAACTGTACTTCTGGCTAGGTGTGTCAACATGGTAAATGGTAATCTCAACTGGCCTATGAGAATGAGAATTGGAATGGTGATACTAGAATATGTAATGCACATGTACTGATTATTCTCAAAAAAAAATTGCCTGCATGTGGCAGTAGGCATAAGTAGTTGTGAATAATCTAGAAAAATAAGTGATCAAAATATCATGATCCTAAAAAAACCATTCACTTTAATCATAATAGCTACCATTTTACAGTATTTCTAAGATCTACAAAGCTCTTTATGTGACAGGACTTGTTTCCCATAGTAGAGTTCAGCTCTTTTAAATTCAGTTTTATTTTATTCTCAGTTCTAGATTCTCTCCATCCTCCATGGACCCTCACCTATTGATTGAGAAGGTAAGAAATATGACACCCATTACAACTATAAAGTCATGCAAAACAAATTTCCACATTATCCATGTATAGACAAAAAGAGGAAAAAATGTACTTCAGTCTGCACTGTAAGTCCATCAGCTCTCTATGTGGAAGTAGATAATATTTTTCATCATATGTGCTTTGGAATTGTTGTTTATCAGCTACTAAGTCTTTTACAATTGACTGTTTTTTATAATATTGCTGTTATAATATTGCTATAAATTGTTCTCCTAGTTCTACTCATTTCACTTTGCAGATGTTCATATAAATCTTCTAATATCTTTCTGAAACCCTTCCATTCATCATTTCTTATTGCACAATGGTATTTCATCAAATTCATATACCATAATTTATTTGGCCATTCCCAATGATGATTATACCTTCAGTTTTCAACTCTTTGCTAGTACAAAAAAGTTGCTATTAATATTTTTGTACATATGGGTCTTTTTCCTTTCCATTTCTTTGGATTTTGAATCTAGCTATTGGGGCAAAGGTTCACTTTTTTGACAGAAACTTCTGAGAAAACTGGATAGTAATCTAACATAAACTAGACAAAAACTAACATCTCACATTTAATATCAAGAAAAGAACAAAAATGGAGAAATGTGAAATGATTAAGACATAAAGGGTGATATTATAAGCAAATCAGTGGAACACGGAAGAGATCACTTGTGAGATCTGTCAAAAGAAAAATAGTTCATGACCAAGCAAGAGATAGAGAGGTCTCTGGGAGGTAAAATGGATAATTTTGATTATAAAAAGTTGAAGTTTTGCATAAGCAAAACCAATGTAGCTAAAATTAGAATAAAGGCAGGAAACTGGAGGAGAGAATCTTTGCAGGAGATTTCTCTGATAAAGGTATTATTTCTCAAATGGAGAAAGAGCTAAACCAAATTTTATAAGAATGAGTCATTCCCTAATTGATCAGAGGTCAAGGGATATAAACTGGGAACTTTCAGAAGTCAAAGCTGTCAAGTCATATGAAAAATGCTCTAAATTACTAATAATTAGAGAATTGTGAATTAAAACAATTACCAATCATAATCATCAGATTAGCTAATATGATAAAAAAGGAAATGATAAATGCTAGAGGGGACAGGGAAAATGGACATCCTAATGTACTGACAGTGGAGCTCTGAACTAGTCTAAATATTCTGGAAAGAATTTGGAACTAGATCCTCCAAAATATTGATTTCTCAGGGATACTCTTTGACCCAGAAATACTGATACTAGGTCTACATGCCAAAAGATCCATTTCTAAATAGCCTAGAATTTTAGGACTAGAAGATGCGTTAGAGATAATCTCATCCACTTCCCTCATTTTGGAAGAAACTGAGGCCAAAGAGGAAAGTCCTTACCTGGGTACTTTTATGCAACTTCAATCTGCATTTACCTCTCCTTTTAATCCAATACAAGGTTTCACTACTTACTAAAAACACCCTAAGTCCAACCTCATCTCTGCAATTGCCACTTCCATTCTTCCTAATCCCAACAAGACATGCCCTACAAAGAACTGACTTTCAAAAAAGAAATATTTTTCCCAAGCACAAGTAACACATTTCATTAGATTATGTACCCAAATATTTTTACAAACAAATATTAATTGAATAATTGTATAAAGAATATCATTTTATTCATCACACTAAAGAAATAAAAAGTTAAACTTATTTTAATGGCTAAGTTCTAAAAAATGCAAACTTTAAAAAAATGAGACACAAGATAGTATTTCTTAAAATATTAGGACATTCCTATGTACAAACCCATAGTCCTGTCTAGAGTTTTATTCCAAAATATTCCCCTATTAGTAGTAGCCTTCTTTTAATAGTTACTGTTCTTAATAATTGCTTTTCTCTGGGGAAGATTTCCATCTTCTCTACAAGTGCCTTTGGTATGTAGTTTCCCAAATTAATGACTATATAAACTCTGGATCTACTCCATTATCTATTCTAAGGTGATATCAAGGGCCTCTATCTAAACTATAGATAATGTGGAGCGCAACAAACCCCAGTGAAGCTTGAACCAGATTGAAATGTAATCGGTAAATATTTACAAATACATTGATGGCATATAAACTTGAAGGAAGAACAGTAAAACCTTGCTATCTTTCCATACCTGTCATCACTTTAGATCCTTTGCTCTACATTTCAATCATCATTGTACATTCCTGTTGCAACAAAATTTCTGACCTTTGTTTAGAGCTTCTCCTAGTAATCATTCTCTCTAGTCTCCCTACCTTAGCTTTCTGTCAGGTGGTCTCCCGGGATACATTGCAAATACTCCACAAATGCCAATAGAAGTTAGCCTCAAGCATAGTAGTGGAAATCACTATAAGACATGAATTCAAAATTCAGGAAACCCAGATTAATTTCTCCTTATTAGTTATGTACACTTGGAGAAGTCATTTAACTTCTGTAAGTCTTTGTTTCTTCACTTATTTTGTAAGTATGATATTAATTTTACTACCTATTTCACAAGATTATGTGAGAAAAGGGGTTTTTTGGTAAAGTTTTAAGCACTATTTAGGCTTGAGTCATTAATATAAATAACAATAATAATAATTTCAAAAGATTCAATGTGAGTTTAATTTTGTATTGATGTATTTTGTTTACATATCAAATATATTCCTCACTTATCCCTGTCTTAGAAGGTCTTCTCTTTTAACAAAAAAGAAGGGAGTGGGAAACAGTTGAGCAAAACCAACCAAATCATCTACTAAGTCAGATATTTTTACAGGATTACTTAGCTATAGTTTCCTTAAAAAGAAAATGCATTCTAATGTCTCTTCTTTGGGGTCAAGTATGGTCATTCTAATTTCACAGCATTTAGTTCTGACTTTGTTGTTATTGATCTTCGCAAGTACATTTTTATAGTCATCATATTGTTTTCTTGATTATGTTTACTTCACTTTGTATCAATTCATACAACTTTCTGTGCTTCTCTAAGTTCTTCAGAGTAACCATTCCTATCACTGCAGTAAAATTATATTTAATTTGTTTAGTTATTCTCAAATTGATGATCATCTGCTTAAATTCTAGTTCTTTGCTATTAGAAAAAGATAATCAGAATGTTTTAAAGAATAAGTTTTTTTAATAAAAGTAAAAAAAAAACACTTTTGAATTTCCAAAACCAAAGCACATTAAGGCTCAAGTGATTGAAAAATGGTTTTAAATAAATGATAGTCTAAGGGGAGTAAGTAGAGGCAGTTATGAAAACTCAAGTCATGGATTACAGATTTCTATTTGATGGTGATAAACTTTGGGGAATACGAATGGAATCATTCAACCTCATGTAGTTAGTTCCTAGGCTCTTTCTTTGAGTGATGCTGAGTAGAAGATCAGATATAAGTCTCAAAAGCTGTCTATCATTAGTAGGTCCTATATAAGAACTCAAGCAGATGTTATTTGGTGGGCTAAGAGATGGAACACAGGGTGTCCACAAGTTGCTAGGGAAAATTTTAGGAGGACTAAGGAATGAAAACATTGCTCTTGGCAAAGGTCAAAATACTGACTGGATTTCACATTGACTGATTTTAATGTTGGACAAATGAAAATGCATCATATTATATTATATTATAAATTATCAACTACTGACATAATCTATGGTCATAAGTTTACTATTCATTCTTGTTGGCAGTGATATTTGACCCAGAATAAGTACTGCTCTGGCAACAATGGTATCTCCCCTGGATCAAATTCTTTCATCTATATTCCAAACCTGAATTTCTTATTGACTATCACAAAATTAGAGATATGTTATTCTATAGCACATTATGACTGATACATTTTTGAATGTCAGTTAAGAGTGTGAAACATTTCAAGTCACTTATTTAAAGGAAAGTATGAATTTTTCTGATAGAATTTTGAAAATACTATTCAAGATTATTTTGGTTTTAAAAAATCAATGCAAAATACCTAGGGGTAGCTTTTTGTTTGGCACAATAGTTTAAAAGGAAAGAACAACACCAGCTTTGTTGAAGAGAACACACTGGACTGAAGAGTCCCTCAGCTTCCATCAATCTCCCTCCCCAGTATTCTACAGCAGGACAACATAGAAGGCAGTCTAACAAATTGTTGACAGAATTAATCAGACTCTTTCCCCATGCCTCCTTTGGCTTCCTGGTTCCCTAGGCTAAGAAAATATAAGTCTCTGCCTACAGCAGATATACTCAGAGATTCTTCTAGAAATATAGATTTCCCAGGAAAAACAAACTAGTAAAAAGAAAACAGAAAGAGGAGACTGAGTACATTTTCCTTCCTTTAAACTCACCCTCTAATTTCCATCTGGCCTTTTGCCTGATAATCTTTGTGGAGCTCAGCCCTTCTCAGCCATCACTGAGAATGATTTAGATGAAAAATATTCATGTGCTAAACACCAGCAAAATAATGCCACTGTCTTCTATTCTTCCAGTGTTTTGATATTTCTTAAAGTGTTATTATGCATATTGCTTCACAACAAAGACTATCAAACAGGATTATTACCTTCTTTTCTTAGATGACAAACCTGAGGCCTTAAGAACATGTGACTTTCCCAAAGTTATAAAGTTAATTAATAGAAGAACTGGTTTCTAAATTCTAGGCTCCAGGTTTCTTTGTTTTTTTCCTTAGTGTTTATTAATATCTTTTGTTTTTATGTCACCCACATTTATCAATGTATTCCGACCCTCTTCTACCCGAGAGCCATTCTTTATAGCAAAGACTAAAAAAGGAATAAATCAGTTCAGCGAAGCTAACCAATATATTGAAAATGTCTGGCATTATATCTATGTTCCAAACTTACAATCTATACAAAAAAGGAGGTTGGGGCATATAGTATGGCAGTACTTTCTTTTTTTCTTTTTGGAGGAAATACTTGATCATTACAATTTCTTAACATTTGGTTTCAGATGTTTTGTTGTTATTTTCATTTATGTTACTGTAGGCATCATAAATATTGTTTTCCTGATTCTTGATACTTTGTATAATTTCATATATCTTCCTATACTTTTCTATAGTCTTCATTTTTTCTTACAGTTCAGTAATATTACATTATCTCCATGGACCTTACCTTATTTAATCATTCCCAAGATCAGCATTTACTTTGGTTCTAGTACTTTGCTATTACAAAAAAAGGCCCCTATAGATATTTTGATGAATGAAAGGGCTTTCTTACCTTTTTTTACCAGGCGGGGGGAAAACGTAGTAGTGGCATTTCCTTCAGATTTTTTTTACCTAATACCATGATACTATAACCTCATTCCATTACATAACTTTATGGTCTGAGAGACAAGTTGGAGTTCCATGGGACTTCTCAATACTTACAGGTTATATAATCCATTAACAAGGGAGCCAGATTCAAGAATTAGAGTTATTGACTCCCATCCTACATTCTAATCTACATAGTGAATAGGTAAATCAATAAACTTTGAAGAAGTTGCCAGACTTTGTGCTAAGAGCAACAAAAGATAGTCTCTGTTTTCAAGGAGTTTACAGTACAAACTGTATTCAGGATAAATTGGAAATAAGAGAGGGAAAGCACTAGAAAAGAAGGGGTTTTTAATTTTTTTTTTTTATTTAAGGCAATAGGGTTAAGTGACTTGGCCAAGCTCAGACAGCTAGGCAATTATTAAGTGTCTGAGGCTGGATTTGAACTCAGATACTCCCAACTCCAGGGCTGGTCTATCCACAGCTCTATCCACTGTGCCACCTAGCTGCCCCAGGATAGGTTTAAGAAAGGTTTCTGTAAAAATTGGGATTTTTAGTTGGAATATGAAAGAACCCAGAGAAGTCATAAGGTAGAGATGAAGTGGGAGAATGTTCCAGACACAGGAGAGTAAGGGAAAGTGCTTGTAATCCAGAGTTGGAATGTGTTATTGGAGGAACAGTAATTTAGACCAAGGTAGAGAGTTTGATCTCCATCTATGTCAACTTGCATGTCTTTGGTCCTACCTAAAATTAACCCTGACCCAAACAGTTTAACTCATTGGACTGTGAGCTCCACAAGGGTAGGAGATATGTGTTATCTAAACTCCAAAATCTCAGCCAGCACTTAGTACAATATGCTAGAAGTACAAGGTGCCTAATACATGTTGAAAACATATTGTAAAGAAGGGCCAGGAAAGAAAGTCAAGAAATTTATCCTCACTGGTGGAGGTACAAAGAGCTTCTCCAAGTGGCAAGAATATTCAGAATAATTGCCTCAGGTGCAGAGTATGTTTTAGTCTTTCCTCCAAGCAGTGAGAAGATATATAGTCAATCACCATCAGATGGTTAACTATACACAACTCAAACAAAAGAAACAAAGCAATGAAGATCCAGTGTTTTCTATTTTCCATGTCTTTGTTTTTCCAATATGGTATAGGCTTCCAAAGACATTCATCATGATGGAAAAGAATCAAGACTGGATTTGGAATGAGAAGACAAAGGTTTCTTTCCAGACTCTATCATTTATTAGTTGTATAGCCTTGATCAAGTGAAGCTGCCTTACAGATTCCCTGTCTGCAAAATGAGGAAGTTGGAATAATTGAACTCTAAGGTTCCTTTTAGTTGTAAATTTTATGATTCTCCAAAGCAAAGGGTTTGTTGCCCATTCACTCTGGATAGTTCAGTTGCTTACAAATCAGAGATGAGGATAAGAAGCAGATAGATGCTAATGTCTCTCCTCTGAGCTGCCATTGTCATCTAGGCTTCTCCCCTCCCAGAGCCATCCAATTATCAGCTAATCATCAGGTCAAAAAAGGAGCCACCAGATCTGCAGAGCGGGGGCCCACTTGTAGTACAATGAAAATTTGATTAATCGCCATATACTGAGACACCTCATCCATCATCACCTCTCAGAGCAACCAGAGAGAAAAGGAATAGGTCAATGAGTTCTTGGCTGAAAATGAGTGGTGGGTCCAGTCACTTGATAAGGTAAGATGCATACACATAGCCCGCAATGAACAAGGTCGGGACTGTGCAACATTAGGAATTCACTCCAACTGCTCTGATTGGTAATTAAGTGACTCGTCTACTGGCGGACAGTCCTGCATGTTTCCCCAGGCATTTGTTAGTTCTTCGAAAACTACTACTGACAAAATGAGGTTTGCCCTTGGTACACAGATAATGAGACTGAGCTTGACAGGTGTGGCACGATTGGAGAATCTCTACATGAAGCTCATTCTGCTAGCCACTCTACAGTAAACAGACTCATTAGAACTTGCTGGTCCCTAGAGGCAAAGCATGTTTGACATTATTAATTGGCTTTTCTGTATAAGGAGTCAAATAGATGAAAAGGTTTATCAAGCTGAAATAATTAATTTTGCCTGAATTCGCTGACAGTTCAGTTCTCCTGTAAAAGACCATTTTAAGGTCTTTTTTTTTTGAATTTCAAAGTTCAAAAGACATAATAGTGGTAAAAGTGAAGCTTTTTAGTAAATTATAATTAAAGGGAATTTAATTAACTTAGACCTGAAGAAGGAAAAAAAAAGAATTGCTATCTGTGTCTATACAGAGGTCTAGATGGTTGAACATATCATGGCTTAATAATGCATTAATTTTAATCTAATCAAAGTATAATAAAAGAGGTAATTATATGTTTAAAAAAATTACCAGGCTTTAATATTAGGATATTTAAACTCTTAATACTCACACTGCTTAGAGTTAGCAAAAGTTATAATTGTACACTCAAACTAAGCTTATTTAACTATGGGGGCTATATGCAAGAGGTTAATTGAATAAAGCATTGTAATAATCCATGTTGAAACCATGATGAACAACAAGAGTTCTCATTCCATGCCTGCAAAGGCTTCTTTTTCCCCCTTTTTCCTTTGAGTTTTTCATCTTCCCTAAAAAAAATAAAAATAAGAAAGTAAATATTTTTCCAGCTCTTTATTGTTTGTGTTATCAGAGGTTTCTGTGACCATTCTTTCTTTTCCATTTGAAATTCCGAAGAGCTTTCTCTTGATGTACAAAGTTTACCATGGGCATCACAGGCAGACCTTTTTGTGGTTCTGCACTGAAACTTTCAAATGAGAATTAAGAGACAATCAGGCAGATAATTTCCTTTTCCCTTCCCCTCCCCCCATTAGTGGCTCAGTGAAAAGAATCCTTGTTCTCCCAGACAGGTCATAATGCATTCAGATTGTGATGTCAGAATGGCCATTGTTTCTGTCAACTTCATTCACAAAATACTGAGAATTCCTTAGAAATGCATAGGATTACACAGCTGTTTTCCAGCAAAAAAAAAAAAAGCATTTGGATACATCTGCTGATGTACTAATTTTGCTATTTGAAAACAGTCCAACTTTTCCTAAGTCCTTCTGACCCTGGTAGAATAAGAAGAAGATAGGGTATACATATAGAACTATACCCTGAACCTTTCTTGTATTGTTCTAACTCTCTGTCCACTTCATGTTTTCAACAGAAGACACAACAGCAGGATGCCCCACCACTTTTTAGACTTAATGACAACAATCACACTTCTCAACACTTCATTTGTACCATTATAAACTAAAAATGCTGGTTGGAGTGCCCCAATTAGCTATCAGTAGAATGTATAAATCCTAGCTTGTTAGTGATTCTTTTTCGTCATTTGAAGCAGCAGGGGCCATGGCAAATGAGCACGTGTCCCTGGGATGCACGCAACTGTAAAGTCACCTAAAAGCGAAGCTTTATAATGGTCACCTCTTTAGAATACATACGAAATTATAAACCCACATCCCATTACCTATAATAGTGACAGAACAAGGTATTTCAGTAATCCAGAAGCACATCGATGCCCAAAGAATCAAGTTTTTCATACATTGGAGAATAATATTATTGCTTTTTTTTGAAGCATTTTTGTTGATGCTCTGCTGGGGAAACCATGAAGAAGTGAAGATGAGGAACAGGACAGATAAAAAGACACTAGAAATAGAGGATTTGGAAAAGGAATAAAATCAAGAATGAGAAAAAATTCTCTAAAGAAAGAAAATATAAGTAGTTAAACTTCTGGTCAATGCTACAAAATTTAAGTAAAACTGCCTTCCCAACCCCACAACCCCCACTATCACCTCTGAATTATTAGGGAGTTCTGACAAAGTTTTTTAAAAAAATAGATCCAGGGTGGACCTTTACATCTTCAGCACCTCCATTTTCCTGAATTTATTGTTTATCACATTTCCTGAGATTACATCATATTAGTTTTCTTGTTACCTCCATAATCTAATATAGAAATGTTGTGTTTAAAGAAACAGAAAAAAAGATTGGCAGGGGGGGACCCCATGTGTCAAATTTCCAGCCTCAGACTATCATCATTCACCAGCAATGCTTTCTCATGAAGTCAATATGTTGTTCCATTCCAAACATGCTTAAAGAAAACATGAATTGATTTATTTGTAATTTAAACAACTTATCAAATGGTAATGATCACTGCTTGATAAACACATAGGCTGAAAATATGCTTAGTCATTCCACTGATGGAACTAATCATCCTGGGCTCCTCCACAACTCCCTCCGAGTTTCTTCTGTTTTGCTTTTCCTTTGTTAATTCCACTTGATCAGACTTACCAACCTAGAAGGCTTCTGTGTCAATGTGGTCAGTGAAGGAGGCTCCAAGGGGAGCACACATCTGCCCAGCACCTCCCTTTCATTCATTAACCCACCAGGGGCCAAGACTAATTAGATCAGGCTGCTCATTTTAAGCTGATAATTGATTTAGATAGGTTGCTCATTTAAAAATAGAAGAAAAGCCTGCTAAACATTTGGTGCTTGAATTTTTTTTCTTCTTTTCCTTGCAACTTTCAATTGCCTGTGTAATGTAGCATAAAATGTTGAAGTCTCCCCTTTCTCTCTCTTTTCTCCTTTTTTTTAAAGAGGTCATAAAATTAATTACAATAAGTATGCATTGTACAGGGGCACGGGGTTAACTAATGATTCTAATGAGCAATCTCTCCTTTGGAAAGGTCCACAGCTAAGTCTGCTTCTTTCCTGTAGGAGACATTGCTGGGGAAGTTGAGTCCAAAAGAGCCTATCTAGTTAGACTTTTTAATCCTTTCTAAAGATACTTGTTTTGAAATATTCATAAGCATAAGATGGGCAATAACAGGAATGGTTTCTTGGCTAACAAGAAAACAAGTATTTCATCCTCCAAGAGAGAGGACTCCCAAGTTGTAAGCAAAGGGAGCAGTTTTCCTTTCTGCTCTGAGCCCAGGTCTACCACAGAGCCCCGGGAACCAGTCTTTGAATCTGCAGGACCTCTTCCTTATCAATGGGTCATTCATTACCAGCTCCATGTTATATTGATTTATTTCGGGTGCTGATCAAAAAAGTTTAGACTGGTCTCCCCATTTGAAAACTAAATCACCCTGCTAGTTTACACTGTTCACTTGTCTGTATCCTTGGGCCCACAGTGAAAAGGGCTTTTGTGTGCAGCCTAAAAGGCTATAAAGGAAGCAACACTTGTCATTGGCCATTTAAATTTTACTGTTTAAAAAAAAAAGATTAAAATGACTACAGGAAGTGGGATAGTGTACAGAAGGTGTATACCAAAGAGTATTGAAAATAGTTTTAAAAGGAAGGTTAGTCTCTCTAAACAACACAGAATTTTATGGGTAGAAATCATCTTCCATCAGAGCCTTTTAATCTGCTTTCTTAATGAGCAAGAAAAATCAATCAGCTTAAGTTTTGTTCTTGGGCTGGTTGATGGCTAACCAGAGGTGGTAGGAGGTATCACCTGCCCCCCGCCCCAGCCCTTATTATCTGCTCTTTTCTACCCCCATTCATTTTTGATGTCTTGAAGATCCAGTTTTCTGGGGGTCATGTCTGTGTTGGTGGCACAGCGTTTTCACAGTTATAAATTGCATTCTTTCTGCTTCTACAAATTAGAACCAGAGATTTCAACTTTCAGTTCATATGGGTCCAAGGCTCTGAAAAACTATTCAAGAGCACTTGCTAGTGGCTAAAGGCCAGTATCGCATCTCCCCAAATCCCCGCTAGTCAGCCTTTTTAGAAGTGGTTGAAGTCTTTCAGCTGATGGGGCACTAGCCCAACAGATGACAACAAATAGAAAACATCACTTTGTTAATTCCCAGGCCTGCAACATATAATTTTCACCATTAAGGAGCTACAGCTTTAGATATTTAAGCACCAGTTAATTTTTTCAAAGCAAACAGTTGTGAAGTGTTTTGAATAAAAAGCATTTTCAGTTTTATGAACTAATGAAAGAACATATCAGGGCTTTCCCAGATATCCTCCTTATTGCTTATCATTTCTGGATAAACATTCAAGTAAAAAAAAAAAGCATTTATAAACCACTTTCTATGGGCCAGACACTATGTTAAGTGTTATGTGATTGTCCAAACGAGTTCTCTAAAGTATAATTAATTAATTGAACATGTATGCTAATGAATTGGGAAGAGGCAATAGGCCCCTCTTTTAAAGACTGGTTGATATTTGTTTTCTTAGCTCCTAAGATCATAGATTTAGAACTGGAAGGAATCAGATACATCATCTAGTTCAAGTCTCTCTTTTATAAATAAGGACATTGTGGCCCATAGAGATTAAGCAAGTTCAGCAAAGTCACAGGTAATAAGTAGCAGAGTGAGGATTTGAATCAATTTCCTCTGAACTTTTATAATTTTCAGTTTTTGTTTAAGGCAAAGTAGTAATGAGAATTTTTAACTGACATGTTTATTCCTTATTTTAATAAATATATCAAAACATGAATAGAATTTTAGCGATGGTATTACAAAGTTGCCAACATTCACCTGAAGTCAATCCAGAAAGATCTGGTTATATTTTCATCTTTTTTCTTCCCTCTTTCTTTTTCCAATTCAACGTGCTGACCTCTAATTAAATATTTAAGCATCTTTCTTTTTATTTCTTTTTCCATCTTTTTTTTTGGACAAGGCTAATGGAATTTGTTTTACATGACTTTAGGCAAAAAAGTCATGTGTGTGTGTGTATACACACACATATGTACATAATAAGTCTTATTTTGCTTGCCTTCTGAAGAGGGTAGATAATTTGGAGGAGAAAATAAAATGAAATTGATTTTTTCTAAAGTTTAGACTGTCATGTGTTATTTTATCATCATAGAAATGATCTCTATCAAGCATGTTTGTCTAAAGCTCTAAATTATAATCCAGAGAGCTGTCTGATATACAGAATCACATAGCAAGTAACTATAAACTTTGATTTGAATCCAGGTCTTCTTAACCATACATCTAGCTCTTTACCTATTAAATAAACCAGACTGCCTCTCTTTAAGCAGTTACTCCTACAAAATATTCTATTATAGTCATAATAAGATCATCAATGACAAAAATCTCAGCTTTCTTTGCAGTTAAAGAAGTCTGATTTGAAACTAGAATGGATATGGCAAATCCTTTTCTAAAGACTAGTATAGTAATTAATTTCTTGGACAAATAAATAGGAGTTTTTTTAACTTTAGATTTAGATTCTGTGTATATAAGATTTATATAACATGTTAAACTTGCCTCATTCTCAGCTAGAATTTCAGAGTCAAGAACTTGGGTTTGGGTCTTGTCTTTACCTAATACTGGTCATGCACCTGTAAGCAAAGCACTTGACTTTTTAATGCTTTAGACAATTGTCTAAGGCAATATTTTCTTTTGGGGGGCGGTAGGTTTGCAAGGCAAAGAAATTAAGTGACTTGCCCAAGGTCACACAGTTATGTTATTATTAAGTGTCTGAATTCAGATTTGAACTCAGGTCCTTCTCACTCCAGGTCCAGTACACTATCCACTGTACCATCTGGCTGACCATAAGGCAAAAAATTACTGATCAATTGTTGATCTGAATGTTTAAAGAAAGCACCTTAGAGCAATGAAATCATAGGTCCCTATCTCTAGATATGCAAAGATGTATATGTGTGTGTATATAATATACATATATGCATATATTTATAATGTATACAATAACTATATATTTGTTTAAATGAATATATATGTATGTGTGTGAATAATATATATTTCCTCTACAGTGCTTTCTCTCCAAGATGATCTCCCATTTGCTCTTTATATATCTCAAACGTACAGTTGTTTGCATATAGTCTCTACCATCAGAATGCAAGCTCCATGAGGACAGGGATTCAGCATTTGATTATCCTTTGTATATCCATCACTTAATATGGTGCCTTGTACATAGTAAGCAATTAATAAAATGCTTTCTGATGGATTGACATTTGTGCTTTCAATGGTCAAATACAATGCTTCTAGTCTTCATTAATAGTGGAAAATGTGCCATCAATAGCCTTCATACCCATATAAAAACTGTTCAATAGCTTGTTATGACAGTGGCTATTTGCAGCACTTCTCACTCTTTCTGGTTTTGTCTCCTTACTTGAGAATCACCCACTGCCTGAGTTAAGTCAAATCCTTCAGTCTCTGATCATCATCCACTAAGAGGGTTGGTATGCAGACCTTGTTCTTCCTAAGTATTCACAGAAAGGCCTGTGTCTTATTGCTGTACTTCAAAGTACAAATCTCAAAGGCAATCACTCAATACTTTCTTGTTATGAGTGAGATCAAGAGGTTAAAGTAAGAGGACCAGAGTATTCCCTACTAAGAAAAAAACTACCCAGGTAAGGTCAAAAAAGAAAGTTACATTTAAGCATAGATTAAATCCTATCAAAAAAAAAACCCTCTACATTTGTTTGTATTTTTTTAAGCTAACAATTGAGTATATGTAGAGTATATGATGGGTTCTTGCATTCAAATATTTCCTGGGCATCTGTTAGGTATAAGTCAAAAATAGCTAATGTAGGGAAAATCTACCACATTTTTGATGGGAAATTCCCACTAAAGATATTGTTTCCTCCCAAAAAGACTATAAAGATGCCTTGTGTCATATAGCTCATAGTTGCATGAGTAGTGTGAAAGCTGGGATGCTCCAAAACACCAGAAAAGATATTAAGTGAAGGAGTAAGAGAAAAATAGTGGTAATAGGGCCACAAGTCTTTGGAATAGAATGCCAGGAAACACTTGTGTGCAAGTATTTGAAGTCCAAGACAGTAAAGATAGCTGAGAAAGTCTTTAATATCCCTAAAGGAAAATCAGAGCACAGATGGGGGGGAAAATGTGAAATCAATCTATTTGATTTTGATTTTCTAACTATATAGGTACAACCTATAAAGAAAGAACAAGGACAATCCTTGGAGTCAAAAATTTCTTATCTAGCTATTGGGAAAAAAGAAATCATGTAAAACATCAGAAGAGAAAGGCACCTACAAACTATAGGCAGATCGCAATAACTTGGCCTAGTCAGAAGCTACTATAGAGTTAACCCTAGGAAACAAACCAAAACTAGTTAGTGAGCAATTATAGTTAGGCAAGCAATTATCACCAGAGCTGGTAGTTTCTGGATCTCCACAACAACAGAACCAGGGTTGCCACCAAGCTATGCAGAAGGCTTTTAAGTAGGCAGTAAAAGATTTTGGTGAGGCCCTCAGACTTGTTGAAAATGGCATTAGAATGAAGAAAAATCGGAAAAAACAGATTAGAGACTATTGGCAGAGGACTTCCAGTTTAAAATATTGTTAGAACAAAAAGATAACATGACTAAACATCTAGGAATATAAAGACAAGCTAGAAATATTGGGAAGTCATTTTTTTGTCCTAAACCCTGAGATGCTGGTTAGTTGTGTGTTTGTGGGTAGGAAGGAATTGATGGGGCTAAGGCAAGCAATGTAAAATAGTGAGGTTTATGAAAATGAACACATCAAGCCTGACAATATACACAACATTCAACATCTCTTGACCTTCCTGCTCTGCATAGGAATGGGGGGGAAGTGTCTTCTCATACCTCTTCTTTGGAGGATTGTGTTATTTTTGTAATTCTATAATAATATTGAACCCTGTTTAAAAAGAACAAAAATTGAACAAGTCAGGAGAAGGAAAAGAGACAAAGGAATCCAACTGGAGAGAACCCTGGATCAAGAGTCAGAAGACTTGGGTTCCAAGCCTGAGTTGGACGATTATTGTCTGTGTGACTTGACAAGTCATTCTACCTCGTCTCAGTTTCCTCACCTATTTAAAATGAGGAAGTTGAATCAAGTCATTGCAAAGATCCCTGCCATTTCTAAATAGATCATGGAAAGAACAAGGGATGTTTGATCAGAAGATTGAGTTCAACTCTGGCTCTCCCCTTCAGTGTCTCATCAGTAAAATAAGTGGATTGGACTAGGTTTGCCTCTACTATCTGTTTCAGCTCTGATTGTGTGATTCTTGTTATCAAAATTTATGATACAATAGCCCCTCATAAGAAGGTTCTTACCACTAACAGTTCTCCATAGATATTTCCACTTCAGAAAATAGTTTTCACAGTTCACCAGGGGAAGGCCCCAGGAAAGGCAACAAGCATTTATTAAGTGCCTACTATATGCACTGTGTTAATTGCGGTACAAATAACACTTCATTTGATACACAGAAGATCCCTGAGAGATAGGTGTTGTGATTATTCCCATTTTATAGTTGAGGAAACTGAGACAGACAAAAGTTAATTGATTTTTTTCCAAGGTCTCAGATAGCAGCTGAGGTTAGATTTAAACTCAGATCATCATGACTCTGGGCCCAGCATTCTAACCACTGATCACAAAACTATTGAGCAGGATTTAAATTCCAGTATCACAGAAATTAGTAGGGGTTCAAAGCAGATGAGCATAACCTCACTATGGAGTGGGTGGATAGGTTGAGAATTTAAACACAGAATGTTCAGGGAAGCTACAAAAGGAAGGGTCCCAGAATCCCAACCAGAAAGTATTGACACTAATGAAACTCCTTTGGAAGCCAGTCTCCTAATAACAGGGAAGCAGCTCTTCCCTCTGAAGGACAAAATCCAAACCAGAGCTATGCAGGCCAGATCCAGAGTCTATCTCCAGGGTTGCCTTTACCCCCAAGCTGTAGAGTCATTCATGTAGCATGATTTATAGGATCCTAGACTAGGTCTCCTTTAATATCTACCTTACTGCTGTCATTCATAGATTATCATATAATACCTAGGTCATTCTTTAGTAGGGATTAAAAAGAATGAGGCACAAGACAGAAAAGTTGATGTGCCATTTTGTTTTGCTTAATTGTTTTATTTCATGTTTAACTTTTGTAATAAGAGAAGACTCACTGGTTAGGGGAAGTTATTGGTGCTAATCTAGAAATGACTGCAATTTAAAACAGGGAAGCTGGGTGCCTCAGGGACTAGAAATGCCAGATCTGGAGTCAGGAAGATGAGTCTTCCTGAGTTCAAATATGGCCTCAGAAACTTACTAGCTATATGATCCTGGGCAAGTCATTTAACCCTATTTGTCTTGGTTTCCTGATCTGTAAAATGAATGGGAGAAAGAAATGACAAACCACTCCAGTATTTTTGCCAAAAATACTCCAAGTCAGACACAACTGAAAGCAATAACAAAAATAATTTAAAAGTACAGCCTATCAATAAAGCTTAAAATACAAACAAAAACCAAAGGGCAAAGTACAAATCACTTTTTAAATTTTTTTAAATTACTTTGTCATTATACTTTTGACCTTCTAGCAAATAACTTCAAGTTATTAAATGACACCTTGGGTTCAGGTATTTAATTAGTTCCAAATCTCCCAATTTTATTGTCCTAGACCACACCTCTCTATTTATAAGAACAAAATGAAATTATTTGCTGAATACTAACTGTCTGAAAGTCCTATCAAAAAAAGGAAATGTGGTTTACATGGCAAGATCAATTTTGGAGAAGGCTACCCTGGTGTCTCTTTATGATGCCTACTCCCTTTCCTCATTAACCACTCCTCAATAATGTAGTTTAAAAATTTTTCAGAAAATTGTGTTCTACAGTTTGACTTCATTTCTTCTCTCTCTCTCTCTTTTCTGAGAACAGAGAAAGCATTTGTACTTCTCTTGCTTTATCTGTGGCATCCATTCTGTTCTCCATCATCTTTTGAAGGTTATAAAAGATAGCTCAGCAATTATATCTGTCTTTCAGGACCCTGGAAAGTCATTTGTTTGGGCTCAGTGATTTGAATTCATTGAATATATTTGGTTGTTACTGTTCTATTTCTCTTTTTATCCTGGATTTCAACTCCCTATTAGCTATTTTAGCCATTAGACAAGGTAATGTCCTTTTCAATCTAAAAAGAATTTTCCTTTAAAGAGAAAGCAGGAGCAAAATTAAAGTTAAATAATTCTGCTTTCTCCCCATCAGCAATTATCACTCTCCCATACTTTCAAAGCAAAGCTCCTATCCCTTAACAAATTTTACCTTCTGACCCTATCAACTACTGTGGCTGATCAGACCAATACAAGTTCAGAATGCCCTAACACACATCAGGTTCATGAGAATACCTGGGGTGCTTACTCCAAACTTATGTATGTCACATTTCCCCCAAAGTGCCAACTCTGCTGGGTAGTCCTGTGCCAGTGTCTCCCATGCTGTAAAATCAATTCTAAAGTTCTTCAGAGAAACCTTCAAGGTGTCCCAGTATCATCCCCTTGTGAGTGCTTGCTTCATGTGAGTTCTACATAAAATAATCTTTTGGGCATTTTAAAAACATGGACAGTCCATTTGGACTTGCATTCTCTGTGGTTACATTTGCATGCTTGGCAGTTTAACTTGAGAAAGGATCTCAGTGTTTGGTATCTCCTTCTGCCAGGTGATCTTCAGATTCTTCCAGAGACAATTTAAATAAAAGGAATCCAGTTTCCTGGCATGGCACAGGTAGACTGTCCAGGTTTCACAGGTATACAGCAATGAGTTCAGTGCAATAGCTCTGTAGACCTTCAGTTTGGTAGTCAATCTAATAACTCCTCTCTCCATCCTTTCAGAAGCAAGACATATGAGGAAGGACAGGGTGAAAGGAAAGAAACTAGGATAAATGGGGGTGGGGGAAAAATAGGATGGAGGGAAATACAACTAGCAATAGCAACTGTAGGAAAAAATATTGAGGCAATTTGTCTGATGGATTTATGATAAAGAATGCTATACATCCTATTTTGATGGGTCTGATGGTGTCTGAATATCATGTGAAGTACAGTTTTTTTTACTTTATTGTTCTTGAGGTTTCTCTTTCTTTGTGCAAGTTGGGGGTATTATGTTTACTTTTACAACATGACTACTGTAGTAATATTTTTCACGGCTACACATTTTTAACCTACACTAAGTAACTTGCTTTTTCAGTGAGGGGGAATGGGGGGAGTGGAAGGGAGAGAATTCGGAACTCAAAGTTTTGGAAGTAAATACTGAAACTTACATTTGTATGCAATAATAAATTAATTAATTAATTTTTTAAAAAATAAATTCACTTCTCAAGAGTCCTAAATCAAATTTATACAGCCCCCTCTTTTCAAGTACCAACAACCATGGACACACTCTCCTCATGAGCTAAAGCATCAGGCAAAGCCAAATTATCTCATGCACCATATACTTTCCCCCCAATACACTTCCTCCAATTGTGGCCAAAGCATCAAGTAAATCAAAATTTCTTCATGATGTTTTCATGTCCATTCCCTCTAAGTGTACTTTCTCCCTTCATCTCTCTAGTACTCCAACTATAGACCTACAGCCCTCCCCAACCAAGGTATTAAGTACACTCTTTCCCTCTGTCCCTTTAGTTCTCCAACCATTGCACCGAAATCCTTGTTTATTAAAGTATGTATTAAGATATTATCACTTACTAATCTATTTATGACCAACCCTTCTAAGTATGCTCCCACCCCATCCCATTATGTCTATAATCTCAAAGTTACTCTCCCTCCCTCTGCCTCTATAGGAAATATCACCCTCATAATCAACATTGAGGTTAATGTCTCATTTATATCAAAATCCTCTAAGTACATGCCTTCAAGTATATTCAGCCAATAAAAATACAATTCTCAAGATTTACAAGTGCTATTATCCCTTGTAGGGAAGCATACAGTTTAATGTTCTTGACTAGCTTTTTCCTCTTCCATTTACCTTTTAAAGCATCTCTTGAGTCTTGTATTTAAGGATTGAATTTTCTGTTCAGTTATGTTTTTTTAATCAGGAAATTTTGGAATTCCTCTATTTCATTGAAAATCCATCTTTTCTCCTGACAGAATGTGCTGAATTTTGCAGGGTAGCAAATTTCTGGTTGTAATCCAAGGTCCTTTGCCTTCCCATAATACAGGTCCTCTGGTACTTTAATGATGGTGCTGATAAGTCTTGTGTAGTCCAGATTGTGCTTCCTTTGTATTTAAATTGCTTCTTTTTTTGCAACTTGCAATATTTTCTCCTTTATTTGAGAATTCCAGAATTTGTCTATGATAGTCCCTGGAGTTTTTATTCTGGGATGCCCTTTCTAGGAGT
This sequence comes from Macrotis lagotis, assembly GCF_037893015.1. Classification (NCBI taxonomy): domain Eukaryota; kingdom Metazoa; phylum Chordata; class Mammalia; order Peramelemorphia; family Peramelidae; genus Macrotis; species Macrotis lagotis. Next base: position 612,788,080 of record NC_133658.1, read on the forward strand.
ATTCTGTGTGTTCTTTCAAGGTCTATTTTGTCTTCTTGATGTAATATATTAGGAAAGCTTTCTATGTTAATTTCCTGAGAGATATTTTCCAGACTCTATTTTTGATCTAGGTTTTCAAATAGCCCAATAATTCATAAGTTATCTCTTCTAGATCCATTTTCCAGGTAATTTGTTTTTCCTTAAAAGGTACTTTATGGTGGTGGCTAGGTGGCACAGTGGAGAGAGCACCGGCCCTGGAGTCAGGAGTACCTGAGTTCACATCTGACCTCAGACACTTAATAATTACCTAGCTGTGTAGCTTGGGCAAGCCACTTAACCCCACTGCCTTTCAAAAACCAAAAAAAAAAAAAAAAAGATACTTTATGTTTTCCTCAATTTTTTCAGCATTTTGATTTTGTTTGATGGAATTCTGGTGTCACATAGATTCATTAGTTTCTATTTGTCCAATTTTAATTTTCAGGGTTTTATTTTCTTCAGTTAGTTTCTGTGTTTTCTTTTCCAGTTTGTTAATTTTACTTTTCAATGACTTGTTTTCCTTTTCCAGTTGGTTAATTGTACTTTTTTGCTGAGCTACATTCCCTTTCCTATTGGTTAATTTGACTTTTAAATGAGTTGTATACCTTTTCCAGTTTGTCAAGTTTATTTTTTGATGAGATGAGTTTTTCTTTTTACAGTTGGTTTCCAGTTTTATTTTTAAAGGAGTTCGTTTCTTTGGTCAATTTTTTCATTCTTGCATGGCTCTCATTTCTTTTTTTTCCATTTTTTTCTTCCTCTCTTCTTTGGTTTTTAAAATCTTTTAAAGCTCTTCCATGAGATTTGGATTTGAGTCCATTTCATAAACTCCTTTGAGACTTTCCATGTAGACAATTTGTCATTATTTGCTTCTTCTGAGGTGGCATGCTTATCATTTCTATCTGTATTGTAGCTTTCTATGGTTAGCACTCTTTGTGTCTTTTTACTTATTTTAATTGTTGAGCTCTGTTCCTGGAGTAGAGGAAGTATAGTTCTGAACTTTTTGTGTTGGGGATGGTCTGATCCTTGATATCACTTGCTAATATATGCAGCCCAGGCATTTTCTGTACAGAGATTTATTTCCTTCTTTATGTCCAGGCACTGCCTCTGCAGGTTTGTTCCCAATTTAGTCCTGTCTGATGTCCTAGCATTCCCAGTATTCAGTCTTTGTTTCCTGCTGGGCTGCTATCTAGTACTATGGCTAGAAGATTTCTACTGGTTTTCCCACTCTCTGGCCTAACTTAGCAGTACTTTCCATTTTCCCTCCAAAGAAAATGACCTTCACTGAAGATCCTCCAATATTTCTACAAGTAGAAAACTTGTTTCAATCTTTTTTTTTTTTTGGTGGGATCTGTAGCTTTAATGTCTTTGTAGAGGCTTCATTTAACATTGTATAGGAAAAAACTATACACTGCCATCTTGGCTCCCAAGGATCACTTTCAAAAGTATCTTCTCTCAAATATGTTAAATATGAGGGAACTCACAGGATGTTCAAATTTAAAAGACCTTATTATCATTCCAAATAAGAACACAGAGGCCCAAATGGGTGGAGTTCCGTGTTCAAGTACATATTGCCAGTTCATGACAGCAATATGTACTTGAACATGGAACTCCACCCATTTAGGGCTGGAAAGAATATTAGAGATCATTTAGTTTGACCCTTATTTTACATATAATGAACCTGAGGATCAGAGAAATTAAGCAACTTTCTCAAAACTATTCTATTGGTAAATGGCAGTCAGGTTTTGAAGTCAGGTCCTAATTCAGTATTTTTTCCACTGTAACTTCTGGTAGTGCTTAATTGTTTATGGGTCCTACACCCACTTATTTTAAAGGAGATTAGCAGTTGGTTGTTTTTTTTTGAGTTGATTTATAGCTTTGTCACCCTATAAATAATCATTAGGACCACTAATTTGTTAGCTATATGCAAATCACCTAGGTAAGCGTATTAAAGATGAGGTTGGACAGGTATCAAATATAATTCAGAATGAGCCAGGAAGGATTGGGATGTTTGATGATTGATTGGGCCAGTAAATAGAAAATGAACAACAAGATGGATTGATGTACAGGAAGAGATTTTGAATCAGTCCTAGGTGCACACAAAAATAGAAAACTCAGTCAATATGCTGCCCAGAAAAGTGGCAAGCTCAGCAGGTGGGAACTATCACCAGGGGACTGAAAAAGTGTGAGGAACTTTGGGAGACTTTTTCCACTTAAAGAATAGGCTTATTTTCTTTTTGAAAAAGCTTGCCAAAAAAATCAACTAAGAAGTCAATTAAGATGATTAAGCAACCTGGGAGCAATGTTATCAAAAAATCATTCTGATTTTGTTGGAAATGATCCAATTTTGTACTATGTTCTCTCTATGGAGACTTCTGCCAATTTGTCCATGCTTCATCTCAAAGAAAGACTTGCTATGTGCTGCTTCTTATCTTGCCCATGAGCACTTGTTCAGGCCATATCCCTGCTAGTAATATTTGCCTCCCTTACTTTCCTCCCTCCCATCCCTGACATGCTCCTTTCAGTTCATTCTAAAAGATCATAGGTCAAGTTCCACAATATATTTTGGGAAACTGCGAAGCAAAGAAGCAAAATGATTTCTCACAAGATTATAGATTTAGAATGGAAACTAGTTCACAACTTTCATTTTACAGATGAGATAATGAAGTCAAAGTCACATGCCAGGAAGAGGCCAAGCTGGGATGCAAAGCCAAGTATTTGGAGTTCTACTATGTCATATTTTCTCTGTCTCTAATGCTGTGCTAAGCACTAGGAATGAACACAGATGTATCTGATGTGGTCCTCAAGAAACTAACAAATTAGGAATTCATGGAAATTCATAAATCACTAGAGTTGAATGGGGGTTTCTACTGTCATCTATTCTTAATTCTTTATTATTAAAGAAGAGGAAAGTAAGCCCAAATCATGAACCTGGAGATAAGATATTCAACTTCAGGGAAACTGTCTTCTTTTCAATATGGTCATTCCCTGCAATAGTACAATAGGAAACCCAACTTGCATCTTCTTGACCTGGGTTATTCATATCAAAGGCCTCTATTAAATTCTCCATAAAAGTCTACCAACACTGCAACAAGTAGCAGTCTCACTTGAACTATCCATCAAATTCTGAAAGTGTTATCACTAGTCCATTATTGTTTCTTATCTTCCACAGTATCATTTAGAATTGGAGAGAAGACCATCAAGTTCAAATTATTCTTTTTTGACATAGAAGGAACTTGAGTCTGAGAAAGGTTAAGTGATTTGTCCAGGATCACACAGATGGTTGGTTGGTTCTTGTCCTTTGTTATAGACCAAAGATGACAATACTATGTTTGAGACAAATTGCAGTATATCTTACTGTGGCTGATCAGACCAATATGATCTCAGAATACTCTATCACAGGCTGGGCAAAACAGTCCATGTGAACACCTGGAGTGGGTACTCTAAACTTATATATGTAATGTCTCCTTTGAGCTGCTTCAATTCTGCCTTGCCCATAGAATGCAGACCCCTCACTGATGAGGGCATGCCATGCTAGGTGGTTCTGGCCAGTGTCTCTCAAGCTGTACAATCAATTCTAAAGTTCTTCAATGAAACCTTCAGGATATCTCGGTATTGTTTCTTCTGACCCCCTCATGAGTGCTTGCCCCATGTGAGTTCTCCATAAAATAGTTTTTTTTGGCAAGCATATGTCTGGAATTCCTACAATGTGTCCAGTCTACCATAGTTGCACTCCCTGTAGTAATGCTGGAATACTAGGCAGTTTAGCTCAAGAAAGGACCTCAGTGTCTGGAATCTTCTCCTGGCCAGGTGATCTTCAGAATCTTCCCGAGACAATTTAAAAGGAAGTGATTCATTTTCCTGACTTGTTACTGGTAGATTGAACTTGTTTCACAGGCATAATCAAAGAGGTCAGCACAATGACTCTGTAGGCCTCTGTAGTCAGACTAATATTTCTCTCACATTCTTTCTTTCAGAGCCTCCCAAACTACTGATAAAGTTTTGACAAGATGAGCATCAACCTCACTGTCAATGTGTACCTCCTGGGAAAGGACATTTCCAAGGTAGGTGAACTTGTTCACAGTTTCTCCATTTGCTATAATCAATGGTTCCACATATGGATGGTGTGGTGCAGGCTGATGGAGCACTTGTGTTTCCTTGGTGTCAATTGTTAGAACAAAATGAGCACAGATAGCATTGATCCATACTTTGTTGCATCTCAGCTTCAGAGGCTGTATTGAGTGAATAATAATCTGCAAAGATAAGATCATGCACAAATACTTCCTCCACTTTGGTCTTGTAGTTGAGTTAAAGAATTTGCCACCAGTGCAGTAGCTGTTCTTTTCTAACAATTCTTATATGTATTATATTAGTTTTTTCAGGGTTTTTTTCCAAGGCAAATGGGGTTAAGTGGCTTGCCCAAGGCCACACAGCTAGGTAATTATTAAGTGTCTAAGGTCAAATTTGAACTAAGGTACTCCTAACTCCAGGGCTGGTGTTCTATCCACTGCGCCACCTAGCTGCCCCATATGTATTATATTATTGATGATATGTTGCATTCTATATGCTAACTTTCCATTTTATACCCACAGCTCTGCTTGGTTTTGTCCCAGGAATATCAAGCTTTCTAGAAAAGTCAATTATCTGAAATCTCATCACTTTGCTGACTGAATAAGTTTTTTGATAGTGATACCTCCCTAGCTCCCTCAGCCTCCTCTCCCCTCTGATTGGAATACTGGAGGGTGGAGCACTAACAACTCCCAAAGTCTTCTTTATGAGGGCTAAAATTTTAATTTTCCATTTTCCATCAGCAGCTCTACTTGTGGAACATCATTTTCCTATGCCAGGTATTCCCTGAGAACCTCTGTCACCTATTTTCAGCTTCCTTTTGCATGTTATCTGCCTTGATTAGACTGTAAGCTCCTTGAGGGCAAAAACTGTCTTTTTTTCCTTATATACATCCCCTGTACTTAGTATGGGTACCTGGGACCTCATAGGGACTTAATAAATATTTATTGAATTGAATTGAATTTCTCTTATCTTCCCCATATCTCTCCATTGATCACCACAATTTTGATTCTTTAGCTATTTTGAAAATGATATTTAGAAAATGAGTTTTAGTTTCAAGGAACATTTCAGAATTTTAAAAGCCATGTGCAATATCTCAACTGAATTTTAAATAATTCTTTCTTCTCATCAGTTTTAATCATAGATAATTATTTGCGATTTGCCATTCCTATCTATCTATATCTATATCTACATCTTTATCTATATCTATATCATCTATATCTATATCTATATCTATATCTTTATATACATGACAACTAGATAGCAGAGTGGATAGAGTGTTGGGTCTGGAAATTAGAAAACTTGAATTCAAATCTAGCCTCAGATACTTAATAGGCAGGTGACCCTGTACAAGTCATTTAACCTCTGTCTATCTCAGTTCTCCCATCTATAAAATGAAGATAATAATACTACTTCCATCACAGAATTTCTGTGAGAATAAAAAAGACATAATATACCTAGAGCACTTTGCAAATCTTAAAGCATTATAACATTCTTGTTAGCTTAGAAGGCTCTATCCATACAACTGTATGCTAAAGTCTAATACTATTCTTTCTTCATCCACTGTGTTTTTTCTATGTGGATTGATTCGGTTCTCTATTTTGTCATTGTTTGTCTCATTTAGAAGGCTCTTGCAATTGTTATGGGACCTAATACAATCAGCACAATGTCATATGCAAACATTAGCATCTGGGATTGGTCTTTCATTTGAAAAATGAAAGTTTCTGAAAACTTTCCTGAAGTTTCATCTCTTACAGTCTCAATTCCCTCATTTCCAAAATGGATGGTTAGACTAAATCAGCTCTAAGATGACTTTCTGTAATTTAGTTATATAATCTCTAATTTTATTAAGCATCTATTTATTATATATAGATTTTGAGAGAAATAGATGGACACAAGATACGACATATTTTATATCTACAAAGATCTTTTGGACACATCAAAGAGGACATATAAACATGTGAAATATCACAAAAGAGTATGCTACTAGAATTAAATGCTAAAATTTTAGATAGTTAATGCAATAAGAATTTAGTGAGAAATCATTTGATCTGGTGAAGCTGAGAGGAGTTAGAGGATGTGCAGTTTGGAAGACAGATGGGATTTAAACAAAGAGGATTGAAGAAGGCATTGAAGGTGGGGAAAAGGGGATGTGCAGGGGTGAAAAGGCACTTATAAGCATATAATGTCATACATATGTTTGACACTTTGCACTTTATATCCATCTGAGCCTCACAATATCTCTGTGAGGTAGGCAGAATATTATTATCCTTATTTTTATGGCTGATGTACCTTTGACACAATGTCTATAACTTACTCAAGGTCACCAAAGGTCAATGATAAAACCAGGATGTGAATATAGGTCTCCTGACCCTTAAGAGTGATGCCCATTAGCCTTTGCAAAGCAAATGTGTGCTATTCAATCAGCTGACACCTAATTCATGGAAACTGTGTGACCCAAGGAAAAAGGTTTAGGATTGGAAGTCAGAGGAGCAAGGGTCAAATCATAGCTCTGGTACTTATATCTTTATGACCTTAGCCATGTCTCTCTGGGACTCAGTTTACTACAATGTAATGTGAAGGAGTTGAAATAGATTAACTCTGAAGTTTCTTTCAGCTCTAAATTTATGACTCTATGATGTCACAAATATGTATGTATATAAAATATATGTTCATATTATTACCTTTCAAATACTTTAGTCTTAGGTTTTAGAAACTGAAGAAATAAATATATTTATTACAGATAAATGCTTCTGTTCCATTGAAGCAAATGTGCTAAGCACTACTAACATCACACCAGGATGATATGGCCTGCGATTTAGGGTGTTTTAAGAAGCTGATATTTATAATATTATTTCTCCCTGCTGAGTCAGTGAGAGTGGTCCATTTTTTAGTCTTGTTTTGCTTTGAGTCATTGATTGATTCTACAAAAAGATAATGTTAGGAAAAAGGATGTTATAGGAGGCATGCTGTAAATGGGTGATTGTCTAAATGAGATTAGAAGGTTTTATAACTTCATAGTGGGGTTTGGCTATGATATATTAACATAATGAAATATTTGGAGGGTGCCTGTACAAAGAATCAAATTAAATGTCAAGGAATGGTCTGTTACTTCCTTTTCAATTTTTGTTTTCATTTCATTTATTGGAATTGTCCTAGCAATCTGGTGCCATTTTTATTCAGTGCCCATATATTTTTTTTCTACACTTAGTTCTTTACTTCTCTTTCAAGGTACATCTCCCAAACCCTTGCCTTTCCTTCTAGTTACTCAGTGCCCTCATGTGGTCAAAACCTACTTCTCTCAAGAACAAAAGCATCTGGAAACTTCATTCACTGGCAACAACTTAAAGAAGTGTTGTTCTTCCCAGTAAGATTTATATTTTAAAACAATAGCCCAGAGAAATCAAAGCTTTAGCTAAAGAAATGGCTTTTCATTAGTGAAACAGTCAGATATTATAGCAGACTAAAGGGAAGGCATTTTTGAATAGTGTGAAGTTAAGGGGAATCTTTTAAATTGTGACCTGAAGACAACCACACACTCTCTAAGAAAGATCAACCTTGCTCTTTATGATTCAATGATAGGTATATCACTTTTTTCCCAAAGTTATGCCACATCAAATCTTAAAGGAACTATATCACATAATTAAAGGCATTTGCTTAGTCTAAGAAAATGCTGGCCCCAAATACAAGTTCAATTTTTGGAGATATTCAATCAATAAGGCACATCATGATAATGATAATGATGATGATGATGATGATGATGATGATATCCCTAGACTGAATGCAAATTCTCAGTAAAGATATCAAGTGACATTGTCCATGTCACAGGCTAAAGAGTCACACCTAGATCAATAGCAACAGACTATGAGGGAATAAATGGTCTTTCAAATATAAAGAGTTAAGGTTTTTCTTTGATACTGGTTTATATAAAATTTCTCCTGAAAAGCAATTATTTAATCTACACCTATTCCAGGTATCCATGTACCCAGGTATTCCTTAGTTAATCCCTGATATGTTTTTTAAGTCATTATTACTACCTTGAAATTCAATCACTCTCTTCAGGACCTGAGGCCTGAGCAAAATAAATAATGTCTAGGACATTCCATTTCTTGATCTTAGTTCTATCATGACCACAATAGGACATAGACCATATTTTATGCCTAATATTAAATAACCCATACTTTGCTTCCAAGTAATAGCAAATAAAATAACCAATGGAAAAGGCACACAGGTCACACACAACAAAATGTGAGATTAGTAACTACAGACAAAATCACAACAACCCCAAAGTCAGAGCAGTTGTATTGTCATGAAATCAAACTATTCAGAAGGTTACAAAGGAACAAGGGGTTAATTAAAGATAGCAGCAAGAGTACAGTAACCAGGAGCAGAAAACTAGTCACCAATACCAAAAGGATTCAAAATACATCTCTGCTTCAAAACTCTAGAGATGGAATGTTGAACCAGTAGAAGACACCATGCCCACAAAGGGCAGTGCTATCTACAAACCAAGTACCAGAACAGTGCAGATTCCAAATCATCACAAGGAGATTTCATAGTGGCCAAAGGTGACAGTGACAAGGAAAAGATAACTCTCAGGGAGATCAGTGACCTTTTCAATAAAGGAGACAGATAGCAATAGGTCTAGTTTTAACAAATACCTAGGTCCTATCTATCCTATGGGTTAATAAATGTTACAATGATACAAATTTCAGCAATGGACCCAGGAATCAGTACTAATAGATATTAATAATTAAGGATGATGGCTTGGGCAAATCAAGATATTTCCAACGAACTTTTCCCCCACTATAATAGAATGAATTGAATAAACAACTAGAATTGGAAACAACTCCTTCATATTCATCCACACTATATATTCAAGATGATTATTATGATGATGGATGTTTGTCCTTCATTCTCAAAGAAAACTATGACATCAGGGAGTGATCCTATGACAAGCACATGAATTGGATTTGTGTGAGGGGATGCTGCACTAAATTACAGATATGAATCAGGGCAACTAGAAATGGTCCTAGATGTAAGGTAATTTGCCCCCCCTTTTATTTGAAGAATTGTACTTGTACCCTATGCTGAAACTTCTCATGATTCCCATGGAATTTCCATGTTTAACCTCAAATAGTATCCCTAAGGAAATTAGCCACTTGACTTCCTATGTGTGATCCCCATCTTTCCCCCAGTGGATTGTGACCTGGGCATAGGATCTTTTTGATCTGATGTTATTCTGGTCTGGCCCAGATTAGGACAGTACTTTGGTACTTCATATTCAATATTAGAATGAAATGAGACACTGGTAGGTCAGAGTTACTTAATCATAGCAGGAGACAAGAGGTTATGCATTGAAGATGTCCTAAATTATTCAATTAGGCAAAACTTCCTTACCAGAAAGGGTCATTCAGTCTAAGCATCAGAATTTGGATGGAGTTCCCTGTGTTTGTATTGAATTAAGCCATCAAAAAAGTGATTTGAACATATGAATCTTCAGTCCCCTTAGTCAACAAAGTCCTTCAATATCTTTTAAGGAAAAATCAGCCTAACTTTCATAGAGGCAAAGGTTAGGATTTTTTTTCTATTAGAGATAATAAGAACCGAATGAGTTCAATAATCTATAAATATGAACTGTAAGGAAGTTCACAAAGAGCAAGCAAGTGATAATATTGAAGCTGATCAATATTATAAAGCCAATCAAAAACTCCCAACTTTTTCCAAATAAGCCCTCCCTAACTTACTTCCAGATCTGAAACTTTAGGGGAGGAATTGATACTTTGAAGATCAAGTCTCCCTGAATTTCACTCAAAATCTCCAGAACAATGATACAGATCTCTTAATCCAAATATATGGAGCAGCAGGAGAGCCTTGCAATAGGAGTTCATTGGCTAATTTAGGAAATTCAAAATGAATGAATGAATGAATGAACAAACAAATAAAAAAACAAGCAAATAAATTAATAAATAATGAATAGATAAATAAATACATTAATAAATAAATAAATAATATCCATTACTACTCCAAGCTCAGTTGTCCATTAATAAAGCAGTCCAAAAAAAAGACCTTCTCTTTCTGGCAATATTTATTGTTATTTTTTTTCCAATATACAAAAATCCATTTTTTCTCTCTACCATCTTCTCCAACCTAGGAGAAAATAAAATTAAAAAACCAAAACACTTATGACAGCTATACATAGCAAAAAAAAATAATTCTCATTAGCCATGTCATAAAATATACATTTCATTAAGCACTCTGAGTACATCATTTCTTTGTCAGAAGCAAGGTAGTATATGTCATTAAATGATAAACATCCGTCATTTATTCTCTGGAACCATGGCTGATCATTGCTCAGAATTCTTAAATCTTTTAAAATTGTTGACTTTACAATGATGTTATTGTATAAATTGTTCTCATGGTTATGGCTACTCCACTCTGCATCAGTTCATACAATTCTTCCTAGATTTCTCTGAAATTCTTTTCACCATTTCTTATAGGGAAGGGAAGGGAATAAGCATTTATTGAGCACTGTGTAAAGCTATATATTGACTTGTTTGGTCCTCATAAAAACACTAAGAGGTAGGAGCTAATATTATTTCCATTTTAAAATTGAGAAAACTATGGCAAATGGAGGTTAAGAGACTTGCCCAGATACCTAGAAAGTATTTGAGACTGGATTTGACTCAAATCTTCCTAATACCAGGTCCAGATCTCTAACTATTGCACTACCTATCTGTTTCTGTGTTACCTTGTGGCACTTTTAGCACATAATATTCTATTAAATCCACACACCCGGACTTGTTAGGTTTTGCTTAATTGATGAGCACTACATTATAGTTTCTAGTTTTGTGTCATTACAAAAAAGATGCTGCAGATTTTTGTACATATAGTCTTTTCTTTCTTTGACCTTTTTAGAAGTATAAACTTCTGGCAATATCAAGACCAGAAGCAGCTGGTATCTTCCCATGAAAATTATTTAACCCCCTCCCAGAAAGAAATTTTAAAAATTATTTAATCCCATTCATTTCACCATTTCCTAGCAGAACCAGTCTTGTGGTGGTGTATGAACTGTAGTGGATTTGCATGAAATTATGCTGAGCAAGATGAGCAGAACCAGAACATTGTACACTCTAACAACAACATGGGGTTGATGATCAATCTTGATAGACTTACTCATTCCATCAGTGCAACAATCAGGGACAGTTTTAAGGTATCTGTGATGGAGAATACCATCTGTATGCAAAGAAAGAACTGTGGAGTTTAAACAAAGACCAAAGACTAGTACCTTTAATTTTTTTAAGTATCTTATTATGTATTGTTACTATCTCTTATATTTTATTTTTTCCTTAAGGATATGATTTCTCTCTCAACACATTCAATTCTGATCAATTTACAGCATTAAAGACTATGGGGGAAGGGATGCAAGATTGGGGGGAAAATTGTAAAATTCAAAAAACAATAAAAAGGATATATATCCTTCAAGACCCAATCTTTGGGGAAGATCAAGACTAGGGCTAAAATGAATGGGAAGAACCAGCATCAGAGGAATCTTCCTTTCCCTTCTGCTGAATATCATCTTTAAAAGCAAAATTTCCTGGATAACCAGATTAAATTAAGGTAGTGATCAGTTATCCCTAGAAGAAGGATTGGGGAAATGAAGACCCTCCCATTTGTGATGTGGGCCATCACAAAGTCGATTAACCAGCTCTCTAACTTCTTTGAACAGTCAACCTTCTTGGCCTCATCTAATGTTATCTTTGTTAATTTAGCAGCCAGGCAAAGAAAAGTAAAAAAAAGGTCTTGTTTTTACTCCTCCCCTTGTTTCTTCTCCTAACAAATTCATCAGACCAACCTTTGTGCTTTTACAGGGGCTGGACATTTTTCACATAAATTTGCCCCATCTTACAGAGTCCATAATTCCTGTGCCATCAAATAATAGAGACCGATATCAGGTTCCAGTCCACCTTCCCTCACTACTGTCATAAGTTTTCTTTGCAAACCATAAGCCCTGTGTCAATCTCTCACCAATCCTGTCAGCTGTCCCCAAATGTCTAAGCCCAGGTTACAATGTCTTTTAAATCTTAATCTGAAGAAATCAAATCAATAAGGCAGAAATGTACATTATTATGTACATTATTATGTACATGCAGTAGAAATATATAGGTATTTATATTAGTCAAATTAACTACAAAGGAGAAATGAAGGAAACTGCTATGTGTATCCTGAGAAAGATCTGATAAATAGAAGTATATAGAGAATGATCTTACAACTATATTCATATTTGTGTCTAAAGGTAGTCAACTTGGGGGATGGAAGGCAAGAACAAAAAAGATAAAAAAAGAAATTTATATATTTAAGAGGAATAGCAAATTGTACATAATGGTTTTGTAGTTTAATATGCAATGATCATTTTTATTATACTGTTATTTAAAATGCTTCTTATTCCATAAATTCAAAAATAAAATGAATATATATATATATATATTTGTATATATGTGAATGTATGTGTACAGATTTTTTCTTATAGGGATCAATAATAACACCTTCAGGAATAAACAGTTCAGCAACTCACAACTCCTGTCTACTTGATGCAAGTTTTTGTAAAGTTCTCCTAAAAATTTTAACTATTCATGTTCTGATTTTTCTATGACAAAGGGCTTTTCATCAATGCATGTGGTCTTGGCAGTTTTTTAGGGCCCAAGGTCTAGGCAAACAAATAAACAAATAAAATAGCTGGCAGTCTGAAGGAAGCAATCCGCTATAATGACTAAAGAGTCAGGAAGACATGAATTCTAATCCCTCTGATAATTACTCACAATTTTTTTGAATCTTAGTTTACTCATGCAGAATAATCAGAATAATCAGAATATCTACCCTCCAGAACTATTGTGAGAATCAAATAAGACAAGGTACGTAAACATTAAAGTGAAAATTAATGTGCTTTATAACATTCAAGTACAATATAAGCATGCGTTCTCATTATTTTTGCTAATCTATGTTGTGAAGGGAATTTCCATACCAATGATACCATAGAGCTTTGAAATTCTGAACAAAATGACTTTTTTGAGGCTTGTCTACAATGTTAAAAAACCATAGATTTGATTTTTCTGAGGGTATTTTTCAATTAAACCCACTTTTAAGAGAAAGGGTGCAAATCTGATTGTTCCATTCCTGACATGACTTTATTCTGACATCCAAAAACCAATTCATTTATCTAAGATTCTCATGTTCTGAGAGAATCAAAAAAGGATAAAGGCATAAAGTATAAAGAAAATATGGCCCAGTGTCTACTTATATGAGCCTGCAGAATAAATGGAATTTTCTCCTCTGAGAGGACCCAAGTAGACCTAGCCACTCCTTGAAAGAAATTTTTCCTTCATCTTATACTAGCAGGATTGAGCATTCATGGCCCAGGTCCATGTTGAACAGAGATAATGCATCTCCAGAAGTAATTCCCCTTTATTTCCAGCAACAACTTTTAGCTGCAAAACAGCTTGGGTTTGGATTAAGCAACAAGAGTGACTGACTGTCAACACAGCAAAGCGAGCTGCCTAATCTACTCAACTGCACATCTCCGGCTTGAAAAACTCCTGTGGAGCACTCCGAACTGTCAAGAATATTTTCTTCTGACGTGAAAACCCAATTTCTCCCCTTTCAAAGGGAAGTCGTAACACACCAGTCTGTTCAAGATGGGAAACCTGCAGTCTCCCAGAAGAGCAACTTCACCATGGATAAAAAAGACTAGCTAGGCTGGTAGGTCTTTTTAACAGTCCAGTTAAGAGCTAGATTTTCCAATCTACTTGGACTTTTCCATTTCTATCCTTTCCTCCAACTTTACCATTTTTTGAAATTTAATGGACAGAACAGAGGAGGAAGGGAGGGAGGGAGGGAGGGAGAGAGGGAGAGAGAGAGAGAGAGAGAGAGAGAGAGAGAGAGAGAGAGAGAGAGAGAGATTTGCATATGTATGTATGTATGTATGTGTGTATCCCATTTTGCCCATCAAACTTCAAAGAATGCCATTATATGTATGGATGGATGTATATTTATGTGTGTGCATGTATTTATACATATATAGATATCATATATACATGTGTATGCTTAGATATTTCCCTCAGGGTAGTAGTTTGCCATAAGAAAAAAATTTCAAGGCAGAACTAATGAATGATATAAAGTGTTATCTGGGTTCACAAACATTTTGTGGTTGAAAATACTTTTTAGTTTCCCATCCTGGTACCGTGGAGATGTATTCTAGTAGTGACTAAATACACATATACAGATGCAATAATACAAACTAATAGATGACAAGTTCATTAGAAAAATAAAAAGTTCTTTATAAAAGCAGCATAATGTGGTAGATGGAGAGCTGACCCTTAGATATAGAAAAACCTGAGTTTAAATCCTATCTCTTAATAGCTATTCTAGCATTTATTGTATGATCACAAGAAATACATTTCTTATCCCTGATGTGAAATACGTGAAAAACAAAGATAATAATACCTATAGTACCAACCTCACAAAAATTGTATTATTATCTACATAAAACATTTTGCAGACTTCAAAATATTACATAGATGTCAGCTTTAATTACATGTGATATAAGAAATGGTATGTTGGGGGAGAGTATATGTCTTTTTCTTGCATGGCTTCTTTACCTCTTATTCTACTTTTCTACTTTCACACAAGATAGTCTATTCTTATGTTTCCTTATAACATGGAGATGATACTGGATTCTAAAAATTCATGTCAGTGTAGCTTTCTGTGCCTACCTCAGTATAGGCTTGAAGTAGCAGGAGTTGAAAAAGGGGGGGGGATATTCCCTACTCTGGTCCCCACCTTTGGAATGTGAGTGTTATCAGATAGAATCAATTAACCTTTTTTCCTGAAAAGAGGAACTTCCCACACCATAATCACCATCCTTGAATTCACCTCTGCAGAGCAGAGTTTCATTATCAAAGGATAATTTTCAAGGGGTCCTTTGAAATGTAATTATTTTTGCCACATTAACTCCCCTAAACAAATTACTAAAGTGTAGAGGGTTGTAATCTAAACTAGTAGAAGGAATATATCATGGGATGGTGGAGAAAGTGCTGTATTTATTTAGTCAGGAGACATGGGTTTGAAACTCTGCATATTGTACTTATTTAATATTAGGGTATTGGACTGTTACCTCCAAGATACTTTGAACTCTAAATCTATGAATCAATGACATCATGAATTTTTGGAACTATTGAAGTGCATTCATAAAAATGAATCCATAACAGAGCCTAGGATACTGATCAAGATGGTTCCCTGATGAGCTTCATGAATATCCAGAATGGTATATTCCTTTTACTTATTGGAACTTTTGATTACATCTCCCTAAAGAGAGAACAAGTATGCTTCCTAGAGAAATGGGCTTTACCAATGAGGGCTACTCCTAGGAGAAAATAGTTGGCTTGGACTCTTGGCAACATGAACTCTTATGGGAAGAACTTTGTGTTGAATGATAAAAGGTATCTACCATTCACTTTTCCTTTTTCCAATTTTCTTCTGGAAAGGTCCATAGTAGATAGTGACAGGGGAAACAGATGGAGTGAGGTGGGACTCAAAGGGCTTTCCCACAAAAGCCATTAAATGAATGTCTTATAGTAGAAGCACATGTGCTCACCAAACTGTCCCAAGAAGAAAGTTATGGATAATGTTTTTTTGAATATCTCAGTTAAAGGTAGGGAAAATTTTAGCCTCAGGGGTTACCCACAGAGCTCTGGTTTAGAGAATTGAGCTTCTCTGAGAGAAGGAGAAATTTCTAAGTAGTGTCAATAGGAAAAGATCATATTTTTGCTCTGGTGCTGAGAAGAGCAATAGCAAGAGACCAAAGCCATAATATGAAGGATCATAATACCTGGTCTTTGCACTTTGCAGTTACAAGTCAAACTAATGCAGAGGAAAGATGAAGAGAGAATTGTGAATGTAACAGAGAGAATTTGGGTGAAGATGAAAATTGACTCTTGAGATGCAAATTTACTTGAAGTAGAAAATTATGATTGTAACAAAAACAATTGTAATCTTAAAAGCCATATGGGTGGAGACTCTCCCCCTTCTTGATTTGTATCCTGATCTCCTTAGGCTTTATCCTCTACCCAATTCCAGGTCCAGTATAGGAAAAGGGAGTTCACCTTTTGCCCTCTAGATGAGAGCCAAGATATAAAAGCCTGGGTTGGACCCTGGCTCAAGGTCACAGTTTTCTCTGACCATGGCCAATGCTGCTTGGCTGTTCTTTTATCTCTCTCTCTCTCTGTCTCTGTCTCTCTCTCTCTCTCCCTCCCTTCCTCTCCCTAGCCCTTCTTGTATCCTTTTTAACAAATTTTTATTTTATTGCCACCCATGCTTTCCTGAGTCTGAATAATGATTCCTCATAGGCAGAATTCAAGTAGCCAGTGGCTACAAAACTTTGTGAAATCTTAGGAAGGGATGATGCAAATTAGCATACTGCACATATATTTCCTTTCCATAGGAGTTCAAGTCCACAGATTAATAAAGGAATTCCCCTCTAGAGGTGAGTCCAATCTATCATATATACTGAATCTAGAGGCTTCCTATTTAAATGGGGAATCTACTAGAGAGAGAAGAGAATCATATTGCTTATGGACTATTGTTATTCAATTATATGCTTACTACATTGTTGAAGATGTTGTAAGTGCTAAAGAGGTAAAAAAAAATAGAAAGAAAGGCCTCAGATACACCAAACTATTAAAAACAGCATTTTTATAGAAATAAACTATATATCCATAAGTTGAACAAATTGGGGTATATTAATATAATCAAATATTAGTGTTCTATAAGAGACAAAGTATGAAAAGAATACAGGAAAAAACAAAGATATGTAAACTGATACCAATCTATTGACAAGACTTCTTATTTCTTCCTTCACATCATTTCTCTTATAATCCCCCTTCTCTCCACTTAACCACTCAGATGCAGGCCTTCATCAATTCACTCCAGGACTATTTCAATAGGCTTCCAGTTGGTCTGTCTCCTCTCCACTCCAAGCCCTACCCAGTGGTCAAAGTGCTTTTCCTAAAGCACAAATCTGATCATTTCTCTCTCCCACTCAATAAATTCTAGTAATTCCCAATTACCTCCAGAATCAAATATAAAATCCTCTGGCATTTAGAGCCTTCCACAACCTAGCTCCTATCATTTTTTCTTTTATTCTTCCATGCTCTACATACTCTGTGATTCAGCACAGTTGCCTTCTTTGCAGTTCCTTGAATACAATACTCCACATGCTTTGCCTTTTTACTGATTGTTCTCTTCAGTTTGGAGATTACTTTCCCTCTTCAGCTTTGACTCCTGACTTCCCTAGCTTCCAGCAAGATTCAGTCAAATTCTGCCTTATGCAAGAGGTCTTCCCCACTCACCTTCCCACAACTTCTAGGGCCTTCCATTTGAAATGATTTTCCAGTTACATTGAACATATAGTGAATATTATCTCCCCCATCTGAATGTAAGCTCCTTCATTATTAAAATGTTTTTGCCTTTCTTTATATCTCCAATGTCTAATACAAAACAAGTTGATAATTATCAGAACACAAATGGAATAAAAAATAAGAACCAAACACCATATAATGTTGACCAAACTTAAAACTTTGCTGAGATAGAGAACTGCAAGAACAGAATATTGTAAAAGCTGCCGTATTTCTTTGATGTATTGGTTGGTTTCATTGAGATGCTCTTTTTTATTTCTTTTTTAATTTTTTTGTGGAATTTAAATTTTGGAGAAAGGGAATGGAAGACAGATATATTTGTACTGAAATTGATATAAAGACAAAACAAAAAGAATTTAAAAGAAAAAGAAGCTCAGTATCCTTTTATTCTCATGTTCCTCTAAAAATCCTTATTATAACTCTATTGATTCTTATATTCTAAAGTAATTTCATATTCATGAGTTCATTTGGTCTTTAGTAATGACCTAGAGAGGTGGGCAAGATAAAGATTATTTTTCCCCTTTTTATAGACAGTGAGTTTATAGACAGAGTTTGAATGATTGTCTCCAGAATATATACCAGTATGTTATAAATGAGAACTGGAACTCCAGTTTTCTAATATACTTGTGTTCTTCTTTTTCTGAATCTAAATTCTAGTAATCTTCAATGTCTATCCAACTTTCTTAAAGGTAAAGTCCAAACTCCTTGACCTAGTATTCAATGCCTTTAGTATAATAGATCCATTCTACATCTTAAAATGATTTTATATTCTTTTTCTGAACCCTCTGCTCCAACCAAACCAATCTGCTCATTCTTGAATAAGACATATACATTCTAATGTTGACTTTTTGCTCACATCTTTTTAAAAAATTTTATTTATTTAAGGTAATGGAGCTAAGAGTGACTTGTGGGGTAGCTAGGGTGACATAGTAGACAGAGCCCTGGAGTCAGGAGGATTTGAGTTCAAATCCAAGCTTAGACACTTAACAACTACCTAGCTGTGTGATCTTGGGCAAACCATTTAACTCCATTGCCTTGTAAAGAGAGAGAGAGAGAGAGAGAGAGAGAGAGAGAGAGAGAGAGAGAGGCGGCTAGGTGGCGCAGTGGATAAAGCACTGGCCTTGGAGTCAGGAGTACCTGGGTTCAAATCCGGTCTCAGACACTTAATAATTACCTAGCTGTGTGGTCTTGGGCAAGCCACTTAACCCCATTTGCCTTGCAAAAACCTAAAGAGAGAGAGAGAGAGAGAGAGAGAGAGAGAGAGAGAGAGACTTGCCCAAGATCACAGAGGCAATTATTAAATGTATGAGGCCAAATTTGAACAGAGGGTCTTCCTGACTCTATCCACTGTGCCAAAAAGCTGCCCCTGTGTTCACATCTTTTACTCCTATTTTATATGTCAGAAACACTCTATCATTTCCTTTTCACCTCTGTACTATAAGTTTTACTCAACCCACAAAGACCAGATCAAGTTCAATTTCCTCCATTAAGCCTTCTTCAATTACCCTATTCCTGTTTGTTCACATTCTTTATAACCTCAGGATTAAGCAGAGTGAGCTACAGATATTTATGGACAATCATTTATTAAGATGAAGGATAAGTAACATACTACAACAATATGTACTATAATGGTAGTTCAGAAACCTGATTTTTGGTACCATTTCTACCAATAATTTAGTATGTCACTACAAACAAGTTAATTTTTCTATTTCATTTTTTCATCAATAAATAAACTTAGTGACTTAGATAGTTCATAATGGCGATTCCATTTTATCTGTCAAAATAATCAATTCCTTTCTTTTTTTTTGTTTTTGGCTTCATTGGACTGAAACTTATTCACTCTCAACTCTCCCTACATACCCACTTTCTCCCTTTAAGTATTTAATTTTATTTCATAGAACTAGAAGGAAACTTACAGTGCTTCAAGTGGTCCTTATGTTGTGACAAATCCAATGATGTAAATTAGTTTCCATTGGTTGAATTTGCTGACCTTGTTTTATGAAATTAGTCAATTCTTTCTACAACTTCTTGTTTGAATTGGTTACCTTCAGGGAAGAAGAAACTAAATTTTCCAGACTCCTAAGAAATGTTGATTTATGGACCAGAACAGACTTTATTTTTCTTGTAAACCTGGGTGGAAAATTGATCAGTTATAAACCTGCTAGAGATCTCATGGTTTTGTGAGATATATTATTGTATTTGGAGATTATCGGATATTGCAAAAGATTTTTTTGTTATGTTTTTTACCATGGTAATAAGTTTTCCTGTCAAGTCTCAATTTTTACCCTTGTTAGATAAGTATGGAGAAGCTATTAGAAAATACAAACAAAAAAAGGACAAATCATCCCAGCCAAAATTACAGAAGACCACCTGAATCTGGGTTACACAATGACAGCAGTAGCTGACATGAAAAAGTATGATGATGGGATAATATAACTTCTCCAGAGTTCAATTTTTGTTTGTTTCGTTTTGTTTTTTATTTGTACGATGTGAGGGAAGAGATAAATAATATCTAAGGTCCCTATGTCCCTATTATTTCACAGCTTGGAACTGAGGGGCCAGGTTAAAAGAAGGGATACTATTTGATTTTATTATGATAGAATCTGGAGTCTAGAAAGACTTTCCCCAGGAAAGAGTTCCTCAGACTCAAAGATTAGTGGAACTAAATAAGAAAAAGACAATGGTATTGACAGTGAATTATTTAAGATAGGATCTGAGTCTTATCAATAAGTTGGATACACTCAAGGCTAGAAATAAAAACCTGCTGGGAAGATAACAGTGGGATTCAATGTTTCAAAAAGGAGAAGACAAAGACTGAGAGGAGAGTCTAGGTTGCCTGCCAATATGACTGAACCTAGTTCCTAAAAAGGAAAGATGATAGCTTAGCCCATATGGTTCCCAAAGGGACAGTAAGTTACATAGGTTTCCTGAGGAAAGGATGCCCAATGACTTTCCTGGGTCCACAGAGTAGAGAAGTCTGCATCAATAACAAGGGTATTTCCTATCCTGAAAGATATAGAAAAATCATTTTGAAACCAAACAGGGCAAAGAGTGAGTCAAAGGTGAGAGAGAAGGAACTTCCAAAAAACCAAAATTTTAAGATCTGTATGCAAAGGGGGAAAATTAGGTTAGCCATCTGAACTAGTCTGAAACTCAAAGAGAAGAGTTCTTGAAGAGATTGGTGAAGAAAGGTTCTTTCTCATTCAATAGGTTCAGATGAGGGTTTTCTTCATATAAATAAGTAGAGAAGAGGTTATTTGAAGAATCTTTAAAAGGCCTTTATAATTCTAGGGATTGTCATATATATATATACATATATATATATATATATATATATATATATAAAATCTAGGGATAATATATATAATATAAAACATGTTATATGTGGCTATATACATTTATATATTTATAATTTATAATTTATTTTAACATGCTTTTATTTTTAAATTTTGAGTTCCATATTCTTTCTCCCTTATATTTCCTTCTTTCCCCACTGAGAAGACAAGCATTATAATATCAAATATACTTCTAAAACCAGAAAAACTGATCACCATTCCAACATTACTGTTCATGTGTCAATAATCCCCCAGCTCTTCAGTCATTTCACTCTGCATCAATTCATATTTTTTCCTGAAACTACCCTCCCCAGCATTTCTTTTAGCACAATAGTATGCCATAACAGTCATATGTCCTAACTTGTTCCATCAGTCACCAATTGAAGAGCATCCCCTCAATTTCCAAATCTTTACCAACACAAAAAAAGAGTTGCTATAAATATTTTCATGCATATAGGTCCTTTTCATTTTGCTTTGATTTCATTAGGAGACAGACCCAGTGGCTGAATTGCTAGATTCAGAAAGTATGAACTGTTTTATAGCCTTCTGGGCTAGTTCAAGATTGTTTTCCAGAGTGATTAGACCAGTTTACAAATACACCAAAAGTTCATTAATGTGCTTTATCCTCACTGCTCCAGCTTTTGTCATTTCTGATAGAGGTATGAGGTAGTACCTCAAGGGTTATTTTAATTTGCCTTTCTTTAATCAATAGTGATTTAAAGCATTTTTATATGACCATGGCTAGCTTTGATTTCTTACTCTGAGGACTGCCTATTCATATCCTTTGACAATTTATTAATTGGGGAATGGTTCTTATTTTTATAAATTTGACTCAGTTCTATACTCATTTTATATATGAGAAATGAAATCTTTATTAGAGAAACTTGCTGTAATTTTTTTTCAAATTGCTTTGCTACACTGTTTGTGATAACTGTTAAGCAAAACATAGCTTTCCTGAGAAAAGTTTTTAATTAGGACTACTTTTGCTTTTGCCTTGTCTGAGATCAATTCAAGCCAATGCTTTCTGTTTATGTAAACTCCTTTTAATGACTTTACAATTTACATTTCACCTTTTTATATTTTTCTTAGTTTTCTGTTTGAATGTCAAATTTTCTATTCTGTCCTGGTCTTTCCATCAAGAATGCTTGAAAAGTTTTTTTTCATTAAATATTCATTGTTCCGGGGCGGATAGGTGGCGTAGTGGATAAAGCACTGGCCCTGGAGTCAGGAGTACCTGGGTTCAAATCTGGCCTCAGACATTTAATAATTACCTAGCTGTGTGGCCTTGGGCAAGCCACTTAACCCCGTTTGCCTTGCAAATAAATAAATGAATGAATGAATGAATGAATAAATGAATAAATAAATAAATAAAAATAAAAAGAGATCTGACAGGTTATTTTAAAATATATATATATTCATTGTTCCCCTGAAGGACTACACTCAGTTTTTTTAGGAAGGTCATCTTTGATTAATACTGGTTCTTTTGCCCTCTGGTATATCATAATCCAAGTTCTCTGCTCCTTTACTTTAGAAATGTAGAAACCACTAAATTTTGTATGATCCTGATTGTGGCTCCATGGTATCTGAATTGTTTCTTTCTGGTTGCTTGAACTATTTTCTATTCAACCTAATTGCAAATTTCTATTTTACCTTCTACTTCTTGAATATCAGGGAAGTTTTCCTTGATAATTTCTTGAAATATGATGTGTAAGGTATTTTTTTTTTAATTACGGATTTCAGATTGTCCAATAGTTCTTAAAATCTCTCTCCTCAATCTATTTCCTAGGTTGGTTATTTTTCAATTAAATATTTCATATTTTCTCTTTTTTCATTTTTTGATTTTGTTTATTTCTTCTTGATGTCTCAAAGAGTCATTATATTTCACTTGTCCAATTCTAACTTTAAGGAATTCTTTTCTTTTCTTTTTTTCAGGTGTGGAGATAACTGAGATCGGGGATGAACTAGGTTTCAAAAATATAAAAATAAATAAATAAAGGGTTTTGATTTTTTCACTGCTGTTTCTGGAATATTCCCCCTCTCCCTTGCCAAAAGCACAGCACACTTCACACACATTAACAATTGTAATAAAGAAAATCTATTAAGCATAAACTATATAAATAAACTAATATAATGACCATATCTGCAAATATATATAAAATTCTGACATCTGGCATCCTGTCTCTTTCAAGAACGATATCTATTTTTTTTTCAAGATAATTAGGGTTAAATGACTTACCCAAGGTCACATAGCTAGTAAGTGTCAAATATCTGAGGTCTAATTTGGACTCCAGTTCTCCTGACTCCAGGTCCATTGCTACACAGATGGTCTTTAGAACCATTTATTTTCAGGAATTTTTTTGTTAGATTTATACCTCTTCCCCCCCCCTCCCATTTGATATATTCTTCTTTTTAGGGCATTCTTTTCTTCAATGAACTTTTTGTGCCTCTTTTATCATTTGATCAATTCTGATTTTTAAGGTATTTTTTCTTCAGTACTTTTACAACTTTTATCAAGCTGTTTATTCTCTTTTTTCACAATTTTCCTGTATAAATCATTTTTCATTTCTCAGTTTTTCCTCTCCCACTCTTATCTCTTTAATTCTTCCAGGAATTGTTGTTAGACTTGAGTTCAATCAGCATTTTTCTTTGAGACTTAGTTGTAGCTGTTTCCATATTGTTGCCTTATTTTGAGTTTATTTCTCCATCTACTTGTAGTAGTTTTTATGGTCAAATTCTTTTTGGTTGTTGTTGATGTTGATTCATTTTTTCCAGCCTATTTCTTAACTTTGAACGTTATGCTAGACTCTGTCCAACTGAGGATGGGGAGACACACTCCCAAGTTTTAGGCTTTTTATACTGTTGCTTTCAGAGCTAGTTCTGGAGACCTGAAAGTTTTCAGTTCTTCCAAAGTAGTGTGCATGTAGGAGCAGTGTAGCCACAAGTCTCCTAGTATTTTCATTGGTCCTTCCCAAGAAAGGACCTCAGGTCCTTTGAAGTATGCAGTTACACACTCTAGCAATCCTCTCTGCTTTTTGGTTTCTGTGATCAGGACTTCTAATTCCTTGTGACTAGTCCCCCATACTCCTCTCCACCTCCGAACTGTGATCCAGAACTACGTCGGGGCAACAGAGTTATTAATCAACACCAGCTGTGCCCAGGGCCAGGAAAGGGTCCTCTACAATCTCTTTTTTGAGCAGTTGTCTGACCCCTTACCACCCCTGGACTGAGAGTTCGTGAAGCTGCTATACCTGCTGTAGGAAGTTTGTGAAATATCATGAATTTAATCTGATATCTCACCCCGATTTTTTGTTGGCTATACTGCTTCAAAATTTGATTTGAGAAAATATTTTAAAATGCTTGGAGGAGAATGTTTGGAGAGTTCAGCTGATTTGGCTGCTCCTAATCTGCTATCTCAGCTCTATCTTGAGAATATATATATTTAAAACAGACCTAATTTTTGCCATTGTTCCTTATCAAGAAGACACCTAAATTTTTGTTTTAGCTGGTTACTGAGAACTGAATGACTGACCCAAGCAGTGAGACAGCCAAATGTCAGAAATGAGAAGGACAAAAGGTAGGAAAAAATCAACTAGACAGAAGAAAAAGGGATTTAAAAAGAGCTGGGTCTAATTTCCTGTGAGTGTGCATGAAAGGTTAAGATTTACTAAAAAAAGTTCTACATAAAAATGTTCCCCTTTTATTTCCCATTATAACTTAGGATATATTATCGTATAGTGGAAGAAAAGGCATTGAACCAGGTGTCAACAAATCTGTCTAAAAGTTATTTGTATTAAGAAAGCATGAGGAGAGGTGAAACTGGCTGAAAATTCTTGGTAAGTCAAATGTTCATTTGCTCTTTCCAAAACACAGACTATTTTCACATGTGTAGAATACCGTATTACACATTTCTCTTGAGTTTTTGATAATAAATCCTTGAAAATATTTAAAAGAAAGACTGTATGGCATTTCTGGATAAGGATAACTTTGCCTTCTCCTTTAGATACAACTGGATATTGAATCAAATAGTTCAGAAAGGTGAATTGCTAATAGCAAGAAAGCATTAAGAGACACCAGCCAGCCAAGTTCTTCTGGAGCTCAGCAGGTAGAAGAAAAGATGACCTCCAGACACAATAGGGGACCTTCTGGAATCACAAAGCCTGAACATGTTTCTTGGTCAACCAGTGCCCAATTGAGATTATTAAAGTTGAGTAAATGGCACAAATGAAACAAGCAGATCCTTGGGTTAAAAATCAGGAGGCCTGAGTTCTAGTCCTAACATTGAATCATTATATATAACTTCCACCTCAATCTAATCTCTCATTTTCTCAGTTTTGCCAGGAATATGAGGAAGATGTGCATTAAATGCTACTAATAAAAAGGCCTTAAGTAGAAGTATAGAATCTAACAGCAAGGGATATTTTTACTACATTGTTCTATTTCTTATGAAATGACTGACTTAGCATCTCAACATCTATAACCTATAAACTCTTCACTGTCTCATTGGAAGAAATTCTCAGTATTCTGTGTCTCTAACTCATTCTTTTTTTTAACACTAGACTTTTCAGCCTTGAATGGACACAAAAAGATGCCAATCACACAGGGTAATGAAAAGTCCATTTTACCATTGTGACAGCAGAGCCATTGTAATGCCCATTGTGAAGTGCCTCGTTCGGGCTCATTTACCCTCCATGTATGATATATCTGTTTTATATTAAAAGTTTAGACTCGTCGACCAAGATTGCACCTAATACACTAGAATTGTATTACCATTATCATCTATTAAATCTTCATTGACATTATGAATGTCTATGTCAGAAATAATGAAGAGATTAATGTGGAGTAAAAGATTGTGGAATCCCTTCACTCTGCTTTTGGACATCAAATATCATTGGCAGTAGAAATCAGTCAGCTAATGGAGATGGGATTTTTTTTGTCAATGAAGACCTCAGGGAGGAGAGGAATGTGAGCTGAATTTTATAAGTAATATAGGCAGCAGCTGAAACAATAATTGAATAAAAGTGAAAGCCTTCTCTCCCAACCCCCACACCATCCCACATCTAGAAAATTCTAGGTTATTTCCTTTCACTTCACAGCATTCACCCTCCACAAAGGGTGGTGATGTGTTCTTTTTTGAAGTGGTTAACCCACAGCTGGATTTACTGATGGATCCAATAAAGATGCTCTTCTAGGAGAAAAACCAATGCAAAACATACCGGGTACAGATTGTGGAGCTAGTACTTGAATTTAAGAATCAGAAAGCATTGCCCTCCCTCCAACTCCAAGACTTTAGAAAGGGAAGGAAAGAGTCCTCCTTTCATCTTCCCCAAATGCTTGGTCTGCAACATGGAGTAGAGTATAAAGAGCTTTCGTACCAAAAACCAAAGGAGATGTCTTGACATGTCTTGATAAGATAGTTTGATAGCAAATAAAGTTGGTTGAAAAAAAATCATGGCAGACTAATCATTCATTTATGTTATCTGGAAAGAATACCTGGAATCTATTTGGGGTTCTGTCACTAAATAGTAAAGTCATATTAGATAAGTTATTTCTCCTTTCTGGAACTCAGTTTTCTATAAAATTAGGGGATTCAACTTGATCAGCACTTCCTAATTTGCATTCCATAGAACCCTAGTTTCTAGGAAATTTTAAATACTTGTGCTATTTTGTCCTCTAATATATTATAATGGAATTATGTATCTATCAAAACCAACTGAGGGGTGGGTATGAAAATAAGTTTAATTTTTCCACATTGCTCTAAATTTTCCCATGGTCCCTATGGGTCATCCATTCCCTTTTGCTTTATGAGAGCAGGAAAGTTGTGTAGATTGTAAATGGGAAGTTGAACAACACTTTCCCAATTCAAAAACTCCCTTTTTAATCCAGTGTTTCATGATAGTGTATCATAGCTACAAATAACTGAAATTTGTAGTGCTTTAAATTTTATATTTTATATACATTTCTTCATTTAATTTTCACAAAATGTAAGGAGGGTAGTTTGACTTATTATCCCTAATTTACACATTGGGGAAACTGAGGTCAGAAAGGCTAAAAGGATCATTCAAGGTCCTAAAGACAATGTCAGAAGTGAGACATAAAACAAAACTTTTCCAATGCCTAGTTCAACACTCTAATCACCATGCCTCTCCATCAAAGAATAAAAACTGTGAGAGATCCAAAGGGCAATAAGAGAGATTCTTTCACAGAATACCTTATTACCAGTGGAAGATTGTGATGTAATCCTGCCTCTGACCTTTACTAACTACATCATTCTAAGCAAGTTACTTATCATCTCTGAGTCTCAGTTTCTTCATCTGTAAAATGAGGAGATTGGACTTAAACCTCTCTAAGATCCCTTTCAGCTCTAAATCTATAATTCTATGAAGTTGTGGGAAAGAAACTTTTTCATGAAATATATGATTAGAAAATGAGTTGAGTTGGTTATGCAGAGAAATCGTCTATGTGCTGCACCTGGTACCCATGAAATATGAAGTCCAAGAATAGGGCCTGCTTCAGATCTTCACTGAGGATCCATAAGAGTATGTCAATGAAAATCATTCCTGATAAGAAGCAATGGAGAGGCCAGCCATTGAAGCTATGCAGAAACTCTTTGTTAAGGTAGAGGTTTTTGATGGTGATGAGATTGCTTGTAATAAGGTTTTCCCCAAAACACCAAACAAAACAAGATAGAAAATGTACACAAAGTTCTCTACTTGGACAATGAAATTCCCATCCTAAAAAAATACAATTAGTCTGGACCAATTTATAGATTGTAGATCCCCAGCATAAGTTAGTAAAGCTCAACACAGTATTTGTTTGCTTGACTCACTAACAATTATAAGTTCTTTCCCTTTATTGAAATAAGGAGGGGGCAAGGGAAAATGCAATATAGTACAAATCTACAGGACTATATAGATCTTTGGGAAAGAAAAAAATCTACTAGCAAGGAAAGGGAAGCTTAGTTAAGTAATAAATATTTGGTTTCTTATTGGATTAAAATTAAATTTAAAAAATAGTATTCTAAAGCCTTTGTGCTTGCATGTTTCCCTTTATCTTTTAACTATAATATATTTAGAACTTAGCTAGGGCAATTACTGTATGGGGACCCAAACCAAAATATTTGAGAGAGAAGAACCTAAGGGTGAACTTGGTCCTCTGTGAATCCAAAGATTTAGCAATAGAATGTGACAGCTAACTGGAAAATGACTCCTCAAATCCAAAACATCAAAAAACCCAGGTTTAGTCTGACACTGGAAGTGGGAGGATGTGGAATAAGAACTGGATCAAATAGCACTGTAAAGTTTTTCAGTAATGTAGAGCAAGAGTCCTTTGAAAAACAAAAGAGTGATTTACTGAAATACTATCTACAAACCATATGCATTGTGGTCAATTTAAGACCAAAATGACAAAATTATGAAGTAGATAAAGTTTCTCTTTGATACTATACTATTGCCCACTTTCTGTCACCATCTTACCTAGAGCCAGGCAATCCTCCATGTCCTTGATCACAATTATGAGCCATAATATCCAATAAGATGTTTGCTTTCATTGGTTTAACATTACTCTACCTTATAAAAAGGAGAAAAAAAGATGCATCATTCTTTTCAAGGTGAGGGTAGGAAGTGATGTCATGAATTTAGAACATTATCTATGCCATCAGGTTCAGCTAATATATTAGTTTTGCTGAAGTGCTATTTTGCTTTTTTTGTTATTTTTTCTTAAAATGAATGACTATGTAGGAGAATAAGGATAAATATAGTTAGAAATTAATGTTATGTACAAGCAAAAAATATTAATATTTTAAATTATCCTATCTGTAATGGAAGTTGTAATGGAAGATTTTTTAAAAAGATTAAGGCAACAGAATTTGATTATGGTATATTTGCTCTCACATAAGGAAGGTACCTTGGGAGTGAGAACACAAAAACAGGAGTCACTGGCAAGGATCTAACTAGGGAACTTGACAGGACCTCTGACAGGATTGCCTTCAGACCATAACAGAATACCAAGAAGGATCCTAGAAAGAGGTTGCCCTTAGATTTGGTATGCCCAACTTGGCAACTCTCTATCCCTTCTTTTAGTTAAGGTGAGTGATGACTGATTTCTGTCACCTCCACAAAAGTATAAAGAAGGGGTATTCTTGCTTAAACTAATCAGGTTGACTTGCCTTCTCCAATGCCCAGGGAGGAAAGCATGAGAGATGAGCCTTGACTTCACAAGCAGGGGACATGGATATTTCCAGAAAAGAAGAAAGAAAAAGTACTATTAGGTGGATGTTAATAGTGTACTAGCAAGGACCACTGCACTTGAAATAAGCCCAAGCCCTGTCATTTACTGAATTATATCACCTCTCAGAGACATAGATTTTAAAAGGAAAAGATAGAGATTCAAGTCCCTTCAAAGTTCTAAGATCCTGTGATTCTGATTTTAAGGATTTCAATTAATCAACTAGTAAATAATTCACTAAGTTCCCACTGTGTCCCAACCACTGTACTACGTGCTGGGATATAAAGACAAAAATGATAAAGTACTTGCTCATAGGAGCTGAATGAAATGAACCTCCAAGGATGGTATTGGAGGCATCATCATGGATAGATAGGAGAGTGACTTTTAGGTTTATATTCCTGTTCAAACTTCCTCCAGTCACCTCACATAGGTAAACACATCTAAGCCCATACAGCTTGGCAGGTGCCACCCCAAGAAAATAAATGACTAGTTGACTCATTTAGCTATAGCTAAACTGGAATTCTGTGCCAGGGGCTACAAACTCAAGCTGGGAAAAAAACAATCAAAGAAACAAACAAAAAACTAACCCAACAACAACTGGGCGGGGGGGAGTGGCTGATAGAATCAAAACAGAAGAAAGCCAGGATTCTTCTGAATTCAAGACAAACAAAAGGTTCTACATAATCCTTAAGTAAAGATATAGGACTTCCTTTCTGTGAACAATTGATAATACATGGCAGTTATGTATAATCAGTCACAATTATTTGATTTTGCTCAACTTTTATCTGAGAATGTACTTTATGGAGGTAAGGGTATTGGGAATTATCCATGTGGCAAACAAAATGCATCATCAGTAAGAACACTTTTTATTTTTAAAATTTGATGTGAACTAATTTATTTCCCATATAAAATATATAAAGTACAGATAATTTTGCCCTCATCACAAATAAGCCATTAGGGAGCTGAAGTAAGAACTATGGAGAGTTCCTAAATGTAGGTCTTCTTGTTTCTATATGGACTGTTCTTATCTTCTTATCTTTTTCCTTTCACACCTGTGCTTCATAGGATTCTTCTCTTTCTTCAAGAAGTAGTTTAGCATCACATTTTTACATTAAGCTTATACTGCTGGTGTCTTCTCTCCTCTCTTCTAATTAACCATTTTGTATTTATTCTTTTCATATTTGTTCAGACAAATACAAAAAGCATCTTTGTCTATACTCATATTTATTTATGTACTCCTTGTCATCTCTGTTACAATGTAAGTACTTTGTAAATAGGCGGTGTTTCAGTCACTCAACAGACATTCATTAAAGAACTACTTTGTGCCTAACTCTGTGTTGAGCACTAGAGATACAAAGGATTTCAAAGCCTCAGTCTCCCTGCCCTCAACGGGGTATTTTGATCCGGGGTTTTTCAGTCTCTCATATGTAGTAGATACTTAATAAGTACTTGGTTATTGATTAAGGTAAGTAAACAAATAAACAAATGGTACAAACTTCAGAAAAAAATATCCTCAAGAAAATGGGTATTACCTCTGTTAATGGGTAAAGATAGGATCTCAAAATGTTGCTTCTCAGACAGCAAATTAAAGTCAATACTCATCTTCCCAGACCAATACTCCCAGAGCTTCCAGTCCCCCAGAGTAAATGCAGACAAGTGAATCCCCAGAGGGAAATCCTTCTTTCTAAAGCATCCAAAAAGATAATATTTGTCCAATGGTGAGCTGGAGCCAGTTTAATGGAAAATTTTTAGGTTGCATGTTCACACCTCAGAAATTTGCAAATGCTTACAAATCATGGCTTGATTCAAGAAGGTATTGAATTTTTAGACTTTAAAAAGTGGCAGAGCACATGTTAATTAAATAGATTAATCTTAAATGTATTTCTTGCATATATTATATATATATATATACATATATATATATATATTTTTTTTTCCCAGAGAAGCCTATTCCTTGATATGCCTACCCCAGATATTCCTAGTCAAAGTCAAGAAGCACTCAACTCACAACAACTAGAGGTGAGAGAATAGCCCAGAAGACACTACGGGCTCTTTGTCTGTCAATACTTTGGAATAACTTTTCATCAACCTACCCAGAGCTATAGCTTAAAGAAATGCTTGGCACTCTGAGGTTGGGGTAGAGGAGAAGGGGTAGGAGGTACCTGCCTTAATAATAATCAACAATAACTGGAACTCCCATACTGCAATATCAATGCTATGACATTGTTGCTGAAATATTCACTCCAATGTTGTTCTCAAACTTCAAGGTCAGGGGCAGTTAGGTGGCTAAAGTACCAGCCCTGGAGTCAGGAGGACCTGAGTTCAAATATGACTCAGACACTTAATGATTGCCTAGCTGTGTGACCTTGGGTAAGTTACTTAACCCCACTGCCTTAAATATTTTTTTAATTTAAAGGTCCTTATATAACACCAGGACCTCAACTATGGATCATGGATAATGATGCTGACTGATCAGCACATCAATAATTCTCTCTTCTTTTTTACTAGGTTGACACAAGTTTAATTGTCCTCATCCCACATTAGTTTTCTGGGAAAGAATTCAGTTGAGGACTTCAGGATTGGGAGAAGTGTATCCAGGTAAGCACGGGAGTTTCTCTGACCAGGGGTCAGGACTGGAAGTTGGAAGGCACAGAAACACAGGGGTTCTAGATATAGGGAACAATCTATAGGTGAGGGTGCCTATCAGTGCCAAAAATTAAAGACAAGCAATAACATTATGAGTCTAGCTGGATAGGCTGGGCTTGAAGAATCAAAGACTTAGAAATGTTGAAATACCATAACACCTGCCACAGGCACCCTTAGAGAATAGGAAAAGACTTAAAAAGGTGTGGTAAAAGATATGGCTATTTGCTGACCAAACCTTTGGTGTTTTGTGTGTCCCAAACTTTGGACAGTATACAACATACAAGACTTAGTGGCAAGGAACTCACACAGCACTGGAAAACATAGACATAGAGGGAAAATCACCCAGGAATGTCAGACCATTTTCTTTAATAGCAACAAAAATGATTCACATACACACACAATCTTGCTTTTCTATGAAAAATATCTCTTACTCTCCTTCTTTCTCAGATGATCAACACTGCCACAGTAATATAAGGAGCCAGTCTACAACAAAATATCAGCCCCAGAGGTCCTGGCTGTTCCTGCTTTTATCGGCTGTCGGCAGGCAGTCTCAGAATGGGAAAGAGTTTGGGGCCATCATTAGGACTAACTGGTAACAATAGCTGCCAAGTTTTGTGATAACGAAGAAGGGAAACAAAGTAGGTGCCCATCAGTAGGACAATGGCTGAATAAATAGTGATACATGAATGTAATGGAATACTGCAGGACCAAAAGAAACAACAAATGTGAAGAATTCTGAGAAGCAGGGGAAGACTTATATGAACTAAAGTGGCATGAAGAACCAGAGAAACAATGTGCAGAATTACAACAATGTAAATTAAAAGGAAACAAAACCTGAATGCCGCTAATAATATAGATTAAATTTAAATGTATATCTTGCATATTTTTCCCCAGAGAGCTGACTGGTAAATGTTTATAAACACAATCCTAGATATGCCTAATTCAAGGCAGTAAATGGTATTCAGGTATTCAGTCAGGGCCAGGAAGCACCCAACTTACAAGTACCAGAGGACCAGACCAGAAGATGTTCTGGGCTTTTTGTTGGCTCATACTTTGGAATAACTTATCCACCCATCCAGAGGATCAATAGCCCTAGGAAAGAAAAACTTAAGAAAAAAAGCACTTTCCTCCCATATTTGCAGAGATGGGGGATTATGGATATGGACTATTGGATATACTTTCAGAAATGAGTAGATTTTGCTGAATTGCTTTCTTTTTAAGTCTTTATTACAAAGAATAGTTAATTGGGCAGTGGAGCAGGGAGAGATATTCAGAAATAAAGATTATTTAAAATAAAGGCAGAAATAAAAATAGGATACTTTTAAATGATACTTTCCCAAAAATTGCAAGTGAGAGTCAGGCAAAGGTCAGAGTTTGGGAAGCCAAGCAATAGAAGTCAGCAATTAGGCAAGGATTCTGGTTAACTCACAATATGTAAGAAATCTAGGACACAGAGCACACTAATTCAATTTAATTTATATATACATATACATACACACACATACATATGTATAAAATGTGCCTGCTATGGGCACTATGCCAAGACTTGGGAGAGAAATACAAAATAAACATCCACTACCCTTAAGAAGCTTACATTCTACTGGGGAAAACAACTTGTAGACAAGTAAATCAATACAATGTATTTACAAATTAATAAAAGATAATTTCAAGTGGGAGACAATGGAACTAGCTTAGTATAGTATAGTATATGTATAGTAAATGCTACTTTTGCTGTGCCTTTAAGGAACCTTGGAACACTGCAATTTCAATTCTAAAACAAAAGCAATCAAACCCAGGGATTCCCTGCTTAACTCTTACCAGGACAAGTACAGAAGCACCTAGACAGTGGTAGGAATAAGAAGCAAAAAACAGAACATCTTTATACTAGCTTTGGTTGCCTTGCCTATCAAAAGTCCTCAATTTCCACAACCCTGGATATAACTGAGGACCACTAGAAGTTCCCAGTTACTGCTAAACCTTCCTGGTGACAGATCATCAGGTATGGTAAAGTTGTACCTTTTCCAAACAAAAAGAGTGAGTAGAAAATGAATCTGGGAGAAGGGATTGTAGAAAGCTTCTGGATCTCTTAGGGTTAGCATCCAATTACAAAGTAAAGGGAAGTACTTAGATATGCACACTGTAGGAACCAATTTTGATAAGAAGTTATTCCTAGATCAGACAGTTGAGAATAAACTCAGATATCTTCAACTCCAACCTAGACTGTGCAAGAATTCCCCCCAGCAGCAACTGTTGTGGTAGAGAGCAAAAGTCATTTATGATGGAGTCAGATGATCTCAGGTCAAATTTGAATCCTGACACCTCCCAGCACAACTGAATCTCTCCAGGCTTCAATTTTCTCATATTCATTTAAAAAAAGGTCTGATAGATGACTAAATATCATGTCTGCCTAAGTTTGCCCAATTATATAATAGGGATCTTTTAGCACCAGTCTCTTAAAATGTTGTTTAGATCAAATGATATATTTATAAAAGTGTTTAATGGGCAACTAGGTGGTGAAGTGGAGGATCTGAGTTCATATCTGGCCATAGACTCTTGATACTTATTAGCTGAGTGAACTTGGGCAAGTAACTTAACCCCATTTTGCCACAACTCCCCTCAAAAAATTAGCTTAATATCTGCCACATAGTAAATACTTAAACAAATATCTTTTGTCCTTTTCTATTATTTCTTTTAATTCTAAATCCATAGTCCCCACAAGGGGCCAGTTATCCAGACTCTCATTGACAACCTCCAGTGTTTAGAGACTCGATACTTCTGTAGACAACAAGTGTAATTTTGGATATGGAAAATAACTTGAAGATCATGGAGTTATTTTTTAGAGAAGAGAAAACCAAAGATATGGACAAGTTATTACTTCTCCAAAGTCACACAGCCAGGAAATGATAGAGACAGGTATTGAACCCTATTCTCCCAGTTTCCAAATAAGTATGCTTTCTATTCATTCCATTTTGAGATTGATCTAATTATTAGAAAGTCTTTTATTTTATATCTGACCTTCTTCCAAATAGGAAAAATGATTAATTTGGAGGCATCAGGTAGTACATTCAATAGAGTGCTGGATCTGGAATCAGGAAGACTTGAGTTCATATCTGGCCTCAGACACTTGCTAGCCATGTGACCCTGAGCAAGTCATTTAACCTCTGTTTGCCTTAGTTTCCTCACCTGTAAATGGTGATAATAGAAATTCCTACTTCCCAAGATTGTTGTAAATATCAATTAAGGTGATATTTGTAAAACCACTTAGCACAATGATTGGCATGCAGTAGGTGCTCTATAAATAATTATTCCTTCCATTCTTCCCTCCCTTCCCTCCTTTCCCTTTTAGAACCAAGTTGGCAACTTGAATCCTTCATTCATATGACAATGCTTCATATGCTTGATAATAGCTGTTATTCCTTCTTTAAGTCACAGAATCATAGAATTTTGAAGTTGTGAGAGTCTTTGGAGATCATCCAATCTAAGGTTTGCATTTTACAGATGAGCAAATTAAGCACAGAGAGCAAAGCTGCATCAATTTTAAACCTTCTCTTCTGCAAGTAAACATCCTGAATAATCTTCATATTGACCTTGTTTCTAAGACCTTACCATCCTGGTTGTCTCCCTCTGAATGTATTCTAACTAATCAATGCCCTTCCTAAAATGTTGTGTTTAGAACATGATATGATATTTAAAAAATGATTTGCCCATCACAGAGTACCAGAGAACTATTGTCTCCCTTATTCATGGCATTGACCTACCCAAGTCTATAAAGTATATTTATTTGGTGACTACTAAGCAACACTGTTAACTTATACTGAATTTAGATTAAATAGGTCTTTTTCACATTTGTTATGGCCATAATTTCCCTATCCAATATTTGTATAACTGATTTTTTTAAATCTTTACTATATTTTACATTATATTGAACTTAGAGTGAAGGGTGTGTTCAAGAAAGACTAGTACCTCTGATGTAAAGGCTGCCAAGCCCATTTCCTGCTTTCTACCTTTGATATCCACTTGTGCTACCAAACTCACATATGGTTCCAAGAATCTGTAGCATGTGCAACACTTACTACTGAATACTTGTGCATCTCACAACCTTCTTATCACAAACACTGTCTTCTGTTTAACTAAATGCAATAAAACTTCCTGGATTCACCCTTGCAGAAAATATTGGCATTTAATAAACTATGTGACTGTATGGAGAAGAGACAGACAGAAAGTGAAAGTGATGAAGGTAATGTGTGTAGCGTGCTGAACCGATCACAGACTCATCTCTCCAAGCTAAATATTCACAGTCAACCTAAGCAGCAGCACCAAGGCAAGATGACTACAAGAAGACTTAATGACAAAAGATTAGCAAGGCTTCTCTGGAATGGATCAGTTTGTTGCTAACTTGGAGGTGAACAGCCTTGCATTTACTCATCTGGGTCAAAATCCTCACAAATATCAAGAATGATAAAAATGAAGGGATAATACAGAACAGTTATAATAGCAGGATAGTTCATCCATTTCTAAGAAGGCAGCATTTAATTCCATCAAAAGTAAATTACATGTGTGGCCTTGGGCAAGCCACTTAACCCCATTTGCATTGCAAAAACCTAAAATAAAGCAAACTACAAGTGAAGTTTAGAGAGATGCAGTATTCTTGATTCAGTAAGAAACAGATAAAATTCAGTTTTATGTGTCTAGTTACAATCCAAAGTGCTTTTATGATGACCTGAAGTATTTATGGGCCAAAGGTATTTGGTGCATCTCAAATACTCAGAGCTGATGGAACTACATTGATTAGTGATAGAGGCATGATTCTAGAGAGATAGACTGAACACTTCCATAGTATTCTTAACAGACCATCAATCAATACAGAAGCCAGTGACCATTTATCTCAAGTTGAAGTCAATCTGACTAGCTGAAGCTCCAGCCAAAGAAGAAGTTTTGAATGCCATTAAGCTCCTTTCACATGGCAAAGCAGCTGGTGCTGATTCTATTCCAAATGAGATCTACAAGGGGGAGAAGGCTTCCATTGCTCATACAAAATCTGACCAAAATTTCCCAGGTCATATGGCAAGAAGAGGTTATTCCCCAGGAATTCAAGGTTGTCTCTGTTGTCCAACTCTATAAAGGTAAAGGGAAGGTATTGTCCTATGACAATCATGGGGTGTTTCTCTCTTAGTCATTACTGGTAAAATTCTTGCCAGAATCCTCCATAATAGGTTGATCCTTCACCTGGAAGATGGTCACCCACCTGAGAGTCAATGAGGCTTTAGAAAGGGTTGAGAAACAGTTGATTTCATTGCCATATGCCTTTGAAACTTGGACAGTCAACCAGGGCCTTCCCAGGAAACTGAATTTTTTCCATATAAATTATCTTAGGAAGATTCTGAAGCTCACCTGGTAGGAGAAGATACCAGACACTGAGGTCCTTTCTTGAGCTAAACTGCCAAGCATTCAAACATTAGAGCCCTACAAAGAGTCCAAGTTCAAAGGTCTGTCTATGTTGTTTGAATGCTAAATGTATGCTTGGAAAAAAAATTATTTTATGCAAAATTCACTGGAGGCACCCATGGGGGGGGGGGGTTCAGAAGAATTCATTCCAGAACACCCTGAAGATCTCTTTTAAGAACTTTGGAATTGATTGTGTAGCATGGGAGACACTGTCCCAGGATGGTCATATGCCCTCAATCAATGATAATGCTGTGCTCTATGATAAAGGCAGAATTGAAGCAGTTAAAAGGAAATGTGAGATGTGTAACTTTAGAGTAAGCACCCGAGGTGTTCACATGGACTTTTTTGTGCCCATCCTGCGATATTGATCTGATCAGTCATAATTGGGCACACTGTAAGTTGTCTCTAATATAGTGATGTCATTTTGGTCTTCTTTGATAATGAAGGAGGAAGACCAACTAGAAACAATTATTAAAGTTCCTTTTATTAGATCTTGCCCACCATTGTTTTAGGGAGACTGGGCTTCTTTTTTTTAAACTTGTTATTTAATATTTATTCTCATTTTGTACAATGTTTTTTATACATTAATAAAATATTCCTGTTTAACAGTAATGAAAATACGTCCTCCCCCCCAAAAAATATAGACTTACTTGAGCGATAAAGGAGAGAGAAAAAAATTAAAATTAAAATTAAAAAAATAATAGTAATAATTGTAGGTATAGCCAGGTGGAGCAGTGGAGAGAGCACCAGCCCTGGAGCCAGGAGCACCCAAGCCCATATCCAGCCCCGTACACCCAACAATCACCCAGCTATGTGAAATGCAAGCCACCCCAACCCCACTGTCCTGCATAAAACAAAAAAAAGAAAAAAAAGACCTAAAATAAAATAAAATAGTAATAATAGTAGAGGTGGCTGGGTGGCAGACAGAGCACTGGCCCTTGAGCCAGGAGCTCCTGGGTCCAAATCCGGCCTCAGACACCCAACAATCACCCTTCTATGCAGCCCCAGACAGGCCACCCAGCCCCATTTGCCCTGCACCCCCCCCCCCCAAAATAATAATAATAAAAAAATGTGCTTCAGTATGTGTTCCCACACCACCAAATCTGTCGTGGGTGGATCACATTCTTTATGATAAGTCCATCACAAAAGTTACTTCCATATTTTTCCACCGTTGCCATTGCTGATCACAACTCCCTCCTTTCATATTTCTCCACTGCCATGTACTATATTTTCTCTCTCCTTTCACCCTGACTCTGCTGTAGGGTAGCTGAGTGGCACAGCAGACAGATCCCTGGCTCTGGGGCCAAGAGGCCTCGAGCCCCCATACCACACCTTAGGCCCAGCTTCCACCTGGCCC
Organism: Macrotis lagotis; assembly: GCF_037893015.1. Classification (NCBI taxonomy): domain Eukaryota; kingdom Metazoa; phylum Chordata; class Mammalia; order Peramelemorphia; family Peramelidae; genus Macrotis; species Macrotis lagotis. The sequence goes on from NC_133658.1 coordinate 612,826,635, forward strand.
TATGGTCCCAGACAGGCCATCCAATTGCCACCCTTGCAAGAAGTAAAAAAGAAAATGTATTATATCTGACCACTCTCCCCCCATGGTCCATCCTCTCCTCCTTCATTCACATCCCCACCCCTTCCACCTGTCCACCCCCTCTCCTTCTTACTCCAGATGTCTATACCCCATTGAGTATATATGCTGTTTCTTCTCCTAGCCACCTCTGATGAGAGCAAAGATTCCCTCATTTCCCCCTTGCCTTCCCCCTTTCCATATCATTGCAATAGTTCATTGTAATAAAGAAAAATCTTATTATATGAAATATCTTGGCCTATTTCCCCCTCTCCTTTTTCTTTCTCCCATTACATTTCCTTCTTCTCTATTAACTCCATTTTTACACCATATTTTATCTTCAAATTCAGCATTCTCCTGTGCTTCAGCTATAAAAGCCCCTTCTACTTTCTCTGTTAATTGAGAAGGCTCATATGAGTATTATCAGTGTCATTTTTCTATATAGGAATATATGCAGTTCATCATCATTAAGTCCCTCATATTTTCCCCTTCTCCTCCAATCTCTATGCTTCACCTGAGTCCTGTATTTGAAGATCAACCCTTCTGTTCAGCTCTGACCATTCCAACAGGAACATTTGAAATTCCCCTGGTTCATTGAAAGTCCATCTTTTTTTCCTTGGAAGAGGACATTCAGTTTTGCTGGGTAGTTGATTCTCCATTGCATTCTAAGATCATTTGCCTTCCAGAATATTATATTCCAAGCCCTATGAGCTTTTAATGTAGCTACTGCTAAGTCCTGTGAGATCCTGATTGCAGCTCCACAGTATTTGAATTGTGTCCTTCTGGCTGCTTGTAATATTTTCTCTTTGACTTGGGAGTTCTGGAACTTGGCTATAATATTCCTGGGGGTTGGTTCTTTTGGGATCTCTTTCTCGGGGGGATCTGTGGATTCTCTCCATTTCTATTTTGCCCTCTGCTTCTAGGATATCAGGGCAATTTTCCTGTAGTAATTTTTTGAAAATGATGTCAAAGGTCTTTTCCTGATCATGACTTTCAGGTATTCCAATAAATTTTAAATTATTTTTCCTAAATCTGTTTTCCATATCAGTTGTTTTTTTCAATGAGATGTTTCACATTTTCTTCTAATTTTTCATTCATTTGGTTTTGAAGTATTAAGTCCTGATTTCTCATAAATTCATCAATCTCCCTGAGTTCTATTCTCTATCTGAAGGATTTGTTTTCCTCAGAGAGCTTTCTTATCTCTTCTATCTGGCCAATTCTGCTTTTTAAAGCATTCTTTTCCTCAATAACTTTTTTAAGTGTTTTATCCATTTGACCTAAGCTGGTTTTTAGCATGCTATTTTCTTCAGCATTTTTTCGGATTTCCTTGACTAAGCTGCTGACTTCATTTTCATGTTTTTCTTGCATTTCTCTCATTTCTTTTCTCAGTTTTTCTTCTAACTCCCTCATTTGATTTTCAAAGTCTTTTTTGAGCTCTGTCATAGGCTGAGCCCAATTTCTGTTTTTCTTGGAGTCTTTAGATGCAAGAGCTTATACTTCCTCATCTTCAGATTGAGTGTTTTGATCTTTATTGGGCTCACAGGCAAAATATTTCTCAATAGTGTTCCTCTTGTTTCTCTGCTTGCTCATTTTCCCAGCCTTAGCCTGTTTTGGGGGTGCTTCCTGAGCTTTTGGGACACTCCCACAAGGGTCTCAGCGTGTGAGGCTCTGTCCTCCCTCCTGGTCTGTGAATGACCTTAATCACCCCCCTCTACCACAGGGCTGAGGTGGGGGGGGGCCTGCTGTTCTGTGGGGGGGTCTAGACTGTGATCAGGATCTGAATGTGGTCAGCCAGAGTCCTGTTCCAGGAGCAGAGGGCAGAGCTCTGCAGTCTCTCTTCACTCCCCTCCCTAGGTTCAGTGGTAGGGGCTCCTGCTTACCAGTTCTGTCTGCTTCTGTTTCCTGGATCTGAACTGCCTTGGCCAAGCTGCTTGCTGTGTGCCCTGAGGGCTGGGCTTCATGTGCTCGCTCTGGGAGAGGTCCCCCCGCTGTTCCCCCAATTTGTGCCCAGTGTTCCCGGGGGCATAGGTCAGGAACCTCCCAGCTGCTGTGAGCTGCGGCTACCAGTGCCCTGGGGCTGCCTCTGGGCTTCTGGGAGGCTGAAGTTCTTTCACTCTGGCGGGCGGCCCCTCCAACACTGGGGAGCAGAACCTTTCTTCTCTTTTCCAGGTTACCTTGAGAAGAACTGCCTCACTGGGTCCCTCTGTGAGTTCTGTCTCTCAAAAATTTAGAGTCCTTAGTTTAGAAGTTTTATGAGAAAGCGCCTAAGACAAGTTCTGCTCTTGTCGCCATCTTGGCTCCGCCCCTATCTTACTGATAGTGGGCTTCTTGATTCAGTCAACCAATGTATTAACTTCTGAGATCCATATCATCTGAAAATTTAATAAATTTGCTATGCTCTTTTTGATATTCCAGTATACAAATAGCATTAAGAGCAACAATATTTATTAAGTATCTATTGTGTTCAGAGGACTGTACTAGGCAATGAAAACAAAGTTTAGATATGGGGCCTGTTCTCAGAAAGAACAACTATGTACAAGCAAGATGTCAATATAAGTAATTATTTGTGGTTACTAGATAAGGAAGTAATCACATTTGAGCTGAACTTAAGTTGGATTTCCATAGTCTTCCTCAGTCACTCCCAAATGTCAATCACTTCTTTTTCTGATCCCAATTGGCATTTAAAATAAATATCACTCCTTTATTGCTTAGCATATTCGACTCTTCAAATTATTATTATGTACATCCTCTGATTCTCCAACCACACTAAACTTCATGAGAAAACAAAAATCCAAAGATGCTTTGTATCTCCCTCATTGTTGAGTACACATAGACAACTAAAAGTGATAGCTATATTAGACAGAGACAGACAAGCAGGGTGAATAATAAAAAGATGGACAAAAGGAATAGCTAGACAAAGAGCCTGAAAGATATTACCTTTCTGATGAATTGTGTTTCTGTAAATTACAGCGTGTTTTAAAAAGCCAAACAATCTGGAGATATTTTGGGAAGGTTTTTAAAGTCCTTTTAGAAGAAAGACTAAAAATATTATAACATTAAACCCAAGAAGATGCTGAGCAATTTTGACTTTGCTGCTACTGTTTTACATGTTAAACTGAGCTAAAACACAATTCTGACATATCACTCCCATGCTAAAAAAGCCCTACTGACTGCTTCTTGCCTCTAGAATAAAGAAACTTCCTTGTTTGTTTTTCTTTTCCTTGATTAATAGGTTTCCTTTATTTTGCACAGAAATTACATTTCATGATGAGCAGGCTAATTTTAGAAAAACCTGGAAAGACTTATGCGAATTGTAAGTAAGTAAAGTAAGCAGAACCAAAAGAACATTGTACACAATAACAGAAATATTATGCAGTAATCAACTATGATTGATTTAATTCTTCTCAGCAAAACATGTTCCAAGACAATTCCAAAAGACTCATGATGGAAAATACTACCCACCTTCAGAGAAAGAATTGATAGAGTTTGAATGCAGATAGAAGCATATTATTTTCACTTTTTTTGTTTTTGTGGGTTCTTTCCCTTTTGTTTCTTTCACAACACTACTAACATGAAAATGTTTTACATATTTACATAACATATCAAATTGCTGTCTTGATGATGACAGAAAACAGGAAGAGAGGAAGAAAAATTTAGAAACTCAAAATCTTATAAAAATAAAATGTTGAAAAATGTCTGCAATTGTCTTTAACTAGAATGATCACTCTGCTATCCTCTGAAAGAAGGGTTATCAGAATAGAATATCCATCTGTTCCCTTTACATTATTCCTCTAGGGAATGTAATTTTTTTTGTATTCAACTAAAGTCCTGATTCCTATTTTTAATGAGTAAGGGAAGTACCCTGAGCTTTATTTCTGAATCTAGACCTTCTTATTATCAGATATCAATTTCACAATAAACACATGCAGCAAATAGCAAGGAAATAGCAAAATCCCATTAGGAATGAGGTAACTCAAGTCATTCAATAGAGAATCCAAAATCTTATCCAAGGGGAAATTCCCAAAGACCCTAATATAGAAATCTAGGAATGAGCATGGGATAGAGATTTTCAACTATTTTTTGTCCGTTTCTGACCAGAGACTTTCTCTTCCTTCAAAAAACATGAAGAAGGGTGAAAATCATGCATCTTCTCTCTGAAAACTAGAAACCAGAAGAGAACAGAATCTCCCTTCTCTCTCATTCTTACCAACTCTGACCCATTCCTCATGTAAGCTTAGGGCACTGAATAATCATGCTCTACCATTAGGAGAGAGACCCAAAAGACTGCCATTTAAGCCAAGATTTATACATGTTAAATTCATTCAAATTTAGTTATTTAGTCTAAACTTTCAAGAAATGTAATTACCTCATCAAAACAATACTGAAATCAGGGTGCATATAATCAAGTATTAGTATTCCTTTAACTAGGTTAATTAGTATGAACCATGTACTAAACATTAAACAGAGTTGCTTGAAAAAGATGCTTTTCTACTTATTGTTTTTCATAAAAAGTACATCATTTGTTTTTTTAGATTTTTTTTGCAAGGCAATGGGGTTAAGTGACTTGCCCAAGGCCACACAGCTAGGTAATTATTAAGTGTCTGAGGTCAGATTTGAACTCAGGTCCTCCTGATTCCAGGGCCGGTGCTCTATCCACTGTGCCACCTAGCTGCCCCAAAATTACAACATTTAAAAAATTGTCAAATCTTATTTTCAAAGTCTAAACTTAAATAATGTACAAAAGGAATAAGTTTTTAATGAAAATATCGTTTGTTCAGTCCAGTACCCTTTTCACTAATCTTTACTGTGCATAACATAACATAATCATTCTTAAATTGAATTGTTTGATCAATTCCTAGATTTAATTGAAATTAAATTGTTGCTAAGTAATTCATCTTTACTCTTTATCTTGGAGTTTCCTTCCTCCTCTGCTAGATAACTGAGTCATGATGACTTGATGCCTTTCCTGTATTTTGGCCTCAATTTCTAGGTGTCAATTGCATTCTCCTATGCCAATATGAACTTCCTTGTTCCCTGCTTCATGTATTTTCAAGCTCAGTAAAAAGATGTCCTCTTTAAAAATAAAGGTGACTGCTATTCTCATAGAATTACAACTATCTGCGCTGAGAAGGCTCTTAGAGATGAAACTGGTTCATTGGTTCTTGTATTTCCTTATCAAAGAAGACCAAAATGACATCAGTATGTTTGAAACAAATTATAGTTATAAATTATAAATATGAGATTGGAATGCTCTATCATAAATTGGGCACAAATAGTCCATGTGAACACCTGGGATGGGTACTCTAAACTTATATTTGTAACATTTCCTTTGAGCTGCTTCAATTCTGCCCTCCTCATAGAGTGCAGTACATGGTCCTGCGCCAGTGTCTTCCATTCTGTACAATCAATTCTAAAGTTCTTCAATGAGACCTTCAGTGGTTCTCAGTATCACTTCTCACTCCCTTATGAGTGCTTGCCGTGTGTGAGTTCTCAATAAAATAGTTTTGGTTTGGTTTTGGTTTTTTCTTTTTTTGCAAGCAAGTCTGACAATCTCTGTAGTAATCTTGGAATGCTAGGTAGTTTAGCTGAGTAAGGACGTCAGGTATCTTCTCCTGCCGGGGATCTTCAGAATCTTCCTAAGACAATTTATTTTGTTTTGTTTTGTTTTGTTTTGTTTTAATTTAAGGCAATGGGGTTAAATGACTTGCCCAAGGCCACAGAGCTAGACAATTATTATGTGTCTCAGTCCAAATTTGAACTCAGGTCTTCCTGACTCCAGGGCCAGTGATCTATCCATTACCCCACCTGGCTGCCACAATTACACCACAATTTCAATGGAAACAATGCAGTTTTCTGACACAGCACTGGAATACTGTCTAGATTTCACAGGCATATAGCAATGAAGTCAGCACCACAACCCTGTAGAACTTCAGTTTGGTAGTCAGTCTGATAACTCTTCTCTCCCATACTTTCTTTCAGAGCCTTCCAACTACTAAGCTAGCTTTGGCAATTTGAGTGTCAAACTCATTGTCAAGGTGTACCTCCTTGGAAAGAACACTGCCAAGGTAAGTGAACTTGTCCACAGCACTCAAAACTTCTCCACTTGTAATTGATGGTTCCACATATGGATGGTGTGGTGCTGGCTAATGGAGCACCTGTGTTTTCTTGGTGTTAATTGTTAGACCAAAATGAGCACAAGCAACAGAGAATTTATCCATACTTTGTTGCATCTCAGCTCCAGAGGCTACATTGAGTGCACAATCATCTGCAAATAGAAGATCATGTACCAACACTCCCTCCACTTTGGTCTTGGCTTATAGACTTTTCAAATTGAAGAATTTGCCATCAGTGTGATAACTGACCTTGAGGCTATGTTCATCTTCAGGGAGGGCATTTGATAACATGGCTCAATGCATCATGCTAAAAAATATGGGAGCAAGGACACAGTCTTCTTTTACTCCACTGGTGACTGGGAAATATCAAGAGCATCATCCACTATCCGGAACCTGGGCATGCAAGTTGCCATGAGATTGATGTACAATACTGATGAACTTCTCCAAGCAACCAAATTTTGGCATTATTTTCCATAAACCCTCAAGACTGATAGTATCAAAGGCCTTGGTCAATCTCAAATGTATGCAGACCTCTGTTCTGTTCCTGACATGTTCTCTGGAGTTGTGGGAGAGCAAATACCATATTGACTGTTCCTCAACCCTTTCTGAAACCACACTGGGTCTTAGGGAGGGGCTATCTTCCAGGTGAAGGATCAGCCTATTGAAGGACTCTGACAAGAATCTTATTATCAATGACTAAAAATGAAATAACCCTGTGATTGTCATAAGACAATGTATTCCCTTTATACCTTTATAGAGATGGAGGCATTCTTAAATTGTTGGAGGATAATCCCTCCATGCCATATAACCTGGAAAATGTCAGTCAGTTTTTGAATGAGCAATGGATCCCCACCTTGTAGATTTCAGTTGTAATAGAATAGCAGCAGGTGCTTTGCCATTTGACAGGAGCTTACTGGCCTTCAAAACCTCTTCATCAATTGGAACTTCAGCTAGGGACTGATTGACTTCACCTTGAAGTAAACAACAAATGGCCTCTACATTGATTGATGATGATCTGTTAAGAACACTATGGGGTGGAAACAATGTAAAGATTAACAGAATGCCTTCTGTGGGGGTGGGGGGGAGGGAAGCAAAAATGGGAGAAAAATTGTAAAACTCAAAATAAATAAAATCTTTCTATAAAAAGAAACGTTCCTTTGTCAGTGGAAAAGATAAGTCAATTATTTGCTTTAGTCAACTCTTCTCTTTGAGAAGTGAGGTAAAAATAGTATGGGGCCCCAGCCCCTTTAAGACTAGTTTGCTCTGAGTTGTTAAAAATGTTTAAAAGTCAACTGGATAGGGGCAGCTAGGTGGCACAGTGGATAGAGCACCGGCCCTGGAGTCAGGAGTACCTGAGTTCAAATGTGGCCTCAGACACTTAATAATTACCTAGCTGTGTGGCCTTGGGCAAGCCACTTAACCCCATTTGCCTTGCAAAAACTAAAAAAAAGAAAAAAAAAGTCAACTGGATTCTGGAGAAGAGATAAAGAAATGCAGAAATGCATATTCTTTGCCCATCAATAGGGAAATGACTGAACAAATTGTGCCATGTGATTGTGATAGAATACTATTGTGCTGTAAGAAATGATCAGTAGGTTGCTCTCAATAAAACCTGGGAGAACTCACAGGAACTTAAAAAAAAACACTATGGGGGCAGTTAGGTGATACAGTGTCTAGAGCACCTGGCCCTGGAGTCAGGAAGACCTAAATTAAAATCTGGCCTCAGAAATTTAATAATTACCTAGCTTTGTGACCTTGGGCAAGTCATTTGATCCCATTGCCTTAAATAAGTAAAATAAAATAAATAAACCAACAGTTAAAAAAAAAGAACACTATTGAAGTGTTCAGCCTATCTTTCTAGGATCATATCTCTATTGTTAATGTGAATCCATCAGCACTGAGTAGTTGAGATGCATCATATATCTTTGATCCATTAATAAGCTTCAGGTTATCATAAATGCATTTTGGTTTGCTACTGTCTGCATAAAATTGAATTTCATCTGCCTTCTTACTGATCCAAGAATCCTACATCTCTCTAAGTTTTGCTTGTACTTTACTTTTGATGGAGTTAAATACTGCCAAGGCAGTTAAATGCTGCCTTCTTAGAAATGGATGAACTATTCTGCTGGTAAACCCTGTGGAGTTCTCATTTTTCATTTAGCAGCTGCTGTATTTACTCATCATTAATTAAAACCAGTCTTGGTGTTTACAAGTGTTCTGAGGAAAATGAGCAAATGCAGTCCTGTACATCAGATCTCTGAAAGTTGCCTACTCCTTTTCTACTCCGCTGTTGCCAACTGTTTGATGGCTCAGTTTTCCCTCCAAGTTAACAACAAACTCTTCCTGCTCAGAAAGGCACTCTAATCTCTTGATATTAATGCTTCTAGTATTCATTTTCCCCTTAGGGCCTATACTTTGGTTGAATATGAATATTTAGCTTAGAGAGGATGAGTCTGTGATCAGTTCAGCATTCTGCACCATATATTGCCTCTGTAATTCTCACATCCTGTCTGTCTCTTCTCTTTACAATCACATAGTCTAATAGATGTTAGTGTTTGCTAAAAGGGTACAACCAGGAAGTTTTATTGTATTTAGATAAATAGAAGACTGTTTGTGATAAGAAGGTTGTGAGACACAAGTCTTCAGTAGAAGGTGACCATTAAAACTAATCTTTTAGATAAAGAGGTTAACGACTGTAGAAAGCAAAACTACTTAATCAAGGTGAAACTGCTAGAATATAGAAAAATAAGAATACAAATCCATATTATTCATTTTAAATCCCATATTCTTTCAAATATGCTAACCACACCACCACCCTCTGACTCATCTTCATTCTACTCCTTCAGCAAAATGAACAAAGATGACAAACCATAGAGAAAATTTTTTGCCACACAACATGAAAGAAGATCATGGCCAAGTTTCTCAAATTGTTCTTATGATCAATCCTTCTCAATCAGAGGGCCATAGCTTTCTACTTTCTTTTGACAGAAGAGAGAGAGGCTTTCTCTCTCTCACCAGATAGCTCTAGTTTCTATCTAATTTTAGTTTGTTGTTCAGTCATTTCAGACAGGACATCATTTAGGGTTTTCTTAGCAAAGATACTGGAGTAATTTGCCATTTCCTTTTTCAGTTCATTTTACAGATGCAGAAACTGAGACAAATAGTGTTGAATGATTTACTCAGGGTCACACAATTAGTAAGCAATCAGAGACTGGATATAAATTCAGATCTAGACTCCAGGCTCAGTGCTCAATCCACTGAGTCACCTAGTTCTCCTTTTTATTTATATTACCTTATATTTATCTTTTAATTATGAATTTAAAATTTTAAAATTTATACATTTTATTTATTTACTTTATATCTGCATTATTTTCAAAATCTATACCATGGTCTCCTTAGAAGTAGAGTCATATCTCCCTCCCCTACAACTTTCAAAACTTACCTTGTTAAAATAATTGATCCCTTTTTCTCATAAGGTTAATCTTTCAAATTGTATTTTTCAAATAGTAACTTCAGTAAGGTTTTGAAGCAAAACCAATGCAACAACCTATCTTCCATAACTGAGAACCTATCAGAATGGCAATAAATATGGGCAACAAAATGTGATCATCAATACCCTCATGTTTCACTTGATTTTAGTCACTTACCATGTTAGAAAACCATAGAAGCATATTTCTGTCCCTTGAAATCATTCCCCTAAAGGCATATTTGATGGTATAATATGCCTTCAAAGAAGTCATCTAAGAAATCAAAATTACTCTTACAATGGTTAAAATAATTGATAAATATCTAATCTTTGAAAATTATAGGGGTGGCTAGGTGGTGTAGTGGATAGAGCACTGGCCCTGGAGTCAGGAGTACCTGAGTTCAAATCTGACCTCAGACACTTAATAATTACCTAGCTGTGTGACCTTGGGCAAGTCACTTAACCCCATTGCCTTGCAAAAAAAAAACAAAAAGAAAAGAAAGAAATAAAATTATGTCAAAAGAAAGTCCTATCACCCCAGAGAGCATTCAACAGTCAAATAAATAAACCAAGCCAAGGGAGAAAGAATTGACAATAATAGACTCAATGTGGAAGATGACAAAACTGAAGCAAATGCACCATGGCTTCCAAAGCCTAATTCTGAGGCAAGAAGACAACTGGGAAGGGACAGTAGATCAAATCACCAACCATGCAAGCTTGTAACCACAAAGAAGATGCAGAGTTGTATGGGTGGAGTCAAAGTCAGAGCTAAATCTCCTTGGTGAGATTCAAAGAAATACAGAAAAGAAAATTGAAACCATTTAATAGGAAAAATCATCTGTTAGCGATGAAACAAAGGATCTAGAAGATTTTAAATCAAATAAAGGGAAATATGGTGCTTTTTTAAAAGGTAAAAAGGCATCATTTTTCCTACTAGTTATTGGACTCCATAATCCCAGAGGAAGAGTAGAAGCCAGATCCTTGGGACAATTTCAACCTGATTCAGAGAGTATTGTTAAGAACCATCCTGGTGCTGGCAAGAAGACAGACTCTGAGCCATCCTGGCTTTTCAGCCTCTAGTGTTGAGGACCCTGCAATTTAAATTCATTTACTTTTGGCAAAATCCATCTGTGTGCTTCTGTGAGGAAGGAGAAAGAAAGAGGAAAGAGGGAGGGAAAGTAAAGCAAGTGAGACTCGGAAAACTTAATGCTTGTCAGCTCACTCTTTAAAAAAAATCACCACATTTTTATGTGTGTAAATGAATCAGAAACATATGGATGGAATTTCTGTGCCTAATTCAACCAACCTCTTACTCCTCAAGTGATGCCATTGTACTAAATGGTTGGTTGGAATGTCAGCATGATGCCAGAATTAAGGGAGAATGGACAAAACAGAATTAGAGCTTGATCCTGCTGTTACCCTTACCACTTCTACCATCATCCATATCTTATCAAGGAAAGAATTATCTCCTAATCCCAGGCCCTTTCCAAATTTTCAATTAACACAAATTCTTAAAATCTCCTATTTTGATCATAAAAGGTTTTAAGCCTTTTGTGTTTCTGTTTTTTTCTCAATCTCTGTCCATTGTTTTGCTTTTCTGGCTCTGTCTCTATCTCTCTCTGTCTCTTGCCTGTCAATCTATTTCTCTTTTTTTCTATCTCTACCTTCCATTCTCTTTCCTTCCTTCATTTCCCACATGCCTTCAGCAATAACTTTTGTGATTTGAGATGCCAGCATATGTGGATAGGGATACATGAGAAACTGTAAAATATAAGTACAGATTTGTTTCTGAAAGATTAATTTAGTTCAACAAAATAATCCTATTGGAGTAATAAATAGTATTTTCTAGCTTGTTTACTAAAGAAAAAAAAATTCAACCTCATGATTAAGCTGAATTTATTCAGAAAATTCCTTACAGTTATACCATTCTCTTGTGAGAAAAGTAATTTGAGAGCAGGAAAAAGGCATCACTCATTTGAGAAGTGATTTAAATCTTTGGAAAAGAGATAGACATTCCTCTCCTTCCTTTCCAATATCTGAATCAAATCTCAGTCTAAAAGATATATTTTCTTATTCAGAGTTAGTTTAAAAAACTGCAAAAGAGCCATTTTAGTCTAAGAAACAAAGGTGAGCTTTTTCTTGGCAAAAAAAAAAAACAAACCAGAAAACCTAATATAGTAGATGGACTTTTCCATCCAGGAATTTTATAATCAGGAAGTCAAAAGTTGGAGTAATTCCAGAAAAGGGGGTTGAAATTGAAGAAGGAAACCAGTCATGATGTCTGTCTGACCACAGTCTCTTGTTGCTTAAAAATGATGCTTGACTATCTGAATATAATGCAAAATTACATCCCCTCATCTAGACCTTGTGTCTATATACCCAAAACATTTATATCTTTAGAAACTCTTAGATACTGAATGTGATAAAGTGAGAACAATACTAGCTATGGCATTTAAGTAGTTGGGTTTGTACCTACCCTAGCACTGATACTCAATACTTTGTGTGATCTCAGATAAGTTACTTCTTTTCTCAGAGCTTCAGTAGCATCATCTGTAAAATGGAGAGGGATAAGAAGCAATGTGGCCCAGCAGCATCAAATGACCTGAGTTTCAAACTTGCCTCCATGGCTTACCACCTGTGTGAGCTTGGGCAAGTCACATCTTTCTATGATTCAAGTCCCTCACTTAACCAAAGAGAACATTGAACTAGGTGATCTTTGGAAGAAAATGTAAAACTACATGTGATGGTAAACACTGACTAGATTAGCTCTGGAGATAGACCTAATTATTTTTACACTCAAGTTGCTGCAATCAAGTGACTGACTGAGTTTCTAGGTTTCACAGAGAGACACAGACAATCTGACCATCTTGCCAGAGCTAAAACTAGATCAAGGAGATCTGGGTTTTACTCCAGAATATCAAAATTTAAAAGAATCTAATGGTAATCTCTGGGGTAGAAAGGAGAGGCAAAGGAAATAAAAAGTTACATGATAACTTTATTATATTATATTTAATTAATTTAATATAATATATTATATTTATTAAGAGTCATGACAGTTGAACATAAGAGATTTGAAGTTTCATGGACAATCATCTTTTTCTGTTATATTGTTATGGAAATTTTTTTTATTTTTTCAGTTTAGAATAAAATAATTTTTTACAAAAAGTACTGCTTTTGGGGGGCAGCTAGGTGGCACGATGGATTGAGCACTGGCCTTGGAGTCAAGAGGACTTGAGTTCAAATGCAACCTCAGACATTTAATACTTACTTAGTTGTGAGATCTTGGGCAAGTCATTTAACCTCATTGCCTTGTACAAACCAAAGAAAAGAAAAAGTACTGCTTTAAATTGTTGTTGATGAATCAGATATATCTTATTCTTCATGACCTCAGGGACCCTAGGACATCATCAGGCCCTTCTATGCTCTACTTTCTCTATAAATCTATTCAAGGTCATGTTCATTGTTTCTATGATCCTTTATCCATCTTACCCTCTGTTATTCCCTTTTCTTTTGCCTTCAATCTTTCCCATCATGAAGATCTTTTCCAATGGATCCTGTCTTCTCATTATGGGATCAGAGTATTTAAGCCTTGGCTTCAATATTTATGCATAGATCACATCCATACATTAAAATATGTTTTCCACTGTCAAAGTCCAAACTCTTTAACCTGACATTTAAGAGACCCTCTTCCATATTTTCTTCTCCAGACTTATTTTCCAATATGACCCTCCCAGGAATCTCTGCTTTGATCATGTTCCTTTGCTCTATTTTCTATTCCCTGGAATGGCATTCTCCTGTCTTCTCTACACACTAATTATTATCCTTCCTTCAATGTTCAGCTCAAATAAAAACCTCTCCAGTTCAAAGTGATTACTCTTATTTCTGAATTCTTATACCATTCATTATTTTAACTATTCATTTTAGCACAAGCATGTGTTATCAGTTAATGAGGAGGTTTGTCCTTCATTCTCAAAGAGGACCATGACATCAGAGAAGTGAATTGGATTTGAGGGAAGGGGTGCTATGCTAAGTCACCAGTCTCACTTTCTCTTCCAGAGCCATCTGAGACAAGAGACCATATATAAATCAGGAAATCTAGAGATGGTTCTGGATGGAAGGCAATCAGTGTTAGGCGATTTGCTCAAGGTCATACAGCTAGTTAGTGTCAAGTGCCTGAGACTGGATTCAAGCTTCCATCCTTCTGACTCCAAGATCAGTGCTCTACTGTCTAGCTGCCCTATCCTGTAATACTGGTTATTTTCCAATGTATGTTACAAACAAACTCCTTGAGGACAGTACATCTGCCCTATACCTCTTTATTAGCAAGTGCTCAACAAAGGTTCCTTGTAAGTTATATATATTTATTTTAGGTAAGATTTTTTCTTCAGTTTTTTCAGTCATGTCCAACTCTTCATGATCACATTTGGTGTTTTTTTGGCAAAGATCCTGGAGTAGTTTGCCATTTCCTTTTCTACCCTCTTTTATATTTGGGAAAACCTAAGACAAACAGGGTTAAGTGACTTGCCCAAATCATAGAGGTAGAAAGTGTTTGAAGTCACATTTGAATGCAGATCTTCTTGACTCTAGGTCCAGCCCTCCAGGCACTAAGCTAGCTAGATGCCAATAGGTAAGATACATCTTTTGAATTGTTCTAATATGTGATTTCTTTGCTAGTTCATAGTCCATTCTTTATCAGTACATTCATTTGTTCACTGGGAACCTAAAGAGGAGAAAAAAAATTATTATTTTTTAGTTGTTTTTTTTTTTGCAAGGTAATGGGGTTAAGTGGCTTGCCCAAGGTCACACAGCTAGGTAACTATTAAGTGTCTGAGGCCGGATCTGAACTCAGGTACTCCTGACTCCAAGGCTAGTGCTCTATCCACTGAAGCATGAGGGGGGAAATGTTATTACAAAATATCCTAGATTTAGCACTGTGAGGAATCTATCCAGACATCCTGTAGTACAGCATCCTTGTTTATAAAATGAGGAGAAAAACGTCACAAGAGGTTAAAGGACTTGTCCACAGCCACATCAATAGGAACTACATCAGCAAGAATTTGAATATAGACACTGACTCTAAATCAGTAATCTTAGGGTTGAACAGGATAGAGGCCTTTACTCCTACTGAGAAAAGACTTGTAAAAAAATTTCTGAATTTATCCATTTTACTTCCCTTCTGTATTTGACCCTCAGACTTCAGTGTGAAGCCTTTAAACTGCATGTACCAATCAGAAAAGGTCTCCTGAAAGAGGAGCAGCCTTTTTAAAAATGGAATAGAATGGGGAGGAGGAGAACGACCCTCTGAGGTTCGAGGCTTGGAATAGGGTGGAGGTGGGAGGAGACAGTGAGCAATATTCCAAACTGAAAATATAAATCATAAGTGACTACATTCCCCAGGTCTATACCATTCTTGTGTTCCCCTGAGTGAGTCACAGAATACCTAGAGCTGACTGAGTCGGACACCAAGTACCCTTGGTTACTCACTAGGTCGCTGTTCCTCTTTTAGCAGTACAAGAATCGAGAGGGAATGGAATGGGGTTGAGGAGGAGGGGAGGAGAGAGTGGGTTCTAGGAAGCAGGACGTCATTAATCATCACCACCTTTCTATGGACAATATATCACGTACCCCTGGCAGGGGGTGGGGAATATTCCCTTTAAAATTCTCTATCCACTCATCCTCCCTCCCGACCAGTCTGACAAAATGTTGCCACAGGCAAGTGTGAGGACAAAACCTGATGATTTGTTTGATGCTGGAGGAGAGGTGACAACATTTCTGGGATGCCAGGCATTTTGCTCAAGAGCTAAAATTGTTGGGTTGATAAATGTTTGTGTCTAATGCTGTTAACAATGTCACCTGAGGAAAATCTGATCCCAGAAAAAACTCCTCCTGGCTGTCTCTTAATCTATTCAGTAATCAATATTAACACTGTCAAAAACCTCAAACTCTCCTCGTTGTCACTACTCTATATATGAATTCATTATGAACGACAGATACATTCTGCCTAATAACTGAGCAAGCTAGGCAATCTTTTTTGAAGACCGTAAGATAAAAGTAGAAAGGATTATCTTATTATAAATAAGCAATGGAGAAGGTGCCTTGTCCCTGTAATAGATGATACCAAGCTCCTTGACTGCCAAACAGTGGGGCCAGTTCTATTTTTCCTCCCTCATTCTTCAGCTGAGCTCCCTTTCCTCAAAGGCCGCTGGATTCAAAGGCAGAGGATTTCACATGTGTTTTTGCTTAGAGTCCACATTTGCAATGATGTCGAGGCTGTTTCTTGGGGACCCGGCCAGTGCAACTTAGCGAGAGTTTGGGTTTGCAAAAGCAGACATTCTGCATTTTAATAATTTCTCCTTTCAGAAAAGCATATTGTACCTTGAAGCGGAGCCTGAAAGGTTGGAGTCCGCAGGGACTGCAGCTGCAACAAAAGAGCGCTGAAAGCCATTTGGCTGCTGGGGACGATGCTTAGGGTGCCTATTGGCTAGGTTCCCTTCCTCGTTCCCCACCCCACCCCCATACCCACACAAACCTTCCTGCAACCACCTCACAGTGCCAAATTACAACCATATTTATAATTTCCCAGACAGTTGGGTCCCCGCTGTCGGAATGACACCGGGAAGGAGGATATAATAAAAACAACAACAGCGACATGCAGTATTTCTCCCAACAGGAGAAGTCCATAAACTCCCCAGCATCACCACCACCTCCTCCCTCCTCACCCCTCCCTCGAAGGAAGAAGCCAGGCATTGTTCGAAACTTCATTCCTTCCAACATCACTATGCAGGGAGAGCCTGGAAAGGCCTCAAAGTGGAAATATTAAGACACCAGGACATTCTTTCAGAACAAGCCAATAAACTAATAGGGATGCGCGGGGTCCCCGGCCAGCATCACTTCCTTTTATTAACCCCGGGGAGGCGGTGACAGTGTCTGGGGCCCCAGATCTGTGAGACTTTCAGAAGGAAATCTCTCTCGAAAAGGATTATTTACTGGTGGCGTAAAGAGACAGCTGCAAATAGGCCTCTGGCGCTCCCGAGAGACTCGGTGGGCAAAAAAAAAAAAAAAAGTCTGCTCCTTCCCAGTGGTCCCCCCATCCAAAGTGCGGACATAAAGTAAGGTCACTAAAACGTTAGAGGTTTGCGGTTTGTCTAAATGCTCCTGGATCTTCTCGCGGCACTGCAAGGTAAAATAGGGCTCTTCTGAAAGAAGGAATGATTAAAATGCAGTTTCTGCTCTGGCAAACTCTTCTAAGTGGTACTAGCCGGGCAGCCCACATCTGCCATTCTAACAAATGCTCCCCTGGAGGAAGGACTGAGGATAAGAGCCGCTGTGAAGGGGGGGGGGGGGGGGGGGGGGGCGGGGGGACTGGGTTAGTTAGATTAGAGGAGGTTGACATTTCCCTCTCGGTCCCCTGGCATTCACCCCTATCCTCCTCCTTCTCCTCCATCCCCCCCCCCCCAAAGGAAAGAAATCCTATCTTACACTATCACCAGTCAGAGTAAAGGAAACTGAGTCTCTCCCAAGCCAGGCTCGCGGTTGTTTGCTAAGGAGCAGATGGGGGAAGCGAGTATATAGAGAAGTTGAGGAAGGGGCCAGGTCAGACGGGACCGAGGCGGGTGGAGGGTTGTGAGTCCTAAACAACTGCTTCTGGCGGAGAGAAAGTGGAGCCCCCAGGACAGCTTGGAATTCCAAATCGGGCGAAGGGACATCAGCAGCTTTCATATGGAAATCGACCTTGGAGCAGACGTCGTTTCTGGGTGGAGCAGAAGCCAAGACCAAGTTCACAGAACCTACTGTAGCGTTCAATGGACCATTGAAACCAAGGAGAGAAAGTTAGAGAAGGAGGGGGCTGGAGAGACTTGCCTTTCATTTAAACTTGGTCACAGGGATGGCAGTAGAGAGAAATGGAACATTGGAAACAACTTTAAAGGCCGAGAAAGCCCTGCCGATCAGGGGTACATTTTGTTTCCGAGAAAGAAAGAGAATCATTCAAAGCAATGACTCTTCCCCTCACATATTCCCCCCCCACACACACACAACAAATGCAAATAGATATGACTAGATGTCTTTACCGAGGGCATGTGAAGTAAGTCAATCGCAAAAATTCAAAACGTAGGAACTATGCTTTTAGGAAAGATCTTAGAGTTTAACTTAGATTGGGTTATTTTTTTTTTCTGCTCCACCTTCTATAGTTCAAAAATAAGTTGAAGTAAGGGGTAAGGGGGGGGGCATGAAACTTAACATTGTATCTTCCTAGAGACTTTTTTTTTACTGGTTTCCTGTCTTTTGTCTTTGATTTATTATTGCCTTTATTTGTTCCTCCCGTTTGGTTCATTTTATTCTTATTTTAAAAGAAAAGCTCCAAAGGCCGTTCTATTTTTATGGAAATTGCTCAGTGGTAACAATTTTAGATAGCTTCCAGAAGAATAATCTTTGTGCTAGCCATTTCACCCAAGATGCTTTGCAGTATTTCACATAACAATTTACTAATTAATGACAAATTAAATGGAATTCAGCAAGAAGAATCAGAGGTTAGATTACTGGTGTATACTCTGTGTAAAAAGGTATGCAAATATCTTCAACCCATTTGTGGTTCATCAGTGGGAAATAATAGCTATTCTACTTGAAAATTTAGCATGCAGGAGAGCTACTAAGAAACTGAATTTGGAAATTATGCGTAGTCTTGATATAAAAACATTTTCCTACATTAAACACTTTTCTTTAGTTTTAAGGGCACAATGAACTTTCTCTGTTTTATTAACTTGAAGCAGTATGAAGCAGTATAGGCTTGTCCTTTGCTTCAGAAGTTAATTATATACCAGGAAGCAAGAGGCCACTTTCTAAAATCAGTACACACAATTTTTAACTTTCAGAGCAGAAAATGTACTGGCTAGTGGTGCCCAGTTCTCTTAGGGAAAATGAGAGAATACAAACACAAGACAGAATGCATACTAGCAAAGAATACACCTTGATTATAAAATGGTTGTTGCTGTTTCTAGTTTTTAAATAATTTTGTTACTGTACACAGAGAAAACTGGCACCATTATCCAACTGCCTCAGGAATGTGTAATTCTTTTCTGGTTTCTATGACAGACTTTTTACATGAATCGAGGAAAATTGTTTCTTCTACCTCCCTTAGTTTTCTACATACTTGAACAAGCAGAATAGTTTATGGCAGAAAGGTACTGTAAGATTAAGAGAATTCCTATTTCTAAAATAATTTTGCAAAGGTTTTCCAAAGTGCATGTTTTATGTCCATATGAACATTCACATGAATTATTTTGGAAATCATGCATGTATTTGGAAGATAAAGATATCCAGTGTAATATTATTTATTTTGGATGAATACATAATAATACTTTATTTGAGATTATTATAATGTTGTAAAGGATCCAATGCATTTCCTTTTCAATTTTCATTTTTCTGTCCCCTCATCATTATTTTTAATAGGATTTTTTTTAAAGTTTTTTCAAGGCAAATGGGGTTAAGTGGCTTACCCAAGGCCATACAGCTAGGTAATTGTTGTCTGAGGCTGGATTTGGACTCAGGCACTCTTGACTCCAGAGCTGGCGAGCTGGAGCTCTATTCACTGTGCCACCTAGCTGCCCCCCTCATCATTTTAACTTAAATTTAGGATCCAAGTGATGAGCCTTTGTTCTGAGGAATATTTCTCACTTAATTTAATTTACTATTTGTGTGATGTTCTGGAAAGAACTCTGGATTTAGTTTAAGAAAATTTGGGTTCAAATCTAGCCTTTGCTTCTAACTGTGTGACTTTGGATAGACTAAGTCTTCTCCCTAGTTCTCAGTTTTCTCATTGACAAAATGAGGGGTTTGGATTAGATGATCCTCAGTGCCCCTAAATCTGTCATCCTAGGTCCCTCTTCTGTCTTGGGCAGATAATTTAATTTCCTTGGGCTTCAATTTCCTCCTCGTATAAAAGAGAGTATTAAGCTAGATAGTTTTTAAGGTCTCTTTTAAACTCCAAATCTTATGATTGACTGTGGTTGTCCCAATAATAATAATCTGTGCTTTGTAGTTATTCTCTAAAAAGTTCTCTGGCATGTGTTTTCTCATTCATTTCTCTCAATGGTCCTTCAGGACAAGGAAAGCATATCCCCCCTTTACAGATGAGGAAACAGGCTCAGAGAAGGTAAGTACAGTTCCAGTTTTTCAATAACAGGGTCAGGACATTAACCCATGTCTTTCTGACTCCATCAACAATACCCTTTGCTAAACAATTACTTTCAGTGAGAAGAAAAAAAATCTATTAGAATGATCTGTTGACCAACCATTCCAAACAATTGCACTGTGGTAAAATTGTAAGGATATGAAAAGATAAACATATTCCCTGCTCAAGAAAGGTACACAAATTCAAGAAACATTCCTCCATATCTCTCCTTGACTAAATTCTTCCTCCAATGCTTCATAACAGAACAGAGGTGACCTAGGTTTCTTCAAGGTTATGACATCAGGACACAAGTACTGAAAAGTTGGAAAGGCTGTAAGTGGAAAAACCAATGATGGACTGCAAAGCTTAGGCCTTAAGCTTAAGGTTATCTTAGGTTATAAAATCAAAGATGATACACAGCACAGGACTGATGATTTATTATTACTATTTAATTCAATTCAACAAACATTATTAAGTGACTATTATGGCTCATGCACTATGCTAAATGCTGGGGTTACAAAAAGAGGGAAAAGATAGTCCCTTCCCTCAAGGATCATACAAACTCCTCCTCCTCCTCCTCCTCCTCCTCCTCCTCTTCATCTTCCTTCTCTCACTACTACTACAACTATTACAACAACTGCTGGGCAACAGCAATTCAGTTAGCTAAAAGTTTTGAGTCTTCATGACAAAGAAATTATTGATATTTTTGAAGTGCAATTATGAAAGCCAGAATAGGATTCATGATGACTTTGAGTCCCTTTCTCTACTTTGTAAAGTTTTTAAAGGTTTGTAAAGCACTTTTCATACATTTGTCATTTGATCCTCACAACACACTGAAAGAGAAAGTTTTATTGTTAAACTCATTTTACAGCTAAGGAAACTGAAATTCATAAAGGTTCAAGTGACTTTACCAGTACCATGCTAATGTCTGTGGCAAGAATGCAAATGCAGTTCCTTCTCTGAGGTCTGCTCCATTCACCCCTCCACACTTTCTCTGAGCCAGGATATTGATTGATTAAGCGATACCTAATAGCCTTTGTGAGTGTTAGTTTTATAGTAATGCAAAGGATGGATACACTTTGATTTAGTCATTGATCCTTCCATGTAAGACTTTAGACTCCAACAAAATCAAGACCATAATGGTTGAAAGAACACCAGTCAGAAAAGTTAGGAAACCTGAATTCTAATTCTGACTCTGTCATTAAAACTAAATGTATGACCTTGGACTATTCACCTAGTTCAATATTTTTTTTCATTTACATAATAATGGTCCCTTACATCTGTATAAAAGTTTCTAAAGAATTCTTACATATGTTCATAATTTGATACTTGCATATCTGATCACACAGCTAGGAAATGGAAAAACAAGAACTAGAAAATATAGGGTTTGGATAAAATGAGTTTGAAAATCTTTTACAGGTCTAAAATTCCATCTTGGATTATTTCATCTTGGTTTGAAGAACCTTTACTAGTCTTTTTTTTTTCTTATCTTCCTCACCTCTTTGACTCTGTACCCTATATTCAGATAAAGAAACCTTTCAGATCTTTCTTTTTCCTATTCCCATTAGCAGCAATTTATCCACTGCTTTATTCCAAAGATTCCTACAATCTCTTTTCCTTTCAGAATCTTTTCTAGATACACAGACTATAGAAGGGCAACTTGAGTTATGCCATCATACCCATCATATTGCCATATCTCTGCCAATATGATTATTCAAAGTTAGAAGAGACCCAAGAGATCATCTTGCCCAACTCCGTAATTTTATAGATGAGAAAATTAAGGAAGGCAAAAATGGAAGATTCACACAATCAATCAATGACAGAATTAGAACTAGAACTCAGGTCTCTTGTTAATAAACAATTTTCTTTTCCCTAAGCTGCATTACCTGCCCTTTGGAAAACAAAAATAATTGTACTCTTTTCATATTAATAAAAATAAACAATAATAACAAAATAGCTAGTATTTTTTTATGTAGCACTTTACAAAGTGCCCCCAAAATAATCACTGGATGGTTCAAAGTCAAGCAAGAAGGGAGTTTCCAGTACAGTGCCTAAGGAATCTGTGTTATTTAACATTTTTTGTCGGTGTTAGGGACAAAGCACAAATGTCATCCTTGTCAAATTCCTAGATGACACCAAAACAGAAAGGATTGCTAGCATATCTTGAATGAGAGGTTTAAGTGAATGAGATATAATTTAATAGAGATAAATGTTATAATTATAATGTTTCTAAGATAAGGCATACAGACAAGATATGGATACCAAGCAGTTCATAAGGAAAAGATCTTGAAATTTTAGTGGACTAAAAGTTCCATGCTAATTGATACTGTGAC
Source organism: Macrotis lagotis (assembly GCF_037893015.1). Taxonomy (NCBI): domain Eukaryota; kingdom Metazoa; phylum Chordata; class Mammalia; order Peramelemorphia; family Peramelidae; genus Macrotis; species Macrotis lagotis. Next base: position 612,848,769 of record NC_133658.1, read on the forward strand.
ATGGTAGTCAAAACAACTAATGCAGTTTTGAATGCAGTAAGAGAAACAATTTCAAGACAAGTAAAGAATAGGTCCATTGTGCTCTCTTCTAGTCAGACCATATCTAGAGGATTGTATTCATTTTTGGATGTCAGCTATCAAGTCAATAATCAGCTAGAGTATTTCGAAAGAAGGGAAATCAAGACCATGAAGACCTTCAAGTTCATACCACATGGAGATTGCTTGAAGAAATCAGGGATTAATTTAGCCAGTAGAAGGGACTAGGGTTGGTTGGGGTGAGGAGGTAAAGGGTGAGGAGGGTAGGATTGTGAACTGAAATGTCTTATTTTTTATATTATTTAATTGTGTGTGTACATATATATGTGTGTATATACATCTGTGTATGTGTCTATACACTCATATATATACATTTGAGGCTGGAACTTGAACCAAACTTCTCATCCAGCTTCAGAAAATGAACATAGTATACACTACAGAAACTAATTTTTTCTCAATAAACATAAGGTCATTTAGGATGATGTTAATACTCTACTTTGAATTAACAAATATTTGCTGAATAATGATTGAATCAGTTCTTGTCAGAAATTAGAGAGATAGTGTTTGATTTGATAAAGGATAAGAAAGCATGTTGAAATGAATGGGCAATGGACTTTGAATCTGGAGGAAGTGGTTCATATACTGCCTCAAAGCTTAATTACTAGCTTTGTGATTCTGAGCAAGTCATTTAACTTCTTCAAAAAGCTTTTCCTGATGCCTCTCTTCACCCTCAATCATTTCCAGTGCCTTGCTTCTGAGGTTGTCACACACTTATACTGCATTGATTCTTTATCTGCATCATTATTGGCATATTGGCTCTTTTACTTCTCCATTAGAATGTGAGCTCCCTGAGGGCAGGGATCTTGTCTTAGCCTGTCTTTATATGGTCCATACATAGAACTGTATCTGGCACAAAAGTTTTTTTTTTTTAATGGTGATTATGATGATGATATAGAAAGAATGACCTTAAATGACTAAGACAAAATTAATGAAGCTATTATAATCTTTTTCTTTGAAATGAGGTTGATTTTCTAAGATGTGGGTAGAATCAAATTCTTATGTTCTATGAGGATAAATAAATGCTTGCTTCAAATGAAACTGAGGATTGAATTAAAATGTGTTAGTTGAAATTAAATTTATATTTAACCAAAAACCATTTCTTCACACTCTACCAGGACCTTAGAGCAGTTATGCTGGACTTTGTGGGGAGGGGGAAGGGAGTGTTCATCTCAGCCTGGGTCAGAGTTGGAAACAATTCTGAAATCAGGTATTTAAGGCCTTCAGGCACTCTTCTCTTGTCTCAGCTGGAGAGCTATTGCTCTGGGCTTGTCTGGTTTCTCCTGCCTTAGCTATCAGGCTTCCCTTGCCCCTCCTGATTCTGATCTTCAGTTTTTCCCACTTTGGCTTGACAGCCTAATATCAAGTAGTTCTCCTGTGCTCCTGACTTCATTTCCTCTTTGCTGCCTCTGCTTCCTCTCCATCCCCATCTGTGACCTTAGCCTAGTGACTAATCCTGATTTAAATTAACCCTACAGTTGCCATCAGTATTCAAAGGTCTGGAATTCATCCAATATGGGGGTCCCAGAAGAAAAGATTCTGAGACAATGTGGATGTCAGAAAAGGCAGTAATTTATTTCCTTCAAAGTATCCCTTTCTATTCTGGGTTCTCAAGATGGGTCTAGACTTGCTTTATAGAGCCATAGCCACAGGGAAGACCATCCACATAACCAGCTTTATTATTTTTAAATATTCTCAACCTGGGAAAAGGATGAGCAAGGTAGGCAGGCATAAGTCACAACACAAGGGATGAAAAAAAAAGGAATATTTTTTTCAATATTAGCCTTTACAACTGTGATTATTTTTATTTCCAGAAAATTTTGTTTTCTCTAGTATTTGGGTAGTCTCATGAGCCACAAGGAAGGCTCTGTGCCTCACAAAGAAAATAACACACAAATATGGACCCCAGAATAACACACAAACATGGCCAACCTCAATTGCCTTGCATAAGAAAGCTTTGCTTCCCCCAGATCTCTGCTGAATAAGGAAGACTAAGATTTAAAAGTGGAAAAGACCTAAGAGGTTATGGAGTTTAAGGCTTTTATTTGATAGATGAGAAAACTGAAGACTGCAGTAGTTTAGTGACTTGTCCAAGGTCATACAGTGGCAGAGATGGCATTTTCAAACCCAGACACTCTGAGTACAAATACAGTACCATACCCACTATCCCATAATATCTTGGGGGGGGGGGACAACACATAATTGGATCTTCTTGAAGAAGTAGGTTTCAGAGGTTTAGCTTTATGTGTGTATGTGTGAATTAGAGTACTATGCTTCCTCTTCAATCATTCCAGAGCCAGCAATAGAGCAAGGAGAGAGAACAGGTTAATAATTACAAGAGTTGGGCAGCTAAGTAGTGCAGTGGATAGAGCACTGAACCTGAAGTAAGGAGGAAGTGAGTTCAAATCTGATCTGAGGCACTTAATAATTGCCTAGCTGTGTGATCTTGGACAGTCACTTAACCCCACTGCCTTGCAAACAACAAAATACTACTACTACTAATAATAATAATAACAAGAGTTGAAATCAAAAATATTTCCAAAATGACTTGGCAGGAAGGATCCATGTCCTATCCTTTAACACAATATCCCTCAAACCTATAGATCTCTTCCAAGCAAGAAGTTTTCTTGATTTTAATCCTACAGTGCATAAAACCCAGGAATTTTCTTCACAGTTCTTAATTAGTACTGCACAAAAATCAGCATGATCTTATGGCATGAATGGTGGATTTAGAATGAGTGATCCTAGGTTTTTAAATTTGGTTCAACTGCTTAGTAGTAGTATAACTTTAGGGAGACATATTTCAAGAACCTGGATCTCAATTTCCACAAGACAGCAGAATAAAAACTGTTAATTATTATCATCAAAGCATCATCATGCTAATTATCATCATACTAAGTATCATCATAATAAATAGAGTGTTAGATTGTAAGCGTCATCATTTAGTCCATTCAGCTTATTTTATAGAGGGAAAGTTTTTTTTTAATTTAAATGATGGTCTCCTCACCCATAGTACAATGCTTTTGTCACTATACCATGGATCAAACCCCCTCTCTCTTCATCTTATTAATTATATAGTGATGGATCAATGTACCTATCAAAACTCCTTTACATTTCATATTTAAGACTTACAACAATGCTGGAAAATAGGCTTAAGGATGATCTCTCATCGCCATTCTACAGAAGAGGAAATTGAAATATAAAAAAGGCTAAATTACGGTCTTCAGTAGTCAAATCTGAAAAGAAAAGCTGTTTCTTCTTCCTTGCAAGTTGCATCTGTCCTCAGAAATGACAATGGTGTGGGAGTGGTTGAAGCAGATCCAGGTGGGTTCAGCAGATGATTTCTTTTGGCCCTCAATTAATGGCCCAAACAACTTAGCTGAGCAAACAACATCAGAATCCCTTCTTTGCTCCTTTAGGGACTCTCCATTGCAGAGACCCAGCCAATCACATGAGCTCACACCAAATTGTCCTAAGATGTTGGACAAATGGAGCTAGTGGGGGCCTCCAATAAGATTGCCAAAATCAATTTTAATTGTGCCCCCATGACAGGATAAAATGTTTTTGTTTTAATATTGTTTCAATAAAAGGTATTGTAATATTTAAAATGTCTTATTGATCCCACTGCCACCACAATAAATCCTGGTGAGGATTTGAAAGCTTCACCACAATTGATGGGCTTACTGCCTAGGGACCGTGAGAAATGGTTTACCCTCGGCCTCGTCCCCACAAGACCAGAATCCAAGGCTGGTCCAGCCCTTGCACTCCTACCAACATCAAAGGGAAGATGCTACGATCCCTAAGCAGACACAGGAGAACTTGAGAGCATTTTTTTTAAACAAAGGAATCAAAATATGAAACTGAATCACCTGCTCATGTTTTATTATTCTCCGTTTTGAATCAATATGAGACTTCTTGTTGATGATTCCTCACTCTGAAAGGGAATACTCTTTTTTTTTTCAGGCAAAAAAAAAAAAACGAATAAGGTTTCTTAAGTAAAACAGATGTTACAGTTTTGTGTGGTGGGGGCTTCCCACCCCCGAAGGAGGGAGCCCTGCAAGAAAAGCCCAAGTCTGGTTGGCAAACTCCAACATTAATGATTCTTGAGCCTTAGCTCACAGAAGTTTTCTTTTGTGTTTATGGGGGTAGGAAGAGGTTGGTGGGGGGAGAGCATTTTTTTTAGGCAAGTCTGTTACCAAAGGATTTTAAGATACAGCAGAGATGTGAAAGGCATAGAAGATTTTCATTTCCTGTGTTATGGGGTGCAAATAATATCAGTATGAAAAACCTGGCAGGGAGATTTCAGATAGCAGTTTTTACATTGATAAGTATTTGTTCATTTCCTGACAACAAAAAATATAAATCTCTTCAGAAATTAAATACCCTGGCTTGTTGGAGCACTTTTTGTGACGTTCTGTGCTAGGCTGGCTCCCTTTCATCAGGAATCCACAGCCAGCATAATAATCACAGCATCAGTTATTATACTTGTATCAGTTCGGTGCGGCGAGAGGCTAATGCGGTGTATGGCCGAATTCTCCTACTTTTGTGTCACTTATTTTCTCTGTGGGCCCCGATTTGCATTTTAATGGAAGTAGTTTATAGACTTCTCTGCTGCCTTCAGAGTGCCACAAGTGGCATCATTAAGTGAGCTAAGCCGGATTAATGCTGATAGTAAAGTCAGATAATACAATAACAGAGGCCTCCATTTCCATTTGCATTAGGTGAAGAGAGCAGGTCTGTCTGGTGCGGGGCGATAATTTGTAAGCGCGATATGTTGTACTTGAGAGGATAAGATTAAATTTAGTGGGTTTAACTGTCATCCCAGTAAGTCAATTACTTCATCTTTTCAGGCTTTGAATTTCTTTTATAAATAAAATAAATGGAATATTGAGCTGCTCCACAGTCATTTCGAGCTCCCATGAAGAAGAATTACACAGGCTGGGCCCAAAAAATAAAGGCTTCGGATTCAGCTCCATAAACAAAATATAAACTCCATTCAAGTGCCAGCATGGCAGCAGCGCAGAAATATTGTCCATCTCTCATATCACAAGCATGACAGATTCCATTGTGACTTTAGTTTCTCCATAATAGGAAATATTTATGTTGTGCCTGCTCCTTTCTATTTGTATCTCTTAGATTGTAGAAGGAACACACTCCCATTCGGAGTCACATTCCCCTCTCATCCTCAACCCCCCCCCCCCCAATTTCCCCACATCCCTATCTTTTTGTTGGTTTCTAAATATTTAGTGTTGGGGGTGGATATTAAGAATGACTCAAAACTCAAATGAGACAAAGGAGGATCTCTTAGATTTCAAACACACATCTGATAACACAAGGTCGTGATTTTTTAAAACATCTTCCTCCCCTATACTCCAACTCTCACCCTCTGATCTTTACCACTGAAGATGACTTCACTGCATGAAAAGTTGTATTATCTGGTGTCAGCAAATGGGATCTTGATAGATGAGCTCCAACATCTTTATTTGACAGAGAGAGAGAGAGAGAGAGAGAGAGAGAGAGAGAGAGAGAGAGAGAGAGAGAGAGAGAGAGAGAGAGAATCAACCCTCCTAGTGAATAGAAAGATGGAGCATCTAAGGTTAAATAATTAGATCTTTACCCCATCAACCTGTGTAGTTCTTGAAGTTTTCTAGAGGTCACCTAGAAATTGGACCTAATTCAAAGGAGGGGTTATGGAGATAATCTTAGTTCCTTCTGAAGAGCTGCCACTGAATGTCATCAGAGATGACTTGCTCCTGTGGCAAATTCAGATCAATGTGAATTAAATAAAATCAGGTATTCAAAGAATCACAAATTTAAAAGTCTTTCTTGTCTTCATCAAGATATGCCTATTTCTCTATTAACCACGTGAGGAAATACCAAAAAATAAAATAAAATAATCAGATGACATGATTTTTATACTCAAGCTTACATTCTAAATTGGAGTCTAAAAGAGCAAAAGACAATTCAAAACAAGACAAATAATAAATAGCTGATTGTTGATACAGACAGTAAAGGAAGGTACAGAGAAGAAAGGGAATACTAGGGGTTTGGGGGTTTGGGGACTTAACTTGGAAATTAGTTTTATGTTGTTAAAATGTTTGCCGAATGGATGAATGAATGAGTTTTCCTCCACACACTGCAATAGCATTTCTCCCTCCCCTCTATCAATACCATTAAAACTTCTTGGAAATAGAAAATACAAATTTTAAATTATAATATTATCATATTATCATCATAGTATCTGAGAGCTAAAAGTAACTTTGTCTCTGCTTATATTCAATGCCATTGACTAGCATTTTAATAAAAAAACTGATAATTTGGGAGTTGAGTGTAAAGAACCATTTATATGCAGGTGTGCACACACATGCATACACACATATACACACAAATACACAAATACTGCCTTTAGATGAATGGCATCTATTTACAATGAAATAAATAAAACAACCTTGGAGCTGATGGGTTTCTGTACTGTTGGAAGCATCAAATGAGCTTCACTGGTTGAATTTTTCTTTCACAGCATTTTAATGTCATTAGTAAACAATGCCTTTAAACTACTTATGCCATCTCCCTTGCCCATTCACAGAATTCATCCTTACTTTGTTGAAGATTTACTCAAACCTTTCAAAACTAACCCCTATGTTGCTGTAGGAAGCTTGTCTTGTCTACAATCTGCTTTTTCTTTTGCCATTTAGCTTTTAGTACAAATGAAAAATATTTGGTCAGATCTTTCATATTTCATTGTTCTTCAAGGATTTAAAAATACTTATTGAACTCAGTTTTACTCATTTATTTTTACTTTTTTTTTCCTTTTTGGCAAGAAGACTCTGCCAAAGGAGAGGGCAAAAACCTTCAAATAGAATTCATCATTTCAAGCTACAGCTCCATAACCAATTTGACTTTTAGTTGTTTTATTATTCCAATTAATCTCTTTAAGCTCTCTAAAGAGTTGGCATTTACATTTTTCATTCCCATCGTTAGGAACATTTCTCTAATAATAATATTTTCTAATGCCTATACTATTGCTGCATTTGATTTGGTGATACAGGGAGGCTATAATCAGAAACCTGAGCCTGAGTGTTCTAGATATCACTGTCCCATTTTCTCCAAAATTAGCAATGTCACGCAAGCTTTCAGATGCTGTAATTACAACCCCAGCAGAGCAGAAAAGCTCCCAACAGCCATAAAGGCTTATGCTGTTCAGAAATCAGACCGCCCTGCCTGAAATCCTGAGTATTTCTTGCTTCTTTTCACTCCTGACTTCCAAAAACACTGGTGCCTTCCCCTTGTGCCTCCTTAACATACTCCAAGTTTGTGCCAACCAAGATTTACAATTTCTTTCTATATGTTTATACATGATAGTTTTCTAAATAGCCTTGAGTTTCCTGAACTGGCCCAAGTACTTCGTGACTGGAAGTCTCAAATTTTGTTGAATTCAGATTGAGGATTACTGGATTCAGGCAAAAGGTCAGGGCAGAGCGAGAACAGGCAGCTTCCTACATAATGGGATTTCAAGGTCATTGCAAACACTCCTTGTCCTCATCCCAGTCCCAAAATTCCAATCCTCACCTTCTGCTAACATCCCTGAAATCCCACATTACTCCCTCCTTTGGATCAGGAGGCCCCTGTTAAAATATCAACATTAAACAGAAGGGATAATATATCAAGGCATTATCTTTGATTAACACTTGAACTCATGAATAGTTTAGGTCAGCTTCAGTACCTTAACAGGCTCTGAAATACTTAGGATCTGGGACAAGGATGTTTTTCCTGGAGGAAAGAAGTAGGGAAAGGTCAGGAGCCTTGGGGACAATATGAGTGGCCAGAACTACCTTGAGTACCATAGCTAGAGAAGGATGTGGACTATGGAAATTGGAATTAGGAGAGGGTGGAGAAGAGGAGAATAAAGACAAATGTGACCTCTGATTACAGACTAAGTCTTATAAAAGTGTCTCTGAATTGCCTAAACCAGGAGCAGAGAATGTCTTGTCCTGCCTGCAAGTCATCAAAAGTCCTAGAAATCTTTTGGTCAGGCATTGCCAATGTAACCATGGGCAGAATTCAAAATTCAATAAATCTAGGAGTTTTTCAAGGGTGAATTAGTTCAATGCTTGACCAAATACAGCAGGCTAACTTTTAAATTGAGAATTTTGTCTGGTCTGAGAGCAATGTTATAAATATCCAAATGGCCCTCAGCAGAAAAATAGGTTCCCCACCCCTGGCCTAAATCATCCACCTGAATCTGTTAACAGGAGGAGGAAAAAATGGCTGTGGCAGTTTTGTCTGAGTAAATAACTATAAATTTTTCTTTAAAAATCTTCATCGAAAAATCTACATTTCTGTTCTCTATGAGGTGGGAGAATGAGGAATTCAGTAGAACCCCAGATGTCAGAAGCATGCTAACCATTCCACTTCTCCTGACAGAGAGAGCTTTCCCACAGCAGCTGCAAAGAAGACATGAGAGCTGAGTCACTTTCACAGTCCAGATGCTATGTGATGCTGTCTGCAAAGCTCTCAGCACCATCTGATAGCTCTTTAAAAACACAAGGTGATTTTATAATATCCTATTCTCCAAAAGCAGGTACAAAGCTGTAATTCCCTTCCCCTTGTCTTCCATAATATAGACCTTTAGAATTAACAAGCTTGATGAACAATGTGAAAACAAAGATATTCCACATCCATAATCCTAATAGCTTGCAAAGCTTTATTTTCTCCCAGATAAAGCAGATCACAAGTTACATATTCAAAGTCAATTTTCCCTCTTTGGGCCTCAGTTTCTTCATCTGTTAAGATGTAGTTGAAGCATAAAAACCCTAAGGTGTTACTCTTCAAACTATGATGTGATAACTCATCAAATCTTATGATGTTCATAATACAATATTATATATCTTCTACATACAAATGCTTCAAATTATATTAGTTGGGTGGGAGGCTTTCACAGCTATTTCAATTTCTCTGGCTCTTTGCAGAAGGACATCTTTAAAGTGACCTTAGTAAATGCAGATACAGAATCCTCAACTTTCAAGCACTTGAGGCTTGAAGGCAACTTCTGAATTACAGAAAGCTACAGGAAAAACAGTATGATGTAAGATGCCTAAAACCTTATTCTCTTATTGACTTCAATAAAGTCACTGTAATATTTTGTTTAGAAATTATTGTAGTATGAAATTTTTATTGCCTGATTGGTATAAATATGTATATTCTTTGCCATAAAAATATTTTACAAAATATTTAACAATTTTTAATAATGGATATAAGCAAATATATTCATTATTTTCCTGGAGGTGAGATATAGCTGGGAATCATGGGATGCCATAAGTACAAAAGAATCATACATGGTAGGTCTAAGCAAGCTGAAGTACCTCAGTAATAAGGATTTGTGGGCAAGAAGTCATGTAAAAGGTATCATTCAGGAAATGTTCAATCAGAAAGGGAAGTGAGCCAGTCATATGGCAAGAAGAGAATAATAGATAGACAGTCAAAGTGCTATAATGGTACCCAGAGAAAGTTGAAAAGCTTAGAAAAAAAAGGCCTTGTAATGTGTTGGGTAGATCCTCTAAGAAAAGATTTTATTGGAAGACATGAGTAAAAACTGCACAGCTTGAGAATGCATGGCTGGGTAGTGATATACTTTATTATAGAGTATACACATACACAGATCCAGTATCGAAGATGGAGGTCTTAGAAATCATCTTACCCAAGCTTCTTATTATGAAAATGAGTAAAATGAAGCCCAGAGATGGAAAGTATGTTGTTCACAATCACAAAGGAGGTGTTCTATTTATCTATCTATCTATTTATTTATTTAGCTATTTATTTATTTATTTAGAATTAATATTAATTTTCTCTCTCAACTTTCACTTAGCCCTTACTGGGAAAAAAAAGAAAGAAAAAGAAATCCCTCAAACCAAATATGCAGAGTCAAAAACCCCCAAATTCCTATATTTACCATGTCCAAAAGTGTAGGTCTCATTCTGCATCTTGAACCTTTCATTTCTTTGTTGGGAGGTGGATTCCATGAGAAACCATCACTTTTAACTGGAATGTTCAGGGAAAACTTTCATGGAGGAAGTAGAATTTGAGCCAAGCATTTAAGATGGATAGCTTTTATTAGGCTGCAAGAGAAAAAAAAAAGGTTATTCCAGGTAGGGAGAATGATGATAGCATTGAAGAGATATGAAAACAAAATTCCACTTGGGGAAGTAAAAAAGCCCAATTTAGCAGTATTAAAAGTGCTTAGAAACAAGCAGTATTAAAAAAAGCATTTATGAAGAAGTTTTGACAGGCAAAAAAAGCCAAAAGCCTAGGCCTTGGGTTGGGTTCTAATACATATGATGCAAAGTGTTACTTAGCATTCCTATAAATATGAATGCATTCCACATCCGCTCAATTCTCATCAGCTTTCCCAATAACAAATCTCTCCTTCAGCAGCTCTTCCACTGGCTTCAAAGGACACTCCTTGTGCAGATGAGATACTGTGAGAGAAGAGAGGAAAATTACTCTTATAAGCAAGAGCAGCTGTGCCAAGGTCCATGATCACTCAGGCAATGCAGATGGCCCATTTACAAAGTGAATTGGAAACTGTGGATTTGATTTGTGTGACTCAAGGGAAAACCCTTTATCTCTCCATGTCTCCGATTACCCCGTCTGTAAAATGGACATGATAATTCAGAACCCTTATTCTCTAAGTGAGAACTGACCAGGAAACATCCATAAAACCCTTCACTGGAAGGCAGTATGTAGATGTTTCAGCAACAGACCAAACTCCGGCCATAGTAGGGAATAACAACTTACAGGTTAATAAATTAAATATCTAGTTATTCTTTTATTCCCATAGTTAATTGCTGGTCTAAGTACAAATCTGCATTTTGGTTACAATTTTTAACATATGAATGTGCTGATTGAGACTTAAGTGCAGGTAAAAAGATATATATATATATATATATGTACATATATATATATATATATATATATATATATATATGTATATGAAATACAATCACATTTTCTGTTGCTATTAGCCCAGGAATTGAAGTAGGTCTTCTTAAACAAAGGCAGGAATAGAAATGTAAATAGACTGTTAATAAATTTCCTGGTTATTCTTCTTAACTATGGACATTGTACATTGTATTAGCCTGAGATAAAACCAAAATGAAATGTCTATTCAAATTGTACTTAACTCTCCCTATTTTTTTTCTCTAACAGGCACCAAATACATAGAAGGCAATAATGTTTTTTCATGTTTAACCAGTCCCAGTCCCAGACCAAACACATTTACTTCGAAGTTCATGTCTCTATGTGAATCCAAGGAATGGAAGGTCTAGTCTAAATTTGGGTTTCAAAATCTGTTTTCAAGTATTAATTTTGAGTGGAAACAATTTTGGTTGAATTTGGGAATTGTAAATATCCCCAAAGAATTTTATAGCTCTTGGCCGCCTGTCTCTCAGTCTCACTATGGTTTCAACCTAGGGGGTTGTTAGATTAGAAGTAGACAGCTTTGGCATGTGGTTACTCCAACGCCTATAACCTGCTTTAAAACATGATCTAGAAATGTTGATATTATAAATGACTTTTCCCCCCCAAAAAAACCCCAGGGTTTGCAGGAGTTGGAAGTGGAGTCCAATGCCAGAAAGTCTTCAAATGAAGATTTCCATTCAGCAAGATCAGATTACCCATTTCATAACAAAGAAGAAAGGAAAATCTTCAAGCTGAAATCCATACACTTTTGGACCTGAAACAATGGGCCCAGCAGGGACACTGGATTTATAACTCCTAAGAACTAATGCTGCCTACCCCCTGGTAGGAGTCAGGGATAATTTTAGACAGGGATAATTTGAAAAATTCCAGTGATATTAAGGGGGCATGGAAAGTCTACATAGAGGGAGGTGGTGTTGTATTTAGAATAAATAGCATAGCAAGAGCAATCCTGTCTTCAAGATCTCATGGCAAAGTTTATTACCAAGATGAAGAGACTGATTGAAGTAAAGTGGAATTAGAAGAGCAAATGATCAAGAATACATTGGTGGGGGGCGGCTAGGTGGCGCAGTGGAGTCAGGAGTACCTGAGTTCAAATCCGACCTCAGACACTTATTAATTACCTAGCTGTGTGGCATTGAGCAAGCCACTTAACCCCATTGCCTTGCAAAAACCTAAAAAAAAAAAAAAAAAAAAAAGACATTGGTGGCATACTCAAAACATGAGTTCCATAGAAAAAGGTGTATTTGTAACCAAGACAAATGCTATCTGTGCCAGTGATATGATCTTGTCATTAGACTCATGTTATTTACACATTTTCTAATGGGATTAGAGGATACTAGTATTTTGAATTAGAAGATACTAATCAAATGAGATAATATTTGTAAAAGTCCTTAGAACAGAGCTTGTCACATCATAGGTATTTATTCCCTTCCATCACCTTTACTATTTTATAGGTCATTTTACTAACATTTCTTACTTTACAGGTGAGGAAACTAAGGATAAATGTATGCAGTAAGTATGCAAGTTCTATTCTGCAATGCACAACCTTAAACTCTGCCTCTTTCACCAGAGTAATATGACAAAGATTTCCTTGATGAATCACCTACCACCTTTCTCATATCTTCTTCATATGACATATTAGCTAAACATTATATGCACATGCCTTGTGTTCAATGTAGATCAAGAACTTTCTCCACCAAAATAGACTCACATATTCCCTAAAACTAAGAGAATTGCCTTGGGTTTGGAGAAATTAAGTGACTTGGCCAGTCATATAAAAAAAAGACAGAGACTCAGAGGCCAATTCTCTAGCAATTAAATCATCTGGTTTCTCACTTTTTGGATAACAACAATTTTCCTTACTTCCCCTCCTCCTCCTCCTCCTCCTAACTGCTACCACTCCTATTATTATTGTGGTGGTTGTTTTTGTTGTTATTGATGTTCAGTCATTTCAGTCATGTCTAACTCTTTGTGAACTCATTTGAGGTTTCCTTGACAAAGGTACTAGTGATATTTCTCATTTCCTTTTCCAACTCATTTTTACAGATGAGGAAACAGAGGCAAATGGGGTCAAGTGACTTGCCCAGGGTCATATAAGCTAGTAAGCATCTGAGATCTGATTTGAACTCAGGAAAATGAGTTTTCCTGAATCCAGGTCCAGTGCTCCATATATTGTGCCATCTAGCTGCCCATTATAATTACTTGATTAATAATAGAAAGAAATAATTATGCTTTAATCAAGTCAAATGACCAGTACTTTGGGGACAGCATAAAGTCATAGAGTAGCTAAGTGACCTTGGGCAAATCTCTCCCTCTCTCTGTTTCCCCATTTGTTAAAATAAAGGAATAGGACTAGAAGATACTAATGCTCATTCTGAGTTCTAAAGTTCTATAACATAACTAAGGAGTAAAGGTTAAATGAGCAACTACTATGTAAAATATGATGTACCATGTTCTGGGAAGAATTTTAAAAGTATAATTCAAATAGATAAGAACTCATATTCATATTTCACCTGAATTTTCCTCAACTCTGAACATTCTCCACCCCATGTGGGACACTTTCCCACAATTCTATGGAAATAACAATGTGGATCCCAATGATATTATGTATTAACATGTGATTTTAGTCATTGACCAAAATTCTATCAATTAAGTCAATCAACAAATATTGAGTACCTGCCTTGTGCAAGATACAGTGCCAGGTACTGCTCCTACCTGATATCACAACATCGTTATGGACATAGTCCAATCACCAATGCTCAAAGAAGTCATTTAATCCAATCTATTCATTATTTTCAGATGAAGATACTGTGGTCTTTTGCTACTTTGTTCCTCAAAACTTCCTCTTCTGTTCCTTTACCTGCTCACAAAGCTCACCACACACACACACACACACACACACACACACACACACACACACACACACACACAAACACTCACTCAGTCACGGTCACCAAAAAAAATTCCTTCCCAGTGGTTGTCACAAGAACAATTATAGATGTCTTTTGGCCACATTTCAGAAAATGACTATAACTCCATTCTTTCCTAATATGGAATGGGAAAAGATCTAGAAGAGGTTAAAATTATTCTATTTTTGCACTTTTATTCTACCTCTTTTGTAAGCTCAACATTTGGTCAAGATGCTTCCTATTCTAGGAATTCTGTTTCCATTTGTAATGGTACAAAGTTAATTTAGGGCCCATCCCAGGATTTCCACTAGGAACCAAACATTCCAACAGGGACTATGTTCTTTTAAATGATTTTAGGGATAGGACATTTTTTGTTTTGTTTTGTTTTTTAGTTTTTGCTAGGCAATGGGGTTAAGTGGCTTGCCCAAGGCCACACAACTAGGTAATTATTAAGAGTCTGAGGCCGAATTTGAACTCAGGCACTCCTGACTCCAGGGCTGGTGCTCTATCCACTGCTCCACCTAGCCAACCCAGGGATAGGACATTTTTAATGCCAACTTTGGAATATCCATACTTTTACCTTCCCCAAAGACAATAAGCTAAAAGCAAGATGAATATATCAAAATTCTAGATAAATATAAAACATCAGTTAAAGAGCAGAACAGGGAACAACTATTAATAATTTCACAAATCAAGATTCTGTCAAAACTTCTATTATTTATTACTAAAGTTAATCATCACTTACCTTAAACAAGGCTCCAAGATATGATCATAGGTGTTAACATTAGAATATAACAGACAAGTACAAGTTCCTAAAGTGGCAACATATGTAGACATTCAAACATGCTTATGAAAATGCCAAACCATTTTCATATGCTCATGAGTACCAACGATCTTAATCAGTCAGAACATATTAAGACAACTAAGTGATTAGTTTTCATAATAAAAGTTTCAATTGAAACCTCATCTATAGATTTGCTCATTGCTGCTGGCATTAGCTGTCTCTTTAGGTATACTGCACAAATCTCACTGGTCTTGGAATAATGTCTCTATCCCCTAAAGAAGACCCTAAACAATTCATATAAATCTAAAAATATAACCAGGTTGTACAGATGAGAGGGATCTGGATCTAGGGTCTGGAAAACCTGAGTTCAAATTCTGCCTAGATACTTATCAGTTGTGTGATCCTGGGAAAGTCACATAACTCCTTCCTGACTCAGATTACTCAACTATAAAATAGGGATAAATAATAATGATATGATGATAAATAGTCGTTTCTATTTACCAGGGATGTTTTAAGGATCAAATGGAATATTTTTGAACTCCTTAGCCTAAGACTTTAAAATATGTTTAAAAAGATCTTGGCTCTGTTGCTCACTTACTTACTTACTTACCAGTCCTTTAGACCCCTTTGACCTCAAATTTCTTGTTTTGTAAAGTAGGGATGTGAGAACCATTGGAATTTCTTGGAGCTCTAAGTTTGTGACTTTATGACCTCATTTCCTAAAGGATTCATTTATTAGCATCCTAAGTAACTTTATAAAAATACACCCAACTTAGAGGGTGCCCAATAGTAGAACAGGAAAAGCTGTCTTGTGATATGAAAGGGAGGCATGGTCAGCTCAAGAGTCCTGAACTGGGAAGATTGATGTCTTCCATATGTGCTGCCTCCATAGGTTTCGCACCATCCACTGTTATGACTACTTCTCTGCTGTTCATATTCTTGATCACTCAAAGTTACTAGATTTCCCTGCTCTGGTGAAGGAAATACTATCAGGCAGGAGATGTTTCTTTGATTCTCTTTGGGCTGTGGTCCAAAACTTTTATAGGATGGCCTGGTGACAACTCATATCCTCCTGTCAAATGTCTCCATTTCAGAAGTGTGGGGTTGGCTAAAACTATGATGAGGTCCCTGTTAGTACCAAGACTAGTGTTTTGCATATAGTAGGGTGCTTCAAAAATGTTCCTTTTTGGAGCTAAAAAAGAACTTTAGAGATCATCTTCTAAGGTAGATTATAAATTTACAGATTAAACAACTGTCCACCTTTTCTTATCAGGAATAGAATCTAGGTCATCTAAATTGAAATCCAATTGCTTTTATGTTTGAGTGAGTTAAGGGTGTAAAAAACATTTAACAATTCCTATGGCTGAGTAGGAAACAAGAGAAAGTAGTGAACAAGAGAAATTAAAACGGAGGACAAAAGATCTACTTCTAAGAAAAATAGTGCCACTGGCTGTTTTTGTTCCAGATGATGTTCCAGGTCTATCACTGATCTCAGTGATCAGTATTCTCCATATTTACCTCAGTAGAATTCATTTACTAGCAACACTATTTTCACTTCTAGCTAACAACTTTATCTTTTAAATTCAATTTATTGGTTTTTTCAATTAAAAAAGCATTTACTTTCCTTCTCCCTCTCCCCCACTTTCAACTGACCAACACTTTTCCCTCACAAAAAGGAAAAGAAAACCTTCATAATAAGCAAATACTCATAGTCATGAAAAGCAAATCCCTTCATTGGTCACAACCAAAAATGTATGTCTTGTTCTACATGTTAATTCCATCACCTCTCTGTCAATCTTGGACAGACATTGCATTGATTAGCACTCTAATTCTTTCAATGTTGTTTTTCTTTATAATGTTGTCATTGTATACTCTTCACCTGATTCTGCTCACTTCATTCTACTAGGTGAGGTCTTTATAGCAGGCTTCCCAGGTTTCTCTACAACTATCCAATGCAATAAAATCTCATTGCATTCATATGCCACAATTGATTTAGTCAATGGGCTAAGTGCCAGTGGGTAGGTAGGCACCCCTTAGCTTCTAGTTGTTTTGCCTCTATAAAATACCCATTCTTTTCCTTCTTTATCCTTATAAACCTTTGAAAAAATAAATACTTTAAAATGGCAACAAAAGTTGACAATTCCCTTTAAAAAAAATTCAGAACTGCAAGCCAAAATAAAATTAGGGAATAAAATTTTTAATTTTGAAAGTTTTGAAGTAACATATTTTAAATTACCCAGCAAACTGAAAAAAATTAGAGACACATTTTTATGATACATTATGATTATTTGGTGAAATTAAATTTAACTGAACTTCACATATGCACAAACATAGGCCAAGTTATCAAATATTCATCAGCTCTCTCATATATATATATATATATATATATATATATATATATGTATATTCCCTTTTGTTCTTTGGTATTGCTTTCATCAAAATGTAAGTTCTCATCACACTGGACAATTATAATAGTCAATTTCTTGGTCTCCTTGCCTTGTTTCTCCCCATCTCCTCTTCCACTTAACTATCAAAATGATTTTCCTAAAGTTTAAGTCTGACCATGCTTCCCCATCTCCCAACGTCATTCAAAAAAAAAAAAACAACTAAACAAAACCCAGTGATTCTCTATTTACAAAGCTCTTCATAGTTTGACTACCTCTTATCTTTCCAATCTTCATATATTTTATTCTTCTCCACATACTCTGTGACCTAGAAAGTAATAATGGTCTCATTGCTGTTTCTCCTTCCTATCTCCTGACTCTATATTTTTACAGGATATTCTCCATACCTCATCTCCATTTTATAGGTTCCTGGACTTCCTGAAAATCCCAATTAAATCTCACTTTTAGCAATAAGCCTATCCCTATCTCCTTAGTAATCTTTTCTAGTTTTTTCCTGGTATCTTTCTGAACCTGAACTAGTGGCTTCTTTCTAAAATAATTTCCAAACTATCCTTCAGGATCTTGTTAGCACATAGCTGTTTGCAACTGTCTTTCTTGTTAGACTGTGAGATACCTCAGATCAGGGTTATTTTGTGTTGTGTTCCCTTTCTTTGTAACCTCATCACTTAGCACAGCAACCTAGCACACGGTAGCTGCTTAATAAATATTTATCAACCTGACATACAGCATACAATATAACATCGAATCACTTAAGTCAACCAAGGAACTGATTTGTACCCTTGAATAGCTGGATGGTAGAACCAATCAAGAGAGATATTTTGTAGAGCTGTCATAGGATAGAGAAAGCATATCTGAACTTAATGATAGTGATGCACCCTTGTTCACTTTATGCTTAGTTTTGATGTCTAAGTAGAATTCAATCCACAAGTAAAACATATGATATGTTGCAAGTTTTCTGGGGCAAAGATATTTTATTTATTTTTCCTTTATTTATCCATTCATATATTCATTTGTTTCTTGTTTAGTTGCTAGTGGTCATTCTAAATGAAAAGTAAATGTCCTAGTTAGTAGAATACAGCTTTTAAAACTGTTTAATGCTACTTGCCTCTTTAGGCACTTGGTCATTCCTCCTTTGCAAGAGGACCAGTGACAGATGATACTTTGATTTTACATGAATTGTATTTAAGTGAAACAAAGTTGGCCAAAGCCATAGGCTTCACCCTCTCTTCCAGAATCATCCAAGTCCAGTGTCAGGACAAAAGTCAGAACAACAGGTGACAGGCACTTAGTTAATTGAGAAAAACTTTCCATAAAGTTTCTGTTCATTGAAGACTAGGCCCACCTAGGTCATACTCAGAGAGCTGTAAAAAACGTGTTGGGGAAAGTCAGATGTAAGCACACTCTGAATCATACTTGTTATAGCCCTGCCAGATTCATGGTTAATGTCTATACTAAGGAAAGATGATTGGAACACTAGGTAAACTCCTGTTTACAATTCTGCTGCAGAGACTGAACATTTGCTAGCTAAAATAAGACCTCATGTTTTGCTTACAAGTGTGAGCTTGTGAAAATGCTAAGTGAACAAAGAGTAAGTGGAAGTAAAAGGTGTAAAATGAAACACATTTGTGAAATGTAAACCCATCCTCATTCACTGGTAGGCACTAATGATCCAAAGGCTTGAGAGGTTAGTTCAAACACAAAAATGATTACTCTTGACAAGAGAAGTTTAAATGAGACCTAAATCAATTGCTAATTGCTCTTCCTAACATGGCCCCTATTAGTCTTTTGGTTGTCAAACCCATATAAGAAGAGAGATGCACATGTCTCCTACACATGAGTGCAACATCTTTCCACATGTGCAGAGCCATATGAAAGGGGAAATGATGCACTGTGTGCATTCTGCATTGTGACAGAACTTTGAAACTTGACAAATCCCCAAGATTAAAATCTTAGAAATTTACCCTCAGAAAACTTTCCAGAAGTCTTATTCCTGAAGTGTTAGTAACTTTGCCCATTCATACATTAGCCCCACAAAAAGATTCATCAAGTGATCAGCACATAGACTTCAATTAAATAACTACTTCAATTCGGTGATTAAAATCTTATTTTTATTAAAAATATTTATATGTAGAGATAAATATGAATAATATAACTTACTTATACATATTATATATGCACATATATAAATAAAAAGGAAAGGAGGTAGGTTAAAGTAATTTGCTTCCAGTACTTATCACATATGGAGTTGTTGAAATAGAGAATGCAATAAAATTGAATTTACTGTCATCTTTATTGGTATGAAGGTTACATTCATAAGCTTTGTTTGTTTTAATAGGTTTATTGTACAGTTGCAGACATATGCTATTACACTAGGATGGCTATGCTTTGAATATTTTTATAATTGTGGGTAGTATAAAAGTCATTTTCTGTTAGATTGCACAAATCCATTACATTAGGAGAAGGCTACATTATTGTAATAGGATTAATGTGCAACACATAAACATGATCAGTAATATTCTGTTTGATAAATTATCTCATTTTAATCGGAACGTAAAGAGATTTCAGGATAGTTCCCACTTTGATTTGCATAATTGTATCACAGACAGCCAAATTGCATTATATTCTTCATTAACAATAGATGGCTTGTATAACTATTGTATTTTGGAAAGCACTGCTTTTATGTTCATCCTGCAATTTGTCATGTGGTGACATTGCTGGGGAGTTTTAGTTGGGAAAGAATAGAACCTGAAAAGATTACTTGATTTTCGCTGAGTCCAGTAATATCTTGGCATTCGATTGTACTGCAGTTATGCTGGTGTTTGTTTTAACAAATTGCAACCCAGTGGCAGAGAACTACTTTTAAAAATCTTCTAATTTGTGGACAATTCGGCACTTATAGATTTTCATTGCAAAACACCAGCCCTTTGAACAAACTGTGTATTAAAACATGAATTAAAATTAAATTAGAATCATATGATTGATTCTATGTTTTTGTTAATGGCAAATATGTTACTTGAGAAAATTTCCCCTATTTTCATCATCCCTCCCCTAACTTCTTAAATCTAAGAAGTTGCCTGGTGTTAGCAGTACTCTTGGGCAGATGTAGCTTTTCCAGTCACTCAGTAGTGATTACAGCAGCTTGCTCTAATATTCTGCTAATGATGACTGTCAGCATCCCTTAAAGATATTAGTAAAGCACTTTGTATAGGACCCCAATGGGGTCCTCAACCAAGAATCACAGGGCTTGAAATAAACTCACCATTTCCCATATTTTTCCTTAGAGGAGGAAATAGGAATTGTCTTCTATAAAATGTTGGGACTACTTCAGGCCAATTCAATAGAATTCAACAAGCTTTTATTAATTGACTACTGGGTGGCAGGCATTTGGGACCTAAAACCAACAAATTAGAAAAGTTACAATCTACTTAGGAGGTGAGTGACAGCATGAATACAGGTAAACAAATAGAAAATTCATAGAAAATAAAACTAAAAATACTTTAAAGGGAAGTGAGTACTAACGGGGGTCAGGGGGGAGGTCTCACATAAGAAATGGAACTTGAGTTACATGTAGATGTCAAATGGTTAAAGTGAGGAGGGAGAACATTCATTCATTCTAGGCATAGTAAGAGATGGGATATCACATGAGGGAACAGAAATTAAGCCCATTTGACCAGAGAACAGGGGAAGAAGCATGTGAAAATGGTCTAGAAGAAGAGGTTGAAATACA
Source organism: Macrotis lagotis (assembly GCF_037893015.1). Classification (NCBI taxonomy): domain Eukaryota; kingdom Metazoa; phylum Chordata; class Mammalia; order Peramelemorphia; family Peramelidae; genus Macrotis; species Macrotis lagotis. Next base: position 612,869,664 of record NC_133658.1, read on the forward strand.
AATCAGACTTTTTGACAGGGCAATACCTGGGCTCTAAGAACATCAGATGGCAGTTGTGTGGAAGATGACTTGAGGAAAGGGCAAGACTGGATCTATGAGCCTCAGTGAGGAGGCTATTGAACTAGCCCAGACTGGACATGAAAGCAGAAGAGTACAACCCAGTGAGATTACTATATCAAATGTTTTACAAATTGTAAAGAGCTATATAAATAACAGCAATAACAATATATTATTATTTTATTATCTGCAGGGAAGCAATCATTGAGAAGAAATAATGTCCCTCAGTGAGAAATAAAGAATGTCTTCTGAATTGCCCAATTTATGGGGTAGAATGAAGGGTAAACAAAAATTTATTCTAGTTCATAGGAAATTTTGAAAGTGAAAGGTTCAGTCTCCTCTCCTCCAATTGAAGATATAAAGATTTCTATTTGAACATAATCATGACATTCTCATTCCTTATATTTGGGTAGTTTTTTTAATATTTTGAAGCATTTTATATGTATTATCTTACAATGTTCAAGAGATAAAGAAGCTAAGGCTAAAAATTTAAGAGAAATTTGTATTGTCACATAGCAAATTAATGGCAGAACCAGGACTAAAATTCATGCCTCCTTTGTCATAAACTAACTTCACTCTGTCTACAATTTATCTTTCCAGTTTAATTTTGTATTACTTGCCCTCATTTGCTTTATATTCCTATCAATTTACTTTTTTTTAATCTCAGCTCTCAATCTCTCACCTCCATGCATTTTTATAGGCAGTTTGTATTCTTGGAGTGCACTTCTTCCTTAGTCTTCTTGGTTTCCTACAAGGCTCATGATAGACATCTATGTCCTATGGCAAGACTTCTCTGATGCATCAAGTTGTTCATTTTCTCCACCTCAAATTTGTTAGTATTTTCTTATTTGTGAACATGTGATATCATTCAGTAGAAGGCAAGCCTATAGAAGGCAAGGATTTTTTGTTGTTCATTTTCTCTCTGTATGGGGAAAAAAACAACCACAAAGTTTCTACATTACTGAGGTGAATGGACTATCAGTTGAGAAGAGGAAGAGATTGCACTAAAACAAGATAGGAGGCAAAACTACTCTGGAGAAAAAATATCTATAACAGGCTTCTACGTTTTCTTCCCTGAAGCAAAGCTCCAGTAGTTCCACACTAGGTTTGATTCTGTAAATGCTTATCGAATTTAATATAATTTAGATAAATTATAGATCATATAAAGGCTCCCAAAATAACCCCATGAAACAAAAGCTTTCAAGGTAATATCACCCTGGAAAGTTGTTATAGTTGCAGTGTTTGATTGAACTTTTTTTACAAAGTTTGAATACAAATTCATTGGAAGATAATGAATTGAATGTGCATTGGTCATGTGACAAATCAAATGCCATTCATCTAATAAAATCATGAAACTGCAGAGCAGGTAGGTACCTTAGTGATCCTCAAATTCAAGGCTCTAATTTTATAGGTGAAGAAATCTAGGCTTAACTATAAAGGGAAGTAACTTAGCAAAGTCATACAATTGATGTGTGATAGAACAAGGTTAAGACTATTTTGCCCAAATCTCTTTCACTACAGTTCACTAAAAAATTAGAAAATAGAAAATGGATTTTTTTTTACTGCCTCTCTCTGGGAAATAGTCTTCCACCTTTCAAGGTCAAAGTAAAAACTAAGATGTAACATTATTTTCCAGGCCGCATTTGAACAAACAACACCAAACAATATTTGATTTGCCTTTGTCTACAATTCATTATTCATTAGACTCTTTTTGCCTCATACCAAACTTACAAAATAGATCGTTTATCTTTGGTTTCAACTAGACTTTCAATTCTCAACTTTACTCATCTTATACCACCTCACATGCCTACCCACACCTTCCTAAGACATCCATACTTGATATAGGTGCAGAGTGGACTACAGTCAGGAAGGAAGGTGATCTAATTTACTAATTGAATCATAGTAAGAGTGGCAATTCTTTCTTTAAAATATCATCAAGAAACAGGAAGATTTCAGGGCAGTGTTCAGTCCAAATTGATATTGGAGTTTCAGGCACCAAAGCAGACAGACTATTAAGGGAGATGTTTTGGAACAGGATTGAGGTGGGAAGGGAATTTTTGCACCTTTAACTTTTGAATGATTGCCTATTCCACCTCTTGGTAACATCAATCCTACCTTTCCCTGGGCTTAGGATTCAGCAGTGTACATACAACATACATGGTATATTCCTTTTGTTTTAGCAAATGACCATATAAGAGAAAACTTTACAAACCATGAGACTTAAGTAAATGTCAATTATTACTATTCTCAATAGCTGCCATGAAAAAACTCACAGATGGCATCAAATAACAAACCTGAAAGAAACCTTAGAACCCTTAGATATCATCTAATCTAACTTCTCATTTTCCTTCAGGGAAAGTGGCAGAAGCAGGATTCAACATAATTCTGTCTCATTCCAAATTCAACAATCACTCCACTCCCCCAGTTACTTTGCTTTCTTATTCGAGTTATAAATAAGAGACTTGAGGGGCAGTTAGATGGTGCAGTGGATAGAACACTGGCTTGGGAGTCAGGAGGCCCTGAGTTAAAATCTGACCTCAGAGACTTAATACTTCCTTAATTAACTATGTGATCTTGGGCAAATCACTTCACCCCAATGTCTTACAAAAATAAGGAAAAAATCAACATTATAAATAAGAGACTTGATGCTCTCCTTGTCTTAAAAAGGAGATTAAGATTAGTCATTCTCATCCAGTCAGTTACATGCCATTCCCTACCAATTAATTCAGTAATAATGATGATGGTGATCATAAATATAACCATCAGTACTTCAAGGATTTATAATTTTGTCATGGTGAAATACTCCTTCCATCAGTGCTGTCTCTTATGCCTAAAACAGTTGAGACAGTCAAGAACCACAGTTGGCTCCCTATTGCTTCTAGAATGAAATAGAAATTTCTCAGCCTGGTATTTAAGGTCCTTTGCTGTCTGCCTTTAGTGTACTTCTCCAAATTTATTTCTTATTACTTTCCATGATGATTCTAGGTAAACTGACCCACTTTTCCCAAAGATTAGCTCAGATTTTCCCTACTATAAGAAGTCAAATCCTCAGTTATTAGCAGTCTTCCCCTCTTAAACTTGTTTTTAACTTTTATTTGTACAAGTTCTACCCTACAATAGAATATAAATTCCTTGAGAGACATAATTATGCCAATAAGTTTTTTAACTTTTATAAAGAAAAATGATTTTAATGCACCCATTATGTTCCAGGTACCCTACTTATGTGTTGGGTATACCATTAAAGGCAAAAACTAATTCCTACCCTCAAGGAGCTCATGATCTAATGAGGGGAGAAGAGCAAACAAACATGCAGAAACAAGATGTTTATAGGTTATTGCAGCAACCTCAGAGAGAAGACTCAAGAAATAAGGTTTGTGAGACTTCCGGTAAAAGATAGGATGTTTGCTAAGACTTTATTGAAACTAGGGAAGCCAGGAGGCAGAGAAGAATTAATTTAAAGATCCTTCAAGAGTTCTCATAATCTGAAAAAATCCATCACCTTGCAGTCAATCTAGTGACAAGTTTCTTTAACCTTATCAAGGTTGATGCTTGAATATTAGACATTCAGTTCATCACCTGGACAGTACTTGAAGTCCATCCAACTTTGTAAGACCTGCCAAACCTTGAGGTCTGCTTTGAGAACCAAGGTAATGTATATATAATAATCAAGAACTAGAAGAGTATTTTTAAGGCTTTTTGCAAGGCAATGGGGTTAAGTGGCTTGCCTAAGGCCACACAGCTAGGTAAGTATTAAGTGTCTGAGACTGGACTTGAACCCAGGTACTCCTGACTCCAGGGTAGTGGCTATATCCACTACGCCACCTAGCCGCCCCTAGAAGAGTATTTTTGTCAAGGAATAACAATAATATCAGTAATGGCCTAGATTCCCTTCAACTGTACTGTGGAAGAAGTGTTCTACTTTTGTAAAGTCTGTTGGAAAATCTCTGGAATCAGAAGATCTCATTTCAAATACCTCCTTGGATCCCACCTATTCTTGTGATCTTAGACTCATCACAACTTTAATGGACTTCAATTTCCTCATCTGTAAAATGAAGAGATTTGTCTGGATGAGGAACTCTTAATGGGGGGACACAGAGATCCTCCTCACCCCCAACATATAAAAGGGTACATGGAAAGATTTTGGGAATCTGTAAATTTGGATGGGGAAAAAAAGTACTCAATTTCACTAGACTGCTAAAGGGTCTCATGATACAAAAAAGATTAAGAATCTTTGAACCAGAGGATCTCTAAAGTCCCTTTCAGATTCTAGAGCTAGCATCCTATATCTGTATAAAACTCGACCTTTAAGAGACTCCATTAAAGGCAAGGTTGGGTTCATAGCTTCCACTAAATACAAGAGTGTCTATTGTCAGCCACTTTACACCTTGTCATTAGAAAGGCCCAACCACACATAGGAAGTCTGCTTTTCTGACAGAGTGGGACCGGCTGGTCTGTTTTTTATTAGCTGCATTACACTGTAACTGCAAAGCGATCAACAGGGTATGGATCCACAGAAATGCTGCTTCTTGCCTTGCTTTGTAAAGAAATGTGTGGCTCCAGGAAATTTGTCCTCTAGGCCTAGCCTTTGATGGGTGTTGGTGCCCCATGCAAATGAGACTCAGATTAGCCAGCACCTTCCATAAATAATTTTCACTTTGTAAATGATGTGATCATATGTGGCTTCCCAGAGCCAAGGGTCCAGATGTAGGAAGTGAGTTCCATGCCAAAGACATTCCTTAAGCACATGGTGTGCAGAAGCACAATGTGTTAGGCATTCTTTTGGAGATGAGTATATATCTTATACTTCTTTAAATTTGCTTCTGATCAATATTCAATCTAGAGAGAAAAGCAGGAAGTCAAGAAATTAGAACATGGGCCTGATTTAAATGGATTATAAAGGAAGATTGTCCCATAAACCAGCGACACTTTTTACTTACTCCTTTATTCAAATTTCCCTCCCTCTTTTCTTTACCTATTCAAATAGAACCACCAGCATTAATGCCACAAACTAATGTCAGTCAGTAAGCATTTACTGAGTTAGTGCTAACATTCAGGCATTAAAACACTTCTTGCTTTCAAGGAGTTCCCAATCTAATAGAGAGACATGCAAACAATGATGTACAAATAAGATATATGCAAGATAAATTGGCAATCATCAACAGAGGTGAGCCACTAGCATCAAGAAGGCTTCTTGTTAAAGGCAGGATCTAAGCTGAGACTCAAAGAAGTCCAAGGAAGTCAGGAGGTAGAGATGAGGGGAGAAATCATCCCAGGTCTGAAGGAAAGCTATGAAAAAATGCCTAGAATCAGGAAAAGGAGGGTAAGAGAAATAGCAAGGAAGCCCGCATCCTTGCACTGAAGTTTGTGAGAGCATAAGTTGTAAGATAAGTGAAAAAGAAGGGAGGAAGGCTACAGAAATCTTTTAAGATCAGATGATTTTTATATATGAATCTAGAAGTCATATGGAGTCATTAAAGTTTATGGAGTGAAGGAAAGACATAGTCAGACTTGTACTATCATCAGGAAAGGTACTATTAATGGTCTAAACTGCATTAACCCTGTGCACCTAAAATAGTGTTCTATATACAATAGATGCTTGTTTGTTGAATGGAAGATCCTTTTAAGTTTCATTACGCTTCCATGTCTAAAAGCCTGAACTTGAATTCAGGAAGAACAGTGAGAATCCCATCTCTGGTGGGCATATTACTTAACGTCTCTGAAACTCACTTTCTTCATCTGTAAAATGAGGATACTTTGAGCAGGTAATGCATGATTTAAATAATTGCCATCAAGGCTCAAAGTAGTGCAAAGAACACTGGATTTAGGATCCCAAGCTATATTCATGGGGGTGGCTAGGTGGCACAGTGGATAGAGCACAGGCCCTGGAGTCAGGAGTAACTGAGTTCAAATTCGGCCTCAAATGCTTAATAATTACCTAGCTGTGTGGCCTTGGGCAAGCCACTTAACCCCATTGCCTTGCAACAACAACAACAACAACAACAACAACAAAAGATGTATTCAGTTTCAGTTTCATCACTTATTTTCTATGTCAGCTTGGTCAAGTCACTTAATCTTATCTATAAAATAAATAGGTTTCATTAAGGTATTTCTAAGAAACTTCCTAGATCTAAATTCTATCATCTTACGATCATTTATATATCTTCATTATCTTCACAGTCCCCTAACACAGAGTTTGACTATTGTGTAAACTAAGTTTCCCTTGTACCCAAATGTCTTACTACTTGAAAAAAGAAAAGTAAAGGTGAAAAAGAAAAGATATAACATTTCTCTTTCCAGTGGGTGAACTATGACTCAGTCAGAAATAACCTGAGTTTGAATCATGAGTCAATTTTTTGCTGGCTGTGAAATTTTCTGTCCACTTCTCATCTGCAAAATGGGAATATTATAGTCTGGGGGGATGGGAAGGTGGGGAGACTAAGGAATGGGAAGAGAAAGAAATAAACATTTATATAGTGTTGACTATGTGCTTTATAAATATAAATATTTATTATTAATAATAATATAATACTAATACACAATTGTATATACATTTATGTGTGTGAATGTATGTATGTGTGTGTGTGAGAGAGTGTGTTTGTGTATGCATCTGTGGACATAGGTAGGACCTGAAGTCAGGAAGTCATCTTCGTAGGTTCAAATTTGGACTCAAACACAACCCTCACTTGCCTCAGCCTTGTCATCTACAAAGTGAGTTGTAGAAGGGAATGTCAAACCTCTCCAGTATCTGTGTCAAGAAAACCCTAAATGGGATCATGAAGAGTTGGGTGTGACTGGAGAGAGAGGGGGGGTGTACAATTATATGCATGCATATATTTAAGCATATTTATATACAAATATCACTTTGAAAAATTTCAGTTTCATAACATAAAATGCCACATAAATGCTAGCTAGTATTATTTTTAGTGTTTAAAAAATGAAATACTGGTCTTCCTTACAGCTAGAGAATTCTCAAAGAGTGAGAGATGACAAGAGGTATTGTTGGATACCATAGGCATCATTCTGGTCTATGAGTCCTACATAATTGAAATAAGTCCCAGGGTTTCTTGCTTAGGAAAGCTCCCTATCATGCAAAAAATCAGTGAACCGTTCTTTCTTCTACTCCAGAAATTCCCATTAATTTATGTTGCTGATTTCCTACTGAAGTGTAACTCAGTCTCATTAATTTTTTTTAGATGACTCCTTCTCTGCTCTCCCCCTCTCCAGCCCAAGCAAGTCCCTCCCCTTCTTCTTTATATTATTTCTTTTCTTTTCTCATGGTAATTGGCATTTTCAGAGAAGGAATAAAAATTTTCTCTGTGGTTAAACAAACAAATAAACAATATCTGGCCTGATAGATTCAGTAGAGAAACAAGAGCTCAATGATCTTTTAAGGTCCTTTCCAACCTTTCTCACTCCTATGAGGACCTAAGTAAAAAAAAAATACTAAAGAAGTTCAAATCTCTGCTCTAATACCTAGCAGTTGTGTGACTTTGGGCAACTTGCTCCCTCTCTCTGGGTGTCATTTCCTCTTCTATTAAATTAAAAAGAGTGGATGAGAGAACCAGGATTTAGTACAGATAATTGTAGTTCAAGAATTATGCATTTGGGACAGGTAATGCAGTGGCTAGAGCACCAGCCCTGGAGTCAGGAGGATCTGAGTTCAAATCGTACCTCTGACATTTAATAATTACCTAGCTATGTGACCTTGGGCAAGTCACTTAATCCCATTACCTTGCAAAAAAAATTTTCATTAACCAGTCAGCCAACAAACTGATGCTCCTTAAGCACAAACTGAGCATCATCCTTCACTCCAGTGTATCCCTATTATTTCCAGGATCAAAAATAAAATCCTTTGATTTCTTGTCTTTTAAAACTGTTCATCACCTTTCTAGTCTTCTTATTGACCTACTCCATCCCTCATGTACGCTTCAGTTCAATAATACTGACCCTTTTACTGTTCCTCGCTCATAACACAATGATCTCTCAATTCTGAAAGTTTTCATTGACTGTTCCCCTTGCCTGAATTTCTCTTGCTCCTCATCTCTGACTTCTGACTTCCCTGACTTTTTTTCAGGCTCATCTGAAGACCCACTTACTGCAAGAATCCTGTCTTAGCCCTCCTTAATCTTAGCACCTTCCTTATAAAATAACTTCCAATCTACCTCAATTATATTTTATTTGTACATAGTCATTTGCATGCCAAAGTAACTCAGTGAGAGACAGAGTATAAAAGTAGTCAATGTTGGAGTAATGGAGACCTGAACTTAATACTGCCTCAGGCACTTGCTAGTTGAATGATCTTGGGCAAGTCACTAACCTGTTTGCCTCAGTTTACACAAGTGTAAAATTACGATAACAATAACAACGCCCAGGGTTGTTGTGAGGTTCAGATGAGATGATATTTATAAGGCACATAGTCAACACTATATAAATGTTCATTTCTTTCTCTTCCCATTCCTTAGTCTCCCCACCTTCCCATCCCCCCCAGACTATAAGATCTTTGAAAACATGGATGATATTTTGCCTTTCTTTGTATTCCTATGACATACCACAATCCCTAGCATACAGATGATACTTAATAAAAGCTGGTTGATTTACAGATTCATAACAATAAGCATTTATCAATGACTTACTACTTCATGACAAATTCTATTTTAAATGCTTGGGACACAAAAATGAGCAAAATCCTCCCATTCCATGCATTTAGGTATATACAAGAACTAGAGGGGTATTGGAGGTTATCTCAAAAGGAAGCCACTAGCAATGATAGGGGTCTGGAATAGAAGGTAGAATGTAGACTTTTAGTTGAATCTTGAAGGAAGTTGGGGAATTGAGGTCAAGGTGAAGAGAATATTCCAGGAAATGGCCAATGAATCAGTGCAGAGTTTGGAGATGGATATCTTGGGCTGTTCTGTGGAGAAGACTAAAGTATTAGAAGACTGGCAAGGTAGAAAAGGACCAGATTGTGAGGGTCTTTAAGAGTCAAACTGAAAGTTTGGATTTCTATTTGACTGATCAAGAAGAAAGTGATCCTTAGTGGCAAGGGTTACAGAGAAGTTTAAAAAAAAAGGATAAAGATTAAGGGAAAAAATCATTAGATTTGGCCATTAAGAAGTCACTGGTAATTTTGATGAGGGCATTTTAAGTTGATTGTATATCAGACATAGGATCATTATGCTTTAGACATTGTGCTGATATAAAAATATTCCAGCACAGTGGAAAGTTAGATCATAAGACTTGAGTTCAAAGTCCAGGTCTGCAATTTATAACTATATGAACTCAGATGAGTCACGTTCCAGAGATCTCAGTTTCTTCATCTGTAAAATCAGGGATTATATGTAGCTGTGTCCAGCTACATATTACATATTTAAACTGGAAGAGACCTAAATCAACTCCATTTACAGATGACAAAATGAGACCAACAGAGATTGTGTTTAGCCAAGGTCACAAAAATAATAAGCATTAGGGTCTCCTCCAATTCTACAACTATGATGCGATGTCAAGTCTACCTTCCCATGAGCATATCCATGTAAGGGGAACATTTAGGACTATCTGATGAAAGAATTTTGTTTAACTCATCATAGGAAAAAATATTATAGCATTTTTAATGATCAACTCACTTTATATAATAGTAAATGCTCTTCTAAGGAAAACTAACCAAGATAATAAGGGGTTTTTTTTTAATGGAGTTTCTACAGCAAGCCATGTGTGAAGTTTGCTAAACTTTATGAATTTCCTATCTGTTCTGGAAATAACACATTTTAATCTAAATAAATATATCTGGATCAGTAGCAAATGAAAACTGAAATTATTTATAAGCTTGCTTTTGGAGAGGAGGTGCAAGGTGGAAGCAAATTAGCTTGAACATAAACACACACAATCTTTCAGTTCCATGAAAAACTTTAGACATTATACAATTTGCATGTATTTATCTTGAAAACAATCTTATTCTTTGCACTGCCTGATGGATGGCCTTGATCTTTCTCAGATCACTAAAGAAGGAAGGGATTTGGAGAAGGTGTCCTCATCAAGGGCAGTGAAATATTCCAGGAGAAACTTCCACTTTGTGTCCAGCTTTTTCTCTGAGTAATAGTGGCACAGTGAGGCAGTAAGGAGGACAAGATAACACATACAGTGACTTCCAGAATCAGTTTGCTCCTAGTTTATACACTGCTACCAAGTCCTATGTCCAGTTCACAGTATCCCAGAACAAGATTTACACAGAAAAGCATGCATGAAGCAATCCAAGTCTTTTTCCTCTACTGAATAACTTAAAATGTGTATTTTTTAATGACAATGATGTACTGTCAATGCCACATGAAAAGGATAACCATACATAGCCCCTCAGACACCTCCCCACTGAACCCTCCCTATTTTCCTATACCTCTAATCCATCATGCACATCAAATTCAGATTAGTCTTCTTTAAAATGTCTCTTTTATCCAGTCGGACTCTGCTTGGAAACCCTCAGAGGCTCATTTCTTACAGGACAAAGTTCAAATTCTTTAGTCTGCTCTTCACAATCTGTCTGAAAATTTTCAGTGATGATTATCTTTATCTACCACTGCTGTCTAATATAAATCCCTTTACCCAATCCAAATCATTCTCTCTCCTTTGGTTTCATTTTTCAGTGTTCTGTCTCCATGTTCTTATATCCCTGCCTGAAATACTTATCTTATCATGTTTCCAAATCTTAGCCATACTTCCAGGTAAAATTTTACCCAACCTCTTTAATGGAGCTCTTCAGTCCAAAGAGGCCTGTGCCTTCTTCCACTCCAACCTCAAACCCAGACTCTTCATCTGTTCTGCTAGCTTGGTTTGTTTGTTATTTGTCTCTCTCTCTCTCTCTCTCTCTCTCTCTCTCTCTCTCTCTCTCTCTCTCTGTCTGTGTGTGTGTGTGTGTGTGTGTGTGTGTGTGTCCCATGCCCTAAGCTAGGATTAACTTCTTGGTTGCAGGGCTTATGAGTGACAAGCATATTATAAACTCCTTTTAGGCAGAAATCTTTTGTTTTCTTTTGTTTTGTCATCCTATACCTGGAAAAAATGCACCTTGCACATAGGCACTAGACAAATCTTTGTTGAATTAATTAAATTGAAAAAAATATTGTGCAATGGTTTAATACTTAACTCCCAATGTGTACCAACTGTCTGTCAATGAATAGCTCTTGATGATCGTACTTGACAAAATGCATTTCCCACAAAAGAAGTTGCACTTGAGCTGAAGTATATATCACCTTTTTTTTTTGTATGGGCAAAATAGCTTGTAAAAACCAAGCTGAGGAAATGAACCTTGAGAGTTCATGTAAACTGATAATAACCATGTGAGCTCTAGATGTAACCCTACTTAGCCTACTTAAGACAAGGAAAAAAGCTAGATAAAGAAGGTGGGAAATTCAGGGATGCTTTCCTTCTCCTGATTTGTAGAGGGCTTGGAAAGGAACAATGAAAGTTAAATTTAATCATTCATTTTATTATAAGATGAGTATAATTAGGAAGCAAAGGGGAATGACAGCTAATAATTATTCTCTTTTTTCCTAATTAAAGTTTAATGGCTGTATTTCCTCAGTTACTACCCAAAGTGGCAGTCTGCTCTATTTGTTCGTTAGGTTAACATTAAAATGCTGCCTAATTTCATATATGGCTGAACACAACCTCAATCAGATATGTAATTTTTCAACAGACATCTCTGCCATTCTAGATCCTACTACTAGTAGCGTATCTAGTGATAAATTTGGATTACAAGAATCTGAACATCAGAATGGTTCAAGGGAATGATTGCTATATCTAGAATCAGAAGTTCTGAATTCAAATCACACTTCTGATGCTTATTAAACTGTGTGACTTTGGGCAAGTTACTCTGGACCCAAGTTTTCTCATCTGCAAAAGGAGATTTTGGACAAAATAGCCCTTTTTACTTTAAATTTCTAATTATAGAAAATGACAAAGTTATATCAATAATAAATACTATAAGCAGCTTTCAAATCCAAATCTGATTCTAGGGCTAAAATTATTTTCAGTGAAGAACTCTAGTCCTGGAGTTAGAGTTCAAATTCAGCTTTGGGCACTTATTAGCTATGTGACTCTGGGCAAGTCAATGATTCACTATTTGACTCAGTTTCTTCATCTATCAAATAGAAATGATAATAGCTGGAATTGCTGTGAGGTTCAAGTGAGATATTAATTGTAATACAATTAGCACAGTCTCTAGCACACAATAAGCAAGACATAAATATTAGTATCATCATCACCATTATTATCATTATCATTATTTTTAGAATTAGATATCAAAGCCATTTGAGGTTTGAATTGATTCATTAGGTAGCCATTTTAGGATCTTAAGCAGGGGAATTGTAGCAGAATAAAAGCAGTATTTTAGAAAGATTAAACTGAAAGTAGGTTGAAGGGAAAAGAAAGTGGAAGTTCAGAGACAAACTACTAATCCAGACAAGAAATAAGAAATACTAAATACAAGTTAGAAAATACAAGAGGAAAATCAAATCCAAAAGATATTTCCATATAAAAAGAGAAGAAAATACAGGAAGGACTGACTGTATGAAAGAGAAAAGACAAAGGTAACTCCAAGGTTTCTAGCCTGAGGGAACTAAAAGAACATTAGTATCCCTGACAGAACTAGGCAAACTGGGAAGGTAAGTTAAGATGAAGAATTCAGTTTTAGACATGAGATGAAGAAATAATAAGCTATCCAAGCACAAAGTTTCTTTAAGGAATGACAACACAAGACTAAAGCATAAGTGTAAGGTCAGTACCATAATGGATATAGATTTGGGGTTTTTCAGCATGCATGATATAACTTGATCAAAAATTAAGCTTTTGTTAAAATATTGGTCAAAATGTAGGCTACTCATTAAATTTAGTCCACATCATTTAAATGATTTTAATGAAAAAATATGCAGATCTACATTAATAAATAGTTATCAAAAAAGTCAGGTAAAATATATTTACTATGAGAGAATTGAAGTACTTTTTTAGGTTTTTTACAAGGCAAATGGGGTCAAGTGGTTTGCCCAAGTCCATACAGCTAGGTAATTATTAAGTGTCTGAGGTCCGATTTGAACTCAGGTACTCCTGACTCTAGGGCCAGTGCTCTATCCACTGCACCACCTAGCCACCCCTAAAGTAATTCTAATTAAAGAAATTATTAATTTTATTCATCACTGCTTTCTTTGACTTTGTCACTTTCCTTGTCAATTTCTTCCCTAAGCAGTTTGACTTTGGATCACAATTGAATTTGGAACTGATAAAATTTGGGACAAAAGTTAAACAAAACCTGCTTTTTTACTTTATCTAATACAAAGTAGATGTAGTAAATCCAATAAATGCTTATTGGTAGATTAATATAGAAGAAACAATTCAATTCATATAAGACATAAATAGTAAATTGCAACAGCAGTGTCAAAAAGGTATATCCTACACACTAACTCCTATGGTAATAAGATCAGATATCAGTGTAGATGCAAAGAGTATGCTCTCAAGAAGAAGGCAAAAGTTGAAAGACAGAACAGATTTGGACATGTTGAAAGAAATTAGGGATATTTCAGAACAGTTTCCTCATCCCAACATTCTAATGTTTATGAAGAGTATCATTCTGAACATCAAGAAAATAGTATCTCTAAGTCAGTCTTCCCTAGTGAATAAAAAATCAAGAATGAAACATTGGATTCAGGGCAGAGGAGGAAGATTTGAGAAAAGATGTTGAAGTGTCTGGAAGACTATACAGTACTAAAAATTAGGAGCATAATTGGAAGGAATTATGTAGCTCAATCCCCTCATTTTGCAGCTGAAGAAACTAGAGAGGGAAGTGACCTGCCCAAGTAACAAAGTCAAGAATAAAATCCATGTTCTCTCTCAATGTCAAAAGAAGAATTTCTTCACTTGCTAACAAAAAGACCAACACAAAAAGACCTTCATTTATAAATGGCTGCCTTAGAACTTAAGAAATGGCTCCTTGAGGTCTCTCTTTTAGTGGTCAAGTCCCACATTCAGTCATTAATATGGATATTGACAGAATAGTTAGCAAGAAAATATAGGAGTTACTCCCCACTGCTTCATTCTCAACATTTAAAGATCACAGAATTAGAATAAGAAAACCACAGAATCTCCATGTTGAAAGGCTCTTTAGAAACCATGTCGTTTAAACTTTCCTGAACAAAAGCATCTACACACCATTCTTGACAGGTGCTGTATCCTTTGAGTATATATCTAAGATGTGACAGAGAATGTTCTAAGACATAAAAACAGATGACTGCTACCCTATTCTGATGACTTGTGTGGACATAAAATGATACTTCCAGAAGAAGTCTAGAAAACATTACCAAGATTTTAAACAATAAACTGAACATCATAGGGTCACAGAAGGTATTTTCAACAGTGCCATTTAGCAAAGGCAAGGGGTGCAGAAGTAAAAAGACAGATTTGGGATATGAGCAACTGCCTAAAAAATGGTATCTGGAAATGGGACTTGGATTTCTGCACCAGAGCTTAAAAAGTGAAAACTATATAATATTGGTCAGGGAAAGAGTAGATCCAGAAAGGACTGCAATGTGCATGCCTAATGTTTTTTGCAAATCTTATTAAAAGATCTTTAAACTAAAGAGGAAAGCAGAGGAAGAAAAACGACTGATGCAGAATTAGAGAACATAAACCACGATTTATTTTTTTTTGGCATATCATGGATTCATTTGGCAGCTTGGCGAGGTCTAGGATCCCTTCTCAAAATATTTTTAATCACAATTGAAAATAATGCAAAATTTCAGGTAGAAGTCAGTGGGGGGAAAAAGATGTAATTTTTTTCCCACCTCAGGTTCCCTGAAATCTATCAATGAAGCAAGGACCCCTGGTTAAATATCCTTGCCATATAGAATAACTATAAAATAGGAAGAAGGATAGAAGTTGGAATACATGGAATTCATATGAGACAAAACCCAATAAAAGAAGCATGGCTTTATATTTCTACACAAATAAACAAAATGTGGCAAAAATAATCTAGAACTCCTAATGCAAGGGAAGAAAATTTGATCAAGAATTGCATGTCCATAAAAATATCATCAGTTTGATTAACAATTATATGGATTGTAATTGAACCAGAATGGTTCAAGGGAATGATTATTACTATATCTCGAATCAGAAGTTCTGAAGGTAGTCCTAGATAAAATACCTCCCTTTCCTAACACTTGTCTGCATCCCATGTTCTTAGAACATTCCTAGAACATTAATAAGTTAAGTGATGTTTAAAGAATCTCACAGATAATATGTATCAGAAGAAGGAGTGAACCCAACTCTTTCTGGTTCTGAAAGCAAGATGCTATCACACTGTCTCTCTAACATTTATAGACTACCTAAAACTGTGAATCTTTCCTCTATGAAAACATTTTGGCACCATGACTACAGAAGTAGAGGTGGTTCCATGGGACTAACGACCATTTTAATTTTTATTTTGTCTCATGGATTGCCATCACCAAACAATTAATCACTAATAGGCTATCATGTGGCTAATCCCCAGAAGGCAGATTTAATCTGTTGCCTAAATAACATTTGAAGACTTTCCAAACCCAAGCAACTTGGCAGAATCTGACTTCCTCTATAATAATCTTTCAAGAAACCAAGCTCATGCCACTGGAGAGACCTTTTCAAGCCTAAGTCTGGCTCTGCAACATCTTCGTTTGGTGTCTACTTCTGTCCCCTGGAGTCAAACAAGTTAGACCAACTCCCCTTCTATATAACATCTGTGGGCTCAATGTGTTCTCAGTTCTTTCAAGCAGTCCTCACATAGCATGTTGTCTGTGCATTCCACTGTCCAAATTCAATTTCCAATTGGTGTCCTCAAGTTCGTCAATGACCAAAATGTGATGTCTAGAATGAAACAATGCTCCAGAGATACTCAGACCAAGGCCAGAGGGATCATTCTAGATACAACATTTTACTGACATGTTGACTGATGTGTGTAAAGGCTAGTAAAACAATCAGATCTTTTAAACATAAATTTTTGATTAGGTATACCTTCCCCATTCTATACTTGTGAAACACATTTTTAAAAATCCATATAGAATTTAACATTTATACTTTATGCATGCATTTATCCTAGGTCCTGGAAAACAGTGAAGGATGTTGAATTCTATGTTCTTTAACTGAAAAGGCTTAAGAAGAAATTGGAATGCGGGTTTGACTAGCTTGTCTATAGCCCTGCTCACAAACTATGTGATGATGGAAAATTGTCTAGCTCCAATTATTTGCCCACTGCCAAATTATTATAGACTAAACTCTGCTCTTCATCTCTCATCAGACCCCTTCTGTATCCTATATTCCTGATCTTGGTCCTGTTTTCACTTCAGATACCACCTGCCACCTCTGATTCCTTCAGTTCCATAGCTCATCTGCCTTATTATTCATGACCCATATTTTTTATTGGAACACAAAGTTCCACCTTTACAGGAATTTATCAGTTGTTACAAATGGGTAAATAACACAGATTAACAATTAGGTAGCAGAAACAGAAACAGATTTTCACTGATGGAACTCTCAGGATATACGGACATTTGATACTCTTAGTATCTCAAAGAGATAAGGCCAGGAGGTGACATGTGGTTTTAAAATGAGCAGTAAGTTGTGTTCAGTATAGCTATTGGGTATATAAGTTATTTACAGTGATACTGAGCCAAGCGGGCTTTTCGTGGGCACAGGAATATCAAGAAATTGAATTAATGATTAGAAAAGATAATACAATAATAAAAAGATGAGGTCATAGATCCACAAAGGATGTTAGTGAATAATAAGCAGGACATATAGAGAGAAGCAAAACATTGTAATGCCCCAATGTCTAACACAGGGAAGTTGTGAATTAAATTACATATCAAGGTGATATAAATAGATCAAGGAAACCAAGGATAGCTAACCATCCAGTCAACAAACAGATATTTATTAATCACCTTCAATGTGCCAAAACTGTAGAAACAAATACAAGGAGTGAAAATAATAACTATTCTCCAGGTGATCAATACTCAGGTGAGATATGAAGAAAGTTTACATTGTGGTGATTTACTATGTGAGAAGAGAGAAGGAATCAAATGAGATGTAAATATAGAGAAAGCAAGATTTAGCAACTGATTATTATGTAGAGTGAGGCAGAATAGGTAGTCAAAGAAGTAACAAACTTGAGAGACCAGGAATGGTGGTAGCTTTTTAGAATATAGACCTTAGGGGCAGATAATGAGTTCTGTTTGGATTATAATGAGTTTAAGATGTCTTCAAGACATTCTTTTAGAAATGTTCAAAAGGCAGTTGAATGATTCTGGTTTTGAGCTTAGGGAGAGATTGAGGTTGGTATATATAAATGTGTGAGTCATCAGTAAAGAGATAGTAATTATCCCCTTAAGAATGATGGAGACATGAAGAAATAAAGTATATAGAGTGAAAAGAAAAGGGTCAAGGACAAAGTCTTAGGAAAAGTCCACAGTTGGTGTCATGAAATGGACTGTGAACCAAAAAAAGGAAATTGAGGAGTAGTAAAATAGGTAAGAGGTGAAAGTAGAGAGAGCATTGTAAAAAAAACTCAGAAATAGAAGAGTATCCATGAGGAACAAGGGTCAACAGTGTCAAATGGTAGAGCTCATGGGGAATGAGGACTGAGAAAAAAAACATGTGGCAGTTGAGATCATAGCTAACTGGGGAGTTTCAGTTGACTGGTGGAAATTACATTGCAAAGGGTTAAGGAGAGAATGAGAGGGAAGGGAATGGAGGAAATGAGTATTGATGGTTTCTTTGTCTGTGCTTTGACTGAGAAAGAGTAGAGACATAGGATGATCTACTTGAACTTCCTTGGAAACAGTAAAGAATAAACAAGTAGATAAAGAGAGGTTGAATCAAGGAGGATGCTATAGCTGAACAACTTAATATTCTTACACACTGACAATTTAGCCTTTTTATATTGTGCACTGTCTATACACCCTCATATTGCTTTAAAAAATGTTTGTTGATTAAGTGACTCACCTGTAATTTTGGATAACTATGCCAAGAAATACCAGGCATCATAATGAAATTGCCATAGATTTGTCAAATATCATCCATAATAGTTATTCTAATGATAATACTAAGAAGGATCGTTAGGAATCACAATTTTTAGATTTTTTTCAGATTCATTCATTCAATAAATAAATATTAAATACCAAATACACATAATATTCCTTTAGGAACTTGATGTCAAACAAACTGAATAGACAGGGTCCCTACCTTCAAGGAGATTACAATATGGATGAGATTTCTTATTTATAAAATGAGATTGTGCACTAGATGACCTCTAAGAGGTCTTCCAATTCTCAAATTACTATATTTTGATCAAATCAGATATGTACAGAAATATAAATGGTGTTTTTTTTAAGTGACACAAGAAAGGAATGAATTAAGTATTGTGAACAGTAAAAGTGAGAAAGGATGAAGGAAAGTCTATTGGAAAAACCTGCATTTCATTCTGGGCCTTGAAGAAATGGAAGTTGGTATTTGGGAGGAAGCTGAGTTAAGTGACTTATACAAGTTCACATTCACAGCCCTCCACAAAATGACTCCAATTTAACTATTTAAACTTATCTCATCTCCCTCCCCTTTGCATATTATATACTGTGGTCAAACTGGGTTGTCTCATTTGTCTCTTTGTTCATTCACACTGTCTCTTGTACATGCAATAAACACCCTGAACTGGCCCATATCCATCTATTGAAAATCTTTGAAGTCAATACCATACTCTCTATGAGGCACTTTATGATCTCCTATGATAAAGTATCCTCTTCCACCACAAATGTCTCATTACACTTTATTGGAACCTTTTCTTTGCACTTGACTCATCCTCTCTTAGAGCATAGTTATTTGTGAACATATCAGTATTCCTTTATTTGCACTTTAAAGTAGGATCTATGTCCTGATCTTTATATCCGTAACATAATACCTTATATATAATAAGTGTCTATTTAATAAATGTTTGTTAAACTGAATTCCCTAAATCTTTGTGGATGTTAATAGTGATTCAGATCGGTGCAATATACATATATTGTTGACCACCAAACATCTGACTAGCCCTTGTGTAACAGAATGTAAAGTTTCAGATGAGTCCTAGTGGAACAGTAAAAAGGAAAATAAGATTAAAAAGCCCAGAACCCTCTTCATGTTATAAATGTCATATCACTCTGGAGTTTCATCAACAAGAGGACACATTAGCATTGTTTTAATCATTCTCCTATTGGAGCACAAACATTGCATGTATAATTATACTGCTGTATTGTATTGTACAAATAACCATGTAATGACATCGCTGGAATTTCGTGGTTCTTCATGGTAACGCCAAGTATAATTACCATGTAATCTGCCGAGAGCAAACAAGGTTGTAATTATTCTGTAATCCAATCTAATTATGGGGCAACTAGATTGTTATTTGTGCTCAGGAAAAGATACACGCACAGAAGGGGAATCAGAGCAATACATTAAATCCATCTGTGGATATGATGAAGTGAGGACTTGGTCCCAGAGATCTACTTTGACCTGTGTTATAGTTTTCTGAAATATTGACAAAGATGATTAAGATGCACATCCCATAAATTTGTACCACAAACATATCAAAAGTTGGGATGCCATCCTCTGTGTTGATCTGGTTTTCTTGGGTGACTGATCACAAAGGACCTAGGGAATGTTAGGAAAACAGAAACTAGAAAAGGAGACTGCTAAAGCAGAAATGTAGGGAAAAGAGTCCCTAGAAATATACTGAGTAGATGGTTGGCCTCATGGTGTGTTTTGAGGGATGGGAAAAAAGGCCTGGTGTGCTAGAATATACTTTCCCCATCATGAGTTCACATGGTTACATGAGTCATAGGGTCACATCAAAATTTTATCTAAATACCTCCTAAAGTCTTCTACCTATATTCTATTAACTTGTGGAGGGAATCCTGAATTCTTCTAGACTATTCCAAAGGAATAAGTTCTAAGCAGTCCCACTAAGGGAAAAAAAGGCTTCATAGACTGTATGTTTGTCATCTGAGAGCCAGCTTAGCTACATTGAAACTCATCACTAGGTTGGATATAGACTACTGAATTCATTGTTTGACTCAAGCATATTTCAAGACTATTTATTAGAGAGGTGGTAATCAGTACCAGTGAAGGAAGTATCCACAATAATAAAATTTTGGATCTTTGAAGAATTAAAGAAAACATTATCTTTGTATTGCTTTTATGAATAACAATAATTTTGACATAGTATGTCATTTGGTCTTTTATTTATAAATTCTTTAACAGGAGTTTGTGTTTATTCTTTGGGAGAGGAAAGGTTCATTCATTCATTAGAATCACAGGCAAGTCAATTTATAGTTTTGATGCTTAAGTCAAACATATACTACTCATTACCTTTGAATACTTGGTATTTTTGCCCTGCCAATCTCCAAATATGGATCACTTCTACCAATTGTCTCTTGTGCTTCTACATTCATACTGCAAACTATCTTAGGGGTCTTACCAACTATGTCTACTACAAATTCAAATTATATAATCTCAAATCAAGACTGCACAGCAGGGGCAGCTAGGTGGTGTAGTGAATAGAGCACCAGCACTGGAGTCTGGAGGACCAAGTGCTTTAAATAAATAAAAAAAAATTAAAGAATCAATCTAGTTGTGATTTTTTTATTCTGTCATGAAATAGCTTCTTCAAATATTTTTCTCTATCCTCAAGCCATTCGTGTCTCTCCCCCACTTCCAAACCTGGACAGTTATTAACTCTTACTGTACCAAAAAGATCAAGTTCACCTTTCATGAGCAACCTCATCTTCCTTCCTCCATAGTTCAAAATCTAAAATTTTACCTATTCCTTCCTTTGATCTCATCTTCAAGGAAGAGACCCTTCTCTTTGAAAAAAAATATCATCTTCCCCTAATCCCTAGGGGAGATTGTCTCAATAATTATTTCCTCCCCATTTAGATTTCCTCCACATTTAGAAACTATAGTCTGATCTAGACTAAAAACTATCTGGTGCTGTTAATTTTTGCTTGAATACACTACAGAAATCAATCGACGATCACAGATTTAGAGGTAGAAAGGACTTTAAAAATCACCAAGTTTATTATTCTCATTTAAGAACTGAGGGAGGAGAGGCTAGGTGGAGCAGTAGATAGAGCACAGGCCCTGGATTCAGGAGTACCTGAGTTCAAATTCGACCTCAGACACTTAATAATTACCTAGCTGTATGGCCTTGAGCAAGCCACTTAACCCCATTTGCCTTGCAAAAAACCTGAAAAAAAAAAAAGAACTGAGGGATCCAAGGTCCACAAACAACAAGTGAGTAATTCAGTTGTTAAGTGTCTGAGGTATAAACCAAGTCTAGATATTCCTAACTCTAAACTTAGTGATCTATCCACTAGGCACTTCTTTCCTGGCTCCACTTCTGATCCTCATCCTGGAGATTCTGTCACCCCTTGTGGCCCCTCCACTTAATGACAAACTCCTGCCCAGAACAAAATATATATTTGAAATAAATTTCTCTGTGTGTACTTGATTTTCAACTCTAGATATGGGAAGGAGGAAGTGGGTTTGGGGTTTATTTTGGTTTAGAAAGAAAATCCACATGCCATTATCCTTTAGGGAAAAAAGTCAAAGAAAATAGCATTAATTTTTTTTTAATGGAGACTGTAAAGAAATGCAAGAGAAATAAATTGGCAGAATGAAAGATGACTAAGAAACAGAGAAAGAAAGAAGAAAATCTGAAATCAAGTTAGCTTCAGTGAGGCAAAAATAATTTGAAAGATAAGGTATAGATCAAGAGAGGTAGAGTGGTAGAATGGAGAATCCACTGACCTGAGGATCACGTGGCCTAGGTTTGACTCTTGGACTCTCATTTCTGCCATGATGTGAATTTGAACTAGTGAATTTACCTAGGTATAGTACTATAAACATAAATTTGTATTTAGAACTAAAGGAGCAATTTAATCTCATCCTCTCCATATTGTAGGATAAAAAAACAAAAGCTAAGAACAAAAGGGGGTAAATGACCTAATGTCATACAGACAGTAAATGTGAAAGCCTGGATTTTAAGGTAGGTCCTTTGACTTCAAATCTAAAGCTTTTTTCAACATGCTTGTGTTTGACCAAATTACTTTTCTAGTCATTGATATCTCTGATAATCTATTTTATGTAACGTCTTACATACAAATCATTGTTGGAAGCATTGTGCAGTCTACTTCCATCTATTATGTATCTTTTCAATTTGGGTAATAGGATCATTAATTTAAAACTCAAAGGGACCCCTGAAACCAACTAGTTTAAACCTCTTGTTTTTTAGATAAGAAAACTGAGTCCTAGAGAGGGTGAGTAACTTGCCCAACTCACACAGATAATAAAGATAGGAACTAGAATTTGAACCTGATTCTTTCAGATCTATTGTAGTCTAGGACTTGCTATGCAGCATCATTTGGAGAATGTTAATATATGAGAAAGTTTCTGATAACATTAAAGCTGCTATAACATATCTAAACTGAAAAAATACAACATTAACTTTTAAAATTGCCAATATAGAACTGATCCAACTATTCTGGAGAGCAATATGACCTATGACCAAAGATCTATAAGACTGCATATAATTTCACACAGTAACAACACACTACTAGATATCCCAAAGAAATTAACACCAAAAAAAGAGGAAAAAAGAAAAAAAGGAAAGAAAAAGAACCTACATGACCAAAAATATTTACAGTTCTTTTGTTGTGGTAAAAATTTGGAAATTAAGGGAATGCCCATCAAGTGGGGAATGCCCATCAAGTGAGGAATGCCTGAATAAGCTATGGAATATGATTGTAGTGGAACACTATTGTGCTATAAGAAATGAAGGACAGGATGCTTTTGGAGAAACCTGGAAAGACATATGTAAATTGATACAAAGTGAGGAAAGCAGCACCAGGAGAACACTGTACACAGTAATAGCAAATTATATAATGATCAATTATTAATGACTTATTCTCAGCAATACAAAAATCTAAGATAACTTTGAAGGACTTATGATGAAAGAAGCTATCCACCTTCAGAGAAAGAAATGAAGGGGTCTGAATGAAGACTGAAGTAATAAATGTTTTATTTGTTTAATTTTTTTCATGTTTTTATTTTGTCTGAGCTTTCTTTCACAACATTACTAATATGGAAATGTGTTTTGCTTGACTGCACATGTACAATGGATATCAAATTGCTTATTTTCTCAATAAAGAGGGAGAAAAGGAAGAGAGGAAGAGAATTTGGAACTCAAAACGTTTTTAAATGAATGTCAAAATTGTTTTTATATGAAATTAGAAAAATAAAAAAAGCAAAATAAAAATTTTCTACTTAAATCCAGTATTCTATGGACAGTTGAAAACAATTATAAATGGAGAATAGAGAAAATTAATACCATGTAAAAAGAGACATTTCATTTGTCATCAAACAAAAAGGCACAAAAACAGAAGCAAACTGCTTTGAACAAATATATCCCTTCTGTTATATTGTTAGATGTCCTCAACCAAACTTGACATTTTCAAAATGTTTAGCGATTAAATAAAAGGATTTGGATTTAAAAAACAACAAACTTGTGCTTGGTTTGAGTGGAAAAACTAATATTTCTAGATAGGTGAAACCTTTACAGAGGAGATGAGACTTACAACAGACCTAAAAGATAGAAAGGATTTGAAATTATAGATATTTGAACTGTTTAATATAGTCTATAGTAGAAGAATTCTAAGTATTGGAAAGAGGGATCTCAAGAGATTCACCTGAAATTTTTTCTGGTAAATCAGTTGGATAGAGGAAGAGAAGACATCTTGTCTATACGATTCTTATTTAATCATTTTGTAATCACTTTTCCTTAGAACTTAATATGTCTACTGACTGATTATTAAAAGTATATCCAAAGGGGCAGAGTCAAGATGGCTGCATGAGAACAGCCTTTCCTAGGAGCTGTCTCAAAAAATATTCAAAAAATCTTAAAATTATGGCTCTAACTAAATTTTTGAGAGACAGAACCCACAGAAAGATCCAGTGAGGCAATTCTCCAGTCCAATATAGCCTGGAAAACCATGGGAAAACTCTGTTCCACAGGGGTAGAGGAGGTGGCACAACCAGGATTATTGCACTTGAGCAAAGTAGCTCCAGTCTTCCCCGAACAGCCAGCCTAGGCACCTAGGCACCTGGGTCACAGGGAGCTTGGCAGCAGAAGCAGTTTCCTTACCTGGAAAGCTAGGGAACATCAAGTACAGCTTGGAAGATCAGCAGAGAAACCTCTGCCAAAGTGAGTGGAAGCCTGCTTGGCCCTCAGTACAGCCATGGCCATCAGCATAGTTTTGGCCTTCAGAGCAGTCCAGATTCCACAAAACAGAAGAAAGCATACAGAACCACCTACGACCAGAGAACTCAGCCCACAGAAGGTAAGGGGGTGGTGGTGGAGGAAACTGTTGAGGTCTCTTTTTTGGCCCTTGGATAGGACTCTGGAGCTTTGACCATATTCAGACCCTGACCATGGTCTGGGACCTCCCCCCACCCACTGACATCCACAGACCAGAGCAAGGGCAGGAGAACAATCAGAGTCTCACATACTGAGGTCCTTGCAAGGGTTTCCCAATAGTACTCAAAAATGCAGAAAGCATCCCCAAACCAGGCACAGAATGGGGAAATGTGTAAACAGAAAAAAAAGGAACTTGACCATAGACAATTACTTTGGTCCCATGCAGGACAAATATACACACTCAGAAGATAAGAAAGTTCCAGTTTCTGCATCTAAATCCTCCAAGAAATATACAAGTTTGTCTCAGGCTATTTCATAACTCAGAAAAGATTTTGAAAATCAAATAAGGGTGAATAGAGAAAAATTGGGAAGAGAAATGAGGGAAATGCAGAAAAAGCATGGAAACCAAGTCAACAGCTTAGTCAAGGAGATCCAAAAAAATTCTGAAGAAAACAACATATTAAAAACTGATTTAGGTCAAATGGAAAGTTCAAAAAGTAAATGAGGAGAAAAACACCTTAAAAACAGAATTGGCCAGATGGAAAAAGGAGATATGAAAGTTCTCTGAAGAAAACAAATCCTTCAAATGTAGAATGGAGCTAAAGGAAGCTGATGACTTTGTGAGGAATCAAGACACAGTAAAACAATATCCAAAGAAAGAAAAACTAGAAGAAAATGTGAAATATTGAAAAAACAATGGCTCTGGAAAACAGATAGAGGAGAGAGACAATTTTAAAATTATTGGACTACTTTAAAGTCATGGTCAGGAAAAGAATCTTGACTTCATTTTTAAACAAATTTTACAGGAAAAGTGTCCTAATATTCTAAAAGCAGAGGGCAAAACAGAAATTGAGAGAATCCACCAATCTCCTCCTGAAAGAGAGCCAAAAAAATAGCCAAGTTACAGAACTCCCAAGTCAAAGAGAAAATACTACAAGCAGCCAAAACAAAACAATTCAAATATTGTGGTGCTGCAGTCAGGATTACTCAGGACTTAGCAGCATCTACATTAAGGGCTTGTAGGGCTTGGAATATAATATCCCGGGAGGCAAAAGAGCTTGGAATGCAACCAAGAATCAACTACCCAGCAAAACTGAACATCCTATTTCAGGGGAAAAGATGGATTTTTAATGAAACAGGGGGGATTTCAAATGTTCCTGTTGAAATGGCCAGAGCTGAACAGAAAGTATGGTCTTCCAGTACAGGACTCAGGTAAAGCAAAGAGATGGTGGACAACAAGAGTGAATTATGAGGGATTTAATGATGATGAACAGTTTGTATTCCTACATGGGAAGATGATACTGATAATATTCACATGAACCTTCTCATTTATTAGAGCAATTGGAAGGAACATACATACATACATATATATATATATGTATATATATATATATGTATATATATATGTATATATATATATAGAGACAAGGCACAGGAGGGAGCTGAATTTGAAGGTATATATTGTAAAAATTGAGGCAGTGGGCGAAAAGGAAATGTACTGTGAGAAAGGAACAGAGAGGTAGAATAGACTGAGATATTTCATGTAACAAATCCAAGAAATAGTTTTTGCAATAGTATGGAGGGAGGAAAGGTGGGGGAGAATGAGGGAGCTTCATTCACACTGGAAATGGCTCAGAGAGGAAACAGCATACATACTTAAGGTATAGAAATCTAGAAGAGAAAGGAGAGAAAGGGGATGGGAGAAAGGGGACGGAGGAAGGAAGGGGAGAGATGGGGATGGAGGAGAGGGTAGATCATGAGAGAGGATAGTCAGATATAATACATTATCTTTTTTACTTTTTGCAAGGTGATGGGATTGAATGGCCTGTCCGGGACCACAGGGATAGATGGGTGCGGGGACTCTGGGATGGGATGTAGGTTTGGGGCCTCCTGACCCCAGGGCTGGTGCTCTGTCCACTGCATCACTCAGTTCTCTCACAGCACACTTTTGATGAGGGACAGAGTGAAAAGAGAAAGAAAATATAATTGGTAGTGGGGAGAAATGGATGGAGGGAATTACAATCAGCAACATCAACTGTGGAAGTAACATCTCTGACAGACTTATGATAAAGAATGCAATCCACCACGAGACAGAGCTGATGGTATTGCAACACAGAAGCACAATTTTTTCCTCTTTCTTTCACTTTGTTTCTCATGAGATTTTTTTTTATTTTTGTGGAGGGGAGGGGGGGATTATGTTTACTCTTATAACAGGACTATTTTAGTAACATATAATTGAATAGATAAAAGATTTTTTTAAAAAAGTACATCCATGAAGTTTTACTTTGGAAAAATAGCAGACTGGAAAATAGATTAAGGAAGGATAATTTAAGAATTATTAGACTAGGGTCAGCTAGTTGGTACAATGGATAGAGTACCAGCCCTGGAGTCAGGAGGACCTGAATTCAAATCCAACCTCAGGCACAATAATTATTTAGCTGTGTGATCTTTAATCATTTAACCTCATTGCCTCACAAAAAAAAAAAAAAATTATTAGGCTACCTGAAATCCTGATCAAAGAAAAAACTTAGACAGCATCTTTCAAGAAATTCTCAAGGAAAACTGCTTTGACATCCTAGAATAACAATGTACAATAGAAATTGAAAGAATCTATCAATCACCACCTAAAAGAGATACCAAAATGAAAACTCCCAGGAATATTATGGATGAATTCTGGATCTACCAGGCCAAAGAAAAAAAATATTTCAAGTAGCCAGAAAGAAATCATTTAAATACCATGGAATCACAATCAGGATCATACAAGACTGAGCAATTCTAATTCTAGACCTTTGGTCTCTAAAGTCTTCAGGTCTAAGCCCTGGCCCAGTGAATGGATCCTCTCTACAATAACCCCAATAAGAGGTAAAATGGAAGCATCATCCCAACCATCTGACTTGTAAATCAGATTTCTCCACTTGTCTAAGAAATTTGTTCCCTTTTTCTACATACTGAAAAATTTCAATGGAAGTTATAGTTGCATATATTGAAAATAGATAATAAATTCATTATTTGGGGGATAATCTTATCAGGCTGATCTGACAAGAAGTGTAGACCTTGGAATATGATTTTCTAGAAGGTAAGAGAGCTAGGATTACAATTAAGAGTAACCTATCTAGAAAAACTGATTATAATCCTTCAAGGGGAAAAAGGGGGATATTTAATGAAATATTAATTTAATTTAAAGAAAAATTAATGAATTTTCAAGCATTTCTGATGAAAAGATCTGAGGTAAACAGAAAATATGATATTCAAATAAAATACTTAAAGAGGATTAAAAAGGTAAATATAAAAGAGAAATCACAATGGATTCAATAGGGATAAACTGTTTACCTTTCTATATGGGAGGTGATAAATGTAATTATGAATTTTATAATTATTAGATCAATTAGAAGAATTCTACATAGAAAGACAGTATGGGAGTGAGTTGAATATTTTGTGATGATGTAAAAAGAGCTAAGAAAGAGGTTACAGTGGGAGAAGGGGCAGGAGAGAGGAAGAATGAGAAAAATTATCTCACATGAAAGGGATGTACAAGGGAGAACTTTACAATGAAGAGGAAAATGGGGGATGGGTAAATAATGCTTGAGTTTCACACATCTAAATTGGTTCAAGGAGAGGAAAAATACACAAACACACACACAAACTCAATTGGTAATAGAAATCTATCTAACTGGGAAGTAAGAGGAAGAGGAAAAAGAAAGAAGGGAAGAATAAAAAGGGAGGATAAAACAGGAAGAATAGAAGAAAAAGAAAGATAAACAAGAAAATAGAATGGAGGGAAATGAATATTTAATAATCATAACTATAATGGTGAATGAGATGAACTCATCCATATAGGTGAATCAGATCACAGATTGGATTAGAAACCACAATAGATTGTTTACAAAAAATTACTTTAAACAGAGAGATGTACACAGAGTTAAAATAAGGTACTGGAGCACAATCTATTATGCTCGAGATGAAGGAAAAGAAGGTAGGGGTAGCAATTATGCTCTCAAACAAAGCAAAAACAAAACTAGACCTAATTAAAAACAATAAATAGGGAAACTACATCTTGATAAAAGGAACAGAATAGATAAGAATAGAATAGATAAGAAAGTAATAACAACACTAGAGATACATTCAAAAATGATATATTAAAAATTTGAAATAAAAAGCTGAATGAATTACAAGAAGGAATAGGGGATTACGTCAACTTTTTGCTCTCAGAGTTTGGTAAATCTAACCATAAAATACATAAGAAAGAAGTTAGAGATATAAATAAAATTTTACAAAAGTTAAATATAATAGCTCTTTGGAGAAAACTAAATGGAAATAGAAATAATATATAATTTTTTTCTCAGCTGTACATGACATCTTTACAAAAACTAACCATGTAGCAGGGCCTACAAATCTCACAACCAAATGCAGGAAAGCAGAGATACTAAATACAGCTTTTTCAGACCATAATGCTAGAAAAATTATATTCAATAAAGAGTCATGGAAGTATAGATTAAAAACTAAATACTCTAATACAAAAGAATGAGTGAGTCAAAGAATAAAACATAAAAACAATAAAGTCTTTAAAAAGAATGACAACAATGAAACAACATTCTAAAATTTTGGGGGTGCAACCAAAACTATATTGATGAGAAAAGTTATATTTCTTAATATGTACATCAATAAAAGAGAGAATGAACAGATCAATAAATTGGATATTCAACTAAAAATAACTAAAAAGAAGAAATTTATTTTGATGGTTTATTTTTATATTATTACAATAATCTTGTTGTGAAAATAAACATAAACCTCCCTCCCCCCCAAAGATAGAGAAACCTAAAGAGAAATGAAGTGAGAGAAAAAAAAAGTATATTTCTGTCTGTGTTTAGATTCCATCGACTCTGTCTCTGGGATGAGTTGCCTTCTTTATTGTTAAGTCCACCAGAGAAATTTCTTTGATATCTTTTCCCACAGTCACT
This sequence comes from Macrotis lagotis, assembly GCF_037893015.1. Taxonomy (NCBI): domain Eukaryota; kingdom Metazoa; phylum Chordata; class Mammalia; order Peramelemorphia; family Peramelidae; genus Macrotis; species Macrotis lagotis. The sequence goes on from NC_133658.1 coordinate 612,899,181, forward strand.
ATTACTAGCTGTATTTCCCTCCATTTTATTCCTCTTCACTCCTATTTACTCTATTCTCTCTCCTTTCACCCTGTCCCTTGCTCAGAAGTATGTTGTATCTGATTATCCTCTCCCAAAAGAAATTTAAAATCCCCAATTAAACACCAAAATGAAAGTTCTGAAAATCAAAAAGAAATTAACAAAATGGAAAATTTTTTAAATTGTACTAATCAAACCAAGAACATATTTATGAAAAACATACATAAACTAATGATTTATTTGATTAAAAGGGAAAGAAAAAAAATTACTAGTGTCATCAATGAAAAGAGTGGATGTACCACCAATGAAGATGAAATTAAAGCAATTATTAGACATTATTTTGTTTAATTATACATCTCTAAAGTAAAAAAATCTGTATGAAATAGATGAACATTTACAAATCTATAAATTTCCCAGAGTAATAGGAAAAAACTAAAATACTTAAATACTGCAATCTTAGAAAAAAATTATAGCAAGTCATCAATTGAGTAGCCTAAAAAATTCCCCAGGACCAGATGGATTTACAAGTATAGTCACCCAAACTTTTAAGAAAGAATTACAATAATATATAAACTAGTTGAAAAAATAGGCAAAGAAAGAGTTCTACCAAATTCTTTTTATGATACAAATATGATGTTGATACCTAAATTAGGAAGAGTAAAAATAGAAAAAAAGAAAACTATGGAACTGTTTCCTTAATGGATATCAATTCAAAAAATTTAAATAAAATACTGACAAAGAAATTACTGCAATATATCACAAAGTTCATACATTATAACCATGTGAGATTTGTACCAGAAATGCAGGGCTGGTTCAAGATTTAAAAACTATCAACATAATTAACAACAACAACAATAAAACCAATAAAAATCATATGATTATATTATGTATTTGCAGAAAAAGTCTTTGGCAAAATAAAATACACATCCTATTAAAAACACTAGAAAACTGGAATAAATGGAGCCTTTCTTAAAATGATAAATAGTTTCTAAATAAAGTCAAGAGTAAGTATTATCTGTAAAGGAGATAAACTGGAAACCTTCCCAATAAGATCAGTGGTAAAGCAAGAATGTCCATTATCACTACTATTATTCAATATTGTATTATAAATTCTCCCTATTGCAATAAAATAAGAAAAAAAGAAATTGAAGGCATTAAAAAGTCAATGATGAAATAAAATTATAACTTTGCCAATGTTATTATTTTATACCTAGAGAACTCTAGAGAATCAATTAAAAAGACTAGGCAAAAACAGCTAACAACTTTAGCAAAATTGCAGGATATAAAATAAACTTACATAAATCATCAGTACTTCTGTATACTACCACTAAAAACCAACAGAAAGAGATAGAGGAATTCCATTTTTATTAGCCACAGAAAATAAAAAGTACTTGACAGTATATCTACTTAGACAAGTCCAGAAATTATATACACAGAAATACAAAATACTTTTAACACAAACAAAAACAGATCTAAACAATATGAATTGTACATGGGTAGTCTAAGCCAATATAATAAAAATGCCAATCTTACCAAAATCAGTCCACTTTTCCAGTGTCATAACAGCCAATCTACAAATAAATTATTTTATAGAACTAGAAAAAATAATATTCATCTGGAAGAACAAAGATCAGGAATATCAAGTGAATCATTGAAAAAATTGTGAAGGAAAGTGGTCTCATGGATTCAAAACAATTGATACTGGATAACAGAGTGATGGATCAGTGGAATAAACTAGGTAACAAAATGCATAGTAAATAAATTGCTATATTACTCTAGTTTTTGATAAAGCCAAAGATCTAAGCTTTTAGAGTAAGAACTCAATATTTGCCAAGAGTTGCTGGGAAAATTGAAAAGCAACTTGTCAAAAACTAATCAAAGAACAGCATCTTACATCATACATCAAGCTAAGGTCAAATGGATAAATGATTTAGACATAAAGAATGATATTATAAATAAATTAGAGGAGCATGGAAAAATATAATTGTCAGATATATGGATAAGGGGAGAGTTTTTGACCAAAGAAGTAGTTCTGATTACATAAAATTAAAAAACTTTTGCACAAACAAAACTAATGTAGCCAAAGTTAGAAGGAAAATAAAAAATTGGGGGGAAATTTTACAGTAAAATTCCTTGATGAAGGCCTTTTTTTTTTTATCAAATATATAGGAAAATGAGCCAAATTTATAAAAATAAAAGCTATTCCCCAGTTGATAAATAGATGAAGCATATGAACAGTTATTAGAAAAAGAAATCAGAGATATCAATAGTCAACTAGAAAAAATGTTTTAAATCACTAATAAAGAAATTCCAATTCAAACAACTGACCCATCACCTCATAACTAGAAGATTTTCTAAGACAGAAAAGGAAAAATTATAAATGTTATATGGAATTTGTAAAAATTGGCACACTAGTAGAGTTGTGAACTAGTCCAGCTATTCTGGAAAATTTTGGAACTATGCCCAAAGAACTATAAAACTGTGAATATCCTTTGATATTCATATTCTTACTAGGTCTGACATCAGGAGGACCTGAGTATAAATCTCACATACTTACTAGCTGTGAGACCTTGGGCAGGACCCTTAACCCTGATTGCCTCACATCCAAGGCTATCTCCATTCTACCTGATTCATATCTGATCACTAGACCCAGATGGTTCTGGAGGCAAAAAAAGAGGTTAATGAAATAGCATGGCAGTCCCTTAACTCAAATCCAATGCACATCCATGTCATAACATCACCTCCTTGATGTCATGGTCTTCTTTGAGAATGAAAGAAAAACATCATTACCACTACTAGATCTGTTTTTCATGGAGATTTTTAAAAAAAGAATGTATTTGTACAAAAATATTGATAGTGGATTTTTTTTGTTGTGGCAAAGACTTGGAAATTGAGGGGATACCTACCTATTAATTGGGGAATGGCTGAATATGTTGTGATATACAACAGCAATAGAAAACTATTGTGCTATAAAAAATTATGAGCAGGATGGTTTCAGAAAAATCTGAGAAGACTTATATGAACTCATGAAAAGTAAAGTGAGTAGAACCAGGAGCAAATTGTACGCAGAAAGATAGTAACTCAACAAGGCAATGGTACAAGACAATTTCAAAGGATTCAAGCTGAAAAATGCTAATGATTTCTGAATACAGATAGACACATACTTTTTTTGCCTTCTATATTTTTCTTGGGGATTTTTTGTGTTTTCTCTTGCTACATGTCTAATATTGAAGGATGCTTTGTATGTCTTCACATGCATCATTTATATCAAATTGCTAGCCTTCTCAAGGAAAGGGTAAGGGTGAGAGGGAGAAAGAGAAGTTGGAATTCAAATTTTTTAAGTGATTGTTAAAAATTTATATGCAATTGGGAAATTTTTATTAAAGTAAAAATATTTTTAAAAATACAAAAGAAAGTAAATCCATTGGTGAGCACTCACAAGCTATAGTTTTAGGAGTACATATGCATTTATGTATCCTTGAACTTATCCTCACTAAGAACCCAATCTGCAAATCTGAGTATTGAGTTAGAGGTAACCCACAAAGGGTTCTGCAGATTTATTAATAACTTGTGACCCTGAGACATTCACTTTACTTTTCTGAACTTCAGTCTCTTCATCTCTAAAATTATGGGATTATATCTGATGACCACTAAAAAACCTTTCTAACTTTAAATCTATAACCATATTGGTATTTTTAATTGAATAAGAAATGATTTTCTGTCATCTTACCTCCTCCTATAGAAAAAGAAAAGAAAAACGTAGTAACACATATACATAGTTAAACAAATCTCCCATATGGTCCATGTCCAAAATTGTGGGTCATATTGAGTCAATAACCTCTCTATCAGGAGGTGAATAAGACTTTGTCTTTGGTTTATGGAATCTATAAGACTACTGTAACATAGAGTGGCCCTCCCTTACCTTAAGTCAATATGAAGTGAAGAGCACATGGAGAATGTAACAAGGGATGAGCCAAGGAGCCCAGTCCTTTTGAACATGCTCAGAGCTTCAATGATGTAATCCACCATGTGGAAGAATCTGAGGCATCTTCTTCAGAGGGAGTCATCATGATATGTAAAGGAAGTGCTCTGGAGAGATTTAGAGCAAGCACAGACATTTTAAGACTGGTTCTGGCCTGCTAACCACATGGTGAAAAGGAGTTGCTTTGATTGTCTGTGGTTGTCTAGCCAGTACTGGGGGAAATTTAAAAGTTGATCTCATCTTCTCCTCTCTGACATTTTCTTGGATGGTGTCATTCTAGTGAAAGACAATGCCATAAGTGGAGTTAGAACTTAGTGTTTGTTGTTTTGTTTTGGATAAAGGAGATTGGAGTTGACTATGACCTTATGAGCTTAGAAGGGTCAGGAGTTCAGGGAAAGAAGTTCATAACAGAGTTTGCAGGCAGCTGGTCCAGCTTTGAAGCCCACCAGAGCAAGGAATGACTTCTAGGATCTAACCTAGCTGTAGCTAAGACAAAGACTCACTCAGCATCAATACCACATTATGATAGTATTGAACCTAGTGGGACAAATGTTATATAGAAGTTGATTTAAGACTGAGTTCAATGTCCCCAGAATCAATGTGATATAGGGGAGAATGTGCCCCAAGGTGTAGTGGAGAGAATTGCACTGTATCTTCAAAATAAATATCTCTTTCTATAGGCTATATGACGTTAATTGGTTAAATGGAACAAGGCTAGTAATTGGTGGTTAACAGGGAAAGAAGGTATACTAGAACTTGAGATGTGAGTTGTTGGTGTTATTATAGAACAGATACCTCAACTTCTTAGGAATACCCCTAGATCTTGAAAAAGAACTATAGATAGTCATACTTTTGAATAATATTCATTGAACCTATGATCTTAATTATTCTATTACTGTCACAAGTGAAAGATCAGACACAATTTTATAATCTTCATGCTGAAATACTATAATAACTACTCATTTCAGCAAAGAATTAAATGTAAAACAAGTTATGTTAACCCTCTTCCAGGAAGCTTTTTAAATTATCAAAGGGATTCTATGATACTATTGACTCATCAGATAAGGTGATCTAAGAGTACAGAAGGTTAGGATTGCATTACAATGAGAATCCAGAATAGCAGTGTTTGAAAAACAACAGATTTCCTGCACATATCCCCAAATCTGTGCTCCTTGGTTTTGTGCTGTAGTTACAATGGAATCTGGCCAATATATATATATATATATATATATATATATATATATATATATATAATGTTCTATTTCCAGTTTAATGTACATTTAGGAAGTTAAAAGTCAATAAAGAGAATTAGATTCACTCCTTCAATAAGGCCATTATTTTAAAGCTCATTATTTCCCATCTGAGATCTCTTTATCCTCTCCCATTTTAAGAATACATTTATGTGCATCTCACAACTCAGAGTAAAGAGAACTTCTCACCCACTCTTTTCTCATAGCCTGTTTCCTTTGAAAAAAAAATCCCCTCTCTCTCTCTTTTTTTCTATATCTCAAGGACCGTTCTCTTCATATATAGATTATAGTATTATTCTATATTTACATACTATTTTACAATTTTTAAAACATTTTCATATACAAAATAATATTTATGAAAAGAAGGCAGGGCAGATATATTTTTTTTAGGTTTTTTGCAAGGCAATGGGGTTAAATGGCTTGCCCAAGGCCACATAGCTAGCTAATTATTAAGTGTCTGAGGTCAGATTTGAACTCAGGTACTCCTGACTCCAGGGCCAATGCTCTATCCACTGCACCACCTAGCCACCCCAGGGCAGATATTCTTATACTCATTTGGAAAATTAGATAACTGAGTTGCAGAAAGGCTAGTTGAGAAGTCAAAAGATTAATTATATTCAGAGTTGAGGTCAGAGGCTTCACTAGGACTGAGTGATGATGGGTCTTTGAGCCAGGACTCTGTTATGTAGAATATTTTAATAGTATTTATATTCCTTTTAACAGAATAGAAACAATTGAGTTTAATATTCATCTAGCAGGATCAATGAATTAAACCGAGAAATCACAAGATGCTGCTACTTACCCTTGTCTTACCTTGGTCCTCAAAGTTTCCCAATTGGTTGAACAAGCTGCAGTATATTATCAAAATGGAATACTATTTAGTTATAATAAATAGCAAGCAGAATGATTTCAGAAAAATTGGGAAAGATTGACATAAACTGATATAAAGTGAAGTGATCAGAACCAGGAGAACAGTAACAATATTGTATGAAGATCAACTATGAATGACTCAGTCATTCTCAGCAACACAACAATCTAAGACAATTAGAAAGGAATTATGATGAAAAATATTATCTGCCTACAGAGGAAAAAACTGATGGAGTCTGAATACATATTGAAGCATATAATTTTTTACTTTATTTTGTTCATTATTTTCTTGGTCTGTGCCTCCTTTCACAATTTGACTAATACAGAAATATGATTGTTCATGCATAATCTATATCAAATCGCTTACCATCATGGGGGGAGGTGAGAGGAGAAGGAGGAAGAATTCAGAATTCAAAATTTTAAAAAATGAATATTAAAAATGTTTTTAAATGTAACTGGTAAAAAATAAAATATTATTTTTAAAAAGTTTGATACCCCTCCAAAGAATAAAAATAAAATAAATAAATAAATAAATAAAATAAATAAAAAATAAATAAAACCTCCCTAACAATAGTCACATTGTCCTTGAGTCAGGCTTTATGTCCTGAACTCTCTTCTTGCTGAAATGGATTTAGTCTTAAAACATGACTTGGAGATATATTTCATATTTCAGGTGTTTTTTGTGAAACTTGCTCCAAGTGCTAAAGGTTAAGATAAGTTTCTAACTGGGTCAGGATTCAGAGACTCTTCCTTTCCAGACTTGTGTTCTTTCTACTACACTAGATTTCCTTTAATGAAAGATTGTTTTGAAGCAAATATTAAAATAGTATTGTTTGTCTTAAATTTAACTTGAAAATATATCATGAAAATTAAACATTGTTTATCACAATTTACCTTTGTAGATTTACTAAGATTTTTTTCTTTTTTCTTTCCTTTCTTGCTTTCCCTTTTTCTCATAGTTTTCTTTTCTTCCCCTATCCTTCCTATTATTCCTTTCTTTCTTGTATTTTTTTAAACAAAAGACTGTATCTTTCTGTCTTACGAGGACTAGAAGTACAGAATTTACCCACAGCTCAATCTCTTCTTATTAACACAGGAGCATTGACCTGGTCTATTTCTAAACTAATGTCATATTTAGTTCCCATATTCTATTGCCTTAGCCTCCTGTAGCTAGAAACTCCTGAACTCAAGAGATCTGCCAGCGTTTGTTTTCCTGAAAACTGGAGTAACATGTATATGCCACCATGGCCAACAACATTATCAAGATTTTTTCTGAAAGCATTTATTTCTGGTTATCACATTATTGTCATCAGTTTATATGTATAGGTGGATAAGATCAAAGTTGGAAAAGTAGTTTATTTTCTCCAAAGGACTTTGTTTGCAGCTAAGGTAGCTTCCAGTTAGGAGGTGGTGGTTTATTCATTGATCATTCCACCAATAAGCCTATATTCTCTAGGTGTTAGGCTAGGCACTGGGGATACAAAACAAAAGCAAATGTTAGCAATGGTTTAAAAAAGGGGGTATCTGCCCTCAAATAGCTTACCATGTATCAGAAAACACAATGTATACATTTAAGTAAATACAGAATATACAAAATCCAAAGTAATCTGGGTAAGGACATTAATTGGAAATGCCTTATATGGGAAATGGGAGGCAAACCTTGAGGGGAAACTAGGAATCATTAAAGGAGGTAATGAGAGAATGTTTTCCAAATATTGAGACAGGCTATACAAAAGCACAGAAACAGAAAATGAGTTCTCATGTATGAAGAGCTGAAAGTAAGCCTGTTTAGATAGTACATAGAATGGAAGAGAAATAAAGTGTAATAATAGACTGACACCTTGGGATTTAGCCAAATGTATGATTAGCTAAGACAGCTATTTACCATGCTTTTCCACCAAATTACATTTAAAGTAATTTTATCATACCATGATCATCTCTATCTCTCCAAAATGTGTACATTCAACTGACAGTCTATGGTACACCTAGGTCAAGTCTAGCACAAAGAGTTTTCATAGGGTTCCCTGAGGTCCCAATCATCTAACAATAGATTTTGCTCCCTACAAGATAATTCATCCAGAAAAATCAGCCATTGTTTTCACAAGAAGCTACTGCCAGAAATAGATTTTCTAGAGAAATTGAGGTCAAGGTGTTTGGACTGATAACAGGTATCACTGAGCCCACTGAATATGGATTTCACACTCACATCTCCAAGTTAAGAATTCCCACTGGATGCACCATCCCCCAACCTAATTCACAGAAGGCAATCCCTGGCTTTGCTCCAATCTTCCTAAGAAGGTTCATAATGAAGATGGTATCTGTGATATGGGTTTTACTCCTGAGAATTAAAGAGGAAAAATACAGAAGTGAACAGAGACCAAATGACAAAACTCTCTCCAAATAGAATCATAGAAGATAGATACTCTTCCTTGTCAGTTAAGAAACATTATTAAGTTTGTACTATAAATCAGTCCCTATGCTAAGTGCTAAGGATTCAAAAAAACAAGCAAATAAAAAAAGTCCAATCAAGGAGCTAATTACTACCTCTGAAGTTCCTCTCTGATTTGTTACCTATGTCACTCAGGACCAGTCCTCGACAAAATTGTAAAATATCAGATAATAATATATCTTAACTCTCACTATCCCTCTCTTCACTTCTTGTTTTTCCTTTCATTCTTCCCTTTCTTCTTTTCAACCTTTCCTTCTTAATTCCTTTCACCTTTATTTTCTTTCTACCTACCTCCTTTTCTTCTACATTCTCTCTTCTTTTCTCCCTCTGCCTTCTTTCCTTTTCCCCTTTATTCCTTCATTTTTCCTTCTTTCCTTCCTTCTTTTCTTCTTCTTTCCTACTAGAAAGGGAGCTAGTTATGTGCACAAAAAACTGATATAAAATAGGATGTGTGATACATACCACACTCCATCTTTCCCTATGCCCACATGTGCAATGAATTCACTACATTTGCATTGATTTAACTTCACAAGTTCTCAATACAATTTTTCTTCATCTTCTGCAAGAGATGTTGGTGTATGCATTGCATTTGCTTTCACAGTAATATTTTTGCTTATGCTCATCGTGAGCTGCCAATGCCAAGTAAGCCAGTATACCATGAAATTATCTTTCTTATTTCCTTTAAATATGGAAAAAATGCCAATCTTACCAATTCCATTATTTCTATCAGAAGCTATGAGCTATTTTGCCATTCAGTTGAAATTTCTTTTTATCTCCCAGTTTCCTTTATAACTAGGTAGTTAATGTTAATGATGCAGTTTCTCTCATAGTTTATCATAGTTTATTTTTTTAAAATCAATCATTCAACCAAAAAATATTTATTAAGTTCCTACTGCCAACTGTGTCACCAGACAAGTATCTCTCAATAAGAAACATAATTTTGAGGGAAGAAATCTTAAGATAACTAAAATAAGGGGAGGGGATAATTAATGAATGGAAAAGATCATGGAAGCTATTACTACTAGGAAGAGGTAATTCAGAAATTATGAACTATCAACTCACAAATCTAGTTTCTCATCTCTTCAAAATGTTGAGACTAACTTATACTGAATTCAAAGGTTTGTTTGATGAAAATATTGAAAAAACAGTCTTGCTAGTGACAGTTCAAAGTAATTATTCAAATAAATATATATGAAGAATACTTATTATTTGTTGAATATAAAAAAAATTCTTGAATCAGTAGGGCAACTTACAGCCTTAAAATTTCTCTTAACAAAATGCCTCATTTTTACATTAGGCACATAAAAGTTTCTATGATGGATGCAACAACAGAAACTATTTTGCCTAATTTACTCTGATTACTGTTACCAAATGAGAATAAAGTTGGATGATTTATTTTATTATAAAAATAAAACACTCTAACCAAAGCTGTTTGCCATAGTGATGAAGATGCCATGTGAAGAGTTCAAATGAAAGAGAGATTTGATATACATAGAGAAGTCCTTCAGATCCTTCTGTTATCAGATAATGTACTGATTGCAGCAATAAATGAAACAATTGAGAACCTAATTTAATAAGATTCATCATAACTAAAAAAGTGATTTGCCTTAACTGTCTACCTCTTCACTCAATTGTAATAATTTCCTAATTGAAGGTCCTCACTATCCTATATGCTACTACCAAAGTGATTTTTCCTCCCTTATTCCTCACACAGCAGTGAGGCTCCCTATTGATTCAAGAATAAAAGAGAAATTCCTCTGCTTAAGTTTTGAAATCTTTCACAATCCATCCCCAACCTATCTTTCCAGTCCCTTACATATGACTCCGTATCTTACACTCCAAGTCCAGTCAACTGGTCTTCTCTCTGTTCTTCAGATCTTATCTCCCCATCTCTCTTCCTTTATACTGGCCATTCCCTGTATCCGAAATGTATTCCCTTTTTGCCTAGCACAGTGCTAAGCACATACTAGGCACTTAATGAATGGCTGCTGTTTGATTTGATTCACAGAGGGAAAAAAAAACAAAAGGATGATGATTGTTTATTGGGCAGTCTATACAATGTAGTTATATGGACATGCCATAGAGTTGGCCTGTGAGTATATGTACCTTTTCCACACATTAATTTTCCTGAGGAGTGAGGGCTCAAGATGTAAACATATACAAGATATACATTGTAATTGAATAAAAGAGAAAAAGACAGGCAGACAGAGAGAACCATCAACCAAGGAAATCAGGAAAGGTTTCCCATAGAAGGTAAAATTAAAATGAGTTTGAAGGAGGTTAGGAATTCTTAGAGGCAAAAGTAAGGATGGAATGTTTTCTAGATTGGGGGAAGGTCTGTGCAAAGTCACAGGGGCATTAGACTGAATGTCACATTTGGAAAACAGCAATCAGAGTGATGAACAATATAACTGGAAAGGTAAGCTAAAATGATGCTATGAGAGGCTTTTAATTCCAAGTGAAGGGTTGCATTTTATCCCTGATGCAATTGGGAGATGTAGAGGTAAAGTAGTTTTCTGGTCAGATTTGTGCTAGGAAGATTGGGCAGCTCTGTGGATGATGGATTAGTGAAAAAAGAAGAGTGGAAGCCAGTGAATCAGAAGGATTTTGAATTAGTCAAGTGAGAGATTATGGTTGGAGGTGGGGGGAGTGTTGTAGAAAACATTAGGAAGTGATAGTAATGTTAAAAAAAGGGAAAGAGAGAGAGAGAGAGAGAGAGAGAGAGAGAGAGAGAGAGAGAGAGAGAGAGAGAGAGAAGAAAGAAAGAAAGAAAGAAAGAAAGAAAGAAAGAAAGAAAGGAAGGAAGGAAGGAAGGAAGGAAGGAAGGAAGGAAGGAAGGAAGGAAGGAAGGAAGGAAAACTTATAAAAATAAAATATAAAATATAAATATAAAACTTATAAAAACATAAAAAGTGGGGGTAAAGAAAAGGGTATAATCAGTCAGCCAATCTCAGAGTACTGATTGTAAGGGAGATTCAGGATTTTTTAGCATCATAGCAGGTGCTAAGCCTTTTTCACTCCCTCCTCACTTCCCTAAGTGACTCCAGCTTCATGGCTAGGGGCACCCTCAGCCCCTGACCCCCAGTGGGGGACTGGTGTTATTGCTGTGACTATATAGACCCTAGCAAAGTAACACAGCTGCTCACAACCTGGTCCGCTGTTGTTTTGAAGCACATATCAGGACTCAGGCTAGCTTGCTGAGCTAGCAGATTCATGTGGAGCTTTTTTTTCCAGCATCTAGTTGCCCTGTGGTCCATCACCTGGTATCTGCATCATCACCCCAGCCTTTGCAGCTCATGGAACCACACGCTCCTTCCCTGTGGGCTGTTCCGCTTAAATAGTTACCAGATGCAATCTTTAAAACACCCCCCCCCAGAAATACTCAAGGCAGATTGGGGCACAGAGCAAAGGGGAGGACAGCTCCTCCTTTCCCTAAAACCTTCTCAGACTGTTCAATCTTCACCCTTTATTCTCCAAAGGCCTGATTTATAATATGTCTTTATTCTACATCTGCAACCATTTGTTTACTTAACCAAGAGTGGGGGGGGGGGGAAATATGATGTTAAACTATCAAGGGTTTGACTTATACTTGGAAAACAAGGACATTTCCGAGGAGGCTTCCCCTCTTCCCTTTGTCAATTGTGTTTATGGGGATTAGAGGGTTCTGACATCCATGTACTTTGTGCTGATCTAGCCACAAATGACCATGTTTTAGCACAATGAAAGGGGAAAGGCAAGAGAGAGAAAGAGGGAGGCAAACAGTTGCATTGAATTCTCTCGATGACAAGAGCTTTCAAGCTTTCAAGCTATTGCTCTTTTGATTGCAGTGTTTGGTAGTGTTTTGTTTTGTGGGCATTTTTTTCCATATGGGTTTGAATAGAATTATCTCTGCTATCTCATAGGGGACAGCAAAAGAAAGAATGAAACCATGTCAATGAGTGGATTTATAATCCTCCAGTCATTGACTTGAAAGCAAGGTCCAACTGGCCCTAGAGAGGTTAGATAATCTGCTGTGTCAATGTGCACTATTAGAGTCTCTTAATTGATGAATTATTGACAAGAAGGACTCATTTAAAGTGGCTACAGTTTGTGCTATAAGTGCTTATTTAAGGAGATTTAATCTGTAAATTATTGAGGCTATAGAATGCAAAGATTCTTTCAAAGCCATTATCTGGCATTGTGTTCAGGCTATGAGAGCACCTTGAGAAGGAATTCCCTATGCCTACCCCCATTTCTCATCCAAATCCTATTGATCCTTCAAAGTTCACCTCCCACCTTTTTTCATGAAGCCATACCCAGGTATCTCACTAGATGTTGATCTCTCCTTTCTCTGAGCTCCTGTTTGACCTGTGCCCAGTATCGTACAACTGAACACTTAACTCTATCTTACTTTGTGGAATTAGCTAGTTCATTTTAGTGTATAAATCATATATATATATTTATATATATATATATTGGCTCTGTGACTCTAGATGAGTAAAACCATAGTGAAGGTATTTCCTATTTTGGTAGAAGGAGCTTCCTTACTCAAGAGTTTCCTATACCAATGAGATCACACATCCAGTTCCTCTTCTTATCTGTCCACCTAAGAAGTGCTGAACTCAATAGTACATAATCAACAAATACTTTTTGGTTTAACTTGGATCCTGACAAAGAACTGTGGGCTATGAACACAGCTGATTTGAGACTAGGTTCTTGTTCAGAAAGTGGCAACTTCACAGTTGCCAACCTCTGTTCTGCAAATGCTGAGAGTAATTCATGAAAGGAGAAAGAGAAAAACAAAAACATCTACTATTGTGAAGGTAAAAAGGAAATAGATAAAATTCAATCTTATAAGCAGTTGATGGTAAGAACAAATTATGGGGATGCATGAAAGGTAGAATAACAAGATGACATCGTAGATAGGACACTGAACTTAAAATAAGGAGTCCTGAGATCATATACTGCTTCAGACAGCTGTGTGAGCACAGGCAAAACTCTTAACCCAGCTGTGCCTGAGTTTCCTCATATGTGAAGTGAAGGGGTTGGGTCTCCTTGTCTTCTCAGATACCTCCCAGTTCTAAACTCATTATCCTAAGAATTCCTAAAATTGATCAGCATTATGTCTTTGGCATAGAATCCTAGAAACTTATAGCTAGAAGAAATCTGAGAGATCACCTAGTCCAACCTACTGTCCCATTCAGAGAAGTTATTATCTAGAGTCTATTTGAAGATTTCCTATGACTGACTTCTCAGAAAATAGGTATTTCATAACACTTTATGATAGATTCCAGTTTCCATAAGACTATAATAGACAGAGAATGTGCTGACCTGGTAGGAGTATCCTAACCTGAAAGTTTCCTATATTAATGAAATCATAGGTCCATTCCTCAAAGCTATTTTTTTTATCTGCCTAGAATTGTGTCTAGCCTATATAAGATTCTTGAAAAATTTGCTGTTCATTCATGTTTGACTCTTCATCACCCTATGGATCATATTATCCAAGGGGGTTTCTTGGCAGAGTATTGGAATGGTTTGCCAGTTCCTTCTTTAGTGGATTAAGTCAAATAGAAATTGAATGACTTGTCCAGAGTACGTATCTGGACAAGTCAGTAAGTATCTGAGGTTGGATTTGAATTAATGTCTTTCTGACTACAACAGTGTTCTATTCATTGAATCATTTAGCTGTTTCCTTCCTTAAAAGTGCTCATTGAATTGGATTGGATTGCCTTCTAGACAATAGGGAGTCATTGAAGTTTTTGGCACACCAAAGTTCACAGAAATCTAAGGTAAAATAGTCCCCTACTTCATCCTCTCTCCACCCTCCACTGTTGCCCCTAGTTTAGCATACCTAAATCCCATAACTTTCAGGCAAAAAAATATATAGAACTGAGAGGAAACTGTTCGAGGTTCCTACAAGAATTTCAACCAGGCCAATAGTCCATCATATCTTTTTTTTAAAGTTTTTGCAAGGCAATGGGGTTAAGTGATTTGCCCAAGATCACACAATTAGGTAATTATTAAGTGTCTGAAGCTGGATTTGAACTCAGGTCCTCCTGACTCCAGGGCTGGTGCTCTATCTACTGTGCCACCTAGCTGCCCCCATCATATCATTTCTAAAAAAGATTTTTATTTCCTTAGTTGGAAATGGTTGAAAGTACAATAAATAGGACACTAGATCTAGGGACAGAAAAATCTGAGTTCAGACTCATCCTCAGATACTAGCAAATCACTTAATCTCTGTTTATCTCCATTTCCCCAACTATAAAATGGAGGACCTGCCTCCCACAGTTGTTTTGAGGATCAAATAAGACAATATTTGCAAAAAGTGCTTAACACAGCCCCTTGAAAAATAGCCACTGACTATAAAAATGCTTATTCCCTCCCTTCCCTTCCTCAAGTTAACTTCATTTTGGTTCTTAAGAAGTCCAAGCAACTTGGACTTACTCTTATCAAAATCATACAATATACCACTGAACTTCAATATAGGGTCACTTTTTTTTAGTGGAAAATATACCTCGTCCAGCTAATATGTTGCTGAAGAATCTGTGGGCCAGCAATCTGTGTTGGCTCTGAGCCTTCAATACCTTCCATTCCAATCCATTCTGCACTCAGCAGCCAGAACAATTTTCCTCCAACACCATTTTTATCATGGCATTCCTCTATTGCCTGTCATATCAAATCTAAACTTTTTGGCTAGACATCTGAGATGATCCGTCAACTAGCCTGACCCTAGGTTGGAGGCCTCTACTCCAGCCAAACTAATCAGCATGCTTTTCTTTCATGGGCAACCTGCTCATTTCCATCTCCAGGTGTTTGCATGCAAAAACAAAAGCTCCCATTTATTTAGTGCTTTACAGTTTATCAAACATTTCTCCCACAATTTAATCCTGTGAGATAGGTGCTATGAATATGACTGTGAATTTTATAGATGAGGAAAATGAACTCAAATAAGTGAAGTAAATGACTGTTCAAGGTCACACTAGCATATGGAGGGTTTTTCCAAGATCTCTTGGCTCCAGGTCTGATAGTTTCTACTATACTACCTGACCTGTTTATTTCCTTCCTCCCAGTTCTGTCCCTTGCTTCCTGTCAGACTGTCAGTCACCACTTCCAGGAAATCTTTCATCATTGAATAACTCCATCCTGCTCTGTTTCTTTATCATCTCTCATTTTGCATAGGATATAGCATTTTGATAATAACTTCAATACCCCCCTTGGTGGCACTGGCTGGAAAGCACCAAGTGAAGCTGTGAAACAGGATTAGGGGAAGAAGGAGATGAAGATACTTGAGGTTCCAACTATGCATTGAGGACCCCCCAGAATAAGAGAGCAGAACTGAGAGCTCAGAAAAAGGGGTCTGGCCACCTGATCAAGTCTCTCTAGATCTCAGTATCCATATTTAAAAATAAATGACTTAGACAAACAGTGCTCTAAGTGGTTTTCCTGCTCTTTATAATTATCCTTCTATTCTTCTATGGGGCAAGGTCATAAATAGATACTAGTTCTGGTCCTCGATCAAGTATACCTGAATTCAAATGTGGTCTCTAGCCATGTAGCTATGTACACTAGGCAAGTCACTTAACCTCTGTCTACTTCAGTTGCCTCAACTGTAAAATGGGGATAACAATAATATCTACCTCCCAAGAGGTTGTGAAGATCAAATGAGATGATATTTGTAAAGCAATTAGCATAGAGGTGCTTAATAAATGGTTGTTTTTCTTCTCTTTCCCCCTACATTTCTCTTTTCCTCAGTGGTAATCTCTCTGGCTAGACTTGACCTATTCTAAGAATAAGAGTCTGCTTTGAAGTTTTTGCTGCCCCTTTTTACTCAGGTCTTTGGTATTTCCTATTTCATTTAATTTGTCATCTACTTTCTTTCCAAACACCTCTTTTGGCTATCAGAGTATTAACCTGAACCTACTTGTTCCTTTTGCTGGACAGTGGGGTTGTATCATTCTGGAGCTTGAACTCTCATTTAACTGATTAACCAAGTCACTAAAGCTCAGCAAGAAGAGTTAAAAAAGAGGGAAGGGGAGCTGAAACTTTGTTTAGCATAGATATCTTAGGGACAGTAAAAATGCTTGAACTCTTGAAACATACATAATATTTGAGTTTTGCACCTATTTAGTGAGATAAAATAAGAAGTTACAATATGGCAGTTCTGGATTGGTCCTCCAGGGTCTCCATGGACCCATTTTCGGATCCCAGAGTTCCTCTATCCCTACCCAAATTGCCCCAGGAACCAAAATTGTTAGGAAAGGAGCTAATCACCTCCCCTTGATAGATATAATGCTCTATACAAAGTTTTGCTTCCTTTTATATTATAGTTATCTGTTCTATTTTTCAACTTGGGTGTTGATTTTCCTAGAGAAGGCATAATATCTTCTATTTCTTTGATATTCCCAGTAAAAGCAACCTGAAGAAGATCATTTATATAGTAAAAAATTCCATGGAATACAGTAAAATGGCCCATGGAATAAGAAAAAGGCATTGTAGAGGGGGGAGGACATATTATATAATAAAAAGAGCATTGAATTCGAAGTTAGAATCTATATTTTGAAATTTGTGATCAGTGTGACCCTGGATAGATATGTGATTTCATTTCTTGGAGTCCAAGTCTTTTCATCTTTAAAATGAATGGTGGACAAGATTATTTCTATGCTTTTTCCTAGCTCTAAAATGCCCTGATCTATGGTATTTCCTATGTATTCTTAAAGAAACTATCTTTAGAAAATGGAACCTCAGGCTGAAATGTAATATTTGAGCATCTGGGGCACTGCTATTATTCATATTTCTTTTTATCTATTGTCCTTATAAATTCAACACTAAAATAAGTTTTTGAGAAAACCTGTGTACTTCTGCATTTCATTTTTAAAGCCTGTAGGGGGGAAAACCCTAAATATCTGTCATTTATCTTTCATCTCTTATTCTCCTTCATTGTTCTGAAGAGGATTTGAATGTTTTTTCCCCCTTTGTAAATTAAAATTGAGTTCACACTTTACTAACTTTTAACTGTTAGGAATGTTTCTTTAGTCAGAGAATCTGACTTTGTTCAATTTGACCAGTTCTAATTTGGAGTTCAAGTAGAAAGGGGTTTGGTATTGTTGGAATGCTAGAGAAGTTATTCAGTTAATGGTTGTATGGTAGCTGAATAGTTACAGATGTGGAAATTTAAGTGGAAGCAACAGTTTCAGGGATGGGCAGACTTCAAAGTCTTGGTATTTCAAAATGGATAAAATTTGGCAGAATTGCAATATTAAAATTTATTTTCTGATACTATTATCTAGCAGCAAAGCTATCACTTTGTACACAATAAGGTAGTGCTAATGAATCTATTGAATCTAATCTTCATAATCATGCTATCTCCAAGGTAGAAAATTAATTGGATGAAGTTAAATATCCCCTTTTCATGTCAACAAAATTGGTTTTTCTAGGGATTAAAGGATTAACGTGGTGTTAAGTCCCTAAAGAGGCTAAAATACTTTATTATTCATTACAAAACACAAAGATTGGACCGTTATTTTTTTCTGATGTCACTGCTTTGGGTTTTATTAGAGAAGAAATGAACAATGCTGTTAGTGATAATTTCAGAACCTCCTCCCACACTTTGAAATTCATATAATTCTCTGTTTACAAACTCATTCCCTTTAAACTTGCAGAAACATTTGGAATGTGTTGATGCTATTACACAGAAGGAATCCTTTCAAAGCCTGTTCTCAGAAGTGAAATGACCAGCAAGAGCAAGGGCAAACTTTCAGTTAAGTCACTGGAGCTGTAAAATGTAGCATTCTATATTGATGTTCAGCCAGCTACAGACCAGAAGAATACAATTTCCAGCATTCAACAGGGAAGAAAACTTCTGGTTAGGTCAGAGAACAAAGGAAGATGGGAGATAAGGCATCTAAAGAAAGGAGGAAGTCTCTTTTTGTTTCATTTTCAAACTGGTCTGGCACATATGTATGCTGTGCTTCATATATGACAATATAGATTATTGACTCACCATGACAACATAGTCTATTGATCCACTATTTGAAGGAAAGCATGCTTTGAATTCTATATTCAGCAGTTGAGAATGAGTTCATAATAATATTAGAGTTTTAAGAGATCTTATTTTGAAGCCCTTCTTTTTTTCAAATGACAAAATTGGAGCTTAGAGAAGGGATTTAATTTGTTTTACCAATTGCCACACAACTAGTAAGTGGCAGCATGAGAATTTGAACTCAAGTCTTCAAACTTGATGAGTTCCAGAGCTTATTCTGTTAAAATATGCTACATCAAATCAATCACTAGTTTTTAACCTGGCCTCCCTGGGATAAAGGGCACATGTTGGTATAATAACTGGATGGAATTAGGGGGTTTGTGAAAATGGAACAGAGAAAAGATAACTGGCTCACAGAGGGAATGAACCCATGACTTTGGCCTCATTAGCATTGGCATCTAACCCATTGAGTTAATCAGCCAAAGATCCAATTCGCCATGCTCGGTTAGCATGGATACAAACCTCATCCTAATTGGCTTGAGGTAGGCTTTGGACTTCATAGTCACAACTGCAAAAATAAAAAAAAATTAGAAAATATGAAAATTTGTTAAAGGAAGGGGAGCACTTCTATACTAGAAATTATTTTTTGCACAGGGTAAGAAACCCATGATATAGTTTTGCTATGTTTGTGTGTGTTTGTATATACAGAGAGAAGGTACTGCTTTAATCATTTTATGTTTTGATTATAAAATTTAATAATATTTGTATATTTTTTTACTTTTGATAAGTGATTTTACATCTACTATCTCATATAAAATGATTTTGAAGTTAAAAGGAACCATAGAGATGATTTAGTCCTAAACTTCTTTGCCTCCCCTCTGCTTGAGGCCCAAAATTGATTAGGGACTTATATAAGATCATACAAATAATAAGCATCATATCTACTTGGGTTCAAGCTCTAATCTAGAACTCTTTTCATTACTCCAGGCTGCTTACTTAGGAATCATAGGAACATAGATATAAAACTAAAACAGATTTTAAATAGGACAAACCTCAAAATCCCCATGTTCTGATGTTTTTCTATTCTCCTTCTTTGAAATTTACATTTCGATGATAACTTTGCAATGTTCAAGTAACTTTTGTAATGGAATTGTAGTGCATCAACAAATCTGGGGGGTGGCTGGTGGTGCATGGGCCCTGGAGTCAGGAGTACTTGAGTTCAAATCCAGCCTCAGACACTTAATAATTACCTAGCTGTGTGGCCTTGGGCAAGCCACTTAACCCCATTTGCCTTGCAAAAAACCTAAAAAAAAACCAAATCTGGCAAAGTATTGGAAAATTAGTCCAATAAAATGTGAAGAGATAGAGAGAGAAAGAGAAGAGAGAAAGAAAAAAGAGAAAGAAGAAAGAGGAAGAGAGAGAAAAGAGGAAAGAAAAAAGAAAGAAAGAAAGATAGAAAGAAAGAAAGAAGAGAGAGAAAAAGAAGAGAGAAAAAGTAAAAGAGAGAAAAGAGAAAGACAGACAGAAAGAAAGAAAGAGAAAGAAAGAAAGAAAGAAAGAAAGAAAGAAAGAAAGAAAGAAAGAAAGAAAGAAAGAAAGAAGGAAAGAAAGAAACCTTGAATGATGGGCACTTGACTTCTTCCATCTAAAAAGAGAATGTCCATCTGGGCAAAATCTTTAATTTACAGATTGGGTAACTTTAAGTCACTTACTTAGAATCACACACATAATAAGTGCCAGAGCTAAGATATGAACACCAACCCTCTGAAACCAGAGTTAATGCCCTTTCTGCTGCACTTCTGTGAAGGCAGGTAGACATTATCTCCATTTGAGGAAAGCTGATGTACAGAAAACTGGTTTGCTCAAGGTCACAGGGAGAACTAGACTTAAAACCGAATTATTCCCACATGTCTGGATATTCCTTATTGGATTAACATGTTGAATAGAACTGTGAACAGCCATTCATCTTGTCGGGTGGAGACAGGGGTGAGGGGTGGGGGTGGAGATTTGTATATCATTAAAGTTTTGGAAGCTGCCACTTTCTTTCCTCCAAGAGAAAAAGGGAATTTCCATTGAACAAGTAGGTCTTTAAGTCAGTCTGAGAAAAGGGACACTGTTTAGTGAAGAGAGAAGAATTTGCTGGAAAGAAATTCCACAATGTTTATAAGTGGGTTTTTTTTAAAGCCTCTCCCTACCATAATCCATGCCTACCAAGGAAAGGAGAGGAAATTCCAGGAATAACAGCAGAATCAGGAAAGTGAGTCATATTCTCTGTCCTCTTAAAAGAAAAAAAAGTCTTTTGTCACTTCAAAACTTTAGAAGTTGTTCTATTATTATTATCATGTCACCATAAACCAAGAAGTTAAAATGGAATTCTTATTAAGCATTCCTAATGTTCCTACTCCAGAATCATAAAGCATATTTAAAATATGAAAAGTTTCATTCAAGACTCAAGTGAATCTAGAAAAGCAGGAATTGCAATCATTCTATCACACTAAGCAAAAATCAAGATCTTATATTATCACTAAAAACAAAAAGGAAAGTTACATTTTTTTAAAAGAACCACAGACAATAAATTAATATCACCAAATATCTACCACCAAATGGCATAAAATATAAATCCACAATAAAAAAGTTAACTATTTGAAAAAATGATGATCATAAGAAAAAAATAGTGAAAGATAGTAATCTTCCTGCCTGAGGGGTAGATAAATCTAAATCAAAAGATAATCCAAAGAGAAAACAGAAGATGAGAAATGTATTTTAAAAGACATAAAAAAGGGACACCAGTTTTTTCAGAGATGAGCATTATAAAATTATAGACACAGCACCTATTTCTTAATTTACCTTCCCATTGGTTAATAAAATGAGACCTTGAAACTTGAGCTGCTAGGGAAGCTAGGTGGTGCAGAGGATAGAGCACTTAACCTGGAGTCAGGAGAACCTAAGTTTACATCCAGCCTCAGACACTTAATACTTCAGCTGTTTGATCTTGGGCAGGTCACTTAATCCCATTGCCTTGCAAAAAACCCCAAAAAATGAAAATATGAGTTGGTTTCAAAGAATGCCTGTTGTTATTGCTATTGTCATTTTTTCCCATAAAATTCTATTTCCATAGCTATTTAAACTAGGACTTATCCTAGGCAGCCAGCAGATAAAATAATACCCTAAATCCACATGGTCTTGAGGAAAAGACATTGGACAAGGAATCAACAACATTGCATTGGGAGTCCAAAAATCAAAATCCCCTCCTTGGTTCTACTAATCAACTATGTGGCAGTTGAAGAAGAAAAGAGATGATTACAAAGAGCTCCATCAAAAACAAATCACACCCAACTATTGAATTATTTTCTTTAAAAAAAAAAAAAACAAGGTTACTAAACTAGTAGGTCAAGATAACAATAAATACAGTTTATATTTTAGCAAAGTTTTGGTGAAAGTCACTTGCATGATTCTCTTGCATGGAAAATATGAAAAGATTTAAATTAGACAAAAACAATTAGATGTATTAGGAATTAAAATGACTCAAAAAGTAGTCATTAATGGTTAACTTGGATTTTGGTCTCCAGTAGAGTACTCAGAGATGTTTAATAACTTTTATCAATGACTCAGACAGAGAAATAGAAGACGTGTTTATTAGAATTGCAGATTGTACAAAGCTGGGAAGAATAGTAAACATACTGAATTCTTCCTTGACAACTGTGGCATCCTTCAAGTTCCAACATAAATCCCATCTTCTCCAGGAAGCCTTTCCCAAGCCTCTTAATTCTAGTGCCTTTCTTCTCTATTCTATGTAGAGCTTGTTTGTACATGTTTGCTTGCTTGCTGTCTTCCCCTATGGACTGTGAACTCTTTGAAGTCAGAGGTTGTCTTTTGCTTCTTTTTGTATTCCCTCAGAGCTCAATACCATATCTAACTTTTAGGAAGCACCTAATACATGTTTATTGATGGATTGATTGTTGGATGACAGAGTCAAGATCCAAAAAATATCCTAATAAACTAAAACATAACACAAAATTCAACAAGTATAGATGGCAAAGTGTTATACTTGGATTAGAAACATTCACTTTACAAGTCCAAGATGGGAAAGATATGTTTACGTAATAGCTCATCTGAGAAAAATCTGGGGTTTTTAATGGACTATAAAGTTGATATTAATCAACAACAGGATGATGTAGACAAAGAACAACTGAGATCTTCAGTTGCAATAAGAAAGGTATAGCCTTCCAAGAATCAGGAAGTCCCATTTACTCTGTCCTTTTGAGACCACAACTGTAATAATATGTATGATTATAGGCACCACAGTTTAGGAAGGACATAACTAAATCAGAATCTAGAATAACTACAAAGATGAAGGATCCTAAGTTCATATCATATATTTTTTCAGGTTCTGTATGAAAATGAGGCTCATTGTTTGCACAAAATGAGGTACACATAAGTCATCAGGCTAATTAGGCAATTGTTGATTCAGTAAATGGAGCATTGGACTCTACAGTCAGGATGATTTGAGTTCAAATCCAGACTCAGATATTTATTACCTCTGAGACCCTAGGAAAGTTGTTTAACCTATTTGTCTCAGTTTCCTCAATTGTAAAAAGGGGGCAATAATAGATAGAACCTACCTCATAAGGTTGTTCTGAGAATCAAATGAGATAATATTGGTGGGGGGATACTTATCCCAGTAGCTAGTACATAGTAGGCACTATTATAAATGCTTAAGGGTGGCAAGGTAGTAAAATGGAAAGAGTGTCAGGTATAAAGTCAAAAAGATGAGTCCAATCCAATCTCAGACACTATCTGTATGACCCAATGGGATCCTATTTCCCTGTTTCCTTATCTATAAAATAAGAAAAACGAAGTGGAGAACTACTCACTATCTATGCTAAGAAAATTCAAATGGGGTCACAAAGAATCAGTCACAAATAAAATGAATAAACAACTACAAAAAAAAGAAGCAGAGAGACAGAGATATAGATAGAAAACAAAGGTACAAATATGCACTTTAGTATAGAGGACAGGGGACTGGAAAAGCAAATATTTCAAAAACAAAAGATATCAATAATTTTTCTTTTCAAAGAAATGCATTCCTGGGAGATAATTTTCTAAAGGCAATTCAGTCCAATCCCATCTTCCTATTCTGGGTCTAACATGGTTTTCATATGTATCATCTATCCCACTTAAGTACTCCAAAGGGCAAAGTATTATAGACTGTTCTTCTGACAGCATACCATAATCTGGATAATCATTGCTTTCAATTTTAGACTGGATATTGGGAGAATCCCTCCTTTCTAAAAATTCAAGTTTACCAAAGCAGAATAGGTCACCTCTAGAATTAAGAGGCTCCCCCCTCATTAAAAGTCTTTAAGTATAGACTAAATGACCACTTGTAATAGAATAGAAATTCCTCTATAGTGTGAGCTGTTGGGCCTTCTAATTCTAAACTTCTGTGACTCTGAAATCATTTGGACAGGTCCCTCTCTATCTAGGCCTCTGTTTCCTCATCAGGAAAATAAGAGACCATGATGATCCCACAACTCATTTACTTGCCCAAATTCACACACCTGGCTCTCAAAATCAGAACCCAGGCTCCATGATTCCCTTGGTTTTTCCATGTTATTGTACTGCCTTCTTTGAAGGAAAAAATTATAGAGGGAAATAAACATATTATAAAATTATGTTATTGCTTGAAATGACTGTTAATTAACACCTGGAGGAAAGGTTTTCATAGTTTGGATGAGATCCATTTGTAGAGGATAAGCAAAAATATTTTCAATTAGATAAGTATTTGATTAAGATCTATTATATTTAAGATTCTCACTGTTGAGGAATTCAAAATTTTTTTAAACAATTATACCTTGCCCTCAAGGAGCTTAGGGGAGCTTTTCCTAACAAGGAAAAAAGTGGCCAAAGATAAGCAGAACTATAAACCACTGTGTGGATCAAGATCCTACATAGGAGGTAGAATCTTTTTTTTTAAGATTTTACTTATTTTGAGTTTTACAATTTTCCCCTTAATCTTACTTCCCACCCCCCCTACCCCCCCACAGAAGGAAATTTGTCAGTCTTTACATTGTTTCCATGGTATATATATTGATCCAAATTGAATGTGATGAGAGAGAAATTATATCCTTAAGGAAGAAACATAAAAGTATAAGAGATAGCAATATCAGATAATAAGATATCAGTTTTTTTTTCTAAATTAAAGGTAATAGTCCGTGGTCTTTGTCCAAATTCCACAGTTCTTTCTCTGGATACAGATAATAATCTCCACTGCAGACAGCAATTGTCCCCGATTGTTGCACTGATGGAATGAGGGAGTCCATCAAGGTTGATCATAGAGTCCATGTTGCTGTTAGGGTGTACAGTGTTTTTCCTGTTTCTGCTCCTCTCGCTCAGCATCAGTTCATGCAAATCCCTCCAGGCTTCCCTGAATTCCCATCCCTCCTGGCTGCTAATAGAACAATAGAGTTCCATGACATACATATACCACAGTTTGTTAAGCCATTACCCAATTGAAGGGTATTCATTTAATTTCCAATTCTTTGCCACCACAAATAGGGCTGCTATGAATATTTTTGGACAAGTGATGTGTTTACCCTTTTTTCATTATCTCTTCAGGGTACAGACCCAGTAGTGGTATGCACATTTTTGTTGCCTTTTGGGCATAGTTCCAAATTTCTCTCCAGAAAGGTTGGATGAGTTCACAGCTCCACCAACAATGTAATAGTGTCCCAGATTTCCCACAGCCCTTCCAACAATGATCAATATCCTTTTTGGTCATAATGGCCAGTCTGAGAGGTGTGAGGTGGTATCTCAGAGAAGCTTTAATTTGCATTTCTCTAATAAGTAATGATTTAGAGAAATTTTTCATATGACTATGGATTGCTTTGATCTCCTCATCTGTAAATTGCCTTTACATGTCCTTTGACCATTTGTCAATTAGGGAATGGCTTTTTTTTTAAATTTGACTCAGTTCTCTGTATATTTTAGAAATGAGCCCTTTGTCAGAAACATTAGTTGCAAAGATTGTTTCCCAGTTTACTACATTTCTTTTGATCTTGGTTACAGTGGTTTTGTCTGTGCAAGAGCTTTTTAATTTAATGTAATCAAAACCATCTAGTTTCTTTTTGTGATGTTCTACAGCTCTTCCTTAGCCATAAACTGCTCCCCTTTCCATAGATCCAACAGGTAAACTAGTCCTTGATCTTCCAGTCTGTGTATAATATTGTTTTTATGTCCAAATCGTGTATCCATTTTGATCTTATCTTGGTATAGGGTGTGAGGTGTTTATCTAATCTAAGTTTCTTCCATACTAACTTCCAATTTTCCCAGCAGTTTTTATCAAAGAAAGAGTTTTTATTCCAATAGCTGGACTCTTTGGGTTTATCAAACAGCAGATTACTATAATTGTTTCCTGCTATTTTACCGAGTCTATTCCACTGGTCCACCACTCTTACTTCTTAGCCAATACCAGACAGTTTTGATGACTAATGCTTTATAGTATAATTTTAGATTAGGTAGGGCTAAGCCACCTTCTTCTGCACTTTTTTATTGAATCCCTGGAAATTCTTGACTTTTTGTTTCTCCATATGAATTTACTTACAACTTTTTCTAACTCATTAAAGTAATTTTTTAGAATTTTGATTGGTAAGGAACTAAACAAGTAGTTTAGTTTTGGTAGAATTGTCATTTTTATTATATTAGCTTGACCTATCCATGAGCAGTTGATGTTTGCCCAGTTATTTAAATCTGATTTAATTTATGTGAGAAGTGTTTTGTAATTGTTTTCAAAAGGTTCTGAGCCTACCTTGGCAAATAGACTCCCAGGTATTTTATCTTATCTGAGGTTACTTTGAATAGGATTTCTCTTTATAGCTCTTCCTGCTGTATCTTGCTAGTCATATATAGACAAGTTGAGGATTTATGAGGGTTTATTTTATATCCTGTAACTTTGCTAAAACTGCTAATTGTTTCCAGTAGTATTTTGGATGATTTCTTGAGATTCTCTAGGTATACCATCATGTCATCTGCAAAGAGTGGGAGTTTTGTCTCTTCCTGCCCAATTCTAATTCCTTCAATTTCTTTTTCTTCTATAATTGCAGAAGCTAACATTTCTAACATGATATTGAATAGTAGTGGTGATAATGGGCATCCTTGTTTCAACCCTGATATTATTGGGAATGCCTCTAGCCTCTCCCCATTGAATATAATGCTTTTTGATAGTTTCAGACAGATACTTCTATTTATTCTAAGGAACAGTCCATTTATTCTTACACTCTCTAATGTCTTTAGTAGGAATGGGTGCTGTATTTTTTCAAAAGCTTTTTCAGCATCTATCGATATAATCATATAATTTCTGATAGATTTGTTGTTGATATAATTAATTATACTAACAGTTTTCCTAATATTGAACCAACCTTGCATTCCTGGTATAAATTCTACTTGGTCAAAAATGTATTATCCTAGTGATAACTTGTAATCATTTGGCTAAGATTTTATTTAAGATTTTTGCATCTATATTCATCAGGGAGATAGGTCTATAATTTGCTTTCATTGTTTTAATTTTTCCTGGTTTAGGTATCAGCATCATATTGGTGTCATACAAAGAGTTAGGTAGAGTTCCATCTTCCCCTATTTTTTCCAAAGAGTTTATATAGAATTGGAACCAATTGTTCCTTAAATGTTTAGTAGAATTCACTTGTGAATCCATCAGGCCCTTGAGATTTTTTTTCTTAGGGAGTTCAATGATAGCTTGTTGAAATTTTTTCTGAGATAGGGTTGTTTAGGTATTTAATCTCCTCTTCATTTAACCTGGGCAACTTATATTTTTGTAAATATTTGTCCATTTCACTTAGATTGTCAAATTCATTGGCATAGAGTTGGGCAAAATAATTCTGAATTGATACTTTAATTTCTTCCTCACTGGTGGTGAGTTCACCTTTTTTCATTTATGACACTTGCAGTTTGGTTTTCTGCTTTCTTTTTTTTAATCAAATTGATCAGAGTTTTATCAATTTTATTGGTTGTTTCATAAAACCAACTTTTGGTTTTATTTATTAATTCAATAATATTTTTGCTTTTGATTTTTTAATTTCTCCTTTTATTTTTAGAATTTCTAATTTGGTATTTAATTGGGGGAGCTTTAATTTGTTCTTTCTCTAATTTTTTTTACTTGCATATTTAGTTCATTGATTTCTTCTTTCTCTACTTTATTCATGGAATCATTTGAAGATATAATATATCCCCTGACAGTTGTTTTGGTATGTTGTTTCATTATTGTCATTATCTAGGATAAAATAATTTATTTTTCTATAAATAAATAAATAAATAAAATGATTTATTTTTTCTATTTGATCCATTCATTCTTTAAAATGTTAGGAAGATTTTCCTTACATCAAGTCTAAAGTTGCTTCTTCAATTGTATATTGCCCTACAAATATTTCTCTTGTGAGACTGATCCTTGTTCTTATGGAACTTAAACTCTACTGAGGAGTTATCACAGTCATACAGAAATATAAATATAAGGAGAGAGAAAACTCTGACAACTGAAGGGAATAGTAAAAAAAAAAAAAACTTTTAGTAGAATGTGGCACCAGAGCTAATCCTTCAAAGAATCTAGGAATTCTAAGGCATAGAGGTGAGGAGAAATACTTTCCAATTAAGTTATGCCCATATGAGACAGAGACAGAAATGGAATACTAAGATCTATGAAATGAATAAAGGAGAATAATACGAAAAGTCTTAAAAGGTAGGTACCCTACTTGACTCACATAACCACTATATTAATTCAAATCTTCATTACTTTTTTCCTGGATTTCTGCAAATGCCCCTAATTGATCTTCCTGCTTCAAGTCTCTTGCTTCCAAAGTGATTTTTCTAAAGCACAGGTTTGACCATATCACTTCCTTAATAAATTCCAACAATTTCTATTGCTTTGAGCATGAATTGTGTTTTGATAATCAAAGTCCTGACTCCAACCTAATCTTCCGCTTTTGTTATATATTTTTTTTCTCTTCAGATTCAATAGTCTGATCAAATTGCCCTACTTAGTATTTCTTATTTATGATATATTTCCCACCTCCAAGTTTTTGTGCTTGCTATCCCCAAGACCCAGAATCTACTGCATTCTAACCTCTGCCTCTTAGAATCTTGTTCTCTTCAAAACTGAGGACAAATGATAACATATACATGAAGTCTTTAACCATGGATGCTTTTTCCTATTCTCCCATTACTTTTTATTTCTCATGTA
Organism: Macrotis lagotis; assembly: GCF_037893015.1. Classification (NCBI taxonomy): domain Eukaryota; kingdom Metazoa; phylum Chordata; class Mammalia; order Peramelemorphia; family Peramelidae; genus Macrotis; species Macrotis lagotis. The sequence continues at coordinate 612,927,957 of NC_133658.1, forward strand.
TTTATTTATATAGGAAAAAGCAAGTAGGTATTTACTAGATGCTTGACTGAATAAGGATAAGGCAGAGGGAGAGATGAAAACAGCATATCATCATCAGAGAAACATCTTAGTTTAGGATGATTGAGATGGTCTAGTCAGAGCTAATAGTGATATCTAAAGTCTAACCATCCCCATAGGTGACAGAGGTGGAATGAAGAGGTTAGGATTTAGAGATTAAAGAGATAGATGAACTGGTATACTAATGTATAAAAAAAGGGTCCATTAACCTATACACCTATAAACTGTATACTAAGGCAAGGGAAAAGAAGACTATGAGCTAAAAAATAATAATGACTCGCACTTAAATGGCACTTTGAAGTTTACAAAATTAACAAGTTTTAACGTATTTTACTTACATAACAACCATGAGAGTAGGCACTATTATTATCTTAATTTTATTGATGAGCAAACTGAGGCACATAGGGGTTCAATGATTCATCCAGGGTCACATAGTGAGTGTCTGAGGATGGATTTGAATTCAGCTCTGCTTGACTCAAAGAATTCTTTGGGAAAGTTCAACTAAATATGCAAAAATATTTGTAGCAGCTATTTTTTTAGTAGCAGAGAATTAGAAATTGAGGGGATGCTCATTAGTTGGGGAATGTAAATTGTGATATATGATTGTAATGGAATACTATTGTGCTATAAGAAATGACTAGCAAAATGGTTTTAGAAAAAGCTGGGAAGATTTTCATAAGTTGATGCAAAGTGAAGTGATAAGAATCAGGAGAATATTCTACACAGTAACAGCCATATTGTAATGATGAACAACTGTGAATGGCAGCTATTCTGATCAGTCTAATGATCCAAGATAATACTGAAGGACCCTTAATGAAAAATGCTATCCACCCCTAGGGAGAGAACTGATGAACTCAGTTGCAGATTAAAGCATAACTTTTTTCACTTTATTTTTCTTGTGTTTTTTTGCAACATGACTAATATGGAAAAGTGTTTTGCATGATTTCACATGCATAATTGATATCATATTGCTTGCCTCCTTAATGGGTGGGAGTGGAACTGGAGGAGGGAGAGAATTCAGAGCTCAATATTTTTTTAAATGAAAGTTAAAAATTAATAATAATAATAATAATAATAATCCTTATTTTAAAGGAGAAAGCTGAAATCCTTAAGAAAGTAGAGAAAGTGACCTGAAATTGTGCGGGTAGCTGTAATAAGGAACTAGATCAGTTAATATAGATGATTTGAATGAAACTTACAAAAGAAAAATTATTCAAACATAGTGGCAAACAGATGATTCCTTTGCAGGAACAGGGTGTAGGAGTGGTTTTCCAGTGGAGCACCACATACAATGTTAAATTTTTCTGGAGAATTGATCAGTTTTGCTGATTTTTTCTCTTCTTCCTCTTATTAATTCTTTTTTTTTGCCTGAGATGACTTTGGGATAGGAGAGAGGGAGGAATACAGGAGACATTTAGAAAATATAAAAAAAAGGTATCTACAAAATTTTGTCTTAGCCTTCCAGTTAATTCCTCACATTAATAATCTGCATGTACTGATCAATAAAGCCTGTCAGTTCCACAGAGTGGCACTATTGAGTATTCAGTACTACTGAGAACTACCAGTATTCAATCCAACTCAATTCCACAAGTATTTATTGTATCTATTATTAGTTTTAAATAAGTAAAATACAAGTTGTAATATTATATATGCACAACAAAGGTCCAAACAAATAGAATAGCATAAGAGATGGGGGGGAAAGGGAAATACAACTGGGGGAAAAGGGAAATAAGGCAGGTTGGGATGATGGAAGAAGGAGTTACTAAGTTTGGACCTTGAAAGAGATGGAAATTTTAATAAGAAAAAAATGTAGGGGAGAAAGGTACTCATTTCAAGCACATAGGACAGACAACATACAGATAGGCATGGAAGTAAGAAAATGTAAGACAAGAACATGAAATGTCAAATAGCTTGGTCTGACTAGAATGTAAAGCTTGTAAAAAGGGAGTTTGTGAAATGTGAGAGGACTGATCAGATGGTGATATTGATTGTGAGTCATTCAGTGGTAGGGGTAACAATGGAAATAGTGATAAAGATCATGATGGCAGTGGTGGTGGTAGTGGTGAAAGTTTATTGGTTGTCGTCTTTAGTTCTAAATAAAGAGAGAGAGAGAGATACAAAGGTAGATATTCTGTTTAGTGGTGAGCTAGAGATAGAGATAGAGATAGAGATATAGATGATATAGATGATATAGATATAGATGATATAGATATAGATTAGATGATGAGATAGAGGTATAGACATAGATATAGATATATGATATAGATAGATATATGACATTGATATAGATAGATGATATAGATAGATGATATAGATAGATATAGATTAGAGATAGAGAGAGATAGAGAGAGAGAGAGAGAGAGAGAGAGATATTCTGTATAGTGGTGATGATAGTAGTGATGGTGATGATGATGGTGATGATAACAATGGTGATGCTCAACTAGTCTTACTTCATAACATCTTTTATTTTATCGACATACTTTTTTCATCTATGCTCATTTTACCCTAACAACAATCCTGTGAAACAGTAAAGGAAGATATTATCCTCATTTCACAGGAAATAAAATAATTGCCTGGGTTAAATGAATTGTCCAAGGTCACCCAACTGGCATGGGACACATTCTGCTTTTCATAGGTAATTAGATTGTTTTGTGAGGTTTTGGGGGTATATCATATATATGTCATTTTTCAAATTAGACTGTAAATCTTGTGAACCAATGTCCTGACATGTGCTCCAGGTCAGGAAAATACTCTCTCTTCTCACTTCTTCCTCTTTAGATTCCTTAAACTTCCCTCATTTTCCTTCATCTGGTGTGTTCTAGGGGAATGCTTTCCTGAGCACCATGGCTATTGTGACTTTTTCCATCTGCCTCATATTATCATAGATATTTTTCTCTATTTACATATTATATACCTCTTTCCCATACTGTTTAAGGGCAGGCATTGTTTTCATTTTTGACTTTGTATGGCCATTGTCCTGATTAATGTCTTGCCCATAGTAGGACAATAATGTTTAATGGATGGGAAGTTTGGTATTTCTTTTACATGCTTCTCACCCTCACCCTTTCAGAGTAGCAGCATCTATTTCTAGTACGTGTTCCCTAAATTCTTGCTGACTAAGTGCCTGACTATAATTCATACTAGGGAGCACTGGCTTCTGCCAGGACAAGTTGCATTTGGGATTTGGGGGTGAATTATTCAGACCAACAACGAGTCCCCAAAGACTTAGCCATGTAAGTACTGATGTGCCCCGAAGGCCAGCACAGCTAACAATGTTGCTGTAACAAATTGGACATGGTGGAGTTGCTGACAAAAATGAAATGAATGTTAAACCTGATAATCGGCCATGCATTTTACCCGCCTCGCCTTTGAGTGAGCTGTTGGTAATGGTAAAATGCATCTGCCCTGGAAACTTTAAGTCAAGGGGCTGTTCCCTGGGCAGACTCTTAGTTAGTCCCTTGTGGGAAAAGATAGTTAGAGCATCTGCAGAGCAGGGAGGAGGATGGCACCAGAATACTCTATAGCTCATTTGGTTTAAAAAAACAAAACAAAACAAAAATCTCTTTACAATAAGACTGTTGACATCAGCATTAGGATTTGGAGAAATGTCAGACAGGCTAGCCAAGAATCCAACTTCCCGTCCTCTGAGAATAGGGTGAGCTCTGAACTGATGGAAATAGATTGTAGCAAAGGGGAGATCAGTCTGATGCCAAGTTCAACGTCCCCTGAGCATTGTTGATTCATTCTCATAACTAGTCAGAGATGGACTTTGTAGTTTTGCCAAGGCAGAATTGACCAGTCAGTTCAATTCAGTAAGAATATATTGAGCACTAGGCATTGTGTATATCTGGAGAGGAAGTGAGGAGGAGACAGAGATGTACTTAAGTGTAATAAATTTTTCATTCATTCTCTCAGTATTAACTAAGCACCTACCTATGTACAATAGAATAATCCTGAAGTATGTTCTTGATTATTCTCCCTGCATATGCCATGCCCATTCTGATTTCTATCATTTGTGCTATGCTGATCCCTCCACCCCCAACAAAAAATTTCTCCTTGCTCCCATCCACCTAAACTAAATCCTAACTAATCTTCAGAATACCAGACAAATTCCCACTTTTTCCAAATACTTTAGCCTATTCCTCTTCAGAATTCTCACTACAACTTCATATACTTTAGCATTTAATTGTTTCAAGAGTTTTAGTTTTGCCCTTCCTACTAGAATATCTTCTCCATGAGGACAGGAATCATCTCATAGGCTAACATGTTGCTGGATGATAGTATCTCATATTTATGTAGCAATTTTCACATCTTCTCACTGATTCATCACTCAATGGGATAGATAAATTATCACATATGTATGAATGTATCCATATAGAAATATACACATATCTATTATATTCATCATATATTATTATGGTATTGCTACTAATCATTAAAGTATAATATATTATACATAGTTATCGTCATTTTATAGATGAGTAACATGAGGCTCAGAGAAGGGGGAAGAGATTTGCCTGAGGTCATAATCAATAAATGATTCACCTGGAACTAGAAGCCACATCTTCAAATCCAGTGGTTTGTTACTCTACAATTGGACCCTCTAGTGAACCCTAGGAATTGGAACCTCAAGGCAAGGTTCTGCCATAAAAAGGAAGAAGTCATGAAAGAATAAGGCATTTTGACAATTATAAGTACCCAAATTAATTGTAAAGGACAAATGAAGAAAGATGGTATGCAGAGAAAGAAATGATGAATAGAAGTATGTTTAGAATAATTTTACATTTACCTATATAAATATCTATTTGTAGCTAATGGTAGCCATCCTTAAGATAGCGAAGGAAAAAAGGGGGGGGAGAAATCCACATAATTACTTAAAATTAATACCAAGTTGTACATAATAGATTTGCAGTTTCAAGTATAATCTTTTTATTATACTATGTTATGGAATTGCTTGTCCTATTCCATGAATAGAAAATTAAATAAATAATTTTTATAAAAAATCTTAAGGAAACAAAGTAGATTACTATTAATTAGAGAAACCATCAATAAAGCAACCATTTTGTTCAGTCATTTAATATCTAAAAAAAGAAGAGGTCATGAAACTAGGAGCAATGGTGGAAGTTGCAAAGTATCCTATCTTCTTCCCCCAACATCAGCTTCAATGTCACCCCTCTATGAATCCTTTTCCAAACCTGGTAATATTGTTCTTTCCATCTTCAAATTATTTTGCCTTGTCTTCTTTATGGATGTGCTATAACCCACCTACTCCCCAGTAGAATGTAAGTTCCTTGAGGTCTTATTTTGCCAGTATCTAGCACTATGTCTTATATATCAAACATTTGCTAAATATTTGCTAAACTGAATCTCTCAGGTTTCCTCTCAACCATAAATCCCATAATCTTATAAAATGAATTTTTCATGTACCTCTACTAGCCATAAACTCCACAAGGGCAAACATAATACCTTATTTAATCTTTGTATCTCCTAAGATAAAAAGGCTAGGGCTGCAAACATTCAGATGCTAAATTATCGCTAATTGAAATCCAAGGAAAGATTGACAAATTAGGATTATACCATGATAAAGAGAGTAATTACTTTAGCATTCAGGGAAGATGTAAACTGAGCATCAAATTAGTAGTTTAAAAAATGGAGTAAGGACAGACACATTAGAGAAATCTTTCTAAAGAAGATGACTATAAAATCACAGACTCAACCTCCCCTCAGGGTCTCTCAAAATTATAAGTATTATATCATCAATGTGATAAGTTTTAAAATACAGTTTCAAAAATGTCAGTGTTTTACTTTGAGTTTTATTCAAAGTTCTAGCCAATTATCACATGCTTTCTATTTAGACCAGCATAAATTTTCTCACAAATTGGTAGTTCAGTGGATAGGGTGCCATGCCTGTAATCTGGAAGACTAATCTTCCTGAGTTCAAATCTCATCTCAGATCCTGGGCAAGTCACTTAACCCTGTTTGCCTCAGTTTCCTCATATGTAAAATGAGTTGGAGAAGGCTCCAATATCTCTGTCAAGAAAACTCCAAATGGGGTCATAAAGAGTCCAAATGGGGGGAGTCACAATTGAAAAATTGATTGAACAACAAATTTCTCTCATGCAAGCTACTTTGTATGGAAATTATCAAGCTTTAGTATCATATCAAGCTTCTTATTTTATATTTCAACAAAAGTAACATAAAGAATGAATGATCCATTGCCTAGCTGTGTGACCTTGAACAAGTCACTTAACCCCATTGCCTTAAATAAAAAAAAACTTAAAAGAATGAATGAACCAGACTTCCAGCCAAGATGGTGGAGAGAAGCCAGGCACTACTTTAAACTCTCCTGGATTTCCCTCAGAACTGATAGGAGCCAAGCCTCTTAACAGACTTTGAATCCAGAGAAGAACTGAGGGGAACATGGGAGAGTTGGGGGCAGAGAGCAGAGATCCAGCACAGGGGCAGCAAGGTGAAGCCAAGGACTAACTTGAGAACAGCAGTGGAAATATTTGCTGTGCACATGGCAGGCAGGAGAGCTCCAGCATGGCGGGCCAGATATCTATCTGGTCAATTCAGCTGGTCTGAAAGACCTCAAGCCAGGTGTTTTCAGTGGAGACCTAGTGTTTCCCCCATTCCTGTGGGAGAACTTTACTTTCTCCAGAACAAAGTAACGGCCCTCAGGTGTTTGCACCTTGCTGCAAGGCTCAGATATGGCAGCACATCTCCCCCAGGACTGATTGCTGAAAAAGTTGATTAACCCTGGGCCCAGCCCAGATTTTTGAAGAATAGCCCAGATCCTGTCAATACCCATATCCCCCCCAGTCTTAGGGACAATCCATCATAGACAATCCAGAGAAAGCTGATGGTATCCCTTTCAGGCCTACCCAATAAGTAATACCCTGAAGAGGGCAAGGCCTCTAGGGATTTCAACACCAAAGGTAGGTGAACCTGCCCCTGCCCCTGCCCCAAGACAAGTCCCTAAGGAAAGGACCTAAAATGAGGAAAAGCTAGTGCAAAGCAGGTTCCATTAAATATTACCCTGAAGTTGAGATTCCTAATTCAGAGAGTGTTGGGAGCCAGGGTCTCTAAGCTGTTTGGCACAGTCACAGCAAGAAGACTCAAGGCAGTCACACTGCCTGATAGAACAACATTTCCTTCATATATATATATATATATATATATATATATATATATATATTCCATGTATACCCATATTTATAGGTCTATTATTTATTGCAAAACTTACTCATCCTAATAATGGAATGACTATAAAGGAAGGATTTCAGAGAAATTCCTTGAATAAGATAGATTGTGAACTCTGTCCAAATTTAACAGGACTGCCTCTCCCTGAGACATACAAAAGGCTTCAACATTATGAAATCTTTGGAAGATACAACACTGGGAGTTCCGGGGAGATGTCAGAATATATACAGGGAAACCAGATACAAGATGGGTCAGATAGAATTCCAGGGAAATTAACAGTTTTGCCCCCCTTATCATACACAGCAATATATGATAAAGATGGTGAAAGAATAGTTAGTATAGGTAACTAATATGTGAACTCTAACAGCCTTAGTTTATTGGGAAAGGATAAAAAGTCATAGAAACCATAACATCTACCAACAAGGGCTAAAAGGAAAATTGGTTATTGAAGGTTGTCAAGGGAGCATATCGAAAAACATTAAATATACAGTACAAAAACATAAAAGCATTACATTAAACAAATTATATCAAAGATTATAATAAGGAAAGTTCTGTTTAATTAATAACTTTACTATGCAGCAACAAACTAGGCAACAGGCAGGTTGAGGTCTTCAAATAGGAAATTCAAAAGATATATGAAAAGGTAAAAAGGGGGAAAAGAAAAAAACTATTATCCATTAAGATGAAACTGGCTATATCCCCACCTGGAAGAAAGGTTTTCATAATTCTTGGCAATTATAACTCTATTAGAGGGAACATACTTAGTCAAATTAATGAACGCTCATGACTTCTCCATGACTCTGATGCAATGATTTTTAAATGTTATTTCCTTAAAAATGGGGGGCTATAAAGAGATGAGAGCAAAGGGGAGATTGAATGGTATACATTACATCACACAAAGAGGGGAATTGCAATAGAGGGGAAGAAGGGAGGAAGTGAGAACTGCCTGAATCTTACTCTCATCAGATTTGGCTCAAAGTGGTATTCATAATCTCTCTCTCTCTCTCTCTCTCTCTCTCTCTCTCACACACACACACACACACACACACACACACACACACACACACACTCAGTTGAATTTAGAAACTTATCTTACCTTTCAAGTATTAAGAGAGGAAAGGGTGAGGGAGGAAGAAAAGGAAAAACTGACAGAAGGAAAGGAAGGAAGACAGGACAAAGGGAAAGGGGAAAGAAAGTGGAGGGAGGTTAGATAGAAGGGTGAAAACACACTAAAGGAGGTGATATTCAGAAGCAAAATATTGGGGAATATGGATAAGGTAAAAAAGGGGCAAAATACAAACAGAGGGAAAATAGTGTGGAGGGCAATGAAGAATTAGGAATTATAACTTTGAATGTGAATGCATTCAATTCGATGAATTATCCTATAAAATGGAAGCAGATAGCTGAGTGGATTAAAAAATAGAATCCTACAATATGCTGCTTATAAGAAATGTATTTGAAGCAGATAATATATATATATATATATAGTAAAGGTAAAGAAAGGCTGGAGCACAATATATTATGCTTCAGCTGAAGTGTAAAAGGCAGAAGTAGCAATCATTATTTCAGACAAAGTAACTACAAAAATAAGTCTCATTAAAAGAGATAATATCCTTCTAAAAGGTACCATAGACAAAAATGTATGCACCAAAGCAGTATAGCATCCAAAATCTTAGAGGAAAGGCTGAATGAGTTACAGGAAGATATAGACACCAAAACTCTACTGGTGGGAGACCTCAACCTCCTTTCTCAAAATTAGATAAATCTAACCATAAAATAAAAAAGAAGGAAGTTAAGGAAGTAAATAGGATGTTAGAAAACTTGGACATGACAGACTTTTGTAGAAAATTAAATGGGGATGGAAAGGAATATACCTTTATTTCTGCAGTACATGGCACATACATAAAAACTGACCATGTACTAAGACATAAAAACCTCATGATCAAATACAGAGAGACAGAAATAGTGAATACATACTTTTCAGACTACAAGTCAATAAAAATCACATGCAATAATGGGACATGGAAAGATTAAATCTAAAACTAATTAGAAACTAAATAACCTCATTTTAAAGAATGAGTGGATCAAACCACAAATCATAGAAAGAATTAATGACTTCATCCAAGAGAATGACAATAATGAGACAACATACCAAAACTTATGGGATACAGTCCAAGCAGTTAATAAGGGATATATTATATCTGTAATGTTTACATGAACAAAATAGAAAAAAGAATAAATTAATGAACTGAGCATGCAACTAAAAAAGTTAGAGAAAGAACAAATTAAAAACTTCCAATTAAATAGCAAATTAGAAATTCTAAAAATTAAAAGAAAATTAATAAAATTTAAAGCAAGGAAACTATTGCACTTGTAAATAAAAGCAAGATTTGGCTAATTTGATTTAAAAAAAGAAAGAAGAAAACTCTCACCACCAATGAGGAGGAAATTAAAGTAATAATCTGAAACTATTTTGCCTAACTGTATACCAATAAATTTGATAATTTAAATGAAATGGAATTACAAAAATATCTAAATAATGCTATCTCAGAAACAAGAAATTCAACAAGCCACCAATGAATTCCCTAAGAAAAAAATCTCCAGGGCCAGATGGATTCACAAGTGAATTCTATCATTTAAGGAACAATTGATTCCAATTCTATATAGGTTACTATGGGAAAATAGCTGAAAATGGAACACTGTCTAATTCCTTCTATGACACCAATATGGTATTGATACCTAAAAAAAGGAAGAGTCAAAACAGAGAAAGAAAATTATGGACCAATTTCCCTAATGAATATGGATGCAAAAATCTTTAAAATCTTCACAAATTGATTACAGCAAGTTTTCAATAGGTTAATACACTATGATCAAGCAGGATTTATTCCAGAAATACAGGGTTGGTTCAATATTGGAAAACTGTCAATATAATTTACTATATCAATAACAAGTCTAACAGAAATCATATGATTATCTCATTAGATGCTATAAAAGCCTTTGACAAAATACAGCACCCATTCCTACTAAAAACACCAGAAAGCATAGGAATAAATGTCTTGTTCCTTAAAATGATAAGCAATATCTATCTAAAGCCATCAACAAAAATTATATGCAATGGGAATAAGCTAGAAGAGTTCCCAATAAAATCAGGGTTGTCATAAAGATGCCCATTATCACCACTACTATTCAATATTGTGTTAGCTTCAGGGGAGGCTAGGTGGCGCAGTGGATAGAGCATCAGCCTGGAGTCAGGAGTACCTGAGATCAAATCCAACCTCAGACACTTAATAATTACCTAGCTGCATGGCCTTCGGCAAGCCACTTAACCCCATTGCCTTGCAAAAACTAAAAAAAAAAACAAAAAAACAGAAATGTTACCTTCAGCAATAAGAGAAAAAAAAAGAAACGGAAGGAATTAGAACTGGGAAGAAAGAAACAAAACTCTCACTCTTTGCAGATGATATGATGGTATACCTAGAGAACCCTAAAAAATCATCTAAAAAACTGGAAGCTGGAAACAATTAGCAACTTTAGCAAAGTCACAAGATACACATATCTCATTTAAAATAACTTCAGACAACATGAAATACTTGGGAGTCCACCTGCCAAGGCAGACTCAAAAACTCTATAAAAACAACTATAAAAAACTTTTCACACAAATAAAATCAGATCTAAATAACTGGGCAAATAGTAATTGCTCTTGGATAGGTCAAGATAATATAATTAAAATGACAATTCTACCTAAATTAAACGATTTATTTAGTGCTGTACCAATCACACTTCCAAAAAATTACTTTACTGAGCTAGAAAAAATTCTAACTAAATTCATATGAAGAAACAAAAAATCAAGAATATCAAGGATTTAATGAAAAAAATGCAAAGAAGTCAGCTTAGCCTTACCAGATCTAAAATTATATTATAAAGCATCAGTCATCAAAATTAGCTAGTACTGACTAAGAAATAGAGTGGTAAATCAGTGGAATAGATTAGGTACAAAAGAGTCAGCAGTAAATGATTATTCTTATCTGCTATTTGATAAACCCAAAGAGGGAAGCTTCTGGGATAAGATCTCACTCTTCAATAAAAACTGCTGGAAAAACTGGATGATAGTATGGCAGAAATTATGATTAGACCAACTTCTCACACCTATACCAAGATAAGAGGAAAATGGGTGCAGGAATTTGACATAATACACAATATTATAAGCAAATTAGGAGAACAAGGAATAGTTTGCCTGAAAGATCTACAGAAAGGGGAGTACTTTTTGATCAAGGAAGAGAAAGAGAACATTATAAAAAACAAACAATAATTTTGATTACATTAAATTTAAAAGGGCTTGCACAAACAAAACTACTCTAATCAAGATCAAAAGAAATGTAGTAAATTGGGAAACAATTTTTATAACTACTATTTCTGACAAAGGACTCAATTCTAAAATATATAGAGAATTGAGTCAAACTTAAAAGAAACAAGTCATTCCTCAATTTACAAATAGTCAAAGGATATACAAAGGGAATTTTCAGATGAGGAAATCAAAGCTATCTACAGTCATATAAAAATTGCTCTAAATTATTACTTATTAGAGAAATGCAAATTAAAGCTTCTCTGAGGTACCAACTCACACCTCTCAGATTGAGCAATATGACCAGAAAGGATTGTGATCAATGTTGGAAGGGATGTGGGAAATCTGGGACACTAATGTAGTATTGGTGGAGCTGTAAACTGATCCAAACTTTCTGAAGAACAATTTGGAATTATGTTCAAAAGGCAATAAAAATGTGCATACCTTTGATCCAGCAATACCACTACTGGGTCTGAAGGAATCATGAAAAAGGGTAAAAACCCTACATGTACAAAGGTATTCATACCAGCTCTTTTTATATTGGCAAAGAATTGGAAAACAAGGGGATGTCCATCAGTTGGGGAAATGACTGAACAAATTGTGGTATGTGTATGTGATGGAACACTAATGTTCTATTAGAAAACAGGAGAGATGGGAATTCAAAGAAGTCTGGAAAAACTTGCTTGAATGGATGCTGAGTGAGATAAGTAGAACCAGAAGAACACTGTGCATCTTAACAACAACATGGGATGATGATCAACCTTGATGGAAATGTTCATTCCATCAATGCAATAATCAGAGACAATTTTAGGGGATCCATGGATCCCCTAAAATTGTCCATGATTGTCCCTATTGCCCCTAAAATTGTCCCTGTATCCAGTGAAGGAACTATGGAGTTTAACAAAGACCAAAGATTATTATTTTCGATTTTTAAAAAGTCATCTTATATATTACATAATTTTGCTATCTCTGGTATTTTCTTTCTTTCTTAAGGATATATATTTTTTTCTCTCAACACATTCAATTTTGATCTATGCATATCATGGAAACAATTGTAAAGACTATATCAGATTGCTTCTGTTGGGGGAAAGAGGGAGGGAAGGGAGGGAGGGAAAAACTGTAAAATTCAAAACCTTGCAAAAATGATTGGTAGAAACTACTATTGTATATAATTGAAAAACAAAATATTTATATAATTTTAAGAAATAAAATATTATGAATACTAATATTTTTCCTTGCACAAAAGAATGAGTAATCCTTTTGTGGAGCTAGAAAAATAGTGCAAAATTCATCTGGAGGAACAAAAGGTCAAGAATATCAAGAAAATTAATGGAAAACAATGTAAAAGTTGGCTTTCTTTCTAAAATTATGTTACAAAACAAGAATCATAAAAACTGGTATTGGCTAAGAAAGAGAGTGCTAGATCAGTGGAACAGATTAGGTCCAAAAAAACCAGTAATAAATGACTAGAGTAATCTACTTTTTCATAAATCCAAAGGCTTAAATTTCTGGGATAAGAATTCACTATTTGACAAAAAACTTCTGGGAAAACTAGAAAACAATAAGACAGAAACTAGACACTGGCCAACATCTTACAATCTATACTAAGATAAGATCAAAATGGGTACAGGATTTAGACATAAAAGGGTGATACTATAAGCCAATTAGGAGAAAATGAAATAATTTGTCTATCAGATCTATAGAAAAGGAACGTGTTTGTCACCAAATGAGAGGTGGAGAACTTTATAAAATTCAAAATGAAGAATTTTGATTGCATTAAATTAAAAAGGTTTTGCATAACTGAAGTCAATATGACAAAGATTAAATGTAGAAAAATGAGAAATAATTTTTATTAGTGATTCTGATACTCATTAAAGCTATCCATAGTTATATGAAAAAATGCTCCAAATGATTAGAGAAATGAAAATTTTAAAAATCCCGAGGTACCACTTCACACATATCACATTGGCCAATAAGACAAAAATAAGGAAAATGATCAATGTTGAAGGGGATGTGTGAAAACTGGGACAATAATGCATTGTTTGTAGAGTTATAAACTGATCCAACTTTTCTGAGAACAATTTGGAACTATGCCCAAAGGGCAATAAAACTGCACATACGCCTAGATCCATAAATGCCACTACTATGTCTGTATCCCAAACAGATCATAAGAAAGGGTTAAAAAAAAACTCACATGTTCAAAAGTATTTATAGTAGCTCCTTTAGTAGAGGGAAAGAATTGGAAAATGAGAGGAATATCCATCATTTGAAGAGAGGCTAAACAAACTGGAACATGAATGTGACCTCAATTGTTCTGTAAGAAATCATTAATGGGCAGACTTCAGAAAAGTCTGGAAAGATTTATACGAACTGATGTTGAGTAAAATGAGCAGAACCAGGATAACATTGTACACATTAACAGTAACATTGATAGATTTAGCTCTTCTCAGTAATATGAGATCAAAGACAATTCTAAAGGACTTATTATGGAAAATACTATCCACATTTAGAAAAAAGAGCAATAGAATCTGAATGCAAACCAAAGCATAATATTTTCAGTTTTTAAAATTTGTTTTATAGTTTATTTGTTTTCCCCTCTCATGTTTTTCCCTTTTTTTCTGATTCTTCTTGTACAACATGACTAATATAGAATATATATACTAATGTATAATGTATAATCTATATCACATTACTCTCTGTCAAGAAAAGATGGGAGGGAAGGGAGGAAGGTAGAAAAATGTGTATCTCAGAAAAATTCTCATTCAAAAAAATGAATGTTGAGAGCTAGCTTTTCATGTAGTTGTTAAAATAAATTATTTATTTTTTAAAAATTGGCAAAAGCTACAAAAATAAAAAAGAATAAATGATCCAAATAAAGATGAGACCAATGAGCACATCCAGTAGTTATTTAAACCAGCTTTCTATGCTTTGTGTACCCAGCTTCAATTGATTAAATCCATACATGAGTTTGAGAATTGTAAATAAGGCAATTTAATGGATGTCATATAAGTATGAATCAGTTTGGCTGTGGTGGCTTGGGGTTTCTTTCTTCAAGTTCTTTTCTTGCCTTCTTTTGTTGACCCTATATGCAATGCATCTGTGAAGGCCGTCGGTCAAGAGCTCATGTGGTTTGATTGTGCTTTCCATAGAGGTCTTCTGTAGTCCACAGTCAGCTAAGAGGTAGCTTTGAGTATTGTTGACATTTCCTAAAGATTCAGGCTCAAAGAGATTATTGATGCTGGGGACTAGGCAATGAGTCAGCAATGAGGCCAGTAGTCTGAAGCTCAGAAGCACACTCTTCGATGGATGAAGCAAGGGAGACAAAAACAAGCTAGAGAAGCCAAAATCATGACACATGCAATAGCCAAAGTTACAGAAGAAACTGGGTAGATAATAGGAGAGAATCATGAGAATAGAAATAGTAAATGATACCAAAGTGTGTGATTAACAGGCAAGGCAAAAGGTGAGGATAAAGGAGGCCCACAGGAACCAAATGGGAAGGGCAGAAGAAGGCAGACAGAATAGGTAAGAAACATTAAGTAGACAGTGGTCTTGAAGCAAACTTATAGGACCTTATAATGAACATTCTGTTAGAAGAAGAAACAACCACATGATGAACAAGCCTGAGATTACAAGTGAGGGAGCACATAGCATTTAACACCATATTCTTTGGTAATCCCAGGACTAGATAATCACTTTATAATCGAAACCCAAAGCAAGGCATTGTTTCCATACTAGTATAACCTAAAGGTAAGCCTTATAATCATTGGCAGTTTGGATTGAAAGAGGGCAGGGAGGGGGGCAGCTAGGTGGCACAGTGAATAGAGCACTGGCCCTGAAGTCAGGAGGACTTGAGTTCAAATCCAGTCTCAGGAACTTAATACTTGCTTAGCTGTGTGACCTTGGACAAATCACTTGGACAAACCCCATTGCCTTGCCAAAAAAAAGAGGGCAGGGAGGGATTGTGAGAAGAAAGTTGCTTAGTCTTGATCCTGGTATTTTAGGAATTTGCTTAGTCTGTTTTTTGGTGGTAGATCGTCCTGTCTGAAGAGTAAATAAAATGTGAGTCTATATCCTTCAATTAATCCATTCATTCAATAAATATTTCTTTGGTCTCTGTCAGAGGGCTCCACAGTCAGTCAATATAATACAATAAATATAAAATAACAATTGTGGAAAATTAAATATAAGATCAAAAACTATTATACATTTTGCCCCTAAAGTCAAAGGTTTTTCATAAATGTTTAATAATGGACAAAATAAGCATTAGGATATCAATATGGAAATGAATATACCACCTAGAGATTCAAGACAATGAAAGCAAGGAATGTCAGGAATAGTCAGACACACAATAGAGAAATTTTCAACAAGTTTAGAGAAAAGATAAGATTGAATGGCCTTATCTTCTTTTTTTTAATTTAATTCAATTTTTCCCTGGGTACATGCAAAAACAAATTTCAACATTCATTTTTAAAATTTTGGATTTTCTCCTTTCTACCCCTCCTCCCCATTGAGAAAACAAATTATATATAAGTTTGCTATAAGCGAAAAAAATGTGTAGTCATGCAAAACATTTCCATAATAATCATATTGTGAAAGTAAATTTAGACACCCCCCCAAAAAAAAGAAATCTCAAGAAAAATAAAGTTAAAAAAGTATGCTTCAATTTGTATTCAGATATCATTGATCTTATCTTCTACACAGGAAATCAGTCCAAAAAGAAAGTTCTCAAGAATAAAATTCTGAAGGCAAAAAAGGCGATTAGAAAAAAAAGAAAAATGAGTCATCTAAAGTACCTTATCAATATACTACCTGTTTGCTGACTATAAGCTTTTAAATACAAATATAGAGGGTGGAAATAAGGGCAAGTAATTAAGGACAAAATATAAAATAATGGCACAATTCTATAAGAAAAGTGTCTGGAATGCTAAAGTCCAGAATTGAGGCTGATGATAAATGTTAAGAATATTACAAAGGACGTTTAAAAAGTATATTGAAGGGGCGGCTAGGTGGTGCAGTGAATAAAGCACCAGCCCTGGAGTCAGGAGTACCTGAGTTCAAATCCAGCCTCAGACACTTAATAATTACCTAGCTGTGTGACCTTGGGCAAGCCACTTAAACCCATTTGCCTTGCAAAAACCTAAATAAAAAAAAACTTAAAAAAAAAAGTATATTGAAGAATATGAAGAAAAAAAATTTTTAAAAAGGCTCTGAATTTCTATATGGAGGTAGATGAAGTGATGAAAAACAGAAGAAAGAAGTCAAAACAAGTCAACTTTTATTTTGTTGCTGGTCTCTCCATCAAGGTAAATGATCTTAAGAGTGAAAAAGGTAAAATAAAAAGTTAATAGGGAGTTGAAACTGAAGATAAATGAGAAGATGATAAGAGAACATATTAATGGATTTATTGACAGGCCTAAAAAAACCTACATCGTTGCACTCCCTCCAACCCTGCCTCCCCCCCACCCACCCAAGAACTAGCAAATATGATTGCTGAGCTGCTGCTACCAGTGATCTTTGAAAAATCAAGAATAGGGTAGATAGCACAAGATCAGAGATGAGCAGATAGTTTCTAAATTTGCATTATTGATAGGAAGTTCAAGTCTTTAAACCATTGGCATATGGACTTGACTTTAACTCCTGGAAAAATTCCAACACATTATTGAAGGGAAGTTTTCTAAGCATTTAAAAGGGATACAGTTGTCATAATAAGCCAACCTGGTTCCATCAAAAATAGTTCATGTTACACTAATTTCATTTCCTTTTTTTGACAAGGGAGTTTCATAGACACAGTTTACCTGGATTTCATCAAACCACTAATGAAATCTCTCATAATATACTTGTAAACAAAATGGAGGAATGTAGATTTGACCCTGGTATAGTTAGGTAGATTCAGGAACAGATTGAATAACATATCTCAAAGAATAATCATTATTGAATTGATGTTAACATTGAAGGCTGTGTTTAGTATCATGTATTTGTACTGGGCAAAAACAGATCCATAGAACACTGCAGTGGATATACCTCCATGTTGATATGGATCCATTTTTGACTACACTGCATCCAGTCATTCAACAAGTTTCAAATAATCCTAACTGTACCATTATTTATTATATAAATCACCATATGGTCCACAAGCATAACATGACTTTGTAAAAGGTTGCTAAAATCTAGGTATACTATATTTATAACATTTCCTTCTCCTAAAAGAAAATGAAGTTAGTGTGGCGTGACACTTTTTCTAAATTATATGGCCTTTTATTGATCATTTCTTCCTTTCCAAATGCTACTCAACAATCCCTTCAAAAACATAATTTTGCCAAGGTCACCAGTCTCCGGCTTCCCCTACACTTTTTTTTTTGAGGGAGGGAGAAGAACAGAATACTTGCCTTCTTTCTGGTTTTCAACTAATCCTCCATGATTTTTTAAATATCACTAAAAATGTCTCATCAATCATTTATACTCATCTTTTGGTACCTAATACATTCAGTGCCTCAGTACCTGCTTATCTCCTATTATAGAAAAGTCCAAGGTCCCCTACTCTATATAAAGAAAAATTTCAAGATAGAAAAGGGTAAAGGAGCACTATGAGGTATATGACAATGAATAAGACCCAGTTCTAGCTTTGAGGGAGTTTATAATTTAATGTGTAAGGGGGGGTTAGGGAAGGAGGGAGATAAGACAAAAATGTATATGAGCACAATGTAAGGTAGTCATATCAGTGGCACAGAGCAAAAATATCAAAAGAAAGATAAATCTTCTTGAACTGATGGATTAGAAATGTCTCAATATAGGCTTCAGTTAATCATCATAACAATTTCTATGGGGTAGACAATAGGACTTAGAATTAAGAGACATTTAGTATACCAATTCATTTTATAAATGAAGAAAAAAATAAAAGATGCCTAAAGTTACTTGACCAAGGTCACATAAAAAATAACAGTGATAAGAATTGAATATAGGAAATCTAACTCCAGATGCACTCTTTCCACAATATCATATTTCTCAAGTGATCTTAGTCTAGTTTTTATATATTAAGACAGTTGAAATTAAAATTTCTTGTCTTGTCAGTTAATTTCATTTTTAGATTAGCTACCATTTCAGTAAAGAAATCCATGAGAAAACAGGACAAAAAGAATACCCAAATTTTAACTGAGAAGAAACAAAAGCCAGAAAATGAGGTATATCCTACCTGGAAAGAGCAGAACCATAGTGACATCATTTTAGTTTGGCAGGGGTATAGGTAAAATGAAGACACCAAAAATGGGGAAATCAAAAATGATGAGGCACTGAAAATAATTTTTGCTACTTTAGTCTTTTACTAAAGAGGTCACAAATGGGGATGATAATAATAGCCTCTATCTCCCAGGGTTATAAGATCAAATAATATAAACTATGTAAAGCACTTTTCAAATCTTATGTAAATTCTATAAAAATGCTAATTATTATATATATAATGAGATATGAGATTACATATCATATGAAGATGAGATAAAAAATACTATCTAGAAACCTTTCAATGCCATACATTTCTAATCGTACCTAATAAGCACATTTAGAGGGTACTCTAAAATCCAACCCTGCATTAATCTCTCAATTAGTTATTTCTTTTAAGGTTCATATTAGAAGTACATGTCCATTGGACTCTTAACTGACCATGCAGTATTGGAGTATTGAATTTCAATCTTGACACCACATTTTAAGAGGGACATTAACAAACTGGAATATATATATATAATATATATTATATATATAAAGAGAGAGAGAGAGAGAGAGAGAGAGAGAGAGAGAGAGAGAGAGAGAGAATGGCAACTAGTTAAAATTGGTCTAGAAATTGTGTTATATGTGAAATACTAGGATAGACTAGTCAAGGTAAAAAAAAAAGATAAACTTTGATCGAATTTCTGGGCTATCAGGTAGAAAAGAAATTAGTCTCTTTAGGATGGAAGTAGGACCAGAGACTGGAAGGTAGAATTTGGATCAATATAGGTGAGAATAATCTCAAACAGAGCTATCTGAAAATGAAATGGACCCTCTTGAGAGGTGACAAGGTCCCTGCTACTATAAGCATTTGAAAAGCAAATGGATGACCATTTCTCAGGAATATTGCAAAGAAAACTCCTGAAATGGGTGACATATTAGACGAAATGATACTTTCAACTTTAAAGTTTTATGATGCTATTATATGTAGTTAAAGGGATAGGATCTGGCTGCTACTAGCTTTCAGAATAAAATGTGAATTTCTCAGACTTCTGAATACAACCCTTCCAGGGCAGCTAGATGGCACAATAGGTAGAGAACCCACTCTGCAGTCCGGAGGACATGAGTTCAAATCTAGCCACAGGCAATTACTAGCTGTGTGAGCTTGAGCAAATCACTTAACCTTGATTGCCTAACATCCAGGTTGTCTCCTGATTCATATCTGGCCCCTGGAGTCAGATGGCTCTGGAGGAGAAAGTGAAACTGGTAACTTAGCACAGCACCCCAATACACACTTAAATCCAATTCACAGCCATGTAATGATATCACCTACCTGTTATAAAGGACTTCTTTGAGAATGAAGATCAAACATCATCATCATCATCATCATCATCTTCACAACCCTTCCATGGGAAGATATGTCATGCCTTCACAACTGTAACTGAATGGGAAGAACCAGCAAAAAGTAGTCAATTGATAAGAATGAGTAAACCACAAGCAGCAGAACATAGGGCTTAGAATGAAGGAACTCAGGTTTCAAATCCAAGTGCTATTATCATCACTGTAGCCTTTGGAAAATCTCTTTACCTCTCTAAGACTCAGTTCCTTGCACATAGTTGTACCAAATAATTGGTAAGGGCTCATTTATCACTAAATCATATGGTCCCTGATATGATACAAAGTTCCTCTTTGCAAAACTAGAACCTGCAAGTTTTCAGTTAAAAGATTTGAATTTGAAATTATGACTATACCACTGCCTATATGGCATAGCCATATGAGTCATTTCACATCACTGGGTCTCAGTTTTCTTATTTGTATTAGAGTTAGATGATCTCTAAGGTTCTTTCCAGTTATAATCCTGATCTTAAAAAAAAATCTTTAAAAAAATAATCTTGCAGTTTCTTCCAACTCTTAATCCTCTGATCCTGAATTCCAACCCAACTGCTTATATACCCATAAAAGTTACCCTTGGGGGGGACATAAGATCAGTGGATTTGAGAGATTTGTCATGAGCTTTTATTTGATTGTATGGAAAGGACCTTCCATTCTAAAGAGATCTATCACAAGAGGCCTATCTATGCACTTTTTGAGTGTAATGACATCAAAGAGGGAAGGCAAGTTTTAGTCCTAGCAGCTCTTGATTACTCAAGGGCTGATGATCCAATTTGTGGATTATATCAGTCTTTTGGCTTTTTTTCCCCTGATTTTACTGCTCATTAGCTCATAACCCTCTTGGGTCAGAAAGATAAAAGAAGCTTAAACTCAAAGCTGGCCCTGTAGCTTCTTTGGAAAAGCCCTGGTTTAAAAAAAAAAATTAAGGTGGGGGAGGAGTTTGTAACTAATGGGGGAAATGAGGTTTGGGGATTATCTGGATTCCACTCAATAGCTCTTTACAATTTCCCTCTTCTGCTGGCCCCTTCCCCCCAGGATCCTGGATAAGCAACAGTTGACTCAATCAGTCTTCTTAGTGGAAAAATATAATTTTACAATAAGATCTCTCACTATCAGAGTCACCTCATCTGAGGAAATTTCTCCTTTCTCTACAGGAATTCCTAATACACTCTTTCAAGAGGATTTGAGGAGATGGAGTTTCATTCCTCTTTCTTCTCCTTTCTTCTCCTTCCCAATAAAATTCACTGGGCACTTGATCCTCAAAGCATTGAAACCCGGGTCACAATTTCCACACTGTCAGTTGGTAGGGGGTCCTTCTTACATGGAACATTAGATAGTCTTCTCAGTCAAGGAAAAGCAAATCTTTTAATCCCTTAAAGGGAAGATTTTTGTCCTGTTACATAACACTTTCCAGGGTTTAAAGAACTGCTACTTTGTAAATAATATTTATTTGTTTGTTTATTAATTTTTTTTTTATTTTTAACCCACATGGCAGACTCAGGATGGTTTGGAATCCCTAATGAACTCCTTCAATCCTTCATCCTCAGTGATTCAAGGGTACTGAAGAAAGAGAACCAGAAGGAATCTTAAAATTATCAACATTTCAAAGTCTGGCAGCAAAGGGAGGAGTGGGGTATGAGGATGGGATATCTGAATTAATAAGGGAAATAGCTGACTTACTGATCAATTCCCCTCCCCCAAGACTGGTAGCAGAAATTTTACTCTCCTGAAGGCAAATAGGTTTTATAGCTACCCTGAACAAGGTCCTTGGTACCCAGATTCATAAATCAAAGTTCTCACTGAATTGGGAATACCACTTAAAATTTCTGAGATAAATCAGGAAATCAGGGAATACCATAACTATTAGGATGCTCATTTTTGAGCTACAAGAGACTCTAGAGATCAACTAGTCCAGTCTCCTCATTTTATGGATAACCAAAGAAGAACTTAGAAAGACTCAACTGAGTTCATAGAAGTAGTGAGTTATCAAATTGGGATTTGAACCCAAGCCCTCTAATTCCAAATGAGATGCCACTGTACTACAACAGCATAGGTGAAATAGCAACTAATATTCCCATGTCATTTTAAGGTATTCAAAATATTTTCCTTATGACTTAGCGGTACATCAGGTACTAGAGTTATTATCATCCCCACTTTCAATTGAGTTATCCAGAGTCACTTGTCTAGTAGGTGCCTGAGGAAGAATTCAAACTCAAGTATTTTTGTCTCTCAAGTTCAATGTTCTATCCATTACACTGTATTATGCTTTCTTCAAAGTTAGCAGGATCTTGTAATTGCCAGATCCAATATTCTTTTCTCAATCCTCATTTTTTTTGCTTGTTTAATTTAATTCTGCTGCAGTTTATACCATTGAGCAATCCTCCCTCTTGTATATTCTTTTTTTGAGGATTTTTTATGATATTGCTGTTTCTTTGTTCTTCTCTGGTCTCTCAATTTTGCTAGATCACCATGGACAGATCCAATATGTTCTCCCTATTTGCTCAATCACCGACTTTTAAAGTGATCTTACTAAAATTATTAGACCTCTCAAAGCTCCATTTTCCTTAATTATGAGTCAGAACATGATTGGAATTAATTATATTGACATCTTTTTTTGTACTGACCTGAATTTCCCAGGGTATTATTTCCCTCTCTCCACAAAGAGATGACCCTTGTAACAAAAAAGAGATAAAAAATTCAGGATAATCATTACTATTTCAAAATAATTTGATATAATAACATATGGATCAACACCCAAAGTTCTTCTCTGCAAAGAAGTAGAGGGAAGTGTCTTCTCTCTGAGAGCAAGCATGATCAAATAATTTTATAGTATTCTGTTCCAATTGTTTTATTGTTATAAAATAATATATTCAATTTTTATTTTTCCACCCCACTTCTAGTCATGCTCATTTCATTTGGCATCATCAGTTCATATAAATCTTGCCAAGCTTCTCTATATTCCTAAGAATCATCATTTCTTATTATATCATATTCTTGAATCACAACTTGTTTAGCCATTCCTCAATTGATGAGCATCAATTTTGCTTCCAGTTCTTGGTTCCTTCAAAAAAAATGTAGTTATATTTTGTTTTGACATTTAATAGGCCTTTCTTTTTGTCATTGACCTCCTTGGAGTATATATCTTGTAGTTGAAGCTCTGAACAAATGGTTCACAAAGAACTATGAAATAAAACAAAATATAAAACAAAATAAAAATATAAAACAATGTATTAAGTGCAGAGGAGAAATCTGGACAAAGTGCTATGAGAAATCAGTTTCTAGAATACTAGAGAAGGCTTCATGAAGAAGGTAGGATTCCAGCTGGACCTTAAAGGAAGAGAAAAATTTCAACAGGAAAGGGATGACTAGAAGAGTGAAGAACAAGATGAGGGAATATCTTGGGAACATCTTCAGACTATTGTATCCTGTAGACAATGAGAAACCATTTTTTGCTTGGACTAAGAAAGTACCATGATCATCCCTATGCCTAAGAAATACTTATTCTGGTAAAAGAAGAACAGCCTCTTCTAACATCCTATTCTGATGCAGTAAATTGGCCTAGAGGTGACCCTAGTAAGTTATCAAAAGCTATGTTGGTAGAAGGCAAGAAATGGCAGGTCTTACTTGGAGAAATTATTAAAAGTGGAACTGAGGACCAGCCTTTCTAAACTGATAGAGGTTTACAACAAGAAGGAGAGAGTGGGTGATGCAAGACACACTAAGTGATGAATTTTTTTCTTACCAAATGATGATGATGCTAATGTTTGTTCTTTGTTCTCAAAGAAGGCAATGACATCAGGGGAGGTGATGCTTTGACAAGCATATAAATTGGATTTAAGTGAGAAAGTGCTATGCTAAGTCACCAGCCTCACTTTGTCCTCAGAATCATCTGGGTCCAGTGGCCAGATATGAATCAAGATGACTGGAGATGGCTCTGGATGTGAGGCAATCGGGGTAGCCCAAAGTCACATAGCTAGTAAGTGGCAAATGTCTGAGGTTGGATTTGAACTCCCATCTTCCTGACTTCAAGGTCAGTGCTCTATTAGCTGCACCACTTAGATGTGGTTACAAATATTCTTGTAAGGGAGACAGAGATTGTCATTTGCATTAAAAGTATCAGTAAGTTCACAGTTCCTCAAAGTATTAAAGCAAAGGATAAATTTTAAAAAGGAAAGACCAGAGTCAAGAAGGTCAGTTCTCTAGTTATTACAATAGTCCATAAGAGATCATTCATATATACTCCCCCAACCCCACCCCTCCAGTCATATAGACGAATTAGGCAGGGCTGCACAGTAATAGAAGTTGAAATTAGATACTTAAAGCAAAGAGTTCTTCAATGTTTCTATACCTCTTCTAACATTCTATCACCTCAGCCATGGTCCTCTGGAAAGAGCCCAGGGAAGACCATCAAAATAAGAAATTCAGTTTCTGATTATCCTTTCAGAGGAGCTTCTGGGATGTATTTCCTCCTTAGACATCCTGGGGGATAAATCCCTAGTCCTCCTCAGTTGGATTATGCTTCTTGGAAGGGTAGCCACAAATAGGACTGCCCTTTAAGAAAACAAAATGAAATAAAATTTATTTCTAGTATTTTCCAACTCATTTTTCTATTCCCATATTCCTTCTCTTGGTGCCCTGTCTCCAGAGGCCCAGAAACCTCATACTGTCCTTAGATGTTCAGGCCTCCTAATCACAATGTCTCATATTGCATCTCTTCCTATCCTCCAAATTCCAAAGAACTCCATGCTCCATCATTATCATTCAATAGCATTCAACAAAGTGCCTACTTGGGGTGGCTAGGTGGCTAGAGCACCAGCCCTGAAGTCAGGAGTTCCTGAGTTCAAATCCAACCTCAGACACTTAATAATTACCAAGCTGTGTGGCATTGGGCAAGCCACTTAACCCCATTTGCCTTGCAAAAAACCCCCCCCAAAAAACAAAAAAAAGTGCCTACTATGTGTGGAGCACTGTCCTTGGTGCTGGGAGATACCCCCCAAAAATGTGTATAACATAACTTCTGACCTCAAGAACTTAAAATCAATTTGAGGAAATAAGACATATACACATATATACAGTACAAGTTATTATGTTTATAAATATTTAAAGACCAGCACTTTAGTTATAATTGATTCTTTCTACTATTGCCTATATAAAGTCAGTCATGTTTGGTAAATCTTTTATTCACAGTCTCCTCTCTCATACCCATCGTTTTTTTTTTCAATTTGCATTTGCCCTTACTACCTCAAACATTTAAAAAATGCAGTTGTATAGGTTCATCTCTCTATTTTCTTTTAAATGGCCAATCAAGGTGCATTCATTTTCCTAAAAGAACTTCTTTTAGGGTATCACTACTCTGCTCAAAACCCTCAATGTCTTCCCATCACCTAGATCCTAGTTAGACCTCAAAGTCCAAGTCCTCTGTCCTTTGACCCAAGCGTATTTTTTCTAGCCTTATTTCTTACTAATACATTTCAATGAAACATGGAGGTAACTAGCCAGGAAAATTTGGATTCAAGGTCTACCTCTTGCATATAGGGGCAGTATGACTCTGAGCAAGTCTCTTAAACCCCATGAAAAAGTGGGGGAAAGACCCACATGTAAAAACTATATAGCAGCTCTTTTAGTGGAGACAAAATATTGCAGACTGAGGGGATGCCCATCAATTGGGGAATGGTTGAACAAATTATGGTATATGAATGTAATGGAGCACTACTGCCCTATAAGAATTCATAAGTAGGTGAATTTCAGAGAAATCTGGAAAGGCTTAATGAACTGATGCTGAGCAAATTGAGCAGAACCAGGAGAACACTGTACACATTAACAGCAATTTTGTGTGATGATCAACTGATATTCTTAGTGCCTCTCACAGTTTAATGAACAAAAGCATTTCTAAATGACTTGTGATAAAAATATGCTATCCATATCCAGAGAAAAAACCTATGGAATCTGAATGCAGACCAAAGTATATGCTTTTCACTTTCTAAAATTTGTTTTGTTTTTTTTTCTTTCTCATGGTTTTTTTCCCCTTTTGTTCTGATTCTTCTTTCATACCAAGACTAGAATGGAAATATATTAAACATGATTTTATATATTTAAACCCATATTAGATTTTCTGCTGTCATGGGGAAGGAGCAGGTAAGTGAAGGAGGAAGAAAAATGTGACATTCATACTCATTTTTTTTTAACTTTTTGCAAGGCAGTGGGATTAAGTGGCTTGCCTAAGGCCACACAGCTAAGTAATTATTAAGTGTCTGAGACTAGATTTGAACCCAGGTACTCCTGACTCCAGGGCCAGTGCTCTATCCACTGCACCACCTAGCCACCCCTGGCATTCATACTCTTACAAAAAATGAATGTTGAAAACTATCTTTACATGTATTTGGGGGTAAAATAAATAAATAAAAGCCACCTCCTATATGAAGTCTCCCCAGATTCCCCCAGACAGAAATGAACTATTTCTCCATTGAATAGCTTCAGACATCTTCTGTGCTACTTATTACAAAGTTCTTTAGAGTGTAATTATTTTATTTTGATTTTCTTCCCTTACTGAACTATTATATTTCTTGATGAAGTTTCTGTTTCTGTTTCTACCACCTTTCCCAGTATAGTATCCTTTCACTAAGTGGAGTCTGCTTTATGTAATAGGAAAAATACTATATCGGAGAGACCCAAATCTAAATTGTATCTCAGCTACCTTGCACCTATGTCAACTTTCATTATAATTGGTTTCCTTTATAATACTATGTATTCTATTTTATTCACTTAAAAACATTCTTCTGAGAAGGGTTCCATGGGCTTCACCAGATTGCCAGAGGAGATCATGGAACAAAAAAAGGTTAAGAGTTTCTGTCTTGGTTGTCTGGGACTCTGAAAGATTAAAAGATTTGTCCAGACTCATATAATCAGCATATTGTATGTAACAGTGAGACTTGGATGCAGAACTCCAAGACTGGCTTTCTAATAACTACTCCAGACTACATTTCATGAATATGTAGTAATTTAAAAAAATAAAAACCAATAAATTATCCCCCCCCAATAAAAACTTCATCTCTTTTTAATAAGCACCAGCGATAGGGCCACAGATGGATAAGGGAAAGGGAATTTCCTCTGGCTGCAAAATAGGCAAGCTTCTTTTCCAAGCCTGTTTTCTTATTGTCAGCTAGTAATATTACCTGTTCTGAACGTACTCATCAGATAGTTGTTAGTCTTGACTAGCTATTTCCTCCCAAAAGGTAGCAATAGGAACTCTATACTGATTTCTTTTTCCTAACAGGTTTAGCATACAGAGACCCAAATCTTTCTATTTCTAAAGGCAAGTGCTGAGTACATTTCTGGACCACGTGAGCCTAAAAGGTTCCCTCACCAACCAGAAAGAAAAGAGGGAATTCAACAGCTGTGGTGACAGATGTTGGCGACAGTGATTATTCCATTCTTGTTTGCATTCAGATTTCTCAGTCATTCTCATTTTTTTTTTGAAGTCAGTCTTGTTTGACGCCTGGTTTCCCCTGGACTTGGTGGTGAACATGAGCAGCAACTCTCCCCCCCATCCCCACACCCTCCTCCAATTCTTTTTCTAACCCTGTCTATACCCTCATCACATGCACCCTCCTAGTTCCCACATCCCTTCTCACTATGTTTCAGGCATTGATGGGGTCCATGAGGGAAACCTCCATGTTTATTTTGGGGAGGGGAGACACTCCAGGCTGTTATATCCAAGGCCAGTTTATCTCAGAGATGAGCAAACTTCTGACTGCTAGAGACTTCCATAGAATACCAAAAAGGGGTGTCTTTGTTCCCTGTAAACAGAATATTTACTTTGATCTGGTAAAATGAATTAATGAAAGGAAATGACACCTTCAATTTCACTGGGGGTAAGTGGAGGAGGGAGGTGGGAGAGTTTTGTTTTGTTTTGTTTTGTTTTTTTTCAAGGCAGGACAGGAAAGTAGGGGGAGGGAGACCCTGGTAGGGTTTTCTAAAGTCGAGCCCTCTAGGAAACAGACAGATCTTTTCTCGGATTAAAAGTCGCCTCATAATACTGTAAGGTCCATGTATATGCAAGCAGTTCAGAGTTATTACAGGCCTAAAATAGGAAACCATTCACTTGATCTTTTGGTTCAATCCTATTAGGGCCCCCCTGGAGTTCGAGATAGATACCAGCCTGTCATGTCCCTGTTGCTGTGACGACCCTGTCTTTATAGAACAAGAAAGAGAAATGATAGTGATTGGCAGACCTTGCTTGCCCTAGTATGTAACACAAAGAGAGACAAAATGAAGAGGAAGTCAGACTCTTCTTATAGGTTTGATGCTTCTTAACCCTACACCACCTTCCACCTGGTCAATGTCACCCTCCAACCTCATGCTTCCCAAGCAAGGAAGAGAGCTAAATTTTTTGCTACTAAATACAAAGAGTAAAAATGCCTTCCCTCCCCAATAGTCATTAATTATTTTTGCTTAAATTGATTAGAAGGCAACAACAGCTTCTTTGATCAACTTCATATGGAGAGAAAATAGAGGCAGTGGTGGGGGGAAAGGGGGAGGGGGCTCAGATAAAAGGAGTTCCCAGAAAAGGCATGAGTCTGAAGCTGACTATGTATTGTATGTGAAGCCACTGTTTGCCCGATGTGGAAGGAGAAAAAAATAAAGGCAAGAATCTGATAAATCCTACCATATGGTGCCAGACTATAACTCCCTGGCTATAAATAATGGTCTCCTTTTTGGGGCTTTCTCTTCCCGTTTCTGCGATTTTTGCTAAAGTGGCTGGAACTGATTTCCAGAGACTGTTGTGAAAAGTGTAAAATGTAGTTTGTTTTCATTTCCTTTCTCCTTCACTGTCTTCACAGGGGGAAAAAGAAACTGGGCAGACAGGGAACAGGGAAGGAAAGAGGAAGAGACAGGAACAAGGAGATTCTACCAAAATATGTAGAAAATCTAGAGTTTAAACTTCAAAAATTCTGAAATTGAGATAAACTAAAGGGCAGAAATGATCTTAGTGCCTTAAGGCAATAATTAAACCTGTCAGATTAAAATGGTTAAAAAGAATAACTTTCCTCTCTTCCACATGTCCCATGTCCCTAGCCTCCAAAAATGTAATTGTCATTGGTCAGACCAGGCAGCAGCTTGGACCCTAGGCACTTTTGTTGATATATACAAAACAAAAAAACAAAACGAAGATAAGAAATCAACCCTTTTTTATGCTGAGATAGGAAGACTATATTCCCTGTCTTAATTACAAATAAGGTAACTGGATTGAGCCCGGTGATACACTAGACATTACATTTGACATATGTTGTCTCACAGTCATAAAACCAATTGATTTAAAAATACTTTGCTGAGAACATCTTCCAAAAGGAAATTAATACAATTTGGCTTAAAATTTGTTCTCCATCTGCTAAACAAGCCAATCCCAATTAACCCAAGTTAATAATCTCACCCAAAAGAAATGAAAGTAGAAATATTCCTCAAGTTGTCAAGATATTTAAAATGGTAAAGGTTTAAATATCATTTTGAGGGAAATGTAAGTATTTGGGCTAAAGAAAGAAAAAGAAAAGAAGGAAGGAGGTAAAAAAGAGAGATAAGAGGAAGAGAGAGAAAGAAAAAATATGGGAAGGAAAGAAACTTCTCTTTCTAAAAAAAGCACTGAAATAGAAAATGCAGATGTGCTTTGCAATTTAATTGAAAGGAAAAGCTGATCATCCTGACATGGATTTAATTTAAAATAAAACTTTTTATCATCTTCATACATACTATTTCCCCTTTCAAAAAAAAGTTCAGAATTCAGTAAGGGGAAAATGAGAATTTGTTTCATTATGAGTCACGGCTCCAAGGCATTCTTTTAGAGGAAAGCAAAACAATAATGATGTTCCAAAGGAAGAAAATATCTCACATTGGACTTAGACAAAGTAAAAAATTACCAGTCCGCACATGAAAATAACTCTTAGAATAAGTTGTTGAACAAAACCACCTGTCTTTATTATAAGTTCTCTGGTTTCCCTCCCAAAGAACCATAGCTTTCCCCAAAATAAATGCAAGCAGATATTTTGAAAACCGAATATACAAAAAGCCCCAAAAAGATTACAAGAAAAGATTTTAGGTTTGGGAAATGAGCAACTCTTTGCCATACTGGGATAAATGTTGTAACTTCTTTTCCATCATTCACAATAAGAAAAATAATATTAAGTTAAATTTACAAATTATTTTCTTGTTTTTAAAGAAATAAGTCAAATAAAACAAATTACAAGACAGGAAAGCTAAGTGAAAATGTAATACTTTGACACTTAGAAGAAACCTTTGCCAAATTGATTTTTAAAGGATAAATTTTAGTTAGAAAATCATTGTAAATAAACATTATCTGATGATACTTCAAATACAAACTCAATTTGTTGAGAATGTAAATGGGTGTGTGCAGCATGCTTACTTTGTTTTTATATAAACAGTTATCTTTCAGGAACACTTGCCGCTGGCTTTTAAATCCTCTTGGAAGTTCTGGTTTTAGAAAAGTGCAAACCACAGATACTTGACTCCAAAGATATTACAAAAAAGTTACTACTTTCAAGTCAAATTCCCTATGCTCTTATAATGCTTTTACAAATTTGAAAAAGTTCACAATCAAGTGAAAACATTTGATGAATGAATCCATGAGACGACTACACACCCAAACACACGGACAGGCAAACACACACACACACACACACACACACACACACACACACACACACACACACACACATTCAAGTGGAGGCCCCCTCACCCCTTCCTAACACCCCTAGTAATTCCCCTGAATCCTGGAAGTGCCTTCCAAGTGAAAGTTTAATTTTCATTACAAAAATGACAACTTGGTGTTAGTATCCATATATACTGTGTTATATACATATACACACGTGTTTATATATGTGTGAATATATGTGTCTCTAGGTCAAAATAAAAA
Source organism: Macrotis lagotis (assembly GCF_037893015.1). Classification (NCBI taxonomy): domain Eukaryota; kingdom Metazoa; phylum Chordata; class Mammalia; order Peramelemorphia; family Peramelidae; genus Macrotis; species Macrotis lagotis. Next base: position 612,959,075 of record NC_133658.1, read on the forward strand.
TGCTTTCCTCATATTTCATAAACAAAAAGTGGTGACACAAATAAATAAAAAGGACTACTAAAATGGCAAGAAATGTCTCCTGATCATATCCGTTCTTTACTATTTGTCAGAATGCGTAACTGAGGTCATTTGCTAAACCCAGTAGATGTCTAAAACCATTAGAAACCTCATCCTATTCATTTGCTTGCATTAAGATATTCAAAATTCTGCTTTTCAAATCCTTATAGTGTTTCTCCCTCATTACTTAGCCCCCTCATCAACTGCTTCGGGAAGGAAGTAAGTAGACAGATGCTATAATTTATGAGGGGTGTCATTTAAGAGAAAAACGATTAAGATTAAATCTCCCTGTTTATGTATTTTTTCTTTTCTGTTTGAACTGTACTTCAACAGGGTAGGTAGCAAAGAAGAGAAGAAAAGCGAGTCTGGGTTGGCAGAATCAGCAGTGAATTTGCGCCACCTTCTGGCAGGTTCAAAAATAACGAAAACATGCAATATTTTTTTGATAAAAGAAGTATTCTAAGCCACCACACCTCACCCCACCCCTTTCCACCAATACTACTCCGCCCCAGCCCCCTCCTTTGGATGCTTGCCTAATTGTATCCAAACACCACCTCCCTTTACCCGGCACTTGTAGGACGTCTTTCTGAGCTTGGCTTTTCTGGGGCATTTTGAAACTGGAAATCTTTTCTTTATCATGTCCTCCAAACAACACACACAAAATTCCTAACTGGGAGCTGCATATTAATTTACTGAAGCTAAGCCTCTGGCAAAAGAAAAGTGCCACTAGAACAGTCATTCCCTATTATATGTTGGTTCTCCTCCGTAGAGTGCTTTAAAACAAATAGGAGACTAACTGGAGTATCAGAGACGCTTCTCTTTCTTGGGTTCATAAAAACCTCATTACCCACAATTAATCATAATGACATGCAGTATTCAGGGCTTTTGCTAGGACCTGACTAGGAGAAAGGATGGAGCTTCCCGTAGATTTCAATCCTGCCTACAATGTGGATTTTGGGGTGCAAAGCTAGGTAGGATGACCAGTTCTCTGGGAATTCTACTTCTTCCCAAATTTAATTAGCAATAGGGAAGAGTAAGATTTTTATGGCTTAAAGTAGGTGAGCAGCTCAAATTTAGTGACCAAGATATGAGCTAGTCAGAAGACTATTGATACTTTTTCATTAATTCCAAGAATGCTAACAGCATTCTAATATAACCTCATATTCATTGAGAGAAATTTGTGAAAATTAGTTTGGATTCTGTAATGTCAAATGCTCAAGTAGAATAGAAAGTTGGATTTAAACCTCCTGTGTGACCTTAAAGAAGTCATTTCCCTTCTCTAAGCTTCTATTTCCTAATCTGTAAAAGGCAGAAAATTATACTTGTACAAAGCATTTCATGGAGCACTATAGAAATAGACCCTGTGAAATACCATGGGATGAGATAATTATCTATATAAGCCTCTCAGAATACCCTACTTGAAATGCTGATGGTATGATAGGAAAATTGCTTTACTGACAAATTTGCTAGATAATTTGTTTACTTCATTGGATTTAAAGTTGAATACTTTCCAAAAGATTAATGGGTCCCCTCATTTTATCGATGAGTCCTAGAAGAGAAGTGCCTTCCCCAAGGTCACAAAAGTATAAGTAGCAGAGCCACAATTTGAATTCAGGTCCTCTGGTGCCAAATGCCAATGTTATTACTGCACACCATACTGCCATTTCCTATTAATCATTTCACATTATATGTGGGGGGGGGATACCAAGGCACCTAGCTCTGTATAGGCTACCAAAGGGAAATGAGATAGCACTGGAAAATTCAGTTCCTTCTATTCACTGTGGCTCATGGAATCAGCAGGGCAGCATCACAGGGACCCAGCAGGAGCTATTTGGCAACTCACTCCCTGTGAAGGGGACCCTTAGCAAATCAGAATGACAGTTGTTCACTCCTGGTCTGAATTACCATCAGCCCAATCAAAAAGTCTTTACTAAGCATTCTGGAATGCAGAAGAAAGAGCCTTGGGCTTGGAGTCAAAAGACATGGGTTCTACTATTAGTCCTGCCACTAACCACTGTGTGACTTGAGAGAAATCATTTCACATCTCTGGGCCTCTTCTTCCTCAGCTGTAAAATATTAGACTAGATCAAAAATTCTGAATTTTTTTGTGCCTTGCACCCTTTTGGGAATTTGATGAAGACTTCTCAGAATGAACTTTTCTCAGACTGGTGAAGCCTAGGACCCTTTCCTAGAATAATATTTTTGAATTGATAAGATATAATATGTAGGATTACAAAGGAAGTTAATTGTACTGAAATGAAGTTTTTTAATTTTTTTTTAATTCATCAATCCCAGGTTCAGAACAACTGGACAGAATGATCTCTCAATTCCCTTACAGCTGTAAATTGTATTGTTGATTCTAAATCTTCACATATGTCAGGGAAGTTAGGTGGTACAGTGGATAGAACTCTAGCTTTGGAGTCAGGAGAACAGGAGTTCAAATCTGACCTCAGACACTTGACTCTCACTAGCTGTGTGACCTTGGGCAGGTCACTTATCCCTGATTGCCTCTCATCCAGGGCCATCTCCAGTTGTCCTGATTCATATCTGGCCACTGGACCCAGATGGCTCTGGAGAAGAAAGTGAGGCAGGTGGTGACTTAGCACAGCCCCCCTCACTCAAAATCCAATTCATGTGTTTGTCATGACATCTCCCTGATGTCATAATCTTCTCTGAAAATGAAGGACAAACATTATGAGGCAATATTGATATTTATCCTTCAGAAATTAAAAAGCCCAAGGACATGCTGACCCAAAGATAAAATGACCAGATATTTCCATTAGTTTTAATGTTTTTTTCATAAGTCAGATGAATGCATGGACAGAAATGTTTTGATGAAAATTTTTTCCTTCAAGAAACTTGGGCTTATCTGTAGTATAAAGGCTCTTCTCCTCTCACCTGTCTCCCCTCCTTTTTCTCTTCTATCTTTTCTTTCTTCCCTCCACACTCCTCTTTTTTCTTCTCTCCTTACCTCATCCCAGTGATAATGGAAGCTTGAAAGCTTTAATATGCACCTCCCTTGAGGGTTCACCATATCTGTATAGAATTGAATCAGCTATGTCAGTTCTGAACTTTCTAATTCAAGCAATCTACCAGACTCCACCTCCCCAGCATCAAGGACTACAGGTGTGTGCCACTGTAACCCCAAAGTGGAAAATCTTCTCAAGTTTATCTACCCTACAAAATTCACCTACCAAGTTAGGATTGAAGAAAAAAACAGTAGGGAGATTCACAAATAGGCAACATGTCACATAAATGAAGGTGAGGAATATATTCTCCTATTTGTGGGGAAACAAACTCTCTGAAGGGGTGTTCATGTCCCCAAAGTACAGAAGCAGTAAAGTCCCCAAACCCCTTTCCCTCTGACCTTCTATTCTAGGCTTTTTTGAGCAAGACAATGATATGGACAAGGACAGAAGATTCTTTTCTCTTTGGAAGAGACTTCTTAATTTAGGCACTACAGAACACCAAGTGGTTCTGGGATAAATAATTTTCGGGGAAAGTGATATCCCCTGAACTTGGTAATTGCTTCTATTTTCACAAATCCCTAACTGAAATGTAACATTGCCTTCAATTAGAAATATCAGCAACAAAGTACCTGTATTATTAGAAGTATTAGTGATGTCTATGGTTTTTGTTACCAATAGAAATCACAGATATTTTTATATCACATTACCAATGTTGCAGATGTTTTGAAATATTATTTATGCTCATTTCTACTCCAAAATTACTATAATTATTAGGTCTATCACCAGATAAGTTACTATATCAAAAATTGTATATCATTTTGATAACTTATTTCATGTATTATATTTGAATATAATTGATTTCTGTTACAATCATCTGTATTTTATAAAATGCATTTAAAAATATTATTCTGAAATCAGATCTATATGTATGCCAAACTGCCAAAGGATTCACAATGGCACAAAAAAGGCTAAGAACTCTTCATCTAGTCTTATTCCTTCATATGATAGATAAAGCCCAGAGAGATTTTAACATCCAAGGACCCACAGCAAGTTAATGAATGAGAATCTATGTCTTTCAACACTTAATACTTTGAGTCTAGGAGAAGAAGAGATAAGCATTTTTTAAGGTAAAATTTGCTTTTGACACTCTCCCATCTCCCTTTATCACTTTCTCCAATTTCCTGGACCCCTCCTCAAATGCACACACATCCAGTAACATCTAAATCTCCAGTATTCTTCATTATGGTGCCCCCATCCAGATTTGGCCATGCCCCCTACCCATGCCCCACTTCCAAAATTATTCCCTCTCCTCCTTTCTCTCATTACAACTCAATGTGATCTCTACCAGGTGTTAACAGGAAAGTAATTAAATGAGCTAATTCATACTAAGGCATGATTTATCTCCTCCCCCCCATCATTGTTTAGGGTATTTAAAGTTTAAAATAGGAGTTTATTAACCTAAATGGATTGCTAATTGGTAGAATTTGAGGCAATATGAAGTGATTTATTTGTAGGTTCATAAATCCACAATATTCATATAATAGCTCACTTTAATAGCACTTTATGGCTTATATCTCCAGTCAAATTCTATTCTGACATCTTATAATGGTGGAGTGGTGACTTGGCCTCTCAAAAGTTATGTCAGCAAAATAAAAGCTTTGCCAGGTCCTACTAAGTAGTTATCTCATTACCATAATTAGTTCATTTTCAGTGGGTGGGCAATATAATGAACCTAAGATTCATTGGGTGTTTTATTCTGTTTTAGAAATTTTTCAAAAAAGAATTTTGAGTCTAGTCCAAATACTTCCAAGTCCCCAGTATGGAAAAATGCTAATACCTGTGCAGTAGTTGGGTTCTCTGCGTATTTTTACATTTATGTTTATTTCTAATTAACCCCTAGTTTCTATGTGGTTTATGCAAAATTCAGTTTTCTGGAAGCATCTGGACCACAAAAAAGATTATATTATTGTATCTGAAGATAGATAAAAAATTGGGGAACTGGAGGAAAGAGTCAACTTTTTCTTGAGACTTACCTCAATCTAGAGTCTTCTGTCCACAAGGTCCCAGAACTTTTCCTGATATCGCTCTTCTCTGACACAGCTCAGACCTTCCATTGCTCAATGCTTGCTCTAACTTCTTGAATTAGAATCTCTTCTACCCCGATATGGATAGTTTCTCCCTTTTGGTCAGAGTTCTCAGGATGTGACTGAGTCTCAGATATGACTCACACATTGACTTTGATTGATTCAAGGAGGTTTATAGGCCCTGTTCACATTTAATTCTGTTTGATTTAATAAATAATAATAATAATAATAATAACACAGTGTTTGCACCTAGTCAAGGCAACAGAGTCAAATTAGGAGATTTTAACCCCACCTTACACAAATTAGAAAGGTTTCAGGCATGGGATTGAGTGATACTATATGTTTTCCAGGGAACAGCTTGGCAAGTCCAGAGAGACTCAATACTAGAAAGCTGTTTGCTAGGCAATGAATTTTTTTTTTGGCTTTAGCCAAAGTGTTTATCAAGATAAACACTTGTTCTGCATTCAAAAATCCCTGTTTGAGTGTGACGGGGGGGGGGGGTGGAGAGGGGGTGGTCAGATGGGAAAGAATCTTATATCTATAAGGGACCTTAAAAATCATCTCATCTGATATCTTCATTTTACATACAGAGAGAGGTGAAATGATCTGTCCAATGCCTTATTGTGAATTATTGTAGGCATTGAAACTAAAGGGGTTCAGGATCTTTTTTTTAATGAGAGAGAAAAATAAGATGATTTGGTAGCTTACATTTCCCTTTATGACTGTTTTTAAAATCTTCAGAGGGACTTTGGAGCATCGTATACGCCCATTCAGACTCCTACCTCCCTTTATCTCACCTCAGACAGATATTCTCAGTAATGGGTTCTTGACTTTAGCTCTTAATAGCCAGGATCCCTTTAGTTTGAGGGAAATAGATTCCCTAGGAATCTTAGGTCTCCCAACACTTTTCCCCAGTTTATTCTTCAAGATGATGCTATTCAGACCCTTCCTTGAAAAAAAAACCCTAAAAAAACAAAAATAAAATAAATCCATTTGTTTTCTGGAAACCTATCCTCTTCCATTCCCTAGCATCAAGGCATCAAGAATCTGCCTTTAGGAAACTAAGAAGGAATCACAAGAACTGAGTTATCAGCAGAACTGATGCCTCCCCAAGTCACTTCCATATTCATGTTCTTTCATATTTAGGCTTCATAGATTCTTCCTCCTATGACAAGGTCATCTGCTTGAAACTTGAAATAATTAAAGGACATATTGGTCAGTTTGGTCTCAAATCAATCAATTTGATGAAAAGAGGGAAAAAATATTTCAAAATGCTTGTGGGACTCATTTAATCTTTTAGCATAGTTTTCTTAAGACATTCTGGACAGAAACAACATGGGAATTGGCATAGATAGAAGGAAGATTAAAAAGATTAAATTAAATGAAATTGTGAAAGGAAAATGGTAATAGTCTCAGACTTTACCTATTCAATGTCAGCCATCCAGTTGAAGCCTGAAAAGTTCAGTCCAGCATCTGGATGCCTTGTCTAAGAGATGTCCAACTTCCAGAAGTATGAAACAGCTGGGTGTTTGGTGGTTTCCCAGTTTTCATCCAGATGTGTGCTTAATCTTCATCGAGTCAGGTCAGTCAATAGAAGGTTATTTTCTTTCTTTGTTTGTTTTTTAGGTTTTTGCAAGGCAATGGGGTTAAGTGGCTTGCCCAAGACCACACAGCTAGGTAATTATTAAGTGTCTGAAGTCCGATTTGAACTCAGGAACTCCTGACTCCAGGATGGGTGCTCTATCCACTGCACCACCTAGCTGCCCCCAGAAGGTTATTTTCTATTGTAGAACAGGAATAGGCTAAAAACATGATTTTAAAATAGATTTGAATAATCAAAGTTGATAGATCCACTATGGTTTATTAATTACTTCTTCAACCAATTTTCTTTAACTCATTGAGACTGACATCAACTGTTCCCTCTCTCAAAGTACCCTTTGGTTAAAACAAGAAGTAGGAATGAACTTAGAAAAAATTTTGAAATAATATAATTTTGATGCCTTCCTACCTCCCTTTCTTAGTTTCTCTTTATGAGTTTCTCTCTTCTGTCAGAGATTGAGACTTTGCAAACACCTCAATATTGAGCATCTTATAAAGGCAAATGAATGATGGGAAATACACTTATAAGTGCCATGATTCTCATATTTTGACCTGCTCTGGACTCATTTTCTGAAAAATTTGGTGCCAAAGCTCATCACTAATTATCAGCTGTTTCTGCATGGAAAACTTAAAACTTTAATAAATCAATATATCTTCTTAATTTACATAAAGGTTTCAGGCATATAATGTCAGCAGCTATTGGCATTCATGATGGGAGAAAAAAAACCTTATGCTATCTTGGCATTGTTTCTTCTACTAATCTGATCTCTTTAATAAAAGTACAAAAGAATAATTTTTTCAAGCAAAAGCACATAATTTGTTTCAACACATAGTCACACAGAAAAGATTAAGAGCCAGAAGTCACTTTAAAGGTCATCTAGTTTGACTCTCTTGTCTCATAGATAAGGAAGCTGAGCACAGAGACCTCAGTATAAATAGGAGACACTCTGAGGAAAACATTAATTAGTGGGGGGGGGGAGATGAAAAAAGGGAAAGGGATGAACTAGGAAAGGCCTCTTGAAGAAGATTGGGAGAATGTGAATTGATTTGGATGGTGCTAAGGTTCTCAGGAATTGGAGGTGAGAATGACTGAACTATATGTGGAACAACATAAAAGTCAAAGTTGCTGTATTGTAGAGTATGGATGGGAAAAAAGTTTAAGAAGAATGGAAAACGTTTATAGCAATTCTCTTTGTGGTGGTAAAAAACTGGAAATTTCAAGGATGTTCTTTTATTGGGAAATGACTGAACAAGTTGTGGTATGTAATTGTAATGAAATACTATTGAATTTTAAAAAATGATGAGCTTGATGATTTTAGAACAACATGAGAAGACTTGCACAAAATAATGAAGAGTGAAATGAATGGAACCAAGATAACATTATATACAGTAACATCAATATTGTTTTAATAATAACTGAGTGAATAATTTACTTTGACTATTATAAATACAGAAGTTAACTATAAAGAATATTTGAAGGAAAATTCTAGTTGCATCAAGAGAAAGAACTGGGGGCGGCTAGGTGGTGCAGTGGATAGAGCACCAGCCTTGGAGTCAGGAGTACCTGGGTTCAAATCTGACCTCAGATACTTAATAATTACCTAGCTGTGTGGCCTTGGGCAAGCTACTTAACCCCATTACCTTGAAAAATCTGAAAGAGAGAGAGAGAGAGAGAGAGAGAGAGAGAGAGAGAACTGATAAATAAAGTTAGGAAGACTTATCTTCCAGAGTTCAACTCTGGCCTCAGACACTTACCAGCTGTGTGACTCTAGGTAAGTCATTTAACCCTGTTTGTCTCACTTTCTTCATCTGTAAAATGATGTGCAGAAGAAAATGGCAAAGCATTACAGTATTTTTGCCAAGAATATACAAAAAGAAGTCAGGAGGAACTGGACAGAACTGAAATAACTGAAGAACAAGTAATGGCATCCTCTCCACAGAGTGACTCTTTGAACTTTAGCATTATAAAGTTCAAGAAACAAATCCTCCCATCCCACATAATTCTTCAAAGAGATTTCTTTCCCAATCTGAAAGTTATAAACTTGAGAATCAAGTTGGATAGGATTTTCATCTTTAAAATCTCATGGTTTGTTGCCTCCAAAAAAAACAGGAATTTTAGAGTAGAGAATTCATATAACCCTAGAATTTAGAGACTGCTCAGAATAACACCTGGTCCAAACCCTTGCCTTTAGTATTAAAACTTACAAACCAGAAGCCCTTCCTATTAGCCTATCCACATAGAAAGAACATTATATTATTTTTCTGCTTCACTGGACAACAAAATTCAGCTTTTATACTGTGATCTTCATTAAAGATTTCATGGAGGTATTAATAAAAATCAGAACACGGTTCTTAACATAGAAACCCACATTTTTTTTTTTACCTAGATATGTCCTTCATCTAATCCAACCTCTCATCTCAGACAAGGAATCAGAGGCTCATAGACAGGAGTCAAATCAAACCAAGAGCAAATTGCTAAATTTTCAGGATGGGCATTTAAACTTCAGAAACAAAATACAACAATTCAGGGTTTGATTTCTTGTTTTATTGATTTCTAGACTTAAGAAAGTGATGGAGAAACTGTTAATAATGCAGATTAAATTTAAATGTGTGTCTGAAGTACCTATGTTATCTTTAAGAGCAAATTGCTAAAATTTACCCTTGCTTATAGGAGACATCCATAATATAGAGGTATTAAGTGGTAGTGCTAGCTAGGCTTTGAACTCAGATCTTTTGACTCTAAATCCGTATTTTGCATTTAACTAGGTTTCCTCAATAACACGCATCCAACTTCTCCTAATTCTAGTGCCTTCTCTCTTAATTATTTCTTGTTTATCCTATTTATATAGCTTATTTATGCATTTGTATGTCCTTGTTGCCTCCCCCACTGGATTGTGAGCTCCTCAAGGATGAGAACTGTCTTTTTGTCTGTTTTTATACCCCACCACCCAAAAGCTGTGCCTGGCACACAGTAGAAGCTTAAACAATGTTCTTTGACAAATTTAAAGTGATTTTGTGTGTGTATGTGTGTGTATGTGTGTGTGTGTGTGTGTGTGTGTGTGTGTGTGTGTGTGTTTAATTTGGGGGATTTTTGTAAGGCAATGGTGTTTACATACACACAGTTAAATAAGTATTAAGTATCTGAAGTTGAATTTGAACTCAGGTCCTCCTGACTCCAGGGCCTGTGCTCTCTATCCACTGCACTACCTAGCTATCCCATTAAATGATTTTTTAAAAATACTTTTTTCCAAATAAATGTAAAAATAATTTTTATCATTCATTTTATTTAAATTTTGAGTTCCAAATTCTCTCCTTCCCTTCCTTGTCCCCTCCCCCATTAAAGAAGCAAGGTTTTTAACATTATATTTATTTATATTCCCAACTAAATGCCACAAATTTTTCAACAATCTTTTTTTTTGCAAGGTTTTGAGTTTTACATCTTTCTCCTTCCCCTCCCCTTGACAGAAAGCAATCCAGTATAGGCTCTACTTCTATAACCATGAAAAGCAAGCAATTTGATATGAATAATACATGTTTCACAAGCATTTATTAAGTGCCTAGATCTAGGTACTGAGTACTGGAAATCTAATGAAAGGCAATAAAGGAAGAAAAAAAATCTGTCCCTGCCCTCAGAGAACTCTAAATCAAAAGAGCTTTCCAGATATCAGATGGATATGGAATCAACTTTCCAATAATAAAGTGGGCTTGCACAGATCCCTCTAGAAGTGAGGTTCCAATCTGACCCACACCAAACATTTGAGAAACTGACTGGGGTCAAGAGTATGGTGGGTGGCCTTGGGATATAGTAAAAAACTATGTCCCACTTAGAAAGCATGGAATTGCTCACCAAGCAAACTAGTCAACAAGAACAAAAGCAAAACAACAAAAATAAACAAACAAATAAATATATGGAGAATGAATAAATATAAAATAAATATGAAAAAACACCATGATGCTGTAATTTTATGAGTATTTCAACTTGCTAAATTAGTTCAACCCCTCCTCTCCATTCACATGCTTCTATCATAGTTCAGGGCTTCATAGTTTCCCTAACAACTCCTTCAATAGCCTCCTAATTTATTTCTCTGTTTTCTCCCAATCCTTCCTCTACTCATCTATCACATTGGTATAATTAAAATTAAAAATAGGTTAATATAATTGCCATATGAAAGCAATCATCAGTGACTCCCCATTGTCTCCAAAATAAATGCAAAGTCCTTAGCTTGATGTTGAAAGATTCTACAATATTGCTTCTACCTATCTTTCTAGTTGTTCATATAACTCTCCTTCACCTATTCTATATTCCAGTTAGACTGATCTGCTAGTTACTCCCTATGATCAATATTGCACTTTTTCATCTTCATATCTATATAATAGGTGGTGGTCTCTCATGACAGGAATGAATTCCTTCTTTTGTGTCTTAAAATCCCCTGTAAGGTACCTGACCCCTTTGTACATGAATATATTGGTTGTAGAAAGGGCCAGAAAGAAGCATTTGAATAAGAAAACTGGCTGAAAAATATTAATTTGAGAAGAAAAATCTCCTTTCAGATAAAATGTTAAGGAGAGATATAATCTTTTTCTGAGGATCTTGTAAAGAATTATCATCTCAGATGAATGTATGAGAGAATCTGAAAGTTTTCAACTCATTTCAAGTTTTAAAGGCTAAAATTGGTAAACTGGTAAATCAAACTGTTGTTTGGGGATAAGGGGTTAGGTAGAGGATATGGATTATATAAGGACTACCAAGGGTTCGGATATCTGATAGGAAAGGGGAATTCTTGAGTTCTAAGGTTCTGATTTGAGGTCTTCAAGGATTTAAGAAGTCAAAGAAAGAATCTTTGAGAAGCTTTAATTAGAAGAAAAAGCTGCAGAAGAATTTGAGAATAAGGTGGAATTAGAATAAGCTAAGAGCAGAATCTTTAGGAAGACTCCAGCAAGATCAATAATATTTCAGCTGCTTTACAAGCAACTTATTGATAGGAAGAAAGGTGATGATTTTTTGATTGGCTGGAGAAAGATTGGAGAAACTCCTAGAGCAATAGAAGATAATAGGAATCCGGCTGTTGTATGAAGAGCTGTTGGGGCTAATTGTTCTGAGGCTATCTATAAGCAGAGAGTGAAAATACCTTATCCTTTTTTGTTTTTGTTTTTCTATAAACTGTTTTACAATAAGAGTTTAGCAGTTCTTTAGCTTAGGTCACAAAAAGTACATAACACTTTTACAGTACCCCATTAAGGATGACTTTGCAGAAGTCTGTCATTAGTTAACCAGCTTGGTGGCAGAAGAGGAAAGGCTTTGCCAATCAAGAGACTGATGAGGTAGAGAAACGGATTATCTATCAAAGTATCAGCTTTGTATGTTCAAACTGATCCTGAACAGAACAAGAAAACCAAGGACTGTAGTCCAGAGTTGAAGTTGCCATGGGCACTTGTATTTCCCCACTTAGACTTTCATCCTAGGTTTCTATCATATGTTCACTCTCTTCCCATGAATATTACATTCATTGTTTGGAGAGTATAACTCAGGTTTGTGAATAGATTTTGATGTTCAATTATTACTGTTCTTGTCTTATTGTTTAGTAAATGTTTTATGTATAAGAGTTGATAGTATCTTGGTGACTGACTATAAATTTGAAAGAATACCAATAGAGACTCAGGAGCTATAGTATCAAGTCATAGGAATATAACCTCCTCACATCAGGATTACCTCTTAGACCATGTGAGAATACCCAGGAGCCACAAACATGTCAATATAAGTGATCAAGCCAGCCTAGAAAGCAAGAGTGAAGAGCTACATCTTGCCTAGACTACACATGGATCAGATGCTACTCTCTACAAGTGACCTTTCTGTTTAAAATACTTTTGAAACATATATATGTGTATGTATATACATATGGATATGTTTGTAATATATTTTTTGCTAATCTGAATACACATTGTGTAATTATATAGCTCCTATTGTCTCCCCCTTCTCCCACTTAATTGTATGTAAACTCCTTAGAAGAAGAAGCAACTTGTCCAAGATCACAGCAAATGGTAGATCTGGGATTCAGATCTTTAGAGTCAAGTTTCCTCATCTGTAGAAAAAGAATATTTGATTAGATCATCTCTGGACTTTTCTCCAGCTCTAAATCCAATGATTTGCTGCCTAAATAGCCCTTTCCCAGGTGGACAGAAATACTTAAAAATCCTGGGCTTCTATCTTGCTACTTTACCTCCAGACTTGCAGCTAGGGATAGAGGTGAAATCAGAATGCTGTGGCTAAAGGCACCCCACCCACCCACCAACCTGAATATATAACTCAGCTCCTGAAATTTCTGCAGCATTTTGCCAATAAACATCCCTTTGAATCACATGGCGGGGGGAGAGAGAGAGAGAGAGAGAGAGAGAGAGAGAGAGAGAGAGAGAGAGAGAGAGAGAAACAGAGAGAGACAGAGAGAGATAGAGAGACAGAGAGAGACAGAGATTTTATTCTCTTTGGAAGGTAGAGACAGAGAGAGAGACAGACAGACAGAGAGAGAGAGAGAGAGAGAGAGAGAGAGAGAGAGAGAGAGAGAGAGATTGAGAGAGAGATTTTATTCTTTTATTGTCTTTGGAAGGTAGATAATAGACTGGAAATAAAAAACAGCCTGCTTTATTTTACTTGCTATTGTACTCTCAATTACTCTTGTTTTCAAACTAGATTCGAAGCTCCTTAAAGGTAGGTGTTTATGGTTTAGAATTCTCCTATAATCCCCCAGTACTTAAAGCAGTAGGCCCTCAATAAGTCTTTGTTGGGTGAGTGATGGATTTCTACAAACACCCTTCCTGGATGATTCAGCTCATCTGTCTGTGGAGCTAGAGCTGATGTGTTGTTGTAAGCTTTCTGCAGATAGGGGTTAAAGATGTCAATATCTTTAAATATATGACTTTATCACCGATGGAAGGGCAGCTATTCCAGATGGAACCTCCATTTTGCTAAACAACAAACCATCCATCTGTTGCTTTAGAAGAGCTCAGTCCCCCACCCTCCAATTCTCTCAGACCTCCCTATGGGTTAACAAACATTAAGCAGCCTAATGACTTGTGTACAGAAGTAGAGTAGAACACAGGATTTTTTTTCCCAAAGAAAAATCAACTTTCTATAAATAGATTGTGAGTTCCTTGAGGGTAGGTTCTCTAGTTTGCCTCCTTTTCTATCACCACCACTTAGTGCACAGCTCCTAATATATCAGCTTAATAAATGTTGATGATTGATTGATTCTATAACTAATCAGCAGAGTCTGGTTTGATATTTATGAAGTTTGCTTATTTCTTTCTGGTATGTGTGTGGGATGACATCTGAGAAAAGACAGAATAATAAAAGCAAAGAATTTTAATTGTCTATCAACAAATTTAATTAGTTGCTATACTGAGTTCAATAAGTGTGTAGCTAGGCAGCACAGTGGATAAAGCACTGGGGTTGGATTTGGGAAGATTCATCTTCATGAGTTCAAATCTGACCTCAGATTCTTACTAGTTGTGTAAGCTTGGACAAGTTGTTTAACCCTGTTTACTTCTTCATCTTTAAAATGATCTGGAGAAAGAAACTAGCCCAATATCTTTGTCAAGAAAACCTCAATTTGATAAACAAGTATGAGTGGGACCATGATTAATGAATGGACTTCTTTATTGTATCATACATAAATTAACAGAGGCAGGTGTCATGCTCCCTCCCATTCAAAAGAACCAAACTAAAGATGGAGTGAACCCTGAACAATTCAGTCTGTTGAGAGCTAACTTTAGAGGACACCTAGTCCAACTTTTTCATTTTACAATTTAAGAAACAAAATCTAAGAGATTAAGGTTATGACTTACCTAAGGTCACACAGGAGGTAAGCCTAAATCTGAACCTCCAAAGCCCCAAATCCAATGCTCATTTCATAGTACTGAATTGCCTCCCAAATAAACAAAAATCATTATCCTCAAATAGAATGCATTATTACTGTATAGTATCACATAAGGCCCTTTACCTCTAGTTTTAGTTTTCTCAGAAAAAGGTTTCTGCAGTGTTTTCTACCTCCAACATTCTATAATTCTATCATTTCAATTTCTATGGAAGTATAAAGGATACCTACCAGTTTTAATACCAGTTCTCTTATATCTATCACACCTACATGATATTGGTTCTATTTCTGAATTTCTTTCTGAAATAGCACCTATAGAATGACAATCTGTTCAGAAAAGTCATGATAAAAACTCTATCTTTGTCTTAACCTCTGTTCTTCATCAGGACTTCCCTATCAACATTGTCCTCCCAAAGGCTTATCCAAGGTACTTATCTTTTGTTCCATTCCAGCCAGTCCCTGCTAGGATATTATCTAATGTCTAAATTTTAGTTGCACCATCTTGAGGTTCTCTCCAGAAAGGCATTTGAGAATTATGTCTATACCTTGATGGCATATATAATAGAAAAAGAACATTTCTATATGTTATAGAAATTAAATGAGTATTATTCAAATAAGGTAACAACAATAAAAAAATGTACTAAAAGGAACTTGGGGGAAACACCAGAATTCCTAAATTTCCTTGATCAACAATTAAAAGTAAAAGTCAAAGGTTATTGTGGTATTAAATGAGTCAAGAAGTGAATGCTGAATGATTTAAAAAGAAAGGAAATAGGAGAAGAGAGAACTTCCAAGACAAGAAGTTATAGAAAATCTGATGGCACAAGAAGCCCAACATAATGAAAATGCAAGCTGGATCAAATTGGAAATGGAAAGTTTGTGAACCACTAATATGATGAATGACAGAACAGTTATATCAAGGGAGGTGTCTGAAAACTCTAGCTTCTATACAAAACTAAAAAGAATTAGGCTTGGATTGATTCATTATGGTTGGTGCAAATGAAGCACATTACTAGAAAACACTTTACCAGCTTCATTTCAGATGTAAATTTAATGTAAATCTAACTTTTCCTAAAGGGGCTACACCTATCCATAGTCAAAAGGTAAAAACACTAGTAACTTTTCCAATTGTAGGCCAGTTATGTGTGTTTGTGCACATCATACAAAGTAGTCACAGTTTGTACCCCCCCCAAAAAATTCCCTATACTTGCAAGAAAATGTTATGTTGACAGGAATAAAAAAAGCCTGTGCCCAGAAGATTTGGGCATAAAGAAGGCAACTTGTTACAGATTTGGAAATGAATAATCAGGCTTTGCCAAAGGGTCAAAACTTTTAAACTTTCTTTATACTTATTATGAAGTCTTTGACTCATTGTTACATTTATAATTTCTTCAGAAACTACTATGTAAAAAAGACCAAAGTATAATGAGAACCCTAGAGTTTATGTTATCCATGTCAAAAAACCTTTATGGTTTAAAACTCAGCACCAACACAATAATACATAAAAAAACCAATTCATATAAAACATGGCCATTATTCAGAAAGTCACTTTAATGCCATTATGCTTCTGCCTTACCCTGAATTTATTATCATCTTTCTCAAAGAGTAATAGTATAATTTCCAGGTTAAATATGGATTTGAATAAAAATATTATTTATCTTTATATATACATATATATATATATATATATATATATATATATATATATATACACACACAGATGATATCATCCTATAAGACTTCACCAAAGAACACGTTAAACATCTCCTTCAATTTGTGGAATCTTTCTCCAGTGAAATCAGAAAATCATTTGAATTTGTTAAGTATAACATTCTTAGAGACTTAGCTAGAGACTAGAGTCTCTAAACTTTAATACAGAGGTCATATTGAATAATGGACAAAGGTGAGATCTGCAAATACCTAGCTCTCCTATAGCCCAGGCACATGATAAAGAGTCAAGGAGAAGATTCTGGCCAAATACATTAAAAGATGCTCTGGCATTCTGAAGATGTTAAAAGATATTCTGTGGCCAAATACATTAAAAGACATTCTGGCATCCTGAAATCAAAGCTGAATGAAAAGAAAATGTTTAAAAAACGGCTAGTCTGTACAATGTCAGTCTATTTTATTTTTGCAAGGCAAATGGGGTTAAGTAACTTGGCCAAGGCTACACAGCTAGGTAATTATTAAGTGTCTGAGGCTGGATTTGAACTCAGGTACTCCTGACTCCAGGGCCGGTGCTCTATCCACTGCGCCACCTATCTGCCGTACAATGTCAGTCTTAACAAATACATTTGGAACTTTAAAATGAACCATTGGGAAATTATTTTCACAGAAACCTATACAATATTAATGTAACACAGGATCCAATTACCCTAAGGCAGCTTTAGAAACTCCTTACCAAAAAGGAGGAAGAAGATTTCCTGACATTCTTGATAGAACATGATAAACAGGCAATAACTTACAGAAATGCTTTTGGATTAAGTAGACATCACTTCCCGGAGCAACAGTAAAGGATGTTAATAGCCACTGAATTTGTCAAATGGACCTTAAAGTATCTCACTTATTTGTTACTTATAGTACTTCACTTATTGAAGCTGATGAAACAGTAATAAGATCCAATAATAGAATCAAAAGTTCCTTGACTGGTATCATCCACATGAGTTCAATCAACAATATATTGGCAAGGAAGGGTCAAATAATTGTCTGAATTGTGTGGATTTTTTTCGAAGAAAACAGAAAGTTTTATGATGGCAACTCAGGACCAGATCACTGCTGCCAGAATTTGTAGAAGATTTATCTTTAAGGAGCCTATTCAGTGATCAATGTAAATTATGCAAAGAAACTATACAGCACATCACTACAAGCTGTATATATTTCACATCTAACACATAACTTGCAAGACATGACCTGGTAAATAAAATTATAGATCAGAAACTCACTATCTTTCATGGAAAGACCAAATAACAAATCCCTATACCACAAATATAAACTTCAAAACATTCTGGGTTTACTACTGGGTCTACACCCCAAAAAGATCATGAAAAAGGGTAAAAACATCACTTTTACAAAAATATTTATAGCAGCCCTGTTTGTGGTAGCAAAGAATTGGAAAGTGTGTGAATGTCCATCAGTTGGAGAATGACTTAATAAACTGTGGTATATCTATGCAATGGACCCTTATTGTTCTATTAGAAACCAGGAGGGATGGGAATTCAGGGAAGCCTGGAAGGATTTGATGCTGAGCGAGATGAATAGAACCAGAAGAACACTGTACACCCTAACAGCAACATGGGAGTGATGATCAACCATAATTAACTTGGTCATTCCATCAGTGCAACAATAAGACACAATTTTGGGGTATCAGTGATAGAGGATACCATCTATATCCAAAGAAAGAATTGTGATGTTTAAACAAAGACCAAAGACTATTATTACCTTTAATTTTTTTTAAAAAATTATCTTATTATGTAATTTTGTTCTCTCATACTTTACTTTTTATTCCTTAAGGATATTATTTCTCTCTCATCATATTCATCTTAGATTAATGTATAGCATGGAAACAATGTAAAGACTAATAGACTGCCTTCTGTGGGCATGGGGGGGAGCAAAATTAGGAGAAAAATTGCAAAATTCAAAATAAATAAATTTAAAAAACATTCTGATTAAAATTATAAACTATATAGGAATTCAATCTTTATCATAGACCAAATGATTGTCCATAGTTACAAAAACATTCTCTTGATCCATAAAAACTCAAGAACAAAGTATCTAAGAGTTATCACCATATTAACCATACTATTCATGATTTCCAAACCACAAAAGTCAATGAGCTTTCATATTATATAAAAAACACTAATAGGGGAGATTAAAATTATGTGAAAACAAAGCTAAATGGTTCGGTCAATGGTGCATAAAAACCATGCAACTGGAGAAAATGGGAAAGAAATATGTTCATCTTAAAAAAATATTTTTTTTGTGTTTTAATGCTTGTGCCTCTTTGAATCCCTAGCATCTTCTAAAGCTCATACTGTGTATTATCTCATTTGGAAAACCTTTTCTCAGAGATGAGGAGAGAGCGAACTGCAAGCATGAGTACCTATACAAAGAGAAAGCTGTAGGTGATACAGTGCCAAATTCAGGCATCAATGAGACTAATTTGGTTGGAAAATAGGGAAGAGAATAATAGAGGATGACTGGCATGAGGAAAGAATGAGGCAGAAAGTTATTAGCAATAGTACAGGAGATAAAGACTTGCACAAGGTTAGGGGCAGTATAAAAGAGAGAGTGAGGTGTATTAGATTAGCAAAGGTGAAATTTACAGGTGTTGGCAACAGATTGAATATGGGGCTACAAGAGAATGAGGAGCCAGGGATGACACCTAGGTTGTAAGTGTAGGTCACTACGAGAGTAGTGGTGTCCTCAAAAGTGATGGGAAACTTTGGAAGGGAGGAAAATTTGGGGAGAAAGATAATGAATTCAGTTTCATATATGTTAAGTTTATGATGTTTAAAGGACATTAGTTCAAGATGTTTCATAGGCAATTGATGGGTCAGCGGTTTAGGACTATATACATAGATTTTAGAATCATCAGCATTTAGATGATAATTGGACACACTAAAGCTGATGAGATCCTCAAATGAAGCAGTAGAGTGAGAAGAAAAGAGAATCCAGGATAGAACCCTGAAGCCTACCCATGATTAGAGTATGTGATCTGGAAAAGAATCCAGTAAAGGAGACAGAGAAGGAGTGTTCACACAGAAAGGAAAACCAGAAGAGAGTGATATTATGAAAAGCTAGAGAGGAGAACCAGAAGAGAGTGGTATCATGAAAAGCTAGAGAGAAGACAGGATCAAGAAGGTAAAACTGATCAACAGAGAAAGGGATCAATTGGACAGAGACCTGAGGATGCCTATCATTATTTGTAGGCATGAACTAGATAGAGATCTAGGAAAGGAGAGGAAAAGCTGCACTTGATCCATTTAGTCAAACATTTCTGTGGGAAAGTTAATAAGAATACTTAGTAATAACTTTGTTCCTAGCATACACCACTGCTGTTTGTAATATCTAGTTCTTTGAGCTACTTCATTGGAACTTATCACTTAAAATAATGATATGGTTGTTATCTAAGCATGTATTCAAATTCCATGGACTCACTGAAAATTCCCAGGGGAAGAGAAAGTAACTCTCTGGTATATTTGAATATATGTGTCTTTAAAGTGGCCAGACCAAGATCTTTTGAATTGACTATTTGCTTGACTTTTTTTTCCAGGAGTTTTATGATCAAATCAATTGAACTCAAATTATGTATTCACAAAACAAGAATTCTTCTTGAAATTAATATTAGATGTGAATAATAATAACAAAGTGCTATTCTTACTCACATTCAAAAAGCACCATTTACAAAGCATTTTGCTCAAAACTATCATGAGAAGCAGAAATTCCAAATATTGCCATTTTTCTGTAGATATTATTAGTATGCCTTTTATTATTACATCTAGTCTGTTTTCTATTTTGTGTAACAATTACTCTGACTTAACTCTTCTAGAGCAAGTTCACCTATATTTCCCCCTCAGAATTCTAAAGTAATACTTGTAGAATAGATGTCTCTTTTAATGCTATTGGTTCAAACTCCCATTCTGGTGTGTTCCTTTTACCATTAATTAGCAGCCAGTTTCATTTAGTCAATTATAATAAATTAACTCTTATAAAGAGATATTTATTTCTAAGATAATAGCAAGGACAGAAGAAAAAACATTTTCCCCAGAACGTTTGAAGATAAACTTTCCCCTATACTACACTGGTCCCTTGGAAGAGTGGGTCCAAACTAATTGCAGTTTTGCCATAGGATTGTACCCACCAATCAAATCTAAATTTGAGATTGCTACTAGATGAGTTCCTCTCTCAGCTTCTGCTCATGGATTGAGTTCTGAAATTTACTCTGTGCCTACATGGACCTCAAATCTGGATTAGCTATCTATAAACCTCAGAATAGAATGCACTCCTGGAACTTCTGATAGCTTCCTCTACTGATTATTCTAAGCTCATAAGATCTTAGTCTACAATATTCTTCACTTAAAATGAAAGAAGACATGATGAAGCAAAGGCCTGAGTCACTATTTACAAACCCCATGTTAACTTTGGCCCAGGACCTTTCCCCTTACAGCACTCTCCCTCCTCTCAGCCAAACCCCCAAGCAGGAAGGAATCAGCCAAAAGAAAGTGTTTCTAGTAGACTGGATGTCTTTTAAATGCAGCCTCAGTTATAGTTAAAGTCAAAAACAAGAGGGGATTACTCTTCATCACTTGGTTAGCACTGGAACCAGTTAGACTTTCCATAAATGCTCCAAATCATTCCAAGGCATTTTCATTACACATCACTGTCTCTGGAAAAAAGGTCCTTAATCTCTTCCATCCTGAGAATTGTATAAGTCGAGTATTCTAAGCATACTCATAATGACTGGGCTCGTTAGCCATTCTCCAGTTAGATCTATGCCACACTGAGACAAAATAAAATAAAATAAATGTTTACAATGACTTTCATCCTCAGTAGGACATCATCTCACAAAATTAGAATGGAAATCAATGGGAAAATATTAAGCAAGCCAAGTCAACAAACATTTGTTAAGCAATAAATCAATAAGTATTTATTAAGTGCCAGCAATGTGCAAAGCCCTATGCTAAGTGCTGGGGATATGAAAACAGATAAAAGACAGTTCTTGCTCTCAAGGAACTGACAGTCTAATTGGGGATACAGCACACAAATAGAGATACACAAAACAAGTTATCTGTAGGATAAATAGGAAATAATTAACAGAGGGAAGACATCAGAATTAAGAGGGGTTGGGGAAGACGTCCTATAGGATGTGGGGTTTTAATTGGGACTTATAGGAAGATCAGTGAAGGAGTTGGAGTGAAGGAAGGAGAGCATTCCAGGTCAACCAGAGAAAACGCCCAAAACTGAGTCTTCTTTGTGGAACAGTCAGGAAGACTATGTCACTGGATTGAAAAGTATAAGTCAGGAGGTAAGATTCAAGGTGACTGGAAAGGTAGGAAGAGTCTAAGTTATGCAGGGCTTACAAGGCCAAACCGGATCGTTTGTATTTGATGCTGAAAGTAATAGGAAGCCACAAAGTTTATTGTGTAAGGAAGAGACATGATCAGATCTACCTTTCAGGAAAATTACTTTAAAGAATGAATGGAGGATGGAATGGAGTAGGGAGAGAATTGATAAAGGGCAGATCCACCAGCAGAATACTTCAAAAGTCCAGGCTTGAAAGTCTATACTAGAGTAGGGGCAGTGACAGAGGAGAAAGGGAGCTTCTTCAAGAGATGTTTACAGACTGAAATTGAGGGGCCTTGGGGCTAGGAGGGGGAGGTAGTGAGGGGCTCAGAATGACTCCTAGGTTGTAAGCCTGAGGGACTAGGAAGAGGCTGCACTCTCTACAGTAACAGGGAAGATAGAAGTGAGGGAGGGTTTAGAGGGAAAGAAAATGAACTCCATTTTGCACATATTCTCTATGTGATAGACTGAATTGCAGTACTGTGAACTGTGCAGTCACATATTTCATTTTTGCAATGTTTCCATCTCTTGGGCTGCAAGGTTGCTCATTTTCCTTTCTTTAGGCAAGGTCAGTAACTCTGGGTCCAGGAATCCTCCTCTCAGATCACATGAATAAGGGCATATGTAATTGGAAAATGTCACTGCCCCAAAATTCCCCCTGCCTGCCACCCTATGGGACCTAGATCCACCCTTAGCTCTTATTGTTCTCTGGTTAGCCTGAAAAGTTTCCAAAAAAACTGATTCTGGATCAGAATAAGTCTCTCTCTATCTCTCTGTCTCTCCTTCTCTTCCTCCCCTTCCCTCTCTCTTTCTCTCCTTGAAAGAAAAGGATAGTTTTCTCCTTGAAATAAAAGGGTAGTTCCAGACCACAACAATCCCAAACCAATCTATTTGTCCCCAGTGACAAGACTTAAGCAAATATTTTCATCCTCATTAAGTTGATAAGTTAAGTCCCCATAGATATTTCCCAGTCCCACAAATGAGTTAATGGGCATATCCTATACTATAGCTATAGGTGGATACTATCCAAATCCTAGAAAAAATTTCATCATCATAAATACTTATCAAGTTCTTCAGAGAACATTCCACACTGAACACAATGATTCAACAATACAGTTTCTGTATAAAGGGTCATATCCCACTGGATAAGGACTTCTAGGCAGAACTTAAACAAAGGTAGAAGAAAACATGGTCCCAGTTCTCTGCCAGCTTCCAATATATTGTGAAATGCATAGCCCCAGAGATAATTTAATGGAGGAGAGAGCATTTATGTCCTTAGGGAGTTTCCAACTTATAATGAGAAGATGGCACATATAAAATTCTAAAGAAGTAAAAACAAATGTTACAATAAATAATGCAGAACTTGTAGGAACCATAGAGAAGCCTATAAATGGAAGGTTTTTTTTATTTTTTATGTTTTTTATGAGAAAGGTAATGATATTGTTGCTAAAGTGTTCATTCAAGGGGAATGAAAGAGCTGGTAACTTATGTGAGAAGTAGGCAAGCCATTTAATTTCCATTGAGCTTCATCTGTAGTTTCTTTATCTATAAAATGAAGGGGTTGGAATAAATGACTTCTGTGGTACCTTCCAATTTGAAACAGACTATGTCCAAAATGGAGCTCATTATCTTTCCCTATAAACCCTATCTTTCCTTTTAGAGAATAACAGCCTTTTCCTAGCCCCCTCAGGTTTGCCACCTGGGAGTCATTCTGGATTCCTCACTATCTCCTCCTCCCAGCCCCATGTCCAATACATACATACATACATGCACACCTATACACATGCATATATATATATATTTATATGTATGTAGGTATTATACTTAAATGGTATATGTAGTCAAACAACCAGGCAGAGGCAAGTTTTGAACCATCTCTAACTGTGGAGAGTTTTTGTCGTTCTTAAAAAGTATAAGAAACAAATGTTGCACATCATTCTGCACTTTTCTAATGTTTGTAATATCAATTGTGATAATCACCTGTGTTTGTGTCATTTCTTGAGAATTGTGAGCTCAGTAAAGGCAAAAACTAAGACTTTTTTAAGTCTTGAATCTCCCCCATTAGCCTAACACCATGTTTTGAACACAGTAGGTCCTTTCTAAATATTTGTTGAATTAATAAATGCATGAATGAATGAATGAATGGTCATCGAGTGGTCACACAACTTAGTAAAGCTTTATTAAAAACTTTCTTTGCTAAGAACACATCTGAATTTCTTAACAGCATTTAAAAAAACCCAAAACTGTAACTTGAGATCATTGACTTATTGAAAGGCCAGGAGGTAAGAAGGAAAAAAAGCAACAACCACTTTTTATTATTAGAAACTTGAAGAGATGAAAAATTTGACCTTTGCTACCTCCTCCCCTCATAAAAAGTGACCCAAGTGTTTCATATTCCTACAAGATATGTTAGCAGAAGTGCCTCCAAATGTTGGGGGATTCCTTGGGGAACTGAAACTTTAATTCTCTCTTTTTTGTTTTTCATCAGGGAGAAAGAAGATGCTTTTTCTAAAGGGGGAGAAGGATCCATATGTTTTTGATATGACCTAAGCTGTTGCTAAGAAAAGCTTCAAACTGCTTATTTCATAAACCATCTCTCCCACTGCTGACACAGAGATGTCAGCCCCCTCTTCAAGTATAGGATTCTTTCAAACAGGCAGAGCATATTCATAATGTGTTCTTAGGATCAAGCTATAGATGGAAGGGGCCCCAATCCTGTATGACAACTACTTTTAACCTATTCTGTATTATGGAACCACCCTTTGACAATGTGGTGAAGCCTATGGACCCTTCTCAGAATAAGATTTTTGAAGGCACAAGATAAAATTAATAGTATTACAAAGGAAAATAATTATATGAAATAAATCATTAAAAAAATTTAAAAAACAAGTACATGAACCTCATATTATAAACCTCTGCTCTAGGAATAGTGAGGCTCTTAGTTGTAGATGAGATTTATATTTTTATTAATTCTGCTAGCTATTTGATGTGTGTGTAGAGGGGAGGAGCATTTCAGCAAACCCTATCTACCTAGAACCTTGAAAGATTGTTCTAAGAACAATAGAAAGTATTTTTAAGCTGTTGTTTATGATTATTGAGGGCATAGAATCCTTGGGTATATAGACATCAAAAAACAAAAATAGACAGAACTACTCAGTTACTATTTTCCTTCTATTTTCTATACCATGGGAAATGATCTCAAATAATAGGACTCAAAATAATGGGATCGGTGTGGCACAATGGAAAGAGAACTGGATTTGGAGACAAGAACTCTAGGTTCATTCAAGGGAAATGAAATAGCTCTTTAACTTATGTGAGAAGTAGGCAAGCCACTTAGTTTCCACTGAGTTTCATCTGTAGTTTCTTTATCTATAAAATGAAGAGAGTGGAGATGAAGAGAGTGGAGTAAGTGATCTCTGTGATAACTTTTAATTTGAAAAATACTATCCAATGAATTCTAAGAACCTTTATGAACTGTTCACTTTTTTCATGCTAATATATCTTCTCTCTCTCTAACATCAAATATGTCTTTCCCCAGTAGTGAATATATATATATATATATATATATATATATATATATATATATATATACATATAAACATTTATAAAGAAGTAGCACATGGGGCAGCTAGGTGGCATAGCAGATAGAGCACTGTCCCTAGAATCAGGAGGACCTGATGTCAAATCCAGCCTCAGACTTTGACACTTACTAGTTGTGTGACTATGGGCAAGTCACAAACCCTAGATTGCCTTGCCAAAAAAAAAAAAAAGATCTAACATATGCCAAGCACTATACTTAGCACTTGGTATTTTGTTATTCAATCATGTCTGACTCTTCATAATCCCATTTGAGATTTTCTTGACAAAGATACTGGAGTAGTTTCCCATTTTCTACTCCAGGTCATTTTACAAATGAAGAAACTGAGGCAAACAGGGTTAAGTGACTTTCTAGGTAGGTATATAAATGATGAAGAAAATAATACCAAAATTGAGCATCTATACTGTATTCTATGAAAAGTGTTCCCAGTGTTTCCCTATTTCTGGATTTGTGCTCATTAGGGGGAAAAAAAGACATACTGAGCAAATTCAGTTAATCACACCATACATATTTTGAGAAAGATGATGCTTATACTTCAAATTAAACCACATTAAAATTCTTGGAATAACTGGTAGAAAACATTAAGTAAATTATCACACTAAAGGGCATTGTCATTTTTTCTGAGTATTCATTTCTGAGCCTAGTCTATCCCCTATCAAAACAACTCTGCAGTGCCAATAAAACTGATCTTTTTTTTGGTGATGCTTACCAATATCTCTCATGGCAGGTGTTACCAAAAATTAGAACAACATAGTGTAAAGAATAAAGGATTTGAAGTTCTCTGACTTAGACTCAAATTCTAGTTCTGCTGCTCACTACTTGTGTAATCTTGGTGAAGTCTATGGTCCTCATAAAATGAAGAGTTGGACCAGTGACTACTGAAGTCTCTTGTCTACATCTAGGATATTATGGTCCTAAGCTTAAACATAGTAATAACAGGTGGATTGTCCTTTCATGTAATAATCCTACTGGTTGCTATAAAAGAAAAAAGTGATCAGGCAATAAAATATTTTTCTTGACATGTTCAAAAACTTGCTTAACCTCTTCACAGAATGCAAGCAGTTACATGGATGGACAAAGATATTTTCATTTACCTGGTTCTATCAGATTTTTGTACCATTGCTGAAAGATCATTTTGAAAATAAAACTTATCTGAGGATAGTTGAGTTTTTCTATTACTAGAAAAATTAAACAACTAAACCTGAGGAAGAAATGTTAGAGAAACAGAAATTTAAAGCAGGAATAGAATCTCAAGGTCATCTAATTCAATCCAATTATAAGATTATTCAAACACTTTCTTGCCAGTCATTTATATATCATAAAGGCAGTAATGTGGGCCCGAACGAAGAAGAGGATCTTTCCTCTTATAGTTTGACATTTGTGATTACTTAGATTTATTTGAAGGACAAAATAGAAAGTTGAGTGTAAATGTGGCAGAACAAAAAACTCTTGTCTTTGAGGGTTTGTTAGATAATAGGTCCAGGAAGTGAGGAAAATACAGGTTGGTAATCAGAAAGTAAGTTAGTAGAGACTTCCTAACCCTAAGTCAAATAGAGATGAGACAGGAACATCAAAAAAAGTTCAAAGACTATTTAAATGCCTGTGGACTTAAATTAATTATCTAGACATTCTGTGTACAAAAGATCTTAAAATCTTAAAATTAAGTCTTTGGAGAATTAACCCTCTCTCATTATAAAAAGTAATTGAGAATTTTTTCCAAGTCTAATCACTGACCAAATGAAGAGCCTATCTTTCTCACTTAGAGGACAACCTTATATTCTGGTATCTAAACTGAAAGGGGACCTCAGAAACTAATTAACTGTGGGAGTCTTAATCCCTCCTTGCCTCAGTTTCCTCAAATGTAAAATGGTAATAATTATAGCAACTAGCTCTAAGATGTTGTAAGGATCAAATGCCATATTTAAAAAGTGCCGAGGCGCAGTGCCTGATGCATAGTAGACACTTAAATAAGAGTTTATTTCCTTCCTTTCTTCATCCTTTCTATCAATCATCTTATGGGGAAATTAGAGCATCTCACCTGAGGATTTGAGCTGAGGTCTGTTAGATAGCAGCAATAATAATAGACCAATAGAAAGAGATAGAACCACCATCAGGACCACTGTTGCCATAAAGAAATGAGTTACACCTTGAGACACATTCCCTGGTCAGTTCTGTTCTCAACTTGTGTTCTCTTCTATTTATGTACTTAGTTCATACTTATTTCCTTTGTTACATTCTTCCAAGAAAATCTCCTACCTTAAAAGCTCAGAAAAGAAAATTTTCATCATCAAAGTACTTAAAATTGTCAAATGACTCAAAATCAGAAACATATATTTTTTCCCATGAAAATGACATTAAAGAAATGCCACCGTATTCTATAATGACCCTGGCACTGCTCTATGTGACTTGTAGCAGAAGCTTCCTTTATTTCCCCTCCTGTAATGTGAGCTCCTTGAGGGCAAGGACTGACTTGCTTTTCAAACTGTATTCACAATGTTTTAAAAGCACAGGGATTGAGGTAGCTGTGGCTAGAGCAATGGCTAGAGCATGGACTCTGAAGTCAGGAGGACCTAAATTCAAATCTGAACTCAGACTTACTACTTGCTTAGCTGTGTGATCATGGGCAGTTAAGTTATTTAAAAAGAAAGTACAGGGCTTGGCACATAGCTAAAGTCTAATAAATATTGTTTCATTCCTTCATTTATTCATTTCTTGTGTCCTCTGACTCACCCACAAAAATATACACATTGATAGGATCTCATGAGTTATGGTTTTGAGGGAATGTTAGATATGCAGAACATCTTATACCTGAGGTAACTTTGGGAGGTACTCCAGGTACTTTATATTCATTTTATAGGTGAAAAATTTGAGGGAAAATAAGAGGAAAAGTGTGACTGGAAAAAGAGGAGAAAGAAGAAATTGGTCACAAAAAAAGAAGAAATTTTTTAAAAGGACAAGAAAATTAAAAAGCTGAAGAAAAAAGGGGAGGGAGAAAAAAGTCCAAGTGCGAAAGAAAAAAAAAGGAAGATGATAAGAAAAAGATATGCTTTTTTAGCAATTTGAATTCATTCCTTATGAATATCTTTCTTGCCCTTTTTTCCCCTTCCTCCTCCTGATATTACAGCTGTAGGTTTATGGTTCGGAGGCAGCAGATGAGAAAGATTCAAGGTACTGGGAGGATTTTAATCAGTGGGCACCAGATGAGGTTAAAGGTTGTTGGCAGGGAACCAAGATGGTTTCTGGCACCAAGCACGGTAAGCGCACAGGGATGCTGAATCACTCAGCCCAGATATGTTTGGCCTCACGATTAGGTTAATGAAAACAAATCTAATAATGCTAATGAAATGACCCACAGTAATAAACACAGCTCTCCAAGTTAGCAGTAATTTTCAAGAAGATCAAACAAAATGGAGCTATGTCTCTTTTGACCCAAATAGGTAGCTAGAAGCATTGTTCTAAATGAGGGAAAGGAACTAAGGAAACATATTTTATCTGAATATCCAAAATATAACGGTCAAAAAATTTAAAGGAGCCCACATGTCTAGAGCATGAGAAAAATCAGGCAGCAAAGTAAATGGAATCCTGGCAGCAAATCCAGTGAGAAATTATATCACCTCTACCTCTTTTTTCTGTTCTCTTAATTGAGTTTTCCTGAAACTCTTGGTGGGGTGTGCTTGCTATGCATGTGGTATGTATGTATGTATGTATGTATTCATATTTGTATACACATATAAATGAATAATTTTGTGAAAAATGGATTAGGTATCAGGAATGGTAAGCTCTAATACTAAGCTCCACCACTAGCTGTGAAAGTTACTTAACCTTTCTAAGAATCAGTTTTCCACTTGGGGCAGCTAGGTGGAGCAGTGGATAGAGCACTGGCCCTAGAGTCAGGAGTACCTAAGTTCAAATCCGGCCTCAGACAATCAATAATTACCTAGCTGTGTGGCCTTGGGCAAGCTACTTAACCCCATTTGCCTTACAAAAAAACTAAAAAAAAAAAAGAATCAGTTTTCCACTTATAAAACTGATATGCTAATAATTATGCCACCTACTTCTTAAGATCATAGTGAAACTTAAAAAAGAAAGTTGATAAAAACATATTGGGAAAAATATGCTATATTCACATGAGAAATTATCCCCAAATAATTCAATTTTCTTAACCTTATCTGGTAAGGAATGGAAAGGAAAGGTGGTAGAGCAGGAACATGTATATAAATGTGTGTGTGTGTGTGTGTGTGTGTGTGAAAATTTTGCAGATCTGTAGGACTAATAGTCAGCAACAACTATTTGCAATAGCCAAAGTGAAATATTACACCAATTTATAATCATTCATTTACTGAAAGTGCCTGCTATGTGCTAGACTTTGTGGATATCAATGCAAAAAATAAGAAACTTTGCCACTTCAGAGCTTATACTTTAGTACTTGACCTCAATTGGCTTGACATCAGAAGCAAAAAAAAAAAAAGAAGAAAGAAAGAAATGACTCTAAAAGCATTCACCTTGCTACTATATCCTAGAGCTTCTGGATCTTTCCATCTGCCCTAGAGCTGAACCTTTTCATTCAGGTCATCTTCCCATATTGTATGTAAACTCCTTAAGAATGAAGATATCTCACCTTTTTAAAATCTGTTTTAAGTGTTTTGCACAGTGTTTGATAGATTATATATACCTAATACATATTTTTTCATTTATTTTCTGATAAATGCCTGATAAAACATTCACAGGTGAGTAAATACACATATACACACTTGTGGTTCAATCCAGTGGAACTGATTTGAAAAATGTAATGGACACAAAATTGAGTATGGTCAAAAGTGTCTTTTTTCAATCAATCAAAAGGTATTTGTAATTTTTAAGTAAACTTTTAAGTTTATTGTCCCATGTTTCAGGCACTGTGCTAGGAACTGGGGTAATAAAGACAAAAATAAAACCATTCCTAGGTTCAAGGAGTTTGTATTCTATCAATGAAGATGTGCAGAATATATTCAAAATTAATATGATAGTTTGGGGAAGGGCAATTACTAGCAGCTGAGAAGATCAGAAAAGGCTTCATATTGAAGGGTTATTTGATGAGTCAAAAATTCTGTATCACTTATTCACTGACTAGTAGGAGTAAACTATCCCCAACTCCTATATCATTCCAATACTAAACTTAATTTTGATCATCATAATTTTTAATTCCTCCACCCCTCAGTACTTCCTCAAGCCATTAACCCTTCTCTGACCTCATTTTCCTCTCTTACCAATCTCAAGAATCAATTCAACTCCATACAGTCAGCTCCTGTCAAATTCCTTGCCCTTGGTCCTTTTTTGCCTTAGCTCATTATTGTTGTTCAGTTAGTTATTGAGTCATGTCTGATTCTTCATGACCCCTTGGTCCATTGTACTCCCAATATTGTCCATGGAATTTTCTTGTCAAAGATACTAAAGTGATTTGCTGTTTTCTTCTCTACGGATTTAGCAAGCAGAGGTTAAATGACTTGCCCAAGGTCTCCCAAGTAGTAAGTGAAGCCAGATGTAAATTCAGATCATGCTGACTCTAGGCCCAGTACTCTATCCATTGACCTATCTGGCTGCCTCCTAGCTTTTCCCTTTGCCTTAGCTTATCCTTTGTCAAAGCTCTGTATTATGCCTATCATCTAACTCCTGTGTGCTAGAAAATAGCTAAGCATCACAGTCTATAGAGCCCAAGATCTGGAGTCAAGGAGACCTGAGTTCAACTGACTTCAGACACTTAATAGCTGTGTGACCATAGCAAGTCACTTAGCTTCTCCTAGCCTAAGTTTCCTCAATTGTAAAATAAGGGTAATAATGGCACTCCCATTTTTACAAGGATAAAAATCATATTTATAAGACTTTTTGCAAACCTTAGATATCTATATAAATAAAAACTATTATTTGTTCCTACTAACCTTTCGCTAATCAGAACTGAACAAAGTCATACACTATAAATTTATATTATCTCATTCAATTGAGCCCTCACTACAGCAAGATAATCCTTATATTTATCTTTAATTGATTTGTTATACTTTATAGCATTCTATATTATTTAGAACATGTCCCTTCTCCCATTCCCCTCCACATACTTTCTCTCAATGATGCATCAGTTCCCATAAGTTTAGTTATCATTCATCTTTACATAGATGCCTCACAGATCTATATTTCCAGAACTAGTCTCTTCCCTGAGTTTCAGTCCCACCTTAGCAACTGTCTCTTCAACATTCCAAAATGAATATCAGGGATAAACTCAATATGTTCAAAACAGAACCAATTATTCTGCTGCTTCCCCAAAATCCACCTCTCTTCCAATATTCCCTATTTCATTAAAGATATTTCCATTCTTGGGGTGCCCATTTTCTAACCTCAAGAATATCCTTGACTCTTCACCTTCCTTAACCTAATATTATCCAATCAGTTGCCAAATCCTGTCATTTCTACCTCCTCTCTTCCATCTGATTCTGTCTACTCTCACATAAGTATCACCTTAGTCAGAATCAGATTGAATTTTGTTTTGAGTTCTCATCACTTCTAACCTAGGCAATTATTGAAATGACCTTCTAAATGCTTTCTGATTCTTAATTCTCCCCAATTCTATCTATCTTTCCACATAGCTGCCAGAGTGATTTTCCTTAAATACAATTTTCATCATATCATTCTATTAAATAAACTCCAGGGATTTCTTATTGCCTTTATGAGAAAATTGAAACTCTTTTCTTTGACTTTCAAAGCCCTTCATAGCCTATCTCCAAATCTAACTTTTCAGTTTTATGATACCTTATTTCCCTTCTAACACTACAATCCAGCCAAATTGGCCCATTCTAAGTATTTTTTTTTAGATTTTTTTTCAAGGCAATGGGGTTAAGTGACTTGCCCAAAGCCACACAGCTAGGTAATTATTAAGTGTCTGAGGCCCGATTTGAACTCAGGTACTCCTGACTCCAGGGCTGGTGCTCTATCCACTGCACCACCTAGCTGCCCCATTCTAAGTTTTTCATAGAGAACCCTAGCTCTTATCATTGCAACTTGGCAATAGTCACCCCTATGCACTTCTCTCCACACCTATAATTTATATACATTTATCTCCTCAATATCTTTCTTCCTTCAAGATAAAACTCAAGCAATACCTTCCTTACAGTCTTTCCTGAATTTCCCAACTCCCTAGCTACATTGCTTTTATTTTTATTTATTCTGTATTCTGTAAACATGTATCATATATATGTATCTTGTATCACATGGGTATTCATGCTAATACACATATATGGATAATTAGATCTCCTTCAGTATAAAATCCTTGGGAGTAAGAATCATTTCTTTTTTATTTTTTCATTTAAAACATTTTTGTTTTCCCAGTTTGCTTTCCAAATACCTAGCAAGATGTATGAATATGGTAGTCCTTAATAAGTGATTGTTGATATTGGTTTAACTTTTTTTAAAAATGATTACAACAAGCAAATCTGAAGAGGAAAAGCATTTTAGGGAGAAGGACTTATTAGTCTGGGTGTTATCATAAGGATGATTGGGAAAGATAGTAGGGAGACTAAAATATACTCTCCACACATGGCTAAATGTCAGACCACATGTGTCAGGTCATATTTGAGAGTCTGGCAGAGAAAGATGACATGAAAAAGTGTAAGAAACTACTTATGAAAAAGTGGAATTTTGTTTGAGCCAGAGGAATGGACTTGAAGGAACAAGCCTGGGCAAGAAAAAAAATAAAGTAGTCTGTTCAGAAAAGCTAGAAACAGGAGAGAGATAGGAGGTAGAGATTACAGTGGAAAAGTGGGTGTGACTGAAACATTTTCAAGCCAAAGAAATTGCCCAAGTGCACATGTGATTGGCTAGAGATAAACTGACAAAGGCAAGTGTGAAGATGAACTCCCAGTGGTGAAAACGATGCTCTGACCAATCAATGATTCTTGATGCATGAGGGGTAGAATAGATGTAGCTATTCTAAGGAAACCATATACAAGCAAAAACAAAGCCATCTATTTTAAATGAAAATGAAACAGACATGACAGAGGAAAGCCAAATATTTGTAAAAATGATTTAAACAAAGAGGAGAAGTAAACATAAGGAAATATTTTCACTGTTGTTTTATTGTGTCTCCCCGCCCCCATAATTGTGATGTACCTCACAACTTATAGAGAGAGTCCTCCTCTGCTGGACCCCTTCCTTGTAACCCCAAATCAATCTGGGGCAGTTTTTAACTTGACAGCAGAAAAAGAATGTCTCCAAAAATGATTCCAGTGGACTAAGGGCCTAATCACAGATTGGCTGAATGTGTAACATTGTTGTCACCCATAGTTCTATACTGTCACACTGGAA
The DNA here is from genome assembly GCF_037893015.1 of Macrotis lagotis. Classification (NCBI taxonomy): domain Eukaryota; kingdom Metazoa; phylum Chordata; class Mammalia; order Peramelemorphia; family Peramelidae; genus Macrotis; species Macrotis lagotis. The sequence goes on from NC_133658.1 coordinate 612,992,640, forward strand.
AATGTCCAGCAAGAACCCTTACAGAATGGAGAACTTATTCCCTTATCAAGCCCAGGGCAGACTCAGGGCCAGAGGAGACATTTATTTGCCTTTGTTTTTTTCTCTTCCAACCCAGCCTAGCAACCCAGACTGCAGCTCCTTAGTATTCAGGGCCCGTGTTTCTGCCTTACAACTTTTCTCCTTCCCTCCCCCGAAGCTCAGAACAGCTTCTCCCCTTCCCCCACTTTTCTCTCTCTCATACTCCATGACCCCACCCCCTCACCACAAATAATTTTTTTTTACAAGCATTACATGACAAGGGATTAACACAATGAGGACCTGCTATAGAGTCCCATAAATGCAAACAACAGGAGTAGCTAATACCTGTTAGAGGAGATGGCATTTTAATTAGCCCACTGAAGGAAGGGTCTTGCCTCCTTTTTGTCCTCATCCTTCCGCCCTTAATCCTCTCCCACCCCCACAACCTTAGAGGCTCCCCATCATCTATATAAAAAGTCCATAAGGTCTTTCTCTGATCGCTTTCTCTGCGTTTATGCGACCCCCAGAACAGAGGTTGATTGGAAAGGTCCCTCTCCTGGATAACAACAATTCAATGTACCTTGACATTTTAATAGCCTGCCGTCCTGGTGAACACAATCGAGCCGAGCAGTGAAGCAAAAATCATTAGGTAAGCAAGATAATCTAAACAGAATCAGCCCCGCCTTTCATTCCCACATCTGGGGGCAGCTTACACAGCTGGGGCAGGCTGCACAGCTGGGGTATTTCTCCCCCTAGACTACATGGACATACATGTTTATGTGTGTGTGTGTGTGTGTGTGTGTGTGTGTGTGTGTGCAGTATTACTAGGATTGGAATAACCTGTGAATTAAATCAACCCCCCCCCCCAAATATACCAACTATGGACAAAAGAAATGTGTACTCTAAAGTAGCCTGTAATAACCTTAGGCTTACTTCCCAACACTAACCGTATCTAAGGATATCATATGTATAAACATATGATTATATATGAATAAAATATATATGAGAGATAAAATGCTTTGCAAACCTTAAAATACTATAACATTGTTAGATGTGCCTGTAGATGTGCTTACATATAAAACCAATAATATAAGCTTGCATAAGAGTTTCTAATAAATTTGGCATGTCTTCAAGTAAAGCCTATAGATACATTAATGTATCTGTACTAATAATGGACACACATATATACACACAGACATACTTTGAGGGTAAAGAAATGAGACTTGTTTTTTAACAAGCCTAAGAACAAAGAAGTCCAAAAGAATATTTTTGCATTCAAAGAATCGTCATACTAGCTTATAACTCCATTCCAACGATGATTAAACTATTTATGGGAGTCCTCTTTGGGAATGACCTTCAGAGCTAGTTTATCAAGCACATAAGAAAATCAGTATCATCACTTTATGGTTCTTGTGGGGGGCATAATAAATGGATAATTAGCCTTAAAGCCAGGAAGAGCTGGGTTCAAATCTCACTCCAGAGAAATACTTTCTGTATGATCCTAAACAAGTTACTTAACCTCTCAGTGCTCTTTAAGAATATAAGTTGGGATGGCTAGGTGGCGCAGTGAATAGAGCACCGGCCCTGGAGTCAGGAGTACCTGAGTTCAAATCCTACCTCAGACACTTAATAATTACCTAGCTGTGTGGCCTTGGGTAAGTCACTTAACCCCATTTGCCTTGCAAAAACCTAAAAAAAAAACATAAGTTGCAAAAAAAGAGATGCCATTGTGCATTGGTAGAGTTTCTTCTCCCTCACCAATGAAATGAGAGATAGATCCAGACCCTTATCTTGTCATATGCATATAAATACATGTACATACACATACACACACACACACACACACACACACAGAACACACTTCTTGAATAGGGAGGGACATCAAAGATGCATACCAGTCAAATGACCAAAAAATATATTCCAATGGAATGTCAGTCTTTTTCCTCCCCATCCCTGTCCACATCTCCCTCCTTTTTCTCCCTCCCTTTCACACCAGTCCACCAGCACAGATCCATTTCCCTAGAAGTGAGATGCTGACTTGGCAAGCCATTCACTTTATGAATATGACCCTCAGAGGGGAGAGCCCCTCTCACAAGCCCCCGAACTATGTTATCACCGTTATTAAGGAGCTTAAAGAGGAGCTGGGAAGAAGAGACACCATTGGAATTGCAGCCTGATTGTGATTGATGTGTTCCTATTAGCGCCTCACTGTTATCTCTCTGGATGGCAAGAACAGCCAGTGGCTTGTAACACAACAGATTACCTGAGTTCTCAGCCTTAGACGGATGTTTAAATAAAATATAGTCCCTTTTAGCAAGAGGCTCATTTTCTCCACTGGGCTCCCAGACTATTTCATGTCAGCTCTGATTCGCTGCGACTCTCCTCAGTAAACATGTCTTATCATTAATAATTCTTTACAAGCACAATCTCAAGGAGTCTTCTCTCTCTCTCTCTCTCTCTCTCTCTCTCTCTCTCTCTCTCTCTCTCTCTCTCTCTCTCTCTCTCTCTCTCTCCTCTCTCCTTACCCCCCCATCCCTCTCTTCCTCCCTCCTCTTCTTTCCTCCTTCCCCTCACCCCTTCTTGGCAGTTGAACTCAGACTCATCATGCTCCCGTTTGGGTTCCAAGGTGCTTCTCTCCGGATTTTCACCTGCCTTGCCAAAAATGATTGATTACCCTGGGCCGACTGGGTGTCCGGCAATACCCAACAAATGACTTTGGCCCCTAGCAGCAGGCCTTGGCCAGATAGAAATCAATATTTCACCATTAAAATCTATCAAAGAAGAGTTAAGGCACCATCTGTCCCTGCCGCCTCTCTATGGTGTGTGAACATTAAATCCGACACTTGTACTACATGAGTAATCAATATATAGTGGTTCACAGATCATTTGTGGTCCCCTTTTAGCAGTGATGGATGTCTGGAATAGTTGTGATTCATTTTGTCAGACCATTAAACAAGATTCTGTCCAGTTCCTTCCTGATTTCATTTAGAGGATCATTCTTCACAGTTCATAAGAGGGAAACGGTTTTTACCAATCTGCTTCTATTTCAATAAGTCACTTTATAGAGATTGTGTGTCCTCCAGACTGTAAAAATTCTGGAGAGATAGTACAAACAGACCTCTAAAACTATTCACTGCATGACATATGCATAAAGTGTGAAGAGCGGAATGTAAATATGTTTACCTCTTTATCTGCAAATGTTGGTTTTAACCCCTTCCTAGCCAGGGAAGCAAGCAGCAAAACACTTAAGGAATGTGGATCTGCCAAAGCAGGAGGATGATGAAGATTATCAAATATAAAGCTGATTGAAATAGTCAGAGAGAGAACAATTTCTCCTACCCCCCGACTCCCACCTCCAGGTCCCTTGGTGGTTGTGTTAGAAGTAAAACCCTTTTTAAAGGGTAACATAAAGGATTTTTTTTGGAGTGGAGGAAGGGATGGCAATAATAAGCCATAATGTAAAAGACACTGAATTTGGAGACAGAGGAACTTGGTTCAAATCCCATCTTTGCTACTTCCCTGTATAACCTCAACTGCTCTGCATCCCAGTTCCCTAATCTGTAAAATGAGTGGGGTTAGACTAAGTAATCTCCAAGGTTAGGTCCCTTTTAGCTCTGAACCAATGAACTTATTCTGTTTCATCCAAAATGACTTCTAAATGCCTCATTTCACTTGGCACCATACAAAATGAGCTAAAAATGACACACAGTTCCTGCCCTCAAGGACATGGATATGGAGAGACATGAAGATAGAAAATCACTGAACAAGGAGACCTGGCTTAAATAATGAATTATGACCAAATTTTGTGGATTATTCATTCTGTAAATTATTAAAATAGTTTTATCTGATATTCTCCCAAAATGCTTTCTTTTCTCACCAAAACACTCTGAGTTTGGGAAATTAAACCTCATTTTATTATTGGCACAAATACAACATAATTGGAAGGTAACTCTGAAGAAAGATTAAAAAAAATAAGGCAAATATAAATTCAAAATGAATTGATTATTTTCCAGGAACCACTTGTTTTTTGGATTATACATGCCAATCTCTCTTCTATTACTCTAACAAATTAACTTACTATATTATTAGATTAACTGTATTAATGAATTAACAAAAACTTACTATAATGACTAAGTTTAACCTTAGATTCCAGAATCTTTTAGAGGCCTTATTTTCCAGAAAAAGAAATTGAGGCCCGGAGAGGTCATATGGCTCATCAGTAGTAGTGTTGGGACTCAAATCTTTATATTCTCTCAAAATTCAACCTATTCTACAAGATATATTTAAATGCAAAGGGCTCTTCATCTTCTTAAGATGACAATACAGATATTGGGGGGGGGCTATGAAGGATGTCATTCCCACTTTTTAAGCTAAAATGCAAAACTTCAAATAAGAGGTTAAAGAGTTATGTGACTTGGGATGTGCTATTAAAGGAATCTCCAGTTTCTTTACTTCTACTCCAGGGCACTAACTACAAGAAAATTCTTTCCTAAAATTTCTTAAGATAAAATCTGGGGACAGATGGGTATCTCAGTGGATAGAGCCCCTGACCTAGAGTCAAGAGGATCTGATTTCAAATCCAGTCTCAGACACTAACTAGCTATGTGACCCTGGACAAATCACTTAATTTCAATTCTTCTAAATGAAGAGAGAGAGAGAGAGAGAGAGAGATCTCATTTGAATATAGCAATGGAAAAAGTAGCATCAAAAAGTCTGAATTACCATGACCAAGTTTGGTACTCAAAAAGAGTGGAGAAAATGTTTCCCTCCTACTTTTCAGAGATAGTGGGCTATGGGTGTCTGTCAAACCTAGGTGACCTGTAATGTGGCTTTGAATTCCCCCCCACCGCCTTTTTTTTATTCTTTGTTCTAAAAGATTGCTTGTTATGTGTGTTGGGGAGGTGGTAAATGCAGGAATTAAGGCCCTGTGAAATAAATAATTAATATTTTTAAATCAAAAGAAAAAATAACAGAAACTAAAATAACCATAACATCAGCTTTACAGTTTACAAAATGCATTCATTATGACTACCCTCTGAGATAATTATAGGGCAAACCAAAAGTCTTTGTGAAGTCTTAAACTTTTGATGACTTAGGTTAGAAGTTAAGATTTCCAGAACCCTTTATATGATTATTATCACATTATTAGACATTTCAAGTTTCAAGTATTTCAAGTTTTACAGATAATAAACTAAAATTGAGAGATTAAATGAATCAAAAATATGCTCTATTCAACCCAATTTAAAATTCCAGTTTTTAGAGGAAGTATTCCCAATCCTTCTTAATGCTAGCTTTTTTCCATCTGTTGATTATCTTCAATTTATTATGTATATATCTTGTTTGTACATAATTGTTTGCATGGTGTCTTCCTATATTAGACTTGTGAACTACTTTGGGTAAGAGACTGTCTTTTTGCCTTTCTTTCTATCTCCAGGAGTGTCTAGCACATTTCTTGAGGATTTGACTTGGATATTGAGGCAGGGCATGGCTGTCTTTCATGAAATCATCTCAGATGAATACAACAGATGCTTTAGTCCTGGCCACTTTGAATAAACTATTATGAAACCTGTGGATCTAATACCAGAAAATGGAAGGAGCGTCGGATATGGATTGGAATCCCAGGCTTGTATAAGACATCTTACAAGTCACTTCATTTATTGAGTATCTATTTCCTCACTTATAAAATGAGAGGATTGAATTAAGGTTCCTTTCAGTTAAAAATATTGATGAAATCAGTCTTGAAATTACAGTAGGTAGAATACTTGGTTCTAGAGGAAAAAAAACCTAAAATCAAATCTAGCCTCAGACTCTTACTAGCTGTGTGACCCTGGACAAGTCAATTGATAGCTGTCTGCCTCCATTTCCTCAGCTGTAAAATGTGGATGGTTATAGCACCAATGTTGTAAGTGTTCCAGTGTTATGAGTATAAAATGGATAATATTTCTAAAGTGCTTGGTACAGTGCAGCATTTGATAAATGCTTATTACCTTGCTTTCTCCTACCTAGTGTGAGATAGCTAAATGGCTCAGTGGTTAGAGTGCTGGGCCTGGAATCAGAAAGACCTGAGTTCAAATGAGGTCTCATACTTACTAACTATGTGACTATGTGGGAAATCACTTAACCCTGTTTGTCTCAAGTCCATCTGTAGTTTTGTCATCTGTAAAATGAACTGGAGTAGGAAATCGTAAACCTCTCTAGCCAGTATCTTTGCCAAGAAAACATGTGGTCACGAAGAGTCAGACACAACTGAACAAAAACTTAATGTAGAGATCCCATCCACCTCTTAATCATAGCCACTAAGATCCTATTTAACCATTTCCTGGGATTGGGTAGTTGCTACTCTGAAGAGCTCACCTCATTTGGGGCCAACTCTAAAAGAAAGTTCTTTATTCAGAGCTAAAATCAGCATGCACTGATCTCTCTTCTAGTTATGTTTCATATCCACATCACCTCTTGGAGTAATAAGTTCCAATCTGTTAACTACCAATAATGAAAAGAAATACCCACTTTAATTTGCCCTAAAACTACTTCTTTCAGACTTTATGAGGGGAAGGGGACCAAGTATTCAAAGGCTTGGAGAAGGTGGGTCTGTCCATGTTCTACATCTTTAACCCTTTTATAGACTCTGATCACAGGTTCCCGCCTTCATATTTTCAGATGGAAGAATTCTAATTTTTTTCCCCTCCTTCTTGATGGAGAAGCCCCTTATAGTCTGTGATCATTTTAATCATTCTTCCCTAAACCCTCTCTTGCCCTACTGCATTATACTAAGTTGACTAAAATCATGCCCGGTACTCCCAATTTGTTTCATGACAATTAAATCCCCATTATCCATTCATCTATCCATCTCCTTGCTATCTGCTGTAAGAGCAAACTCCCAGGTTCTGAATAACAGAACACATAGAATGAAATAATACCAGATCTGGAGTCAGACTACTTTGCTTGAGTCCCACTTTTTACCACTTACTAGCTTGTTCCTTTGAAGAAATAACTCTGACTTTCTGAACCTCATTTTCCTGGGGATGACATATGCAAGACCTTCCTTCCACAATAGTTGCAAGAATCAAATAAAAAAATAAAAAGTAAACTTAAAAATATTCAAGTGCCATAGATCTTAGTTTATTCTTATTCTATTAGTAGTACTAATTACCTATATTTCTCCTGATGAATTCTTATGGCACCATTCTACTCATATAGATCATAGGATCATAGATTTAGAACTAGACCTCCTTTTTAGCCTCCTCCTTTTACAGAGGAGAGGAAGATAAATAGTGCAGTGGATAGAGTACTGACCTCGGAGTCAAGAGGGCAAGAGTTCAAATGTGACCTCAAGACACTTGATTCTTACTGTGTGACCTTGGGTAAGTCACTTAAAGCTGACTGCCTTGCATCCAAGTCTTCCTAAATCTCCAGTCTTCCTATTTCATATCTGTCCTCTGAACCCAGATGGCTCTGGAGGGGAAGTGAAGTTGTTGACTTAGTACAACACCCCCTCACTGAAATTCAATTCATGTGCTTGTCATAGTGTCACCTTCCTGATGCCATGGTCTTTGAAAATGAAGGACAAACATTATTATTTTATTATTTTACAGAAGAGAAAACTAAAGCCCAGATAAATTAGGCAATTATCCAAAATAATATAAGTGGTAGGACTGAGATCTGAGCTAAGGTCCTTGGTTTCCATATTTAGAGCCCTAACCATTTCACTGTACTCCCTTCAAGGCATCACATTTACACATATACATTTCCCCCAACATCATTGCAAACTCCTAGAAAACAAGTTTTACACATTTCTGTTCCTCTCTGATGCTTCACACAATGTTTTTCATATAGTTAATGATCAATAAGTACTTTAATACATGGATAAATGACTCATGTATGATAATAGTATGATCATATAGGCCTGGTTTATTTAGCCTTCAAAAACTGTTAATTAGTAGGTCTGTTTGGGGGTTTAAAGGAAGTTTTAAACTCCTTAACAAGCCAATCCCTTATTTCCATCACCCCAGTATCTTGGCTAATAGGGAGCTATAAATAAAGACTGAATTCACAAACAAAATACAAGTTAGCTTTTTTCATCAGATGCTTATTAGCTATGTAACCTTGAGCAACCTCTCAGGCTCAGATTCCTCATCTGTAAAAATGAGACAAATGATAACTACTTACCTCATAGGGTTATAATAAGGCTTTTACCTTGCTTTACAAAACTTAAGTTCTATATAAATATCAGCTAGTATTCTTTCTAAAGAAATATAAGTAATTTGTAAATCTTACATAAATAGAATTTTCATAGTAAGTGGAAAAACTCTTAAGTTTATTCAATATAGGCATCTGATTATTATAAAAATTGTTTTTACAAATTGAATGTTTGCTTATCAGTTGTAAACTCTAAGCATACAGCCACAATCCCACTCCAGAAAGGTCATTGGAAATAGGTTCTATATTGGGATGTCTTCTTCTACCATACTTAGGGTCTCCATGGTAGTCCAAAGTAGGTGCTTTTAGAACAATTGCTACATAACTGGTATCTCCAAACTTATCCAGAATCAAAGTATTGGTTTGCATGTGTGATGACCCAGGGCACTGATATGTGGGAGGGAGTATCATACCTACAACACAAGAGTCTGCTTTCTCATCTATCCCAGGGCCACCTCTCTCTCTCCCAGGCTCTCATTGCCATGGCAACCTTCTATCAGGACTCAACTTTCCCTAACAGCATACCACTCTGGCTTCTCCTAAAAGTTAGGATATTGGACACTCTAGCCAAACCGTGAGACAATGGCCATGTTTTCTAGATGTCTTGCCTCTCCTCTCTTATCAAAACAGAACCTATGGAAAGCAATCCTCTATGCATCTCTTGACCAACTACATCTGTCCTATATTTAAAAAATACTAATTAAGGCTCTGAGCCTTACCATGAGTACCAAGTAAGAAATTAATATGTGCCAGAGTCTAGGTGCTACATTGGTCTATTCTATTTTGATTCAACAGTATTTATTCCTCACAAATTATATTCCCAGATCTACAGCTTTTGAGTTTTCTTTAAACCATCAGGGAACAAAAGACTGTTAATTCCCCCCTCAGCAGTTTTCCATGCACAGTGATGACTGTAGATATTCTGTTGTTTCTCTTTTAATATGTTTCCACCAGGGTTGATTTTGTTTCTTGTCCCTCCAACCTTCAGAAGACTCCAACAGAGGCCATCCTTCTACCTCCAAGCAGATTTAAAAAAAAACTATTTCAAATATGGGATGTAGGCTCTAGTCTTGAAGATCTTGAGGGAATTCTCATGTTCATGACTCTCAATCCCAAATAAAAACATTCCTGGAAAGTTCTTGATTAATAATGTAAGTAGTTCATACTATCATTATGGATGTCTGACTTCTCTTCAGTATATCATTCACATTGCTGTCCATATAATCTTCCTAATAATGCCTGACTATGATTATTTATGCCTTCTATCCAATTAATTAATATGTGCCAGGTCTATGTGCCATATCCAATAACTCTACATTTCCTACTATTTTTCTATTATTTTATATAAAAATTACTTAGCTCTTTACTCAAGGCCCTATTATACAGTCTTGCTCCAAAACTTTCCATTTTTATCTGATACAATATCCCTTCACAAATCCTATGTTCCAGTCAGACTATGGGTTTTTTTTTTTTGTCTGCACTTTTCATCCTATCCTCTCCTATCCATGTTTCACCCTGGACTACATGCCAAAAATTGACTCCTTCTTTCCTTCCCCACTCCTTTCTCCATAGGTGAAAACTCTACCCATTCTTCATAGTCAAACACCTGTGCCACCACTCCCATGAAGTCTTTGATTGATCCCTATTGGAGACTTCTCTTAACATTTTGTAGTGGTCTTTCTTTTACACTTAATACTTCTGGCCTATGTAATAATTTAAGTAAATATTTTAACTCCTACCTCTAACTCCATAGGTTCCTTGAGGGAAGTAGATTTGTCATATTTCAACTTTGTATTCCAAGTGTATAGCACAATGCCTTGCACATGGTTGGCACTCTATAACTATTTCTCTAATTATTCAGTTCAAGCCCCTTATCACCCACATGACTTTTCATTTTCATGTCAAATAGCTGTTCAATATACATATCCAACTAATGGTAGAAAAATCAACATGCATTAAACTGGGAATCATTTCACCTTAAGAGATTTTCATAGTTATCAAATATATCTGCTCTACTTCCCCACAAAGGCCATTTACTGCTACATAGACTTCAACATCACCATAATTATTACTTAAGTACCTAATCAAAGGGGTCAGACTGCCAGTGGGAGGGAGGGGAAGAGTAAGGCAGGGGTGGCTAGGTGGTGCAGTGGATAGAGCACTGGCCCTGGAGTCAAGAGTACCTGAGTTCAAATCCAGGCTCAGACACTTAATAATTACCTAGCTGTGTGGCCTTGGGCAAGCCACTTAACTCCATTTGCCTTGCAAAAACCTAAAAAAAAAAAAAAGAGTAAGGCAAAGGCACACTGGATTTGAATTAAGTTCAAATAAACACTCAGAAATATCCAAGAGCAAAGAACAAAAGTGTACCACCAGGATTCATGGTGCTGAGACTCCTTTCTGACTACAGAGAAACTTATTCTCCTTAAAACTGCATCCACAGTCACCCATTGGTTAACAGATTTGCCAATAGATTCCAGTCATGATCTTGGAGTGAGTTCAAAATTTAACAAAATTTACACTCTGGTTTCTTCTCAGATAGTATAAATCTTTTGCCTTAAAATTTAACAAAATTTGACAAAATTTGACAAAATATGACAAAATTTGACAAAAGCTGTAATGAAGGTAAAAAAACAACATTTTTGTCATCATGTGACAGGTACAAATGTGATAAATAGTTACATGGCCTGGACAGGATCCTATCTCAGACTGCCTGAAGAATTAAGTCAGTGGTGAATTGATACCTTTAAAAAGGTACAATACTTAATGAATTTGAACCCTATATGGGCTTTATATCCCAGCATTTAGACCAGTGCTTCCCACACAGTGATTTTCAAATGCTTGTTGATTGACTCTCTGATCTATTGACTGCTTGAAGACATTTAAGAGGATAACAGCAATGGATTCTGAACAAATCACAGTTAAAACAAAAATTCACAACACTCCAGCTAAGAGCAAAAGCCATCCCATATCAAAATTTATGAGTAACTTGATCCTTGTTAATGTGTTAGCTGGAAATAACTATTAAAGGTTTATAGTAAATTATCCCTCTCAGGGATAACTAAATTTTACTAGTGTGGCCCTGAGCCAGAATAGCCCTGAAGATACAAATAAATGTACCTCTGATAGTAGATTATGGGGGGAATAGGGGAAGACACAGAGGGGGGGAAGTTTCTAAGGCCTTGTTAAAGGACTTCATATTTCACAATAAGATCACAGTCAACTTGCCTTGAGGTCTGTTAGGAAAATGATCAGCCTCATGCATTCCCCTTGAGCAAGGCAGAGCTCCACAATCTCATTCTCTCTGACTGGCCTTTGACCCTTCTGACTGGCATAGGAATGAGTCAAAAAGAAACAAAGATGTTTCAAGGACCAAGATGCCTCTTGGATTAAGACTTTGAGAATGTCCTTCATGGAATCCAAGAACTGGAAAGGGAAAAGGAAAAGTTCCACCTTTTTGATTGCCCTGGAGAACATCTGTATAATTTTTGAAATCCTTTATGTGTTAGTTCAGAAAAACAGAAGAGATCTGTGCATTGATTCTGAGGCAAAAGGGAGGGAGGATCTATGTGGGGGGGGAAGGAAGGGGAGATGGAAAGAGGGTTAATCAACTACCTAGTTCCTAGTCTGCTATTGTCAATCTCTCTTTCATCTGAAAATTGGGGGTGGGGGATGAAGGAGTGGGGGGGGGGGGAGACCAGGAGAAGAGTTTGCAGGGTAACAAGACTAATCAGGACTTCACCATCAAAGCAAATATATCCAATTAACAGCTATTAAAGAAGAATTTTATGGCACTGTGCACAATGAAGGCCATTATATCTAGAGGAAATTAATCTTAATTATTGGTACCTGCATACATACATGCAAAGGGAAGCAACTCACATTAATCTACATTAAACTTAATAGCAGTCGGTGTATTATCTATTCTGAGTCAAAATTGACTGCTGGCCCCTGCATATGTATCTGCAGTCTAACTCAAGTAATTATAGTGCAGCCAGTCTCAAAGACACAATTTGTTCCTTATATAATAAATCAGCAGCTAGAAGCTTTTCTATAATTAAAAAACAAACAAAAAATAGAACTCTATAGGCAAATGTCATATTTTTCTAAGAGAAATTAGAGAAAAAGAGAAGATGTCTACCTGCTACCCACTCTGAAAGAGCAATGAAAGAAGCACATAGCTTTGGCAGATTCCTAGATAGACCCATAAATACAAACCCTCCAATATTAGATTTTCTGCACTGTGGAGAAAAGCATTTATAGAATCCCTAGGTTGCAGGCTGCTGGGATTCCCTGCATCATTTTTAAGGAGACTGTTAGAATTAGCCTAGAATAGTTTGTTGTGTTTTACCTTTAAAATTCAATTATATTGTCCAGAGTGGTAGATTGATCTGATATAGTAAAACTTCAATTAACCAGGTGCTTTAATTAACCAATTAATTTTTAATTGGTTCAATTTAATTTTCAATTTCAATTTTGAATTTTTCAATTCAAATTTTTCAAATTTTCAATTTCAAAATTCAATTTAATTCTTTTCTGCACTTGGCTTATATGAAAAAGAAACACTGCCTCCCACCCAACCTACCTCTCCAAATAAAGAAAAAAGAAAACCTTACCTCATGGATTTATTTAAGACACTTTCAATGACTGAGTAGTGTTCAACCTAATCCCTTGCACCTTCTCCATCTCAATCTGAAGGTTAAATAGTGATGGTCTGTGCTCAGAATGATGAACCTGTAAGATCTTCACTTCATATTGAGACTTGGGAAACAACAGAACAAGTGAAGGCTGAGATTATGAGGGAATTCCTAAAAGTTAGGTTAGTGAATAATTGGATCTAACCAGGAGAGAGGTGGTCAAGTTCAAAGAAATCAGCTCAAGATAGAGGAGAAAGCAGACACTTCTATGAATTCAGAGAAGTTTGGAATCTAGAGTAATGAAAGCACACCTAGGTAAATCATGTATCTAGATAAGTCAAAAGTCTGAAGTCAAGCAAGGGGGTTGTCAATAGATAGAAATCTAGAGTGAAAAATTTGGAAACACAAAGAATCCAACTCATCAGCAAGAGGCTAGGCAAAAGAGTCTAAGGAAGCAGGCAAGGGAGGTGGGTGGTAGACATGGAGTAACAATGTGAGAATGAAACCTGATGCTGAGCCAAAGTATAGAACAACTAGCGGAGGCCCCACGTTTATTAGCTGTTGAAAGTGGCAACAAGCTCTTGGAGAAACCATTTCTCCTCTCCAGGCCTCACTTTTTTTCCTTCATCTGAAAAAAGGTACTGGTTGATTTCTAAGGTCCCCCTCTAATGCTAATGTTAGAGAATTGTAATTTTCCTTTAAAAAATAACAAAATACTTTGAACATGTCACTTCCTAGTTCAAAAAAGTAGATTGCTTCTTACTACAGTCTAAATCCACACTTAATCTGACATCTAAGGCTTTTCATGATCTAACCCTAATTCAGCTTTTATCTCCCCACTACCCCTACTGCATAAATTTGTCAGTGCATGAATTTTTTTAGATCACATGTGTTGTTCAGTCATTTCACTCACAGACAACTCTCTGTGACCCCATTTGGGGTTCTCTGGGCAAAATAATGGAATAATTTGCCATTTCTTTCTCCACTCATTTTACAGATGAGAAAACTGAGGCCATTGACTTGCCTAGGATCACATAGCTAATGTTTGAGGTCAAATTTGAATTCAGGTCTTCCTGACTTCAGGACTGGCAATATCTACTTTCCATTTAGCTGGTCCCTCAAAGTCCATTCATTTACTTAAATCCTACAGAGGCCCCCTATACTTGACTATATAAGTCCCTCTTATCCTATGGAACCCTCAAATACACAGTACTTTCACTTTAATCCCCTTGTTTTTTAAAGAAAGAAGCTGAGACCCAGAAAAGTGAAATGATTGACCCTCCAAATAATTCTACCCTATGTGAATCAATTAACCTTGGCTGCCTCAGTTTTTTCATCTATAAAATGAGCTGGAGAAGGAAATGGCAAACCACTCCATTATTTTTGCCAGTCATTGTCAGCCAAAGTTGCCTACAGACAGTAAGCAGAAAAGATGGGACTGAACTCAGATCTTCTAATTCTCCTAAGCACATTGGCCCCACCTAATCTGGGAGTGCCAAGCATGTTATAGAGGTTGGAACTAACCTAACTGACTCCCCAGTATCTATGGTATTCCAGGTTATCTGGATGAATGGAATGATTTTCCTTCCCTTCCCTTCCCCTTCTTTCTTTCCTTATCCTTCAAAATCATAGCTCTCATCATCTAGGTCACTTCTTTGACACCCATGAGGAAGCCGGGTGGCCTAGTACATAAGGTAGAGGACTTGGAGTCAGCTAGTCAGTCAAAAAATATTAATGATATATTTATTATATGCCTGGCACTTTGTTTCTTGCAAAAGATGAGTCTTGGTCAGGGATTCTAGGAGACAGAGAAAAGGGAGAGTCGATAAGGAGACCACTTTCTGGAAAACAAGTAAGCAAGCCTTGGAGGTCAATCCCTTCTCCATCCCAAAGCATCAAGTCTTTTATGAGTCAGTTCACTTGTCTCATTGAAAGAGACAGAGCAAATATGTGGCCAGAACAGACCCAGATCCCAGTACCTGTGGTGCTCGAAGGGCTCCTGCTCAGAGTTGATTCCCTTAGTTACTTCCTCATATTAGAAGGAACTGAGAGCAAGAGGGAAAAAACATATTCTTGAACACCTATTGTGTCAGTCATTGTGTTAAGCTCTTTATTAACATTATCTCATTTGATTTTTACAACAATCCTGAAGGTAATATAACACAATGATTACCATGGCCTTCACATTTTGGAAGTGAATGGGGGTCTAGCTCCAACTCTCTAAGATGACTCCAACCCTTACAGATGGTGTTCCCTCAATGGTAAGGTATATCCTCCTACCTGCCAGCTCTATTAGCCACCCACAGTCAGATTAGCTATTACAGAGAAATATTTACTTCAAAAGGTATAACAAAAATACAAACCTACTCCCCTCAACACAAGGGAGGCATAATTATCCTCCCCATGCCACATCTCAGGCTTTAAGGATGAGAAGATTAGATTCATAGCTTAGGTCAGTTCCCATAGAGGATAATACCAATTCCAAGCCCAAAACCCTCCTCAGGTTCAAGTTCCAGGCAACCTGACTTCTCAGGGTTGCTATACCAGACCAGTTGGCTAGATTACCCTACCTGTAATCCTGGCTTAGAGGCTTCCATGGCTCAAACTCCTGGATTCCACGAATATCACTTTTCCTACCTAAAACTGAGGAGCTTAAACAACCCCAGACAGAAGCAAACATCCCCAGGCCTATTTCTGAGAGCCTGGATGAGAGAGCAGGGAAAAGACAATATTCTCCTCTTAGAGGGCCAGTTCAAAGTGCCCATGCTGCTGTTGAATGTAATCTTCACACTCTGGATGCAGAAGATAAAAATGGTCAAAAAGAGCAAAGGAAAAAAAGAATGGATTATCTCGTTTTCATCGATTTTAAGAATGCAGGCAATCAATCAGATGAAGCTAGCCCCTACCCACTTGTAGGATATGCTTTGAAGGCCTCTCAAGATCACTTCCATGTAATGTGGGCATCCCCAGACTTGACCAGCTTACAGTAGATACCTTTTTATCCCCATTTTACAGTTGAGGAAATAGATGACAGTATTCAAGTGACTTATCTAGGGTCACACAGTTAGTCTGAAGCTGGATTGGAACTTCAGTCTTTATGATTCTAGGCCACTGAATTATCTGATCTGCCTAAAAGAAAGATTGGAAAGACTAGGATGACTAAGAAACCTACAAATATGATTTTAGCCTTGTGTATATATGTATATATCTCCAAGGACTTTCCTAGACAGTCACTGGGATTTCTGAGCTGTCTGCATCATCCAGAATCCTGACTCCAAAACTGGATCTCTCCTTGAAACTCCTTTAATCATCAGGTTTCCATCAACTGAGCCTTAGACTTCTGGATATAGGAAAGGAAGTAGTTTCATAACCATCACATTGACTGGATGGGAGGGAGAGAGAAGAGAAGAGGCAGAAAGTACCCCTAAAGAAAGGATTCTCAACATTTGTGCCCCATGATTCCCTTCTAAAGGAGCCAATACCTACACACACACACACACATACACACACAATTATCTTACTCTTTTTTTTGGGGGGGGGGGGCAAGGCAATGGAGTTAAGTGACCTGCCCATGGTCACACAGCTAAGTAATTATTAAGTGACTGAAGCTAAATTTGAATGCAGGTCCTCCTGACTCCAGGGCTGGTGCTCTATCCACTGAACCACCTAGTTGCCCAAAATTATCTTATTCTTAAAGCCTAAGAGGGAGGAGACCAAAGAGGAGAGCCTTGTTATTCAATTGTACCCAACTCTCCATTATACCATTTAGTATTTTCTTGGCAAAAAAAATACTGAAGTGGTTTGCCATTTCCTTCTCTAGTTTATTTTATAGCTGAGGAAACTGAAGCAAACAAGGTTAACTGACTTGTTCAGGGTCACACAGCTCAGGTCTTCCAGATTCCTGGCCCAGTATTCTCTCCACCAAGTTGCCCATTCTTTCATATAACCTATACTTAACCAATATGGCCATTTGGAAAATATTCAAAACATTTCCATTCTTTACAATGGTATCAAACTCAAATTAAAATGGAGGCCACTAAGGAGTTCTATGGGAACATACTAACTTAACAAAAAAAAACAACTTTACTAAAATATCTACTTTTCATTGTATTTTCATTTATTTTGCTGAATATATTCCAATTACATTTTAATCTGTTTGGGGCAGTACTCAAAGAGTATTGTTTTCAAATATGGCCTGTTGGTCTCATGTTTGACATCTCTGCTCTGCAGTATGATATAATGGAAAGAATACTGACTCTGGAATCAGAAGATCTGAGTTCAAATCACACATCTGCCACTTATATCATTATGACCTTTGTCAAATTACTTTACTTATCCAGACCTCAGTTTCCTTATCTATAAAATGAGAAAGATGGACTGTGATCTCTTACATCCCTTCCAGCTTTAAATCTATGCTCCCAAATTGCTACCCCCATACCCCCACCCCCACCCAGATATTTGAGAAAATATATTGTCTTCAAGTAATATAGATTTTGTGTCCTTTCCAATTTCCACAACATGCACACACTTGAATTAAAGAACTCATAAAAGAGGTCTTCACAAAGGTTCCATAGGCCCTTTGTAAGGAAGTCAAACATTCTGGTGAAATACATGGCCACATTTTCCCAAGGAACTAGAAGACAAAAACCAGTATCTAGTAAGGAAAAATCTTTCAAGTTGGAATGTGCTTTAGGCTGGCCCCTTAGAGGAAAAATGTTATATGCCTGGGAAAGATTATCACTGCCAATGTTATAAGAGGGTCCCACTGTAATAATGATAGCTTATGGCTCCATGCTGCCTTTCATCCCAGAGACAAAAAAAAATGCCTTAAAAATTGAAATCTTATACTCACGCATACACACATAATATTTAAAAATTCACACATATATCACTTCACCCACCTCTTTAATGAAGGTGGAATGTGGGCAGATGTTTCACAGCTGCCTGGCAACCACTACATAGCAGTTTAGGACAGGAAGCAGAGGATATCCTATCCAAGAGAAATTGTAGCAATAGTAGATGGAGGTAAAATCTAATTACCCCCACCTGGAAGTCAGCCAAATTCTTGGGGGACCCTTCCACACTCCTCCCCCAACCCTTCAAAAAGAACCCCCAAGTTATTAACTGAAGGAAAAAAAGACTCGTACCAGAGAAACCAATTGCTCCCAGAGACCCTCAGTCATACTAAGATAGTTAATGAAAAAGATGTCCTTATTGAGTGAAGCATAGTGCTTCCAGCATTTGAGGAACACAACCTATGACTGGTTAACTCCATTAGTGTAATGCCCAAGGTGAATAGGCCAGGGCCATACTTTTAACTTTCACATGGATCAGTTATTTTTACTCTGCTTAATAGCCAATAATGCATACCTAGCCCCAGTCATTTATCCTGAAAATATATGCCCCTCCTCTCAAAGAGAACTAGAAGAGAATGAATTAAAAAATGAATTACTAAACAAATGACTGAATGAATACATGGATGGAAGGATGGATGGATGGATCAAGAAGCATTATATACCAAATTCTGTGCTAAGCCCCGGGAATACAATATAAAATATATATACAAATATAAAATCTAAATATACTTATACATAAACATAAGTAAATATATAAAATACATAAAACTAGATATAATATATAGAGACAGATATAAATGTAAAATTCCCTGTTCCCAAGCAACTTACACCCTACTTAGAGGAGATAACAAATTAAAGAAAGTCCAACTATAAAACATAAGGAAAAGTCTATGGGGAGTTATAAGACTTTAAAAGTAGGACAGAAACAGAATTATCCTTAGTACTGAAAAAAGGACTCAGAGGGTCTACAATATTAACTGAGGTTGGGAGTAGGGTGGAGTTGGATGGAAGAAGTCACTTGTGGTTTAGGTAAGGTAGTACTCATATCAACTTTAACCTTGGAGAACCCCAGGTCTTCGCCTCACTTTTTTTTCCTTTTTTTTAGAGGCAATTGAGGTTAAGTGACTTGCCCAGAGTCACACAAAAAGAAAGTTTTTGACTCACTTTTGCCCTGACATAAGCTTATCATTATTCATCTTCAAATTCATCTAAGGCATACTAGGTCTATTCTATACAAATACTAAAAATATATAAATGCTATATATTATGCAAATACTAAAAATATACAAATACTATATTCTATGCAAATACTACATGTCAAGTCAGGTTTTCCTCTCATTCCTCTTATTTTTATCTCAATTCTGTAAATACACAAGAAGCAATAAAAATAGCTAACAATGATATCACTAAAATTTGCAAAATGTTTTACAGATATTATATCATTTGATCTTCATAACTTCCCCAAGACATAAGTTATTTTTATCCTAAATTTACAAATGAAGCAACTGAAGCTGAGAGAGAATAATTTGACTTGTCCACTATCCCATAGTTAGTGTCTGAAGTAAATTCAAGCTCAAATTTTTCTAACACCAATCTAGTACTCTCTCCACCTGCAATGATACTCTAAGTCATTAGGACTGTTTGGGTCTCTTGAATAAGAACCAGATCCTTTTATTGCTTCCTACAAGTGCCAAATCCTCAAAATGAAGAGGATAATTGAATGGGAACCTCTCATGGGCTGTCTCTCTTTTTGACTTTGCAACTGGAGCTGTGCCAACATTGAATGAGCTCAACACACTGTTGCCTAATAACTGATGGACATGTTAGAGGCTCCTCAACACTGCACTCTCAACCAATCTTTAAACCTCCCAGACTTCTTCCCCAAATCTGAGAGGAGAGCTTCTCCCTCCTCTCTCCATCCTCCCCTCCCCATCTTCCTTCCTAACCTCTCATTATTTACTCTGGTCCCCAGCCACTTAAGGAATTTAGCCAACAACAGTATTGATTGTTTGCCACTGATCAGATGTAAAGGGAGAAGCATTTCCCCTCAGTAATCCAGGAAAAACTATTAGCTTTCCTGTAAAATTCTAGGCTGTTGGAAAGACTCATTATCACAAAGCAAGCTTCAAAACATCCCTTGACAGAGGGGTCAGAGAAAAAAACTGCCAAAGGAGGTCTTTGGTCCCTCAAAGCTTGTTATCAATTCATTTGAGCCTAGAAAGACAGGTTCAAAAGGAAAAAATCCACAGGAGCATTCTTTGAAGTTTGAAGGAAGGATTTACTCAGTGTCTGCCACAAACCACACCCCTCTTTCCATTGGGTCCTCTCAGCAATGTCTTTCTTTGTACACAAGGTGAGAACATTTGGATGGTTCATGCTTGTCTCTTAAGAGCTTGCCTTTATATATAATGATCTTGCCCATGGTATATCACACAATCCCAGAATGTAAACTCTACTATCATTCCAGTTTTACAGATGAGACAACTGAAACTGAGAGAGGTGAAATGACTTGGTTGAAGAGTTATACCACTCGTGAATGTCACGCATAATTTGAATTCAGGTCTTCCTGATTCCAAAGACACTACTCTTTCTACTAATGCTACTTCCATCATGCCACCACCACATACCAAGGACCATCCATACTATTCAACTCAGAACTTGCAGGCAGTTTGAAAAACTCAATAATGCCATCATTCCAGTCATGGAGTCAGAAGCATTTCAAGTTATTCTCTGAGCTGCTTCCCTTACAGCTGAAATAGTGATATCACATTGGAGTGGTTCTATATATATGCTAGGAGAAAGGGGAGGAGGGAGGGGGAACCATCAAAACTTGTTGACAACACAAAGAAAAATATCTTCCCACCAGAGCAGCTGTTGATAAGTTTAGTTGATGGGTGTCCTGTCACTGAGAAAATAGGAAGCCTCCTAAAAATGTCTTTTTTGTTTGATCACTATTCCAAGACTGATTAGCTTGTTTAACAACTGCTTAGTTTGCAAGGATACCTCAAAGAAAAACAAACAAATAAATGCCCTGCTTGGGGTTGGATTGAGCTAAACTGCCTGAGAATCATCTCTGCAGTGCTCCACCAAGCCATCAGGATGCTGCTACAAATGCTAATGAAATGAAAAGACAATCCAGCACCATAGAGAGTCCAAATTGTTGATTTGTCATTGGAATGTCTTCTCTAAACTTACTTATCTCTTCATGGACTAACTCTTCTCCAGGCACCAACCTCTAACTTTCAGTTCTTTTTCTTCTCTCTCACACTTGAGGTTTCTTTTTGAGATCCACTGAGAGATGCAATAAATCTTTAGAACCCTTCCTTTGAAAGTTCTGTCAATAATATAGGAAGGGGGGTGCAGATAGGTGGCACAGTGGATAGAGCACCAGCCCTGGAGTCAGGAGGACCTGAGTTCAAATCCAGTCTCAGATACTTAATAATTGCCTGGCTGTGTGACCTTGGGCAAGTCACTTAACCCCACAGCCTTAAATAAATAATTTTTTTTAAAAAAAAGAATATAGGAAAGGGAGGGTTGAATCCCCAGTTTCATTCAGATCAGGAGTTCCTAAATAAGGGGATTTCTTCTACCAAGTAAGCAGCTTTTCTGCAATTATTGTCTTAGAGAGGTATGTATCTAGAGCATAAATATGAATTGCATAGGGTCACACTGTCAGTATATGTCAGAAATGAGATGATCTTAAATCTTCCTGGCTCCAATAATGGCTGTCTATCCAATTAATTAATGCTATTTCTCCTGTCCAAACTATGGGAGATAAAAGTAAGTCACATTTCTAATACATTTAAAAACACACAGAGCAATTTCCTTACAATATTCCTATGAGGCAGATGGTAAATGACTGTTATGTCTGTCGTTTAGATGAGAAAACTGAGGTACAGAAAAATTAAATGGCTTTCCCAAGATAGAATAGCTTGTAAATGTCAGAGCTTCATACTCAAGGTTCTGGTAACCCAGCAGAAAATATTCAGATTTCAAATCAAAGAACTTGAGTATTTGGTACCCCTTCTTCTACTCACTTATATGCCTGACTTTGGACAAGTCTCCTAATCTTTTCATGCTTAGGCTTCCCACATCTTTAAAATGAATGAAGTCATTTGAAGAGAGAGAGATTATGGGTGTGTCAGGTATATATTGGAAAAGAGAAAGATTTGGTTCATCTCTACTGTCTTAGTTTGAGGATGTTTTTGTCTTTCATTCCCAAAGAAGACCATGACATCAGAGAAGTGATGCCATGACAAGCACATCAATTTTGATGTGAGTCAGGGATGGCCGTGTTAAATCACCAGTCTTACTTTCTCCTCCAGAGTTATCTGGGTCCAGATATGAATCAGGATGACTGGAGATGGTCTTGGATGACAGGCAATCTTGCCAAGGTCACGCAGCTAGTAAGTGGTAAGTGTCTGAGACTAGATTCAAACTCCTGTCCTCCTGACTCCAAGGCCAGTGCTCTATCCTCTGCACCACCTAAGCTGCCCTCACCATTTCAGTTGGTCATATGTGTTAGCTGATGCTGCTAAACTTTTTTTCCTTTCATTTTTATTCTGTAGCATAAAGAATGAATCAATGGGTAAAGAAAGGAACTTATATTCAGAAATTACAGTCATCTAAGAATCAAATATCAGTAAAATAAAACATAAAATTAGGTAAAATGAAGAGGTTGAATTAGATTAAACTCTAAAATTTGTTTTGGTTTTAAATTCTTTTACTTTAGGATTTCAAGTCCAACAAAAACCATGAGATTTAGACAGAGAGGGTTGAAAGAAACTGGAAAATCTTCACCATTAGTCTTTATAGAAGAAAAAAAGACAGGTCCTCATCAACCTGGTATGATTTAGGTATAAAGTCACATAGAAGAGAGGTAACAAATGAAATTATATCTGCAGATTCTTTTCAGTCCTGATATTCAATGAGTGGTCAACCCAAATCATCTTCGTCAAGTTCCATCTATTTAATTTTCTGTGCTGGTTTCCATTTACTCTATTAAATGATGAAAAACTCCTGATCATGGGCTTCACAGCTTCCATCAGCCTCGTTCATGGAACTCATTTCTCATTTCTCTCCATCCAATAATTTCCAATCCTGTTGGATAAATTTCTTCGCTAGTGTCTATCAATAATACCGCTCCCTCTCTTGCTTCCAACTCCTAGAATAGGTTTCATACTCAGCACTTCCACACTATCCTTTTCATTCTTCAAAGCCCTCTCTTATCTCCTCAAAGAAATTTTATCACAATGATTATTAACCTTAAAGATTCTTTGTTAAACATTCTCTACTTTGTATAGCTATTTCTCTGTATTAAATATACTTGGAACACATGCCCTTATTTATTTACAAAACTGATAAATATTTCAGTATCTTGAAAATATCCAGTACTATGGTATATATTGTTAAGATACAAAAGATTACTGATTCCAATCAGGAAAACAAAGCAACATTCATGAAATAATTGGACAGTAGCTTATCTATGCATAAGAGCAACCTTTCTAAGGGAGAAGAAACATTTTGATATATAATATTTTTAGAATGAGAAGTATGGCATAGAGAAAAAATGTTTTGTAGTTGGAAGCAGAACAACCTGAGTTGAAATACTCCCTCTGGAACTTGTTGTGTGACCATGAACAAATGAGTCAAACTTTTTGAGCCTCAGACACCTCCTTAAGACTTTTCTTCTATGTTATAGATGGTTGGAGTAGAATAAGAAATAAGAGAGTAAGAAGAAGAAAGTAATAGGGACAGGATAAAAAGAAAGACTAAGAACAATAGTGAGCAAAAATAAGATAGAGGGAAATTCACAAATAGTGAATTATTAATGTGAATGGAATGAACTCACCCATAAAATAGAAATGGATAGCAGAAGATTAAAAATTCGAATCCAGCAATACGTTTATAAGAAACACATTTAAGAATTTGAGATAAACACAGAGTTAAGCTGGAGGGTTAGAGTAGAATTTATTATACTTTATAGATACTTAATTTGATCACTGATCTAAGAACTGGAAAGGTCACAAGATCATGGATTTTGAGCTGGATGAGACTTCTGATCCAACCAATTTTCCCAATGAGAGCTGAGCAAAGTATAGTAATTTAGCAAAAGTAACACATATAAGTGTCAGAGACAAGTTTTATCTTCCAGGTACTATAGCAATTGGTATTTAAACAAAGACCAAAAAAAAAAAAAACAGTCTCTACTCTCAAGGAACTCATAGTCTAATGAGAAAAACATCATGCAAATAAGCTTGTTGGACACGTTATAAAGATAAATTAGGGTAATCTCAGAAGGAAGGTAAAGAGATTTAAAGGACTGAGAAAGGCTTCTATCAAAAGGCAAGACTTTAACTGAGATGTGAAGAAAGCCAACTAAATTCAAAGATGGAGATAAGAAGAGAGAATTTAAAGGTATGGGGGAGAGTCAGTGAAAACATTTGTGTGGGTAGATGTAGCCTCTTCTTTTAAGAATAGCAAGGAAGCTGTCTACATGGAAGATTATATAAAGGGCAATTAAGGTGAAAAAGTATCAAGGGGCTAATTATTTATGAAAGACTTAGAAAAATCAAACCCTGGAGATGATAGGGGAAACACTGCAACTTACTGAAAGGGGTTGGCTGGTGCCAGTTTGATATGGTCATACCCGCTTTCTAGGAAGATCAATTTGACAGTGAGTATGGATTATAGTATGGGGAGAATTGAGGCAGCATGCCCAATCAGCAAGCTATTGCAGTAGTCATGACATGAAGTGCCAAAGATCTACACCAGGTGATGGCAGTGTCAGAAGAGAGAATATAAAATATACAAGAAATGTGCCATACTGGCCTTTGAGGAATTCTTATAGCTCCTTCTTTATACTATACATCAGTGAACAAAATTTATCAGATTATCAAAAGATCCCCTTAAAAAGCACATAGGAATGCTGAGAAGACAAGTATGGTACAGGAGGGGGCTAAGGTAGGAATGGTTTTGAAATTATTTTGTTGATAAGTCAACAAACATGGTGAGGAAGCCCAAATGGAATCAATCCCCTACCCAGTGGAAGCTCTGTGATTTAGAAAGTGGAAGAGCTGGGGGAAAGATTTGGGGAGCTCTAAATTCTAGTCCTTTGTGGTCTTGCAAGACTGAAGAGTCAGCACAAAAGAATAGTCTCAGTCATTTATGTTGACTTTTAAAAAACTAGTATGCCTTCAAAACCCTATACCCTGCTCAGAGTCATAGTTGCTGATATAAAATTAGAAAAGGATGAAAGCCTTGAATAGCATCTGTCTCATATATTGTATTTTATTTTTCAAGTCTAGCCTATTGTCATTTAGTCATTTTTCAGCCAGGTCTGATTCTTCATGACCCCATTTGGGGTTTTCTTGGCAAAGATACCAGAGTGGTTTCCCATTTCCTTCTCCAGTTCGTTTTATAGATGAGGAAATCAAGACAAGTGGGGCTAAGTGACTTACCCAAGGGCATACAGCTAGTAAGTGTCTGAGGCTGGATTTGAAAACAGGAAGATGAGACTCTATGACTCCAGTTCAGCCTCTATCCACTGCACCACCTGGTTGCCACTGCCTGGCATAATAAATGCTTCTTGAACAGTAAGATTAATTTTTACTATTCTCATTTTACAGATGAGGAAACTAAGGCACATAGCATTTAAGTGACTTGCCAAGACACACAACTAGAAAATGTTTCAGACTGGATTTGAATTCAGGTCTTCCTAACTCCAGGTTTAGCCTCCTATTCATTGTTCCTCCTAGCTGTACTTATTATTTCCCCAATGAGAATGCAGTTTCCTAGAATACAGGAATTGCTTTGTTTTTTGACTTTGTATCACCAGAACCCAGCAGAGTAGGAGCTAAATAAATGTTTGTTGATTGAATGATGGATCACACACTCCTTTCTTTACCTGAGAGTACACACAATGTTCTCACTGAATCATCTCTCTCTGACCCTACCTTCTCCCAAGTTTTCATAGTCAAATTGCCTTCCAGTTAGTTCTTAACTCAAACACTCTCTCAGTCCAAGTAGTAATTCATTGGTCTATTTCTACTCTGCTCCACCTTGTGGAAATGATGACAACTTCATTGAGTACTTTCTGGTGTATCACTTTCCCCAGATTTTTCCTGGGTTCCTCCTTATTTCCCTTCTCAAAGAAAGAGGAGTACTATTAATGACCAACCCAATCCTACTTATCCTTAGCACCCTTTTTTTGGAAGACAAGGTAAAGTTCTTACTTTTTTAATAAAAGGTAACCTCCAACCCTCTTCCTCAGGGATGGAAGAATATGGATCCACTGCTTCTTATCCACTACGTAAATTGAGGTGATAGAAATGCCTCATTTTCCTGAGCTTGGACTTGGGATTCATTTCTTACACATCCTCAATCCCTCCTCCATGTTCCACTCCCCTAACCCTAATATCTAGAGAGTATTATCCTCATGTTTTCCCAGAAAAGGGTAAAGCTATAGGTGTGCACTTCCCTCCACAAAATAACCAAGTCAGTTAGTCAGTAAATATTTATCAAGGATGTACTATGTGGGGATAGCTATATGATGCAGTGGATTCCAGCCCAGCAGTCTGGAAGACCTGAATTCAAATCTGGATTTAGGTACTTTATTAGCTGTTTCACCTTGGGAGTCACTTAACCTCATTGCCTTGCTAAAACAAGAACAACAATAAAAAAGTACCTACAATGTGCCAATCACTGGTGAAAAGAAAGAAAGAAAAAGTTAACCTTGCTCCTCAACATTTAAATGTCTAAGGAGGAAAACAAGAGGTAAATAATAGGCAAACAAGTTGTATAAAGAATAAATTCAAAATGTTCAAAAAAGGGAAGTTCATAAAATTGAGAGAGATCAGGAAAAGCTTCTAGTTGAAAGAGGAATTTTGTGAGATGTTTAAATATCCCCAAAGATCACAGAACTCCTCATCTTCTAAGCTGGGACTTGAAGAAAGCCAGGGAAGTCTGGAGGCAGGGATGAGGAGGGAGAGCATTGAAGACTTAGGAAACAGGAGGTAAAGTGCGTAGAGCAAGTTATGAAGAACTTTGAATACCAAACAGAAGCTTTTATATTAGATCCTGGAGGGGATAGAGTTTATTGGAATTTATTGGATAGAGAGTGATTAGTCAGACATACATTATTATATTTTTATTGATTTTCTTAAATATTTTCTAATTACATTTTAATTTGAATCAGGTTAATCTCCTGGAGTGTTGTAGGCAAGGGGAATGGCATCTTTGACATCTCTGCCTTTTATCACCTTAGGTCTACCTGAACATTTTTAACCTCAAAAAGACAAAGAGGTGTTCTAAAACACCTGTATCCTCTTCTCTCTCCTCTGCCCCCAACAGTCTTCCCAAGAAGTTATGAAGAACTCAGAATACATCCAATTCAGAAACTAGGATTTTTCATTAGTCAAAATATAGTACTTTGCCACTGATAAATATACATTATAAAAGATGGGAACAGGAGTGAGAATGTGGAAAACATTAATATTATCTCCTTGAGGAAAGAAATAAAGCAATGGGCATGACTCAGGAAGACCTGAGTGTATATCTGACCTCAGAATCTTACTAGCTATGTGAATGTCACAACTGTTGCCTGCCTGAATTTTCTCAACCGTAAGATAAGGATAACTGACAGGACCTTCTCAGGATTGTTGTGAGAATCAAAAGAGAAATTTTCAAAGAACTCATGCTTCAATATTCTTCCATAGTGTCTGGAGAATAGTGGTTGCTTGAAGAATGTTTGTTTCCTTCCTTCCTAAGGTTACCTATAGTTCTGGTTCAAAATCATTTGCAGCATTGTTGATGGAGTTGTGGACTGGTTCAACAATTCTGGAGAGCAATTTGGAACTATGCTCAAAGGGCAATGAAACTGTTTAGTACAGCAATATCACTACTAGGCCTATATTCCAAATAGATCATAAAAAGGGGAAAAGATCCACATGTTCTAAAATATTTGTAGCAATTCTTTTTGTAGTGGTAAAGAACTAGAAATTGAGGGGATGCCCATCATGAGCTGATACTAAGTGAAGTGAGGAAAACCAGAAGAACATTGTACACATTAACAGCAATATTGTGAGATGAAAAACTGTGATGGACACAGCTTCTCTCAACAGTCCAGTGATCAAGGACAGTCCTGAGAGCCTTGTTATGGAAAAATGCTGTCCACATCCTGAGGAAAAAACTATGGAGTCTGAATGCAAAGCAAAACATACTACGTTCATTTTTTAAAACTTTTCATGTTTTTCTTTCTTTCTCATGTTTTTCCCTTTAGTTCTTATTCTTCTTTCACAACATGACTAATAAGGAAATATATCTGATTTCTCACTGCCATGGGGAGTAGTAGGGAAGGGAAGTGGTTGATGGAACTCAAAAGCTTGCAAAAGGATGATTATCAAAAACTATCTTTGCATGTAATAGGAAAAAAAATAAAAAATAAAATAAAATCATTTGCAATGAATGCAGAGAAAGTTTTGCTCTCTTCCCAAAGGAATCAAAAGGAAAAAACACACAGCAACAACAACTTTTAGTTTAGGAACACTCTATCAATTTATTTTAGTTGAATGTGGTGACTGGCCCAGATTGATAAGTATCCTCTAAATTCTGTCAGATGAGGTTGAAATAATTTATGTGAATCTAAAGAGATGAGTGAAAAAGATGGTAATAGAAATACCTAGTAGTTTTCATGAAGGACCAAAAGATTGGCATCCATCCAACAGAAACACCAAAACCAGTATGTCTACATGCCAACAGAGATTATTTTTATCCTGAGACTAGGTGTTTGGAACAATGGAGCTCTTTGAAATAAAGTCAGCAGAAAAACCATAATATGGAGAATGGAGGGAAGCTACATTTTAGGGGTAGATAACTATTTCTCTTTTCCCAAATGGCCTTAGAGCATTCATCATGTCTGACTCCAAACAGTGGTGCTAATACTGAAGATTTCTATCAAATCTAAGATTTCCTTCTAGTCCTAGTTGAAGTCTAACATTCTCTATGTACCTTCCCATAATGACTTCACTATACACTACTCCTTTTCTGTTTCCTCCCTACAAAATGCTACAAATTAGCATTTTATTTTAGACAAATTCATGTGCACATAAAATCTTATGATTATAGATTTAGAACAGAAAAGAGGGACAACTAGGTAGCACAGTGGATTGAGTAGCAGCCCTGAAGTCAGGAGGACCTGACTTCAAATTTGACCTAAGATACTTTTAGTAGCTATATGTGACCCTAAGCAAGTCTCAATTCCAATGGCTGAAGAAGAAAAGAAGAAGAAGAAGAAGAAGAAGAAGAAGAAGAAAAAGAAGAAGAAGAAGAAAAGCAAGAAGGAAGAAGAATTGGAAGGATCTTAGAGTTTTATTTCAAAACTTTCATTTTACAAGTGAGGAAATGAAGACCTAAAACTAAGACCTGAAGAGGTTAAAAGACTTGTCCAAGACTACACAATCTTATCTCCCCAATAATATTGTAAATACCTATGTATATATGTGTGTGTATGTATAGATATCCATATGCATACATATATGTACACATAGACACAGGCATGAATTTTGACATAGACATAGTATATATAGTGTTAGATTGATATTCAAGGGCAAAGACCATATCTTTCTTTCTTTCTTTCTTTCTTTCTTTCTTTCTTTCTTTCTTTCTTCCTTGCTTTCTTCATCAACCCTAACACAGTGCTTGATTAATAGTAAACACTTAACAAAGTAATATTTGAGTTGATTTATATATGATATATAATATAATCATACTATATACGAATTGCTTAATTTTTCGTCCTGAAATTTCTGGAAATGTCACAACAAGCACTGGAAGTCCCAAAATATAGCCCAGTTAGAGCAATGGTAATATCTACTATTACTTTCTCATCCTTTCCCATCCAGGGTCAAGCATTTGTTAGCCTTAATCTATGGTCTTAGGTCATCCACATGCAAAAACAGACTTTGCTGTGTCAGGGATAATGGAAGAGCTCCTGGCTGAACCAAAGCTTGCTCACATTCAAGTTCCTAGCATAGCACTCTCCATCACCCAGCTCTGCATTTCGGTCCTTTGGTGCACCCCTGGCTTCCATCCAGTATGTGCTTGATCCTTTAGTCTATGGATTTCCTACTTGGACATGCTGATTGACCTATGGTAACTACAAGATCTTTGACTCATGCCTGGACTTCCCAAGCTCAAGTGCCAGATTACTCTAGTCCTTCTTCTTCTCAGTGATCCCTGCTCCATTAACAACCACAGTCTGGATGAGACAACCAGACAGGAAATACTTCAGTCAGAAAAGCAAAGGGAATACAAAGTAGGAGGATCCAAAAGGAAGTCTGTAAAAGTTGAGCTTCAAATTCTCTGTGAAAAGCATATCACTCTGGGCTAGGATAGAGAAGGCAGTTAGCTAAGTACTCAGAGAAACCACACAATAGTGAGAGACCACCCCTAACCAAAAAAAAAAAACAAAAAAAAAAAAACACCAAAACCCTAAAGTATTCTTTTGGGGAGCTCCTAGCTGCATATGGTAATTCCTAGATTTTCTCACTCTTCTAGAAATCTGTTAGCAATCCCAAAATCTACAAACAGGCTTTAAAAGAAGGGGAAAAAAGGATTGTTACAGAAGCAGTATCTCTGTAAGGAAAAACTGAAACCTAAATTGGATGCAGCTGAAAATATCTCAATCCTACAAGATTAGTCTTGACATAAACACCACAGCAGAGGTGGTATTCTGCATGTTAAAGAGGTTTCCTGCAAAATCTCTCTCTCTCTCTCTCTCTCTCTCTCTCTCTCTCTCTCTCTCTCTCTCTCTCTCTCTCTCTCCCTCCCTACCTCTCTCTCCCTCCCTCCCTCTCCCTCCCTCTCTCTCTCTCCCTCTCTCTCTCCCCTACTTATTTTGCTGAATATTCTTCTTCTGAAATCTTGTATTTTCTTCTGATGCCTGTCGCTCTCTGTGTGTGTCTCTCTCTGTCCCTCTGTCTCTGTCTCTCTCTGTCTCTCTGTCTCTTTGTCTCCTCTCTCTCTCTCTCTCTCTCTCCCTCTCCCTCTCTCCCTCTCTCTCTCTCCCCTACTTATTTTGCTGAATATTCTTCTTCTGAAATCTTGTATTTTCTTCTGATGCCAGAAATACTTTTTTTTCCTAACTGGATCCAACACTAGACATTTTGCAGAAGGTCTATGATTAGAGCTGCCTTTCTGGAGCCCTGACTGGCCTGAGATGAGGGGAAACATCACCATGTGGGCAAAAGCCAGCTGCAAAGGAGACCTAAAAGACCACAAAGAGGTAAAATCATCCAAATTAGAACTGAAAAGGACCAATGGGATCAATTGGTTATGCCTCCAGGGACTGGTCCCAAATTTCCCATTTCACTTCCTTGTGGCTTGTACAGTCTAATTTTCAATGTCTCACCACTTCCTCTTGGAGGTTTCTCCAGATCTCAGTTATTACTGGGGGTAGGGTTGCCTGGATTCTAAGTCCAAGTTAATTTAATTTTCTGTCCTCTTATCATTCTAAAGATTTTCTTTTTCTTTCTTTTTAAGGGAGAGGGGAAGCAATTTTAGTTTTCTAAAAACAATGTTAAATTACACAGAATTTCAAAAGTCAGCAAAGGATCATCTGGATGAATGGAAAATGAAGAAATGCAAACAAATTCTAATAACCCCACTGCACACAAGGTATACAATAGTAACATGAACACTGAAAACCTCTACTAAAGAACTCAAGAGGCAGTATGGTAAAATAGATAAATAACTACCTTTGGAGTCAGGATCAAACCCTGACTGACATACAGTCACTGTAGGGTGATGAGCGACTCCATTAACCTATTATTACATTAGGCAAGTCTAAAATTAATTTGATAGACTACAGAAAAAGCATCATTGTCAACAAGCATCATTAATAAATACCCATTAGGTTCTAGTCATTGTGTTAAACATTGAAGATACAAAAAGTGGGGGGGGGGGGATTGTCCTTGCCCTAAAAGAACTCATATACTAATGGGAGAGATAACATACAAACAATTATACAAGATTTAATGTCTTTTCTGTCAATCTGTCATCTGTCAATATACCCTCATGTTTATATACACATACACACATATAGATATAGATATAGACATGTATACCATATTTAAATTTCTAAATCAAAAAATATATGTGTAAAGGGAAGGTTATCTCAGAGGAAGGGCATTAGCAGTAGATGGAGGATTGGGAAAGATTTTTGCAGATGATTAGAGCTGAATCTTTAAAAAAAATGGGTAAAAGGGAGAGCATTCTAACATGGAAGACAGCCTTTGCCGTCAGAATTGTTGTGTGTGAGAAATAACAAGAAGACAAATTAACAATCTAATTCTAATTCAAAGGATTCTAATTCAATAGAAGAAGTTACTTTACACTGATGAAATCATAGACCACAAAAGCAAACAAAAAAATCAAGAACTAAAAAAATGGGTTCTTCTCTGAAAGGAATCTCTGGAGCAATGATGTATATGTATAAATATATACAAATATATTATTTAAATATCATATACATTTATAATTTAAATAAATATTTATAATAAATATAAATATTATGTGAGCAGAATATTATAAATATATGTATATATAGTTATAGTTTTACAAAGAGGTTGCTTTGGGGGGAAAAATGCTTTTTTTTTAGTTTTGCCTGTTTGTGGCCTATGATTACATCTGATTCACAAACTCCTCTTCAAATATGTATACATGTCTGTGTGTGTATATATACATATGAGTGTATATTCCTTGACTGAAAAGACATATACTTTTATATAGGATTCCAGCTGTATCAAGAACTATCTACTAATTACTCATAAGCTAACTGATTAAGTGACTGCATTTGGGAACTCATTGGAATTTAAATGTTGTCCCAGTGCTTAGTTCTCCAAAATGCCACACACACCAAAAAGTTGAAATTTACACTACCAGCCAGATCTAATCTGGACTCTCCCACTCATTCTAGCTATGTACATTTATTGCACTTTTCCAACAGGCTTCTTCCTCAGTCACATTCTTCAAGAGAGTCATATAATCTATTGGCGTAATGGTCCTTTTTTCAAAAGAAGCATTTCATTTTAATAAAAATGGGTATCACCATATTTAATCAATCAGGCTGATTGACAACAGCAATAGTTGAGTCTCCCAGCAGATGCTGCTACTACCTCATTCTTATTCCAGTTTCATTTCTCAATCAAATCCATGTGTAAAAAACATAATGTGCTGCCAACACGATGTAATAAAACTTCCCCTGAAATGCACACCAGTAAGACAGAAACTGATAACTCAAAGTATGGGAAAAGTTAACTTCAGAAAAATCACTTATGGCACCCGAGGATTCAAGTTTTATGGAGGAGAGATATGCATCACCTCACTATTGCTATCAGCCATGGACCAAATTCATTGATTTGTTCTGAAGGGGGAAAAAAGGAAAAAAGAAAAAAAAAGAGCTACAAAGCAAAGACTCCCAAAAACTGTTAGAGGAAGCTATTTGAGATGGCATGAAGCTCATCTTCAAAATTGACTTGGTGATATTTGTTCAGAATGCATCATTTGCCTTCAGAACAATAAATTAGTACTAGAGCTGTGTGACTTTTTATGGCAGTGAAGACTGGTTAAAGATGATGTATCACTGGATGTCACAGACTGAACCAGCAGTTTTTAAAGTTAATGATTCCTGGAAGCAGAAAGGCACTCTAATTACAGCCAGGGAAAGGACTCTAATTCTTAACTCAACTCTGGTTAGGACAGAGGAAATCACCCCTTACTTTGGAGGTCTTACATAAATTAGGACTTGAAGAAGAAGAGAGAAGTTATCTTACTTTTATTTGGGAAGGCCTGAGATCAGGTTGAGGGAAAGAATAAGGACCCTGTATCAGAGAAATACGAGCAGAGGTACTGGATCAGTATCAAACTTGGAGGTAAAGATTCAGAAACTAAGAGCAGTACTAGAGAGCTAAGGTGAAGTGAAGAACCCACACAGAACACATAGTCCTAATTACTGCTTTTATTATAACACTACTCTACTCAAAAATCTTTAAAGGCTTCCCATTATATAGAAAATAAAGTACAAATGCCTTTAGAGGATAAAGTCCAAATTCCCCAAATCTAGCATTTTAAGTGTACCAGTGTGAGTTCAAACTATTTACTGCAATGAACAGCATTATTTTCCTCTCTATTGTCTAGGGCATGCTCACTGATTCCACCAACCTCTCCCAAAACCACCTTGAATACTGACACACTGATGCTTTTGTTAATGTAATTCAGGTTAGAACCAGGAGCATTTGCACAAAATTCTCTTCCCTTATGTAGATCATGATAACTCAAATCTTTGTGCATGCCTTCATGGTGCTGGTAAAATAGAATGGACGGGTATTTTGTAAAAAGTTGCTTCAAACTAGGGAAACCTTAAATTTATATACAAGCTTTTATCCCTTTCCACCAGAAGCTAATTACATAAAAGACCATCATAATTAGTGAATTGTGAGGAAACCTATTTATTCAAGCAGATAGCAAACAGAAATCAGAGAAATTCCTCAAATGCATATAAATGCACACCTAGCTAAAAAGAATTAAAAACTTTGAAATCTAAATATAACAAAAATCATCCATAGCAAGACCCCCAAACCCAAAATTGTTTCAATAGTCCAGTAATGGAAAAGAAGACAATATAAACATCTTATTTTTAAAAAAAGAAATCAGAGAAGTTATAAAAATTCAGATATACCAAAAAACAAATAGATTGAATGAGCTCTTTAGATGGAAGCTAGATATCTCAGCACTGCCAGAGAAGAGTCCCTCTAGATATCTCAGCACTGCCAGAGAAGAGTCCCTCTCTCTCCAATCTCCTCCAAAGGCAAATCCCCCAAGGTGTCTCAGAAGGCAAGCTAGAAATCAGAGACACATTGAAGAACTAGATTCCCTCTACATGACTGCCTATTAGTCTCTTTGTCCCACTTAAAGCAGAATCAAAAGATCCTGGAACTACACATATTGTACTTGGAAGGAGAAATGAAATAGAAAAATTTTCCCAAAGATCTCATCACAATTCTGTCTCACACAGACATGCAATACTGGTTAATCATTCTCTTTACCAGAGAGAATTTGATACAAATGTTCTATACTTGATCCTGGGTTCTATTGATACCAATTTCTCTCCTAGAATGTCCTTTCCTTCTCTTTTTTAATTATCTGAATCCTCCATATCCTCCAAAGTCTCACTCAAAAGCATAATTCCCAGTCCTCAGTGGATTCACTCTTTTATGATTTTGTTATTTTCTATGTTGTTCACTTAATATCTTTAGCATTTATTTAGTGCAAGCATTCTCTCTTGTTAGCTATGTTTTAATTACTATATGTTTTGTGCCCCAATAAAAATTGTAAGATCCTTAGGGAAGAATATGATTTATATTATTATTATTATTATTATTATTATTAATCTATAGCTAGGTCAGGACAATTGAAATTTTGTCCCAAGACACTGCACTTCTTCCCTAGGCAGAAACAATTGAGTTTAAGTACCTAGTCAGTAAGAATAATTAGAAAGGGAACAGCTAGGTGGTGCAAGTAGATAAAGCATTAACCCTGGAGTCAGAAGGGCCTGAGTTCAGATTTAAACTCAGACATTTAATAATTACCTAGCTGTGTGACCTTGGGCAAGACATTTAACTCCATTGCCTTGCAAACACACACACACACACACACACACACACACACACACACACACACACACACAAATAATTAAATGAAATAGAAAGCATGTACCAATGGCATGAGACATTGTACCTTATATTCCATGTAGATCTAAAATACTTAATGATAACTGACTAATTGTTTGCTGTTCTTATTACCAAATTCACTCAAGATAGGAATAACATACAATACAATACAAAGTAGGAATATACCTTGGGATAAGATGTAGGATAAAATCGTTTTTCTCCTTTAAGGAATTTTCTCAACACCCCCCCCCCCAGTCTCACAGAACTCCATCTCCCTCAAAAAAGGTGAGAACAGAGTTTTTTTTTTAAATTCAAATGTTTAGATGTACCAAGTAGAATTGGTTTTATGAGTAAATTATAAGGGTCATCTAGGTGGCATATAGGAGTACTCAGCCTGGAGTCCAGAAGACCTGAGTTAAAATATGGCCTCAAATATTTAGTAGCTGTGTAACCCTTGGTAATCACTCAGCCTCTGTTTGCCTCAGTTTCCTCATCTATAAAATGGAGGTAATAATAGCACCAACCTCCAGGGTTGTTGTGAAGATCAAGGGAGGCAATATTTGAGAAGTCCTTAACACAGGGCAACACAGAGTAAGCTCACATAAAAATGTTAGCTATTACTAAGAAATTAAATCAAAGGGTTAAAGGACCATCAATCTAGAGCTGGCAGGAACTCAAAAACCAATCCGATCCCCTAATTTAAAAGTGGAAAAAAAATAGACATAATGAGATTAAGTGATTTGTCCTATGTTAAATCTAGCCTCAGAGCCAGGAAATCCTGCATTCAAGTCTTACCTTACACAGCAATGCCAAATGACCCTGAGCCTGTCACTCAAGTTCTTAGTTCTCCAAGTAATAATCTAAGACTATGAGATGAAGAGAAGGTAACAACCTATATAGGAGAGTGAGCTTCCTCATTCATAAATTCCTTGCATCCATGAAATCACAACGACACTAAGGGTAAGAGGTGGGATTTGAAACTAGCTTTCTAACTCCAAGTCAAGTATGCTGATAAATGTTTTTAAATGTCTAAACTAAGTGACAGATTTATAAAGGGCAATAAAAATATGTGTATACATATGTATTTGTATATACATATATATTCACAGGTATGTATTTAGATCTGGTAGATGATAGAGTAGTTCAAAATATTGTATTGGAAGCAACAACAAAAGATATTTCAAACAAAAAGAATATCAAAGAGGTTGTTTGATGAGATTCTACAAATAGCTAAGGAAAGAAGGAAAACAAAACATAAAGGAGAAGGGAAAAAATATGCCCCAGGTAATTGCAAAGTAGCAAAGAGAGATAAGATTTTCTTAAGTGAGCAATGTAAAGAAATAGAAACATAGAATGGGAAAGGCAAGAAATTTCTGCAAGATTTCAAGGGAAAGTTTCATGCAAAAAAGATCAAGTTAAAAGACAAAAATGGATAGGGACTTGACTGAAATACAAGAAATTGAGAAGAAAGAGCTTAACAATACCAATAACTACAATGATGTGGTTATTAATCTACAGCCAAATATCCTGGAGTATGAAGTCAAGTGGGCCTTAGGAAGCACTATTAACAATAAGGCTAGTTGAAATTATGATATTCCAGCTGAGCTTTTAAAATTGCTAAAGATGATGCTATCAAAGTGCTGTTCTCAATATGCCAGTAAATTTGGAAAACTCAACAATGGCCCCTGAATTGGAAGATCAAGTTACATCCTTAACCTAAAGAAGGATAATGCCAAAGAATGTTCAAATTACCAAACAATTGTGCTTGTTTCACATACCAGAAAGGATATGCTTAAGATTCTGCAAACTAGGCATAGCTTAGGTCATGTGTGAATGAGAATTATTAGAAAAACAGAATGATTTTCAAATAGGCAAAGTTCCTAGAGACCAAATTGCCAATATTTTCTAGATATGAAGAAAGCAAGGGAGTTCCAGAAAAAAAAATCTATTTTTTTTTTTAGTTTTTTGCAAGGCAAATGGGGTTAAGTGGCTTGCCCAAGGCCACACAGCTAGGTAATTAGTAAGTGTCTGAGGTCGCATTTGAACTCAGGGACTCCTGACTCCAGGATCGGTGCTCCACTGCACCACCTAGCCACCCCCAAAAATCTATTTCTTCTTCATTAACTCCACCTTTGTGTGGATCACACAAAAAAAAAAATGTGTCAAGTCCTCAAAAAAGATGAGAGTGCCAGATAATCTTACTTACCTCCTGAGAAACTTGCACACAAGCCAAGAAGGAACCATTAGAATACAACATGAAACAACTGCTTGGTTTAAGATTGGATAAGGAGTACAGTAAGACTGTATTGTCATCTTATTTATTTAACTTATATGTAAAGTACATAGGTAAATGTTTGAATAAATGTTTGAATGAATCAAAAGTTGCCAGGAGAAATATCAAGAATCTCAGATAGGACACTACCACTCTGAAGGCAAAAAATGAAGAATTAAGAAGTCCCTTGATGGGGGTAAAAGAGAGGAGTGTAAAAGGTGAATTGAAGTTTAGCATCAAAAATACTAGGATTGGGACGGCTAGGTGGAACAGTGGATAGAGCACCAGCCCTAGAGTCAGGAGTAGTTGATTTCAAATCCGACCTCGGACACTTAATAATTACCTAGCTGTGTGGCCTTGGGCACACATTTAACCCATTTGCCTTGCAAAATAAATAAATAAATAAAACCTAGGATTTTGGCAAGTGGTACCATTATTTCCTGACAAATAGAGGGAGAAGAAATGAAATCAGTGTCAAATTTTATATTCTTGAGCTCAAAGTTCTACATACAACTGCTGCCATCTTGAACTTTTTGAAGAAGTTAATTGGAAAGAAAGTTATGGCAAATCTGGACAGCATACTAAAAAGCAGAGACATCACATTATCATCAAAAGTCTATATTGTCAAATCTATGGTTTTTCCAGTAGCAATGTATGGTTATAAGAATTGGACCATAAGGAAAGCTAGCATCTCAGAATTTATAAATTTAAATTTAAATTGCTTTTAAATGCTGAAAAAGACTTTTGAGACAGCAAGGAAATGGGAAATCACTCCAGCATCTTCGCCAATAAAACTTCAAATGAGGTCAAGAAGAGTGAGATATGACTGAAAAAAACAAAAAGTACCACTAAGAATATTCTGGTATATATAAAAACTCTCTTTATATCTTTGACTGCACTGGGACATATGCCCAGCAAAGGGATTTCTAGGTCAAATGTTATAAACAATTTTGTCACTTTTTCAGCAAAATTCCAAATTGTTTTCCAGACTGGGTGGGCCTATGGAGTTCTATTCACACTGTATTGATGGTTCCTCTCTTCTCACTCTCCTGCCAACATGGATTAGTTATGTCTTTTGTCATTTTTGTCAATTTGCTGGATGTGCAAGGTGAAACTTTTCATGTGCTTGCTAGGAGTTTGCAATTCTTTTGAGAACTGTTTGTTCTTGGGGTGGCTAGGTGGCACAATGGATAGAGCCCCGGCCCTGGAGTCAGGAATACCTGAGTTCAGACTCTTACTAACTACCTAGCTGTGTGGCCTTGGGCAAGCCACTTAACTCCATTTGCCTTGCAAAAACCTTAAAAAAAAAGGACTGTTTGTTCTTGCCTTTTAATTACTTATCTTTGTCTAACATAAACCTTACTCTAAAACTGTCTACAACAAGACTTGCCTTGAGAAGGGAAATAAAATTTCAGGAACTAAGGAGCTAATTAACCTAGAATTGAGAACCAAAGCCAGGGTTATGAGTAAAAAAAAAGTTCTAGTAAACAGAATAGGACAAGTCCTAACAAAAGACTAAAACAACTAGTCTAGATAAACAAAGAAGGTCCTGAACCTTTCTATTTCTCTTGAGTTTGATGAAAGTCTGTGCCTGTGGGTTTGGTCAGGTTAGAAAGTAGGTCACTCAGAACCCACTATATTTAAAATACTATCATAGAGAATTAGCTTGATGAAGTGGAAATAACTTTAGACAAGCAATTAAGAGTTCTGACAGTAGACCTGGCTCTGTCACCAACTTCCAAATATATTTGTAATATGTTTTTTCCCTTTATCTTATCAGGAAACATGAAACAATAAAAAGGAAAACTTTCTTGACTTCACAGAGCTGTCATAAGAATACAATGATGTAATATATATCAGACATGGACATAATACAGCTAATTCAGTATTTCCCTTCAAAGTAGTCACCATGGAAGGCTGTAGGCTTATTCCAATGATCAGTTAATCAACATGCATTATGAAGTGTTTAAATATGCTAAATTTAGTGATAGATACTAGGGATACAAAGACAAAAGTGAAATAACTGTTTTGAAAGAATTATTGGTCAGAATATTTTTGGAATGCCTCTAAAGCCATCTTATGAGACTCATAAAGAAAACCATTTCCATTAGTTCACTTTTACCAACTTTAAGTCACCCACTCTAAATTAATTTCTGATTCCAAACATCAAATCCATTCTCAAGGAGACAAGATTTCTAACCTCAAAATTCTTTTGATTTCTAACTCAAAAGAATGTTCACAAAACCTGAAGGTCATATCCAGAGAAAATTTCCCAAAATATTCTAAGCAATGGAAAATAACCTGAAGTGGTTACTTTGAAGGGGAAAGCATTCATCTGAATGTAAGAATTCTTTTACAATTGTTAAAATAATCATTTTATTAACTTAGGGTTTTACCTAAAAGAAAAAGTGCCTTAGGAAAAAAACATAAGGAGACTGGACAAGGAGACATACATCTGAAATGCCTGCTTCTTGGGGGAGACTGAGACCAATGAATTGCTTAAGTATGATAATTCTGAGCTATGTCAGTCTAAAGCAGAATGGCTGTCTGGGGACAGTCAGAAGGGAGGAGAAGAGAGGAGAGAGAAAGAGAGAGAGGAGAAGAAAAAAAAAGTAAGGGACTATATCCATAAGGCATTACGATCATCATTCATTCCATTTCCTCATTTCTACAACTGAAATGATATACAACATCTGTGAAGGAAAAAGACGGCACCTCCAAGCCTAGGTCAGAGAGATTGGCCCAAACTCCAACATCCTCCCAAGAGGTTATCGCTCTCTTCTTTCTATTATACTCTGCAATTGTAAAATTAACTTACTAGTACCCTAAACTCTTGGGGAATTATCCTTACACATAATCATTCTCAAGGCCAAGGGCTCCCTCTCTGAGTAATCAGTTCCTCCCTGAGTTTATTTCTCCCTAATTCTGAGTCTATGCAAACTAAAAGTGGGTCTTAGAAAGCCTTTCCTCCTATGAAGAAAATACCTAAATATATATCTAAATAAACAATTCACAGCATTACCAAAAGATCTTACCAAAGTCTAAGAAGTATTACTTGAGTATCCTTCCCTGTCTGATATAACAAATGCCACTCTGAGAAAGAGTCAGGTATTTTTTGGGGGGTAGACTTGGGTGTCTCTTGATCCTGGGACCCTTATAAGCAAGCAAGATCTCTCTAGTTTGACTAAGGTCTGATTTTTCAGGAACAACTCCTAAGTTATACTAACTTCCATGGAACAAATTCTGGCTTCCAAGTTACAATACATAAGTATAATTTTTCCAAATCCTTCAGAGTGAAAAATATATTATTATGCATATTACCTTCACCCTTAGAGTAAAATTATAGGCTTATAGGATTTACAGCTCAAAGAAACCTTAAAGAGCAATAGCCCAATCCCCTCCTTTGACAATGGAAGACTTTAGGATTATACCATATCTCTCCATGTATAAGATGCTCCCATGTATAAGACTCACCTTAATTTTGGGGAACAAAATTAGAAAAAAAATGTATTACATGAAGTAATTGAACTCAAGTTTTATTCATAATGAATTTCAAGGACCTTCTGCTCATAGCTTTCAGGCATCTTTTGGACAAGTCTGGTGCTTAGTCCATTCCATTTCATGGACCTGAAGTACCAATTGTGTCTCCTTTGAAATCAATCACTTCTTTTTATCAGCACTTCTTCTTGCCTCATGCTGAACCATCTTTTGTGGACACAGGAATTCTATTTGTCCTTTGCTCTTCAATTCATCTCTTCTACTTCCTCTCCCTCAGGCCATTTGGCTGACTTGCCTCTCATGGTCTTCTTCTGCAGTTTGCAATAGGATTTCGGATTCTTTTCTCTGTTGGAGGAGGACCAAACTGACGTTCAGCACACTATTCACTTTTGCAAACTAGATCACTTTGAACATGAATTCAGCACTGTATGAAAATCTTTTCTGAACCATTTCTGGGCAGAACATGGCAAAACATGACCTAATGTACCAGTAACAAATGCAAAACAATGAGCACAAAGACAACAAGCATGAAAAAAGCAGGAAGTCCAAGTTAAAAAAATCTACAACCACTGTATAAGACACTCCCAGTTTTTAGACCCCATATTTTTTTTTAAAAAAGGTGTGTCTTATACGTGGGGAAATATTGTATAATACCTGAACTGCAAGTTGTTGTTCCCTCCTCACTCACCTATTCCTGCCCAAGGTATCTGGGAAGGGTCATTCCCATACAAATAATGTCTTAATTGGTCCCTGCTTCTGATCTGTCCATTCTACACTAAATTGCAGAATGATTTTCCAAAAGGACAAAAAAAAGAAAAAAAACTTCAATGGTTTCAAAGTACCTGAAGGAAAAAAATGAAAAACTCTTTTGATTGACTTTAAAGTTTCTTGTAACCTGGCCCCAACCTACCTTTCCAGTCTTACACATTACTTTCTTTCATATTCTGTGGTCTAGTCAGACTAGCCTTCATGATATTCCTCATACCTAATACTCCTGTCTCCTGTCTCTGTAACCTTGAAGTTGACATTTCCTCAAGTCTGAAATTCATAGCTTCCTCACTTTGCCCCTAAAATCCCTGTGTTCCTTCAAGACTCTGTTCATGTATCACTTCTGCCTGAAGCCTTCCCTGATTCTTCTGAGTACCTTCCCATACAGACCCAAAAAATTACTTCACATTGGTTTTCCATATAACTTGTATTTGTAATTCATGTTCATGTTGTCTCCCTTAATAGAATATAAGTACTTTAATAGCAAAGACTATTTCACTTTTATTTTTGTTCCTCCAGGTCAGAGACATAGTGGACACTTCATAAATGGTAATTGAAATATTGATTAATTGATTGCTTCCTTTTTACTTATATCGTCCATTGCATGATATCAAAAGAAGAAAAAAGTCAATTAACCCTTTGGATAATTTGCCTACTGGGCATCAAACTATCAACCTGACTTTCATTTATCGAATCAACCTTAGTTTTTTGTTTATTTTTTGCTGGCATAACCAAATTGACCCTCTTGGAGGATATCATAGGAAGATAGCCATGAATTAATGTCCTTGATTTTTACCAAAATCCCACAGTCTAATCTCTAGGTGTGATATAGGGGTTTTCGAAAGCATTATTGTAGCAATGGGACATTTCTAGTAAAAAGCAAGAAATACAATTGGCCAGGAATACAGTGTTCATACTGCCATGTGAATTTATGGGCTAGTTAGTGTTATTAGAAAAGGGAGAAACAATTTATAATATCCTGGAACATTTTCCAAGGTTTCAAGTGGAGGTTTGGGTTTAGACCTTTATAAAGAATGTAGACCTTGCCAAAGGATGGCCCCCTTCTCTCCCAGGGCCTCTCATTCAGAGTCTTAAGGTGGAAGTGGGGCAGCAGTGGAGTCAGAAACCCAGAAAATAGAATGATTTCCTTGTGTAAGTCTCACATTGAAAGGCAATTTCCAGGGCCCAGTTATCAAGTGAGCAAATTAAGATGTTTATGGCAATAGGATATTCGGGAAAGGCACCTAATTGAAACAGTTTGGCAGGTAGTCTAGCAGCCCCCACTGGGACTTATGTGGGTTTAAAGAACCCTTACTCTGCTGGTGCAGTCTTTCCAGGCAATCTGGCCCACACATTGTGGACAGATGGAAGTGATGGTGACTAGCACTCTGCCCCAGTTTGGCTTTAGGCATAGGTAGAATAGTCAAGTTCCTTTTTGATAAGACTTAAAGAACATAAAAGAAGCCCCCTCAGCATAAAATATCTTCATCTATCTACTCCACTGCCAGAAGTTTCACCATTAGAGTCATTCACCAATTGCCTAAAGTCAATTCATTCTTTTGTTAAAAGGTGAATATCCCTGGAAGGCAAGACATCTTCACATGGAGTAGCTATTATTAGTCTGTTATCTTAGCCAAGAAATAATTTATTAAAATCCTTTCCAAAGGTCATCTGAGAACCAAACCATCACTTCCAAAGCCTCCTGGTTAGAGACTCCCTCTGATATACTAGCATCATGGAATTTGACCCTTTTCATACCACATGGAATCTAATGGAGGAAAGATCAAGAGATCTAGTTGTGGTCTATACTTTGAATCTGTCTGGTTGTATGACCTTGGTCAAATTATTTTGTACCACAGTTTATTAGTGAAATGATAATACCAATGTCGTTCTCTTGAAGGGAAGAATAAAATCATAGTATTGACTTTCAGTTATCTGAAAGGGGGCTCTAGTGAATAGCAAAACCTTTCTGTCAATATGATGAGTTATAATACATTATTCCATTTGCATATCAACCATTTTCAAAGAGTAATAAAGCCTGTAGCAAAAATCCTATAATGAACTTGAATCTACTCATTTTCTTTGTTGAGTCAGGAGGAACGTCAAGGTTTTATAGTGCATGACTCAAGGTTGCCCCAGTCAATATTACCATGATATTATAGGTGTATAGAAATACCAATTAATAAAGAATTTTCTTTGATAGACTCTGGGTAAATCAGCTTTTAGTGTATGTGAACACA
Organism: Macrotis lagotis; assembly: GCF_037893015.1. Classification (NCBI taxonomy): domain Eukaryota; kingdom Metazoa; phylum Chordata; class Mammalia; order Peramelemorphia; family Peramelidae; genus Macrotis; species Macrotis lagotis. The sequence goes on from NC_133658.1 coordinate 613,036,851, forward strand.
TGCTTTTTTAAAAATAGAGGGGAGTATTTTATTCCTACAGCTTTTGTTCCTTTTTTTAGTACTTCTCTGATTAGGAAACAAATGACCTTAAGTAGTTAGTCTATCTATTCCTACTTGCTGAGTATAATGGAAAGAGAATTAAGAGTTGAAATCAGAAAGCCTGGATCTGAATTCTGTCTCTGACACTTATTAAATCCTATCTTCAAAATAGAAGGTATAATAATTGCTTTTAATCACTAGCTTATTGTGACATAAGTAAACTCTAAAGTATTATAGAATTATGAGGGGAAAGAATGAGGCAACCTGTGCCAGTTAAGCCAAACTACTTCAGTCACCACCTCTCGAGATCTGGAGGGAAACAGACCAGAGTAATGAACCCAAGAGCCTGGGGAATTGTAGAACCCTTCAGATCATTGATCCTCCTCAAAGCCCAGTCTCTACAGCTGAAATCTGGGGAAGCAATTGGTATGGAGAAGGAACCAATGATTTCCATAAACTGCTGACCAAGCACTACCTACAAGGTCAACCAGCTTTATTGAAACAACAATGAACACTGAAGGAGGGAGCATATCTCATCAAACCATCCCCACTAAGTTGACTTCCACTTCTAAAGACTAACAACCAGGACCCTGAATCCAAGAACCTTAGGAATAACAATCTCCTCCAGACCACTAGTCCTCCTTCCAGCTCACATCCAGAGCTATCACTGAGAGAAGCATTATGGAGAAGGGGGTCTTCCTTCCTGTCTACCACCAGAACCAGTTTACTGAACAACTGTGGAGTAGCCAAAGAGAAAACCTGTGGCAGCATCCCAACTTACCTCCAAATGCCAGTTTTACTAACCCTGTGTCCATTTTTCCAGGAAAGTAGCTCCCATGAAAATGAAACCTTGGGGTCGGCTAGGTGGCACAGTGGATAGAGCACTGGCCCTGGAGTCAGGAGTACCTGAGTTCAAATCCAACCTCAGACACTTAACAATTACTAGCTGTGTGGCCTTGGGCAAGCCACTTAACCCCGTTTGCCTTGCAAAAAAAAAAACCTAAAAAAAAAATGAAACCTTGGCAACTGTCTCATGGTTCCCATGATCATAATTACTAAAGACCTAGAAAAAGGCCTTGGAACTATCAAATGTTTCAGTATCAGAAACAGATATTATTTTGTCTGTGGAAACGACATGAAAAATCAACCATTACCTTCTGTTTTGTCTGATCACCATGGTACTATTCTGAGTCTTTTTTCAGGTAATTGGGGTTAAGTGACTTACCCAGTGTCACATAGTTTGTAAGTATCTGAGGCCGGATTTGAATTGAGGTCCTCCTGAATCCAGGGCCATAAATATTGACACCACCTGGCTGTCCTCTGCAATACCATTCTGAAAAATCTGACTTGCTGGAGCAGCTAGCTGGGCAGTGGATAGAGCACCAGTGCCAGATTCAGGAGGACCTGAGTTCAAATCTGGCCTCAGACACTTAATAATTACTTAGTTGTATGACCTTGATCAAGCCACTCAACCCTATTGCCTTGTAAAAAAAACAAGAAAAAAAATTTGACTTGATGTTGAAACTTTTTAGATGGTGTTGCCTTTCCAATTAGAATGTGAATTCCTAGAGAACATGGACTGTCTTTTATTTTTATCCCAGTGCCTAGCACACTGCTTTATATATAAGTACATAATCAATTCTTTTTTATCCTTCTTTTCATTTATATGTTCTTATCATGTGTGTGGAGAGTGTGCTGGATTTAAAATCAGTGGCCCTTAGTTCAAAGCTCCCTTTGCTACTTTTTTTTTTGCTAGGCAATGGGGTTAAGTGGCTTGCCCAAGGCCATGGCTAGGTAATTATTATGTGTCTGAGGACACATTTGAACTCAGGTACTCCTGATTCCAGGGCCAGTGCTCTATTCACTGCACCACATAGCTGTCATCCCTTTGCTGCTTCTTAACTGTTACCTTGGATAAGTCACTTAACTTATCTAAATTTCAGAGTTCTCATCTTTAAAATGAGACCTAGATGACCTCTAGGATCCTATTTAGCTCTAAATCTATGATTCTGTGATTCTAAGACAGCAGAGTGGCAAAGTGAATAGTGATAGGCATCAAGAAAACCTGAATTCAAACCCTGCCTCAGACATTTAATGGACATGTGACTCTTTGGCCAAGTCATTTATCCTTTCTACTTCTTAATTTCCTGCTTTCTAAAATGGGGATAATAATAGACCCCCTCATGGTTCTTATGAAAATCAAATGAAACAGTACATGTAAAGTGCTTTGTAAACTTTACATATTTTTGGTTGTTCCATCTTTTTTAGTCATGCCCAACTCTCCATAATCCCTTTTTGAGTTTTCTTGTTAAAGATACTGGCTTGCCATTTCCTTCTCCAGCTGATTTTACAGATGAAGAAACTGAGGTTAAAAAGGTGTGCCTGGTGCAGCTAGGCAGCACAGTGGATAGAGTACCTGCCCTGGAGTCAGGAGTACTTGAATTCAACTCCGACCTCAGACACTTAATAATTACCTAGCTGTGTGGTTTTGGGCAAGCCCTTAACCCCATTTGCCTTGCAAAAACCTTAAAAAGAAATCCTTAAAAAAATAAAAATAAAAAGGTGTGCCCAAGGTCACACAGCTATTTAGTTTTTGATGTTGGATTTGAACGCAAATCTTCCCAACTCCAGGCCTAGCATTCTATTCACTGTGCTACCTAGCTGCCAAAATTAAATTTACTTAGCAATGATTAAAAAGGAGGACACATTAAATGTAAACAAAGACAACACATCAAGATTTCAGTTAGAGCAACATTCCTGGTCATCTCTGAAAGAGAAGAGTCATACATTGTATCTGAGGCTTCATTTGCTAGGAGTTTAATAGCTAAGGAATTTAGGATAATTCTCTGTGAAAAGTGATAAATGATGTGTACATGTCCAGGAGGTGATGTGTTTGATCACTTATTTTCTCTGTCAACATTGATATTTAATCACTGATTTTGTAGTGCTCCACCCGATACAGCTTTAATGGGGGCTGGGGGGCTGGGGAAAGCCCCAAGCCAACCAATGATGGGTGTAGAGCCAAGAGTAGGTTATTTGTTGATGCTGGGGAGGTGGTACTTTTCCACACACTTAATTTGCAGTACCATCTATCATTTGCTAAATACTAAGAAGAACCAAGAAGTAAGCCCAGATTAAAATACATTGGCAGAACCAACTCACTGAAAGAAGGGACCTTCTTTCAGCACTTCAAGGATCTCAGATTTGATCTGTATGGGTACTCCCAACCTTGGCTCCCATCCATTACAATTCCTCTCCACAAGTTGCTACAATCAAGACTAAATAAGAGGCAGCACCTGGGGCTCCTTCTTCTCTCTACTTGGAGAGGATGGAAAAAGCCAAGCACCTCATGTCTTATCCAGCTGTACTTCTCTAAATTTCACTGTGCCCCTGTAGGGTACATTCCACCCTTCCCCTTTTCAGTGTGTTTTTATGTATTCTCTTCTCCCATTATATTGGAAGCTCCTTGAGATCAGAGATTCTTGTGACTTTCTTTGTAAGTCCATACAGTGCATGGAGTATGGTATGAGCTTAAACATTTATCGACTGTCTAGTCTGTCTTTGACAGATGAATCTCTCTGAATTTAGCTGTACTGGTACTCAGACAATTGACCCAGTCCTCTAATGAGGATTCCAAAACCCTTTCCAGTTTGGAAGCACCAGTAAAATCTTCTTGTTGTGGTTGGTCATTCGTGTCCAATTCTTCATGCAATGTACTGGCCAGGGTGTTTTCTCAGCAAGAGTTCTCCATTTCCTTTTCCGTGGATCAAGGCAAACAGAGATCAAGTGACTTGCCCAGAATTATATAGCTAGTAAATAGTTGAGGCTAGATTTGAATTCAGGTCTTCTTGACTCCAGGCCCTTCAATCCATCCACTATGCTACCTAGCTACCTTGGAAGAACTTACACTCTGCTGGAATGGGGTCAGAGAACCAGAGTCTCCTCCTTGTCAGACTGAAGAACTACAACTGAACTTGAGTGACTAATTTGGAGTATTCAAACCTAAAAACTGTGTATCCTGAGTAAATTGCAAATTTACTCAGATGTGTAATAACTGAAGGAATACATGTGGTATGAGTTGCCCAGGAGTTCCTAATGTCCAGTGTTATAATTTTAGTCTTTCCAGAGGCAGCTAGATGGTAAAGTTGATAGATTACCTGGGTTGGAATCAGGAAGATATGAGATCAAATTCAGTCTCAGACATTTATGAACTGTTTGTGACTCTGGGCAAATCATTTAATCCTATTGGCCTCAGTTTCCTTATCTATAAAATGAGCTGGAGAAGGAAAGAACAAACCACTCTAGTGTCTCTATGAAGAAAACTTCAAAAGCAAGCTTTTCCAGGACTTATCTCAGATAGTAGACCCAAAATGTAAGTTCCTTGAAAGGGTCCAAATCTCCCACCACAAGCACTGCCCCCATCCAAGTTCTAGGATACTGAAATATATCTAGAGAGATATATAGACACACTGAAGAGTGAAGGACTCAGTATATAGCTAGAGACATCTAGACAAAATTTTACAAGACACAATTGGGGATGGGAGTAGCCACAGGATTATTGTTAAGAAAAGAGAACAATGCCTTGAAACCAATAGCTATCATTTGCCAAGTGTGATGTGGCTACCTAGGACCTATTTCTTCATTGGGCTAAGTCAACTGACTGTTTGCATTAAATCAAGCATCAATATGACAAACCTCCAGGAACAGAAAGCTACCAGATTGTTAAAGGAGGGGCAAGCTAATTGAGTCCAGAAACCAGTAATAAATAGTGGGATTAGTTTCCTTTACAGTCTAATTGAGATTCAGTCTACAGTTTGTTTTTTAATGCGATCACTTTTATAACCCTTTATATATATTTTTCTCATTTGAACCTCACAACCCTAAGAGATCTATACATTATTATTCCATTTTACAGATGAGGAAACTGAGGCTAAGAGAGGTTAGGTAACTTGATTGAGTCACACAGCTAGTAATGTGTCTGTTGGTGGTGGTGGTGGTAATAGTCCTTCACTCCCGAAGAGGAACAATGAAATCAGGCAGGTGATGACCTGAATTGGATTTTTGAGGTAGAGTTGAGCAAAATCATCAGTCTCACTTTCTCCTCCAGTCATGAAAGTTCAATGACAAAACAAAGGTCAAGACAATGGGCAATGGTCCCTAGGTAAGTGTCTGAGGCAGGATTTGAATGCCTTTCTTGTTGACCAGAGTTGTACCATGCCAATATGTCACTTATTCATCACCTTTTCATAAAAGATAAGAATCAGCAGGAGGTTTGTTTTTTTTTTAATCTTGCAGGTTGAAATGGGGATATGGGTAGGGTTATACCACTTCTTTGGTATATACCATTTCCATGGTTCCACTGTGAATTGTCAGGATCATAGAATCCCAGAATCAGAATGGTCTTCAGAAACCATCTAATACATATTGAAACATAAATCTGTCTTCAACATCCCCAATAGTCTATCCCTCTATTTAATCACTTCCAGTTATACAGTCCATAGAGGGGCAGATCTAATTGTTGGGAAAGGTTTACTAATATTAATCAAAATCAGCCTCCTATAGCACCCTCAGAGGGATAACTGGGAGTATTACAGGAGAATAATCCCATAAATTTAGGGTTCCCAAAAGCAGAAGGAATCAATTGTAGGTGTCCAAGAACAAGAATGGGGACAGATAAGTTGGGAAGAAGTAACAAAATTGTGTTTCCCTCTGCCCCCAATTTTGGCTACTGTTTCCCCATCCCCTTTCCAAAAATCATCTGATTCAATATTTGGCATCTGCTTTGTATAGACTGCCAATCCTTGGGCTGGAGAAACTTAGCTCAATTTAACATATTGAAGGGCCATATGAACAAGGTAAAGAGAACTGAGAGAATTATATATATATATATATATATATATATATATATATATATATATATATATATATACACATATAATTTAAAAATCAAATAAAAAGATTTCTGCTTTCTAATCCCTTATAAAGACTTGAGGTCAAAGATTCTTCTGACTTTCTCCCCCAACTATTCCTCCCCTAACTATCTGAGAGTTTCAATGACTTTTTTAATCGTGTGTAATAATTTTTGAATACTGCTTCTAACTAAATGGAAATTTACTGAGAGAAAGAAAAAGAAGGCATCAATTCAAACTTCCCTGGATACCTTTTTACTAAGAGACCTGGGACATTCCCCACTAAAACCCGTCTAAATTTTAATAAGGTAAGCAAAATCATTGTTACTTAAATATTTAATTAATACTAATTCAACCTACCATGTTCATTTTGGCTCAGTCAAATATGATACAGTATAATTTTATTTTTAGGCGAACTTTATAGAGCATTGGAGACTTCTGGTTCATTGAGGTGGACAGAAATACATTAATACCCACTTTTTTATTAGGAAGTCAAATGCATTGCAGTGAAGAAGGTATTGGAGTGGAGGACAGGTGGCCTGCTCTGTCCCTTAATGATGATATTTGTCCTTTGTTCTCGAAAAAGACCATGACATCAGGGAAGTGATGCCATGACAAGCACATGTATTAGATTTGAGTGAGGGGAGACTGTGCTAAGTCACCAGGCTCACTTTCTCCTCCAGAACCATCTGGATCTAATGGCCAAATATGAATCAGGATCACTCAAGATGACCCTGGAGGCAATCAGGGTTAAGTGACTTGCCCAAGCTAGTTAGGATCAAGTTTCTAAGACTGAATTTGACCTCTAATCCTCCTGATTCCAAGGTCAGTGCTCTATCCATTATGTGTATGTGGTGGGGGGAGGGATGAGAGGGGTCTGAAAAAGTAAAGTTATTTTCATAATAATACTATGTCATTTTAATTTCTAGTAATATATGATGATGAACAAAAGCCCTTTGGCATCCTCAGTAATTTCTAAGAGCATAAATGCGTCCTGAAAACTACTGCCCAGTAGAATGTGAGCTCAAGAACAATGGTTCATTTTTTATAGTTCTACCTCTATCATCCGATACATACTTAATATGCACATATTTAAGTAGGTGATTAATAAATAGTTTTTGGTTAGATCAATGCTTAGAATATCATACCCAAAAGAAGGAAACTAGGACTGGGTCAGGTATAAGAGAATGATCATTTAATGGGTAGTCAAGGAAAACAGTCAATACACAAGGTATTTGAATTGTCTTTAGGTGAATCCTCCTCTTCTAGATAATATCCCCATCCTCCTGACTCATTCATTCTCCCAATTTCCATGTTTTCCAGTTTTATAATTCTATGATTCTATAACTTATTCTAGACAAACTCATTCTACACTAACTGTGGGTTCCAGGAGGTTGGGGATCATTTCTTTATAAACTTGAATGTTTTGTACAAAGCAGGAACTTAACACAAGCCTATTGAACTGAATTAAAAGAATTTGTTTAAAAGTATTATATAAGCTTATAGTTACTGTATCTTTGCTTTTATAGTATGTTGGTGGTTGTGGATTTGATTTCAAGGACTTGCACAATCTTAGAATGTTAGAAAGGTCCTCAGAGATCATTCTAGCCCAGTTCCTTGTTTGATATATGAATAAGCATAAGTAAAGAGAGATAAGTGACTTGCCCATTTATTTGATGCAAATTCCCTGATCAGGAATGCATTCCTTACATATCATAGGTACTCAATGAGCATTTATTATTAAATATGGGAATTATTTTTATTTTAAAAGGCAATCTATGTGACTTGCCCAGAGTCACACAGATTGTATCTGAGGTTGAATTTAATCTCAGGTCCTTCTGACTAAAGCGTTGGTGCTCTATCTACTGCACCACCTGGCTGCCTCAGATATGGAAATTATTCTATTTTTTCCCAAGGGAAATTTACAGCAAGGTAGGATTTAAGGCTGAAAGCTATCCTAGCTATATCAAGTCCAGTTCCCTCAATTTATAGGTCAAGAAACCAAAGTACCAATAAGGAGAAGTGACTTGCCTATGTTAAGAAGAGCTGGGATATGACCCCTTGCCCTTGACCTTGTGTTTAACTATTCTTGTTATGATAAAATCACAGGTTGTCTATATTATTTTATATGCTTAATGCTCTTTAATGATTGTTGATGAAATTTTCTAAAAGTATTAACAAATTAAAACAAATTCTCCTTTGTGGAAGGGGTAAGGCACTGTTCTTTAAATAGGTAGGGTTTGAGTAGATGGCAAACAAAGTGATGTAACTGGAAAAGGAGTGATCTATAAGGCAGGACACCCAAATTTTCCTCCTGGATTCAACAGTAACTTGTTATGTGACCCTGGAAAAGTAACATCATTTTCCCTGCACCTCAATTTTCTGATCTGTAAGATGAAGAGTACAATACTACTCCTTAGGTCCCTTCCAAATCTGAGATTTTATGACTATTCTGTCATATTCTGGCTCTCAAAACTACACTGTAATTCATTCAGGGTTTGAATTCTCAGGATTTGCCACATGTTTAAACTTATGTGAGTTTCAAGATAAAAAGTTTATAGTGGGAAGTGACTAAGTAATCTTTTCTTTTCCAAAGAAAAGAGAGTCTATTTCAGAGTCCAGTATATAAGCAATAATATAATGATGGTCATTAGATTTCTCCTGCTATAAGAGAAATGTTTTGTTTCCAATTGACTACTGTACTTGTCACATTATAAAACATATGAACCACAGCCATCTGGCCAGCAGAAATCACAGCAGATTAGATCCCCATTACATCATACTCTGGGACCCAAATAAAACTGTCCATCCTCTAAAATAAAACTATGTCTCTATTCATATACATTTCTGTTGGAGGAAATGTTGTGTTCTATTTCTAGATTAGGCTTAAAGATGAAGATCAATAATGTCCACAGTAGGGAGTAGCAATTAGGAAATCTATTAAATATGCTTCTGTGTATACTTCAATTCTGAAGGATGATTGATGCTTGTTGACTATATTTATCAGATATCTCATCACCTTAAACCAGGTCTCCTGCCAGGCCAAGGCTATAAAATGTAAATCTTGTGGCATTCAAAAAAACTCTAGTCAGGATTCAACTACTTACTTAAATAATTAGAGTTGATGATAGAAATTAAAAGAGATATATAATTTATCATTTTGGTTATTATTCTCATCCACTATAGCCATCAGTATGACACATGTATGTCTATACCTAAAGACAACATTCCCCCCAGATGAAAAGCAAGCAGTAAAACAGAAAACAAATTGAATAATGTCTGCCCTCCTCTTTAATATTTTTAATTATTTTTATTTTGAGGAAAAGTGAGAGGAGAGAGGTAGGAGGAATATAAAAATTATGGCTGTCTTCTTTCTCCTATTCAAGATGTTTAAGTTCTCACCTAGAATCATATTGATTCAACAAATATTTATTTAGCACCTACTTTATACAATGCAATCACATATTTATTGAGTATATGACAAGAACTTTGATAAGTGGTGAGGATAAAAGTAAGACAGACTCTGACCTCAAGGACTTTCACATTCAAAAGGGAGAGAAAGCATATATATATATATATATATATATATATATATATATATATATATATATATATATATATACATATACATAATGAATATAAAATAGTTTTGTGGGGAATACACCATAGTGAAGAGGATGAGAAAAGTGTTAAAAAGGACATGCTTAGATTGCCCTTTTAAAAAATGCTTGGAATCTACTAAAACACACTAAATATATTTATAGATTCAATTATAAAATAGTCTTTAAAGAAATAAAGTGACTTAAATAGCTTAAGGAATTTTCACTGTTCATGACTAGACTGTACCAATATAATAATAAAATGACAATACTACCAAATATATGGCAAACTATCAAATAGATAATTTACAGTTTGTTAAAATAATAAACATCTACTAGAGAAACAACAAAACTAAAGGTCAAGGAAAATAAAAATAATAGGGATGAAAGAAGCATGGAAATATTTTTTTAAAACCTTTCTGGTTTCTCCAGAAATATAAGGATTACATATTTTTACAGACTAAAACTCTTTTCAGACTTTCCCCCTATAGCAAAGTAGAGAAAAACATAGGCTAGAGACATGTTTTGAAATGGCATAAAGATTATAACCAAACAACTTATTTCTAGACAAGATCATGCCTCCCCACCAGGAAAAAAAGAATATGCTTATTGATTAGGAAATAGTTATAGTATATTACTATATTATAATGTCTAACATTATGATATAATATAAATGTTACTGTACCAGAAGAAAAACTGAATATGATGGATACAGAGAAGCAAGAAAAGATTAATATAAAGTAACACTGCCAAGAATCATGCAAAATTACAAAGAACAAGCATGATCACAAAGAAAAGATATGAGAAGACCCTCCACCCTCCACCCCAACTCCTTACAGAGGTAGAGGTTCCATGGATGTGGAATATACAAATTCAGACTTTTTTTAACTTACTGATAACTTTTGCTGATTTTTCCCCCTCTTCTTACTCTTCTTTTCTAAAAATAATAGTATTTATTTATGGGATTGCTTTCTGAAAGGAGGGAAGAGAGAAGGATAGTGGGAGGCATTCTAGTAATATAAAATACAAAACATCAATAAAATTTTTATTTAAAAAAAATCACTGTGAAAGTTGTATAAATTGAAATGGGAAGAAGCTTGAAGCAGAGAGCAAATAAAAAGGCTAGTGCAATGGCTCAGAAGATAAGTGATAAGGACTTGAACTAAGATGGTGACTATATAAATGATGAAAAAATAATGTGTACTAAAGATATTGTGAAAATAGACATGATAAGATTCAGCAAATGATTGCATATATTTTGTAAATGGAGTCAAAAAGACGGGCCAAGATAACATCATATCTGTAAGGCAGCATAACTTAAAGCATAGTAGTACTCCTCTTGGAAGTTATAAGGAAGTTTTGATTTTGGGTCTGAGATACAATAAAGGAAGATAAATTTTTAATGTCCAATAATGATTTCATGATAAGGAACTAGAGTTTCAAAAGAGACTAAAACTGTAAATCTGGGAGGCATCTCCACAGAGATGATTGAATCCTTGGAAGCTGCTGAGATCACCAAGGTAAAGAGTATAGAGAAAATAAGGAAAGGGGCCTAGTACAGTATACTGAGGACTCTACCCCCCGGTTCAAATTGGACATGCATGGATTTTGAAAAAGCAAAGGAAAAAAATTTTTCTTTGTGTTTAGCTAAAGAAAGTCTGTGGGGTTTCGAGCTGTTGAATATAATAAAGAGATTTCAAATATGAGAAAAAGAAGAATGAGAAAGATAGCAATGTCATCGAAATCCAGAGAGGAGAGAGAATCCAGGAGGAGAGGATGGTTAATAGTGTCAAATGATGCAAAGAGGTTAAGAAGGATAGACAAAGGCTATTTTGAATTTTATAATTTTGGAGAGAAGTTCCAGTGAAATGACAAAATCAGACACTGGATTGAAGAGTTATAAGAGATTAAGGTAAGGAAGTGGAAGAACTGAATCACAGATAGCTCTTTAAGTAGTTTGGCTAAGAAAAGAAGGAGAAATATAGCACAGTAAATAGTTTGGGTGGAATTTTTGTTATTGCTGTTGTTTTATGATGGAGAAGACTTGGTCATGTGACTAGATAATGAAAGCAACAAGTAGTTAGGGAGAAATCAATGATTATCAAGATAGATCAAAGTAGGGGCATAGGCAGTACAGGGTAGTAGGAGATGGAATCAAGGGTATATGTAAAGAAGTTGGTTGGACTTCTACAAGAGTCTCAGGGAAGTCTCTCATGGTATAGTGGAAAGAATGCTTGGTGTCAGATGACTACATTTTTGAATCTCAGTTTTAATACCTCAGTAATATACATGCTCTTGGATAAGTCACTCAGTCTGTGCCTCTATTTCCTCATCTGTAGAAAGAGTGGATTAAAAGACATCCAAGGTCCATTCTATTTCTATATCTAAGATGCTTATCATACTTTCATTAGAAACTGACAAAGTAGAAAAGAATGAAGGTTTATGGCAAGGGTTTTTTTTAGTTCAGGAGGAGGGAAGATACACAAAGCAAATGACTTTTTTTTTTTTTTTAGTAAACTAAGAGACAAAGACTAACTAAAAGGTTGGGAGATGGGATACTGTCCGGGATTTAACAAGAACAGAGATTTGAAATATCCATTGTGGAAAGAGGCAAAGAAAATCCATTAGGGAGAAATAAAAGAACTGTTTTATTGCAGTGAGGACTTAGTTGAGTAATATCAATTTAGCATGGAGTCCCAGCTATATTCAGAACAATATGAGTTAGAAGAGAGGAACAGGATGATAGGAGTAATTTGAGATTGGGGCTTGGCAAGGTATTCCAGAGTACAGGCTAATATAGAATTTGAATGGTTCATAAAAGAGACAAGATTGTGGAGGGAGGAGAATCTAGCTAGGGCAGAGTTCATGGTCCAGAAAAGTATAGAGTAGGATTGCAGGTCACAATGAGGAAGAAAAAATTTTTTTTTTATTTTTTTTATAAGGAAGAAAAAATTTAAGAGAAATGAGGTATATCTCAAAAAGAGATCATGACTCGATAAAGGAATTTCAGAGTTCTTGTTCACAGAATTACAATACTTTTAAGTGATGACAAGAACAAAAGAGTGACATCTCTAAATATAATTGGGATAGAGTGAAAGAATAAGTAGCTCACAGAAGTTTAGTAGGTTGAGGATATTGGAGTATTTGAGAGGATATATGTATGATTCAGGAAATCCCTTAGTATGAGGGAATGAATCAGACTATAGAAGAAGACTGTCAGACACTGAACTTCTTGAGGAAAAAAAAATGGAGACTATCCAAGAGGAGGGAAGGGGAGGGGAAGGAGGGGGAGTATCAATAGATAATGGTCACCAGGATCTAATTTGGTTGACAAATTTGGATAGAATTTTGTAGAAGATAAAACAGATTTATGTGAGATGGAAAAGGAAGAAGGATCATTAAGAGGGAAAGATGGCAAAGGTTATTGTCAGTAGGCCCAGCAGACAGATGAAAAATATTTGTCATTTTTGCCTCTGCCATTTTTGTCTATTCAAAGCATGACTAAGTAAACATTTTGGCTTCAGCAAGCCTTTAAACTGTTGGCTAAGAAGGGCTGGAGTCTTATCTGTGGGAGGCAGTACTCATAGATGAAATCACAGACCCTTGCAAAGGCAACTTGTGTTTAAGAATGCTTCATTTATGCAAGTTATGATTTAGTTGGCAGTATACTTTGGCTCATTCTTTCAACACAGATGCTTAGATTGAAAACATTTAAATGGACTTTAAATGGGGTAGCACATTTCTGAATCACACAATTTAGCATTTGATTATGTAGTCTTACACTGCTTCATATGTGCTAGCCTTGTTGCCACTATCAACTTTTAATCTCATTAAGAGTAAATACTGTGTCCATTTTTATTTCCTAGACTCTCTTAGCACAGGACTGAGTTGGTTGGTTCTTATCCTTCATTATCAAAGATCAAAATGACAGCACTATGTTTGAGACAAATTACAGGGTGTCCGACTGTGGCTGATCAGACCAATGTGAGCTCAGAATGCTCTATCACAGATCAGGCACAAATAGTGCATATGAATATCTGGGGTGGTTAGTCTAACTTAGATATGTCATGTTTCCTTTGAGTTGCTTCAATTCTGCCTTCCTCATTGAGTTCAGCACCCTCATTGATAAGAGCTTGCCATGCTGGGCGATCCTGTGCCAGTATCTCCCAAGCTGTACATGCAATTCTAAAGTTCTTCAGTGAAACCTTCAGGGTGTCTCAGTATCTTCTGACCTCCCTGTGAGCACTTGCCCTGTATGAGTTCTCCATAAAAGATTTTGTCAAGGGTACACCTGGCATTCTAACAATGTGTCCTGCTCAACATGGTTACACTCTCTGTAGTAATGTTGGAATGTTATGCAGTTTAACTCAAGAAAGCACCTCAGTGTCTGGTGTCTTCTCTTACTAGGTGATCTTCAGACAATTTAAATGGAAGCAATTCAGTTTCCTGACATGGTGCTGGTAGACTGTCCAGGTTTCACAGGCAATGAGGTCAGCACAACAGCTCTGTAGACCTTCAGTTTGGTAGTCAGTCTAATACCTCTTTCAGAGCCCCCCAAATACTGAGCTGGCTCTGGCAATGCATGTGTCAACCTCAGTGTCAATGTGTACCTCCTTGGAAAGGACCCTGCCAAGGTAAGTGAACTTGTCCACAGTACTCAAAACTTCTCCATTTGCTGTAATCGATTGTTCCACATATAGATGGTGTGGTGATGGCTGATAGAGCACCTGGATTTTCTTGGTGTTCATTGTTAGACCAAAATTAGCAGAAGCAGCAGAGAATCAATCCATACCTTATTGTATCTCAGCTTCAGAGATTGCATTGAGTGGACAATCATCTGTAAACAGAAGAATTTGGCATCAGTGCAGTAGCTGACCTTGATACTGTGTTCATCCCCACTGAAGGCTTTTGTTAACATGGTTGAAAACATCATGCTAAAAAGTATGGGAGCAAGGGCACAGCCTTGCTTTACTCCATTGGTGACTAGGAAATCTTGAGAACATCGTCCACTATCCAGAACCCAGGGATGCATGAAGTTGACATACAATACTGATGAACTTCTCTGGACCAATTTTGGCATAATTTTCGATAACCTCTCATGACTAATAGTATTAAAAGCCTCGATCATATCTACAACCATTATATATAAAACCTCTGTTCTGTTCCTGGCATTTTTCCTGGAATTATTAGGCAGCAAACACCACATCCTCTATCCTTTCTGAAGCCACACTAGCTCTCACACAATTCCATAGGTTTACCAGCAAGATAGTTCATCCATTTCTAAGAAGGCAGCATTTAATGCCATCAAAAGTAAAGCATAAGCAAAGTTTTGAGAAATGAAGAACACTTGGCTCACTAAGAATACAGAACTGAGACCATAAGCAGCATGGTATATTTAAAAGAAGTGAATGCCAGCCTGACTTGGCACTAATTTTATATATTCTCTCTGGCTCTCAGTTTCTTCATTCTTGTTCTTTGTTCTCATATCATCAGGAAGGTGATGATATGACAAGCTAGTGAATTGGATTTGAGTGAGGAGGTGCTGTGTTAAGTCAGCAACCGCACTTTCTCCTCTAGAATCATTTCAGTCCACTGGCCAGATAAGAATCACTTTGATTGGAGATGGCCCCAAATCCTATATAATTAGGATTAAATGACTTTCCCAAGGTCACACAACTAGTGTCAAGTATCTAAGGCTGGATTTGAACTCAAGTCCTGTGTGACTGTGTGACTCTAGGGCTAGTATTAGATAAGTGACATCAGAGTGCTTTATGGGCAACTAAGGTGATGTGAGGATTAGAATGCTGACCTGGTGTCAGGAAGATTCCTCTCCCAAGAAAACCCCAAATGAGGTCATAACTAAAAATGACAGAACAACAATATTAAAGTACTTTGCAAAGGAGAAAAATGCTATACAAATATAAAGAGCAATTTAAGAAAGTGCTCAAGAATGCCTGGTTGATTGTACAAACCAGACCCAGCAGTGTGATGAATAGGATAGAAACTGATCCTACTTAGTTCACTTAAGTCACATTTGTGCCTGGAGAAGCTTTGTGACCCTCACTCAAAGCAACATGCTTTGTTCCTAATTCCCAGGATTTTGTCTAAAATACCCCAGAAACATCCTTATCCCTGGAAGTTCTCTACATAACCAGTCTTTAAGGACTTCTCACATTGGAAGTATTCTCTGACCCTGAAGCAGATTGACTAATTCCTCCAGAATCTTCATTGTGGGGGGGGGGGGGGATGGAGCAATGGGGTTAAATGACTCTGCTCGAGGTCATATAACTAGTAAGTATCAAGTGTTTGAGGCCAGATTTGAATTTAGATCCTTCTGCCTCCAGAGCCAGTGTTTTAACCACTGAGCCACCTAACTGCCCCTTGAATCTCCATTTTTAAGGAAAATGGCCAGGCCAGTCCTCTCCTGGCTCCACTTCAGACTCTGGGCTTTCTCCATGATGTTACAGTTCTTTCCTTTCTTTTTCTACCTCCTCCCTCCCCAACTTTTAGCTTTCCTTATGTATTATCTTCTCTAGAATGTAAATTTTTTGAGGGCAGAAACTTGTCTTCTGATCTGCAGCTCTTTACCCAATATAAGCACTAAATAAGGGCATGTTAAGGGTGAGACTTGACTTCACTTAATTTGACAGGGGATTGCCTGAATGAAGAAAGTCCCTCTTGACCAGTAAGGGGTTAGCACCTTGTCTTTAATTGATAGGACTGCCTGGAGCAGTGGTGTTAAAAATAAAGGAGACCACTAATCCATACATAAGAATCCCTGCAGGCCTATACTGACTTAGTTTTTAAAAGTAATATTACCTGTCTTATTGTATTTTTATTTATTTTGTTAAATATTTCCCAGATACATCTTAATCTGGCTCACTGCACTGTGGCCTAGGGTGATGAGAACTTAAGTAACCTTGCCCAGAGTCACAAAGCTAGAAGTGTCAGAGAAAACTTGAACTTATCCTTCTCAAATGATATAATTAATAATTACTACTATATATGAAGCACTTAAAAGTTTGCAATAAGTTTTAACACAAACTATGTCACACAACAATCCTGTGAGTTAGACACAACAGGTTTTATTATCCCCACTTACAAATGAAGAAACTGAGGCTCAGCAAGTTCTAGTGATGTGCTGATGGTAATCTAGCTAGCTAGCAAGCAGCAGAGACAGGATTTTGACCCAGGTTTTCCCATCTCCACCCTATCTTCCACATCATGCTGCCTTTTAATGTGTTAAGATCATTTTCTTTAAGTGCTTAGAGAAATACAGCTCTAAGGAACATGATTTTCACTTTCCATCATGAATTGGACAAAAATAAAATTGTATAGTCCTAGTCCTTTTGCTATCTGGAAAGACAATTGGGAGCCTTACAAACCTGGTATACCTATCACCTGCCCAACTTTATTCCATTCTTCTTTGGCACTGTATGGCAGTTTTGAAAAGAGGCACTTTACCAGAAAGAGAGGGTAAGTAGAAAGAAGTCATGGTCATCCCCCATGGGAAGATAAACTGTTTTTAAAAAAATAGTATAGCATGTGAATCATAAGTTCCATATACTTATCTATAAGTCTGGTGCTTAAAGCTATTCTGTGTTGCCAAAAGATATCAAACTTTACACAGTGTTCTATTTCAAATGGGGAGCTTTTTCCTCTCCCCTCCACACTAATTCTGCTAATTAGAAAAAAAAGAGAAAAGGTTTAATTACACTTTTTTAAAAGCCTGACCTTCTACATCATTTTTGCTAAGAAAGAGGATGCAAAGTATTTGGCACAATGGCAGAATTTAATTCTGAAATTCGAAAGATGTTGCCTTCCCAGTAGAAAAGTGTGAACTGCCAAAAGTCAAAATTACTTAGTTGGGCAGAACAGGGTAGTCCTACAATTAGTTGTCTTTTTTTATGACAATGTATACAAGTAGATAATTTAGAAAATACTTTCTGATGATAAGGTCTTGGTGGACAGAAGCTATCTTTTGCCTCTTTTGGCATCCCAGCATTCAGTACAATGCTTAATAAATGTTTACTAATTGATATTGCAAAGATATCCTGAACATGCATGGCAACTAAAGCTTGAAAGTAACCAACCAACTTTTCAAAATTGCCATATAATTTCCATCACAGGGAGCTGAAGTGGTGGGCTTGCTCACATGACTAACATGACTAGGTCCTTTCATTGACTAGGAATTACTTTTAGACCACGAGGGTTTAATTTTTTATGGACTTCAGTAATGACTTGACCATGAAGGGCTCCTATAATTTAAAACTCTAGAGGAAGCTTATTGTGGTCAGTAGAGGGCTAGACATGGGGGTTGGAAAATTAAGTTCAGATTCAACTCCTGGGGTGCCCCTGGGCAAGTCATTTAACTCTTATGTGCCTCAGACAATTTCCTAAAGCGCTAAGGAGTCAGAAGTGCTTTAGATTTAGGCTTGACTTGGCTTAGAAGCAGAGGATGATTTTGGTGATTTTCTGTGGTCTTTATCAGGTCCTGTGATTCTAAATATCAAATCTAATGCTTTTAGATTTCATAACACAAAATCCTTGTTAAATTCAGGGCAATCAGTCCTCTACTAACTTCAAGTAGGTTATCTGTACATTTCTCTAGTCAAACAAGCAAAAAGTTGTTGACAAGCAGGACTAGAAAAGCTTTGGGATCCAACAGAGAAAGAAGGTGTCAGAGGAAAGAAAGTCTGTTTTTATGCTAGTTTGAATTTCAAAGCCAAATGTAAACTTCTTTTCAATCCCTATGGGGTGATTTCTTTGTGTAGAGTTCTCAGGATAAGGAACTTTCTCTCAGCAATTTAGGTTTCAGAGAGTTGCCTAGAATAGAGAGAGTTTAAGTGACCAGAGTTCTTGGGACCTAAGACCAGGTTTACACTTCCAAGAGACACTGGAGGCAGGATTTGAACCTGTAATAGCTTGACTTCAAAATCAAAAACCTATTTCATCATGCTACCTTTCAGTGAAGAGTTAACTACAGAAAATTTTAATTTAAATGTCACTACAACTACTGTACACAAGAACTAGCAGATTAATTGTCCTTGCCGTTTATATCTAGCATGTCTTAATTAATCATTTGTTGGCCTGGATTAGGGCCATTAGTGATGGACTTATTTTATGTCTGATTTTGTGAGAAAGACTTTGGCCAAAATTTTCATGATTTGACAAATGGAAGTAAAGCAAATAAATGATTGCCCATCACTATAGAAAAATAATGCCAGTATTTGCTTTTCTTCCTTGATGCGGACATACATACTTGATGCATGAGATAAGCATCTTGAGTAGCAGAAAAGTTAAACCTGTTTTTCAAAATTGAATTCTTGATGCCCATTTAATACAACATAAGGGCAATTTGACATTCAGGTAAGTAAATAAATTGTAAAGTTATCCCAAAAGAGGGGAGGAAAGTAACTACTATGGGATAAATATATTTTCTCAAGTAAATATAAATCACTACAGATCAACAGAGAAAAAAGGACCAATCCATCATCTCAGAAAATGACCCTTCTGAACAATTATCATCCTCCAAAGTTTTATATTTTCAGGATATCTTCAGCCATTCAATTAGATTTCAAATCTTCTGCCTTTCTGTTGAGATTGAATTTTTCCAATGGAGCTACCCTGGGCTTTGTTCTCTTCCAGACTTCCAGAATTCTATCAAACTTCCAAGATATCTCTATACTCTCCAATTTTCTGCTTTCCAATGCTCCTTTGTATATTGTTTTCATTCTTTAGAATATGAACTTCAAGAATGAAGGAAATGTCTTGTTTGCTTTTATTTGTATCCAGAGCAGGAACATTAGAAACAAAATTTCCAGTGATGGGTGGATCATTCACTTACTCTGATTTTATATTTTGAAAAACCTACTGAAAATTACTCTTCCAATTTAGAGTCAGAAAACATAGTGTTGTGGAGAAAACTCATCTATAGAGAAAGGTGCTGAGAAGGCATGAAAGAAAGGGTTATTCCAAACAGTCACAATCTACATATAGCACTAGCTACAAAGCTTCAAAATTGTGCAGCCTTAATTATTTGAAATTCTGAGGTAATGACTAGAACAGAAGTGCAGTTCCCTTATAGACCATTTTTAAAACTACCAAACAGATCTGTCTAATTAAGCATGCCCTTGATATTTATTATGAAGCAAACTGCATGTTTATTTATTGGTCTCAGCATGGCAAGAAGCATGCCAACTTTTAAGGAATTCTGTAGAATTCTTGCGATACAGTTCCCTCCCACCTGTTTTTGAACTCACTTTTTCCTTGCCTTCCTCTTTTCCCAATTACCTTGAAAACGTTGAACTTTTTTAAAATGACACCCTGTGAGAAATAGCAACATGTGAGGAATATGAACTTGGTGCATGGTCCTTATAAGGCAAAGAGGAGACAAATATGTAATAAAAAAAAATTCCTCGGCACAGAAGAAAGCGAAGAACGTCAATTAAATGTCTAATGGACACGGCAACATGAGAAAGCACCATGCGTAAAGGGTCCAAATTCTCTCTGACAGATGGCACGCAGTGCATTCTGTTGGTGGGTTAATGCTCAGGGGCTTGTTTCCTCTCAAATACTGAAACAATAAAAATGCTTATTGATTTTAAAGAGCCCAGTAATTAAGTATGACATACAGACTGATAGAGGCTTACCAAGGCAGAACAGCCAGGATCTGCAGGGTCCTAAAATGCAAAGATATTTAATTGATTCAAATGTCATTTATAGGGAGTAGTACAAGCTGAGAGTGCTCCAACTTCAAGGAGTTGGTTTGAAGGTTTAGATTGTAATAGCTCCACCTGCCATCTACAGAGCAAAAAGCTGCAATCTTGGAGATAAACAATTGAAATCTTTATGTTCACTTGCCTTGGGCAAGCAAGAAGAAATATCTGTCAGGGACCAGGTCTCCCTGTTAAGGCTTGAGCTGAGAAATGCACTCCAAATGCCTTCAAGTCAACATTAGCTATGACAGAAGCAAGACTATTATTTAACAGTACTTTCAAACGTCAAAAACAAACTAAGCTTGGCATTTTGACAAGAGACTCTCGAAAGAGAACCACTTTTTCAGCACTTGTGTAACCGAGAGAACTATACAATTAATATCCCTGAGGTCTCATAATAGGCTTTCCAGACCACAAGGTGGTTTTCTTCAAAAACTCACATAATTCACAGGCTACAAGAAGGCAAGGGCAATTCAATTCAACTAGTAGGTGTTAAGTGCTCATTCTGTTTTGAAAGAGCACCATTCTAGGCACTAGGGCAAGTACAAAGAGGAATAAGACATGGGTCCAGTCTTCATAATGTTCCCAATCTCGTGAAAAAAAAAAAAATGTGCTTCTATACTTTACTATTCTGTAAAGTAGAACATGGTTTTATTTTCTTCATCTAACATTATGTAATCATTACCTGAGGCAGAGGGGCAGAGGAGACACACAATATCTGGTCTTCAGTCATCTTGTCCCTTCTCCGTCCTTGTTTCATTAACTATTTTAAAGTTGTCAAATATCTCTATGTAGTTTGTTGTTTAAAAAAAAAACCTGAAGTTAGAATCCTTAGAAACATGATTTCAAATACTGATCTCAGGCTTAGTCATATAACCTTAGTAAAGTCAGTTCACCATTCTAAATTTCATTTTCCTCATCCAAAAAAGTAGGGATTAATTCTTGCATTTATGGCTTCCCAGTGATGCTGTGAGGAAAGTTGATCAGTTAATCAACAAGCCTTTGATAAGTGTTTACTATGTTCTCTGTGCTGTGGTAAGTGCTGAGAATACAAAGAAAGATTTAAAAAATGGCCATGTTCTCAAGGAGTTCACATTCTAATGGAAGAGACAACATGCAAGTAACTGTATTATACAAAGAAAATATATATGGTGAAACTAGATTCTCAGAGGGAGAAGCACTAGCAGTGGGAGAAACTGGAAAGACCTCCTGGAGAAGATACAATGGGAAACTGGGAGGCAGAAAATACTCTGAAAACTTAAAATAACATATAAATGTTACCTGGTATTATTATGCAAAAGATCCTCAGATATATATTTCCTGTTATATGATTTCACTCATGACCAATCTCTCCCTAGCCACTTATTTTCTAAATATGTGCCTACTACATCTATCTGGATGTCGTCCAGTACATCAAACTCAATATGCTTAAAATGAACTCATATTCTTCTCTAAACATCTCTTTCCTCATACAACCTGTAATTTCCTTAAGAGTTACCCCTACTTCTTCATCTATGACCTTGGAATTATCTTTAACACTTTCTTCTTTGTCACTCCACACATCAGATCATTTGCTAACTATTATTGTTTTTGCCTCCAATGTAGCTTTCAAATCTAGCCCATACTCTTAACTTAGACCTAAACTTCCCTAGTTCCAGTCCTTACCAATCTATTAACCTAGATTATTGTACTATTCCTTTATTCCAGTCTATCACCTCTGCAATACACCCTCCAGACTATTAAGTAATTCTGATGCATGATTATAACTTGAAAAAAATATTCAGCGGGGATTGCTTACCAAATAGATTATAAACTCCTGATGACATTCAAGGCCCTCCCAATCCAGCTCCAACTGACATTATGTTGTACAATAGCCTTTAATATATACTCCATTACAGTGCTTTATAAATAGGAGTGCACTGGTAAATCACAACTAACTTATTGGGAAAAAAATGTGTGCCCAACACACCTAAGTTTGATTTTCATCATTACTTTCCCTACACTTTTTAAAATCTAGACAACCAACAAAACAATAAACCAAACTCATTTGTGGCATTTTTCCAATTCTTGAGGTAAAAAACTGTAAAATTCTCACATTGTAAATTTAGCCATCAGTTCTCATAAACTAGTTTAAGCTAATGCCAGTACAACCCTAAAGATAAATCTAAAGTATTATATAAAAACTAGTTATTATTAATATTATTATATACAGTGAGGAACAGTGAGAAGTTGAAGATGCCACTCAGGTTGCAAATGTGAGTTGGTAGAAGGATGGAGAAACCCTACAGAGAAATAGGAAAATCCAGAAGAGCAGATTTAGGGGGAAAAAGATGAGGTTTTTATTTGACATTGATGTCTACAAAACACTGAGCTTAACATAGTTGGCAACAGTTAATTTTAGAAAGCTGGACTCCAGAGAGAGAGAGAGAGAGATTAGGGCTAGATAGGGCTAAAAATCAAATAATTAAAACAAGATCAGGACCATGAGAAATAACTACCTTAAGAAGACAAGAAGAGGATGAAGAGCCAGCGGTAGAGACAGTGAGGAACCAGAGGGGCAGCTAGGTGATGCAATGGCAGAG
The DNA here is from genome assembly GCF_037893015.1 of Macrotis lagotis. NCBI lineage: Eukaryota > Metazoa > Chordata > Mammalia > Peramelemorphia > Peramelidae > Macrotis > Macrotis lagotis. The sequence continues at coordinate 613,059,698 of NC_133658.1, forward strand.
CACTGGCCCTGGAGTCAAGAGGACGAGTTTAAATCTGGCCTCAGACACTTAATATTTGCCTAGCTGTGAGACCTTGGGCAAGTCACTTAACCCCATTATTTTAAATAAATTTTTTTTAAAAAGAAGAGGAACCAGAGGAGAGTATGGTATCTCTGAAACTAAGAGAAAAGAGAATATAAATATAATATATACATAATATAAATTATAATACATGAGTGTGAAATAGAATATAAATATAAATATTTATAATATAAAATAGGAGGGATAGATTAAAAATTACAACTCCAAGTGGTAAAAGAAATAACTTGAACAAATGCACTAATACAGACAAGTTGTGGACATGAGCAAGTACTTCAGATATAGGTAATGAAGACTATGAGAGAAAGCATAAAGGTAGCAAAGCCTGGGATTTTTTTTTTTAGGTTCTTGCAAGGCAAATGAGGTTAAGTGGCTTGCCCAAGGCCACACAGCTAGGTAATTATTAAGTGTCTGAGACCGGATTTGAACCCAGGTACTCCTGACTCCAAGGCCGGTGCTTTATCCACTATGCCGCCTAGCCGCCCCTAAAGCCTGAGATTTAAATAGAATTTTGTCAAGAACTTATCTCACAAATTTAAAGGTTAATTTTTTAAATCAAGGATTTTAGAGTTGAAAGGAATCTTTGTGGCCATCTCATCCAAGCCATATACAAAAGGAATCCCTGTTAGGCTGCCAAATAGTTACCTCCAGCCTCTACTTGTAGTCTTCCCATTGTAATTTGTGAAAACTAGAATTGGTAGAAGTCTTTCCTGACCTGAAGTCTAAATTTACTACCTGCACTACCTGCTCATTGCTCCAGATTCTGCCTCCTGGAATCAAATGGACTCTCTTCCACAGAATAATTCTGAGACAGGATTTGAATCCAGATCATTCTGACTCCAAGCCTAGCACTGGACTCACAATTCAATCTTAAAAAAAAAAACATTTTATTAAGAACTTCCTGAATATCTCTTAAATTGAAAATGGACTAATAGGCATACTTTGTCCATACACGTTAGAATAGAATACTAATTCCAATAAATGTTGATTAATGATATTTATGACAAATTGTCAAAAATTTCTGTGCAGGTCAATAATGGTGGTGGTGGGAAATGAATATTCAGTGCCCCTCTTAGCTGACCAGCTAGTCTCCCTGCATTAAGAGAAATCTAGGTAGAACAGCAACTTAAACATTGGACTTGAAACCAGAAAAACTTTAGAACCTGACTCAAATACTCACTGTTTTAACTCTAGGAAAATCACTTAAATTCTTGGTGCCTCAGTTTCCTCATCTATAAAATAACATTAGACTAGATGGTTTTTAAGGTCCCTTTCAGCTCAAAATCTATGATACAATATAGTTTCTGTGGGAAAGATTAACAGAGATAAATAAATCCCCCACATAACTTTCTCTTCTTTCACTCCCACTGATCCCCTATACAAGTTGTATCATTAGTTGGAAGAGTATTCATTGGCCCATGTCTATGACTTCTCTGTATTTGTGCATTTCTTCAAGCTATTCCTTTTACCAGGAAACACCTTCATTTAAATCCTTTCTTTTCTTCAATGTCTTGTTCAAGTGCCACCATACACCCCACTCTTGTTGTTCCATCTTCCACAATATCCCAACCTACATTATTCTCTTTCCTTTGAATTCTGATAGCACTAATTGTCTGCACTACTCATTTGGACATCATACATTACCTTATACTGTGATCCTTTTAAAGATTACACACACACACACACACACACACACACACACACACACACACACACATACTTGAAATATGTCAATTCATTTGTTCAGTAATAATTTGGAATAGGGTAATGTAGTAGTCCCCTTTCTAAATGATTGCCTCAGGAAAGACAGGCACCATGTCTAGGTACTTCCTGAAGCACAGAGAACGAGGTGTTTCTAAAGTCTCCTCCTGCTTTAGTTGCCCACTTGAAACTTACCTCATTACCTGTGGCCCTCTCACCCTGGAAGATGCTTCTGCTTGGCCAGTCCATTTCTCCTTTTGATAAATTACTCCAAAGGCCTTCAAATTCAAAATGATCCCCAAGCATCATTCCTCTCCAAACCTATTTCCTACTAGGACTTTGCCCCACGCATTGCAGATAACTTGTCCCTGATTTTACCTTAGTATTTGTTGTTTTCCACTCCCATTTATAATTACCCTAATATCATTACCTTCAATCTGGACTATTACATGAACTTCCCTGCTTCTAGTCAATCATACACATGATTGCAAATGTTTTTTTTCCTAATGCAGAATACACACATACACATCCACCATCAGCAGAATATACATACACATCCATCATTAGCACCACCACTCTCTTGCTCTATTAATCAACAAGCATTTAAGTGCTTATATATAAATGCTTATGTTACTATATATTAACTATATAATATATAATTATATTATATATAGTTTATATATCAACTATATTATATAGTTAAATGCAAGGTGAGAGCTACACACATTATCCCGACACCTAAAACTGAAATGTGGATAAATTCAGGATCACAGGTTAACCAAACAATCACATCTTTCTTAATATTTATTTTTTCCAATTACATGTAAAATCAATTTTTTTTACATTTAATTTTTAACATTTTGAGTCCCAAATTCTCTTTCCCCAAGAAGGCAAGCAAGTTATACATGTACAGTCATGCATAACATATTTCCATAGCTTAATCATGTTGTTTTAAAATATATATATTAAAAAAACCTCCAAGAAAAATAAAAAAAAGAATGCTTCTATCCACATTCAGACTCAATTAATTCTTCCTCTGGAAGTTAATAACATTTTCTCATCATGAAGTCCTTGGAATTATCTTGTATTGCTGCAAACTGCTAAGTCATTCACAGATGATGATTGTACAGCATTGCTCTTACTATGTACATAAAATGATCTGCTTCTGCTGACTTCACTCTTATCAGTTCATGAAGGTCTTCCCAGGTTTTTCTGTAGTCATCCTGTTTGTCATTTCTTATAGCATAATAGTATTCCATCACAATGATATAATACAAATTAAGACATTCCTCAATTGTTAAGCATCCCCTCAATTTCCAATAAGCCACCACAAAAAGAGCTGCAAATTTTTCACACAATCCTTTTCCCTTTATTGGCGGGGTTGGGGTGGGGAATTTCTTTGGGATATAGATCTAGTAGGGGTATTGCTAGGTCAAAGTGTATGTAATCAAAGAACCCTTTGGACATAGTTTCAAATTGCTCTCCTGAAGGATCAGTTCACAACTCCACCAACAGCACTTCAGTGTCCCAATTTTCCCCAGTCTTCTTCAACATTTGTCATTATCCTTTTCTATTATATTAGCCAAACTGATAGGTATGAGGTGGTACCAAAGACATGGCTTAATTTTCATTTTTCTAAACAATAAAGATTTAGAGCATTTTTATGTGACGAAGTTTTGATTTTCTTCATCTGAAAACTACTTGTTCACTTCGAGTATCAAATGGAGAATAATTTGATTTTTATAAATCTGATCCAATTCTCTATATATCAGAGAAATGAGGCCTTTATTAAACAATGTAAAAAATTGTTTTCCCCAATTTTGGGATTTCCATTTAATCTCAACTATATCATTTTTTCAAATAAAGACATTTCTTATATTTTTATGAATACCCTAATATGTTCTGTGGTAGCTATCAGTATTGTTCCTATTATCCCACCTATGAGGAGCACCTATTGTAATCCTCTTCACAAAGGAGATTAGGACTTGAATTTGGGGTTACTTTGAGGTGATCTAGTAGTCAATCTTGAAGAATGGTCTAAATATGCTGTGTTCAAACTCTGAATATAATGAAGCTGGTCAATAGGTAAAAGACACACAATCTGTTATTGGGTCCATTTTTAAAAAATATTACTAAAAAAAGTTTTGATCAGTGGAACCATTTTTGATGAAAACTAATTTACTGTTTTAACAGAACCTAGCAAAGCTAAACATCATTTGGTCAAGGTCAATTACATGACCAGACTTAAGACATCAAGACAAGCCTTTAGAGGAGGTACTTTCCTGGAATTCTTATCTTAAGATACTCTTAGAAAACTAGACAAGAGAGTGGAATGACAGAAATACTAAAACAGCTAAAAGTTTTGATATTCCCCTAATTTTACTCATTAAAAAATGCAAGTTTGACAAAAAAACATCCATTCTATTAAGGTGTTCATTCTGAAAAATCATCTTGCTCTATAAAAACATTTTAAACACTTGCAGACTATTTTTCAATAAAGACCAAATTGCATTTTAAAAAATATATAACTTTAGGGACAGCTAGGTGGAGCAGTGGATAGAACACGGACCCTGGAGTCAGGAGTACCTGAGTTCAAATCCAACCTCAGACACTTAATAATTACCTAGCTATGTGGCCTTGGGCAAGCCACTTAACCCCATTGCATTGCAAAAGCTAATACACACACACACACACACACACATTATATATATATATATATATATATATATATATATATATATATATTGTAATGGTACAGTAGTTTAGAGTACTGGTGATGGAAGCATGACAAAGGTTACCAGTTATACCTTACAAAGCCCAGCAAAGAACAGCAGTGAGTGGCACTGAAGTGATTCTAGTAGAGAGCAGCAAACCCCAGAAGAAAAAAGTCAACAAAGATTCCAGAAAAAAACAATTCTCAAGCCAATGTTATCAGAGGACATAGTTGGTTCTCTGGAAGCAGATGACAGCATTGAAGGTAAAGGTAATCCAACTGGGGAAACTCCCCAGAAATGAGTTCTCCTCATACCTACCATGTGTTCCCTTCACCACAGGCCCCCCCCACCCCACCATTGGTGGTGTCATAAACCCTGTGTAACCAATGTATAAAAGGAAAGTCTTTATTATCATTTATTTTGCTTTGAAATAATGTGCCTGGTTGGCCTAATAAAAGAATCCCATTAATGGAGGCTTCTATAACCATGGTTTACATAGATGCTAATCCACAACATACCATGTATCTGATGAAGTTTCTGAAGATCCATGTATAAGGAGCACCCCCTATACTACCAATGTTTTTACATTTTTCTCCTCTATGAATTTATCATCCAGTTCTAATAGGTTTTTTGCTATTTTCTGCAACATACCATCTGCCATCTCTTAATCTTTCATTTGTTATTTACCAAACCCGAAAAGCTCTCTCCCCAGTTCTAGAATGCCTAGCTTCCTTCAAGACTCAGTTCAAGATAACCATTTGTTGGCAATCCTCCCCCTGAAATTGCTTTCCATCTACTCTGTATGTGTCTTGTAGGTATTTGTTTCTGTAATGGGGGACTAGTCACTTAAGCCCAACACTTATGCACAGGATACTGCTAATGCAATTCTATTGAAGAAGCTGGGGAACATGCTACCAGGAAAGTGAGGATATTTGATGCAAGTGCTCTAAAGATTAGAATATGTTCTGGACTGGGTGCCAGACTTTTAACTACATGGGAACAGTAGGTTCTTTGATTGGCTGTGTCTGCATAACTGGAACTAACAGGGCATTCAAAAGTCACTAGTTGGCTTCATCTCTTTGATTTAAATTCTGCTAACCTAGAGAGACAATGTTGTGAGGAGAAAGGCCTTCATGTATTAGGCAAATAGGTGGCCTGTGAATATGGATCTCAGTTCCTCATCTAGGAGTTTGCTCTTCCATTTGAGCAAAGAACAAATCTCACTATCTTGTGAGTTTCCAAGGTTCCAAAGTCATTTATTTATATAATTTTTGTAACTAGCCAGTTGGCTCTGAAGCCCCAAAGAATGAGCCTCAAGATCATAGTCCACAGCCTTGGAGACAAGGCTCATTTGGCCACAGACCTGATGAGACTAATATTATGTAGAAGAACACAGTAAGTCTGAACCACTCTCCCCAGGAAAGGGTAATTATATAAGGAGAATGTGCCCCTAAAAAACATGTTGGAAGGAGGAAACTAATTCTTGCTATCTCTTGGGAATAAACAGTTCTTTGTAAGAACAAATCAGCATTAACCAGTTATGTGGAATTTGTTGCTAACAATAGAAGGAACATACCTAAACATGTGTCTAACAATAGAGAGAATATACCTAGAATGGAAGCTCAAATTAATAGAATTGCAAGAGATCCCAAATCTTCAAAAGTATTCCCAGAACCTTGGAGGGGCTAGAGAAAACACTCTCAAAACATTTCCATATGACCCACTATAAAACAACCCTTAAGGGCAAAACTGTTTTTGCCCTTTCTTTGTAATTCCAGAACTAAAGCAGTGTTCACAGCACTGTGCTAGATTGACTGAAAATTAAATAGCTCTCATTTATAGCATTTTATCTTTTACCATTTTCTCATAACAGTCTTGTGAAGTAGGGCTATGTAGTCCAACTTACTAACAATGAGGGTCACTCCTAGTACTCAGAGATTGATGTCTGTTCTGTATTTGAAGACCATGACATCAAGGAGGGTTGCAGGGAATGAGTTACATTTGATCTCTATGGACTTCTCAAATTTTTAGCATTCAATATAAACTTCTTAAAACATCCACTGCAGACTCTACCTTCCAGTCAAACTGAACCAGTGGTTTTCCAAAGGCTAAATTCCATCTCAAGCTGTTCTCATGTCTAGAACAATCTTTCTCCTCATCACAGTCTTCCTTGACTCAAATGACCTTTTATATGGTGCTCTACTGTATATTCCTACTAAAAGTAAGGAACTGTCGGAACTGTCTCCATTTTGGGTCTTTGCTGTCCCAGGGTGAACATGCTGCCATGCATACGGCAGATACTTTATATTGAGACTCTTAAGTTCAATAACTTGCTCAAAGTCATGTAGATGGTAAGTGACAGACATGAAAACTAAAACCCAAGTCAGCTGTCCCCCAAATCCAGTGTCCTTATATTATGCCACAACAGTTTCCTTAAATCTTAACTATCAAAAATTATTACAAAATACTTAATTTTCTATTATTTGATGGATTTTTTGTTACTATGAAATAGAAAGCAATCAAAGAATATAATGTAGTAGGAAGTTTTAAATTAACTGACAGATATAATAGTGCATTCTTTTTCATTGTGGACAAGTTATACTTGATTCTAAAAACTGATTTCTCTGAAGAAAAGAAAAATTAATCAATTTTCTTATAATCAGTAATGCATATGATCCAGGGAGATTTATGGAAACTATTCTCCCACTTTCACTGTTGAAAAACACCACTGACATCATCTCGAATAGAAATGTTGGTAAGTCCATTAAGAGCTGTTAATACAAACATGTTATAAACCTGAGTTTTTTTTTTTAATTTTGCAAGTCAAATCTACAAAGAAAATATACTTCCAATTACATCCATAAGTGTAAGGCTAAGGTGATGGTATGTTACTTATAATCTCTTTAAAATTCTCTTTTGTTGATCCCTAGGTTTGTGCAAAGCAAAAAGAATTGTTTCAAGGCAGTATATCATTAAACTATAGTGGCACAGTCATTCCAAGAAGCTCTTAAGGTGACATGTGAAGACTATAAAGGGAATAAAAATGAGCTTCATTCTGTAGACCCAAATTTCTAAGGACAATTTTTAAAGCTTTTCTTCTAAAATAAATAGTTTCACTGCCTACATTGTTCTTCCCCCTCTGTCTATCCAATTGCATATAACAATGAATGAGTCTACACTCACATTCTTTCTGCAAACGTTGCATGGAAAAACCTGTTACCAAAAGGCAAAGGTGAGTCTTGTAAGCCAATCAGCTTCACAGAACAATGGCACAATGTGAATCTATTTTTCAGATAAAAAGAGAAATTGTTTTAAAATGGTAACACTATTTATTGTGAGAGCATTCCCTTTGAAGCCTCCAAACCTTTGGAAGGACATAAAGCACTGAAAATATCCCTGGAAAGGCAAGGTCAGAAACCAAGAGATCATAATTGGCCTAAGTTTAGATTTCCTGTTTAGAATGAAAACAAACCCTTCACCACAAACTCTTCGCTAAATGCTCAACCAGTGAAACACTGAAAGGGAAAAATTGCACACACATAGCAATCAGTTTTGACAAGAAGCCCTATCAATAGCTAAGTCTTCTACAGCCACATCATTATCAATCTGATCTGCCATATCTGGTGCTTGACAACATTGTCTTCACAACTGTTGACATACCCTAGAAAAAGTCTATCTTGTAAATCACAAAGAATGATGACAGGTTTCACAGATTTCATAAGTGCTGATAGGAAGAGAGGCAGAAAAGGATAGGATAGATATTTTCTATTGAATGTGTTGCAGAAGCAAATGTACTATCTGCACACAGTGAAAAGGTTTATGACAATCTTTCATATTAATATAGTACTTTACAGGAAGGAAATAATAATTTATTAAATGTCTACTACATGTCAGGCACAAAGTTAAATGCTTTGCAAATAAAATCTCACTTGATCCTCACAACAATCCGGGAAGGTAGCTGTTATTATTATGATTCCCATTGTACAATTAAGGAAATTGAGAGAAGTGGCAGTTAAGTAAGTGATTTCTAAGTGATTTAAGTAAGGGTCATAAGACTAGTAAATGAGACTGGATCTGAACTCAGATCTTCCTGACTCCAGACCCAGGACTCTAAGCAATGTACCATCAAGACACCTATACATTAACAAAATTGAATCTTACAACCATCCTGTGAGACATAATGCAAAAATAATTTCAATTTTACAGATAAGAGAACTGAAGCTCAAATAGGTTATGATATGCTATAGTAATGAACTCAAAAGGACAGACAAATTCTTGCCATAGTAGAATGCCGAGTTGTTTGAAATCAAACTCTTAATTCAGATTTTAAGGTTGGCTATTTTTTAAATGAGTGCCCCAAAAGTGCTTACAGATGTGTCAAACTGGTGAGGGTACTGAATTTAGAATCAGAAGATCTGAATTTGAATATTTCAACTTCTTGGATTAGATGGTTTTTGAAGTTCCTTCCAGTTCTCGATCTTACTGTTCAATTCTATGATCTTGGGACAATAATTTATGGAATTTTATTAAACACCCAGTATTCTGCTAGGATTAGTGAGAAAAAGAAAATGATTACAAAGGAAGCATCGCCCAATAATAGTTTTATGAACAAAGGGAAAAAAATTCAAAACAAAAACAAAAAATCCACTTTCACCTTGTTTAATGCAAATAAGAGTGCTCCAAGAATCTTAGCAGTTTTAAGCCTCAACTATTAATGATTAAAACTGTACTAAGACTTCAGAATATCCTAGAATACTCCCATCAAAGATGTTCTAGTTATTGAAAGTGAAAGTGATAACTACATAGAGGAGGACTGAATTATTCATTGCAGGGAATTGTCTTAACTAGATCAACAAAAATAAAGCTGGACCATGGAAAGTTTCCCTCCAGAGTACCATTCTTGTAATGGTATACCCTTTCAAATAAATTTTACCTAAAGTGTTATCTCAAATGCCTGTCTATCAAGATAAGACTTAAGACCTCCTAGAAAAATGGAAAAACTCTAAATGTGTGAAATGGAAATCAGATGAAAACTGTAGAATTTATCAGAGCAAAGAAGCTTGGGGGTTGAGGAAAGGTGGGAGAGAGGAAAGACCATTTATGTTCTTCTTATGACAGAATAAACAAATGCACTGGTATAAGTCTTTCAGTAAAGCCACAGTAGGAATGGACACATTTTTCCCCATCAGAGAGTCAGCGGGATGTGTCCTTCTCCACTTCCATTTTATTTCCCTCCTCAAGGTTTTATGTAAGTGTGTGTGTGTGTACACACATTGTACACACACACACACACACACACACACACTTATGGCAAAAGCACAGAAACCATTTTCTCATTTAGGAATGAAAAAGTAGACAAAGGGGAGAATTAAACAACAATAAAATCCATTCGTTCATTCATTTATCCATCATCTAAAAATGTCTACTATGCACAAGGCACCTGGCAAGATGCTAGGGTAGATGCAAAGATGATGACCTAGTCCCTGTTTTTTCTGATACAATGAAACATGAAAAACATTTCTTGTCACTTAATTTATGTTTCCTTAAACATTAGGGATGCTAAAAAAATATAAACAAGATCAGGAATAAGATATATATATAATTGAAACCAATTATTTCTTAGTCATAATTAACATTTTATGAGTTTTTCCTATTAGTTCAACATAAAAATTTTAAAAAACTATCCTTAAATAAATGTACATTGTCACAAGATTTTTCTGCATCATGAAGTTATCTTAGTCTTCCATTTCCATGTTTACTGTCCTCTTTTCGATATTCTAGCAACCACAATGCTGTTGGCTTTCTTGACAAGTAGAAATCACACTCCAAGTAAAACAATAAAATCCATAGGCAAACTACAGGGAAAAGATTATAAAATGCTCAAGAGACTAATTTATGTTGGCATTTAGCTAAGAAAATTGACACTACCAAAGTAATCATCTACAAAGAATTGAAGATTTAAAAAATGCAAAAGGCTTTGGAATTAGAAATATGATAAAATATATCACTCAAGTAGAATGAAATATTTAAAGGTTGTTGGGAATCTTCGCCAATTTGAAGTGATGAGTCTGAAAATTATTCAACCTAAAAGTCAAGCCACCTGTCTGATGAAAAAAGCATGAAGGAGATTTAATTTTCGATGCCAACTTCAACTACGCCTAAAGGTTTATTTTTCCAAATACTAGGCTACATACTGTATATGCCATATATTTAATAAATGCTTAACATAATTTTGGAGGAGTAGTTTATTAACTGTGCCTATATAATATCTTAATACCAAATTTCCATTATATTTTGGCTTATCAGATAATCAACAAAATCTTTTTTAAAGCCTGATATCTATGTACATCATAATAATTTATTTCTATTAAGACTTATTTCCCCTTAATAAATTCTTTTTACAAGTTAAAACAAAATAGGTTATTTGACCCATTAGGCTTATTCACTGTATGATCATTTATTAAGACAAAAAAAAGACAAAACCAATGATTATATATTTAATATGAATTGCTTTTAAATGCAAGCTTTAAAATACATCAGAGATCTTATAACTTATTAGCAAAGATTTTATAGTGCTTACAAAATTGTATGTAAAATATATATTTATTTATTCTAAATTAACAACAGCTTCTTGAAGATAGAATAGTAATTTATAGTAGCCTAGACATGCTACTGTAGCAAAGGCTGAGTCCACATGTTCAGTATGAGTTCTATTTTTAGGATATCATAACTACCAGCCTTAAAATGTGAAAGCAGATTAAAATTAGGCATAAAAGGTCTCAGTCTGGTAATAAGTTCTTTAAACTAAAGTTTATTTTTAAAAATCTACTTAATATCAAGGAAGAATGTGGGTATATGTGTATCTATATACATATACACACACATATATATACACACATATATATGTACATACGTACACTATTTTGAAATAAATTTCCTCATGTAGCAAAAAATTATCAAATTTAAATATGAAATTTGGAAATAAATTAACTGATAATATGCTTTAAACTATTCTTAAGTGACTATAATCTTAAAAAGCAGATTTAAAATGCATAGAACTTTTAAACAAGACCTTTAATATGCATAAAACTCTCAATACATATTAATCAATATAATGGAATTCTTCACTATTGGGTATATTAACACATAAAAAAATTGCATGCCCCAATTACATATAATGAGGCTATAAATCCAAGGGTTCCAATGACAAATCAACTAAGCCAAAGTGGTTTGTTACCTAAAATTTCCAGAACCCCAAAGTATCATTAGAATCTTCATTTCTAGAGATTTGGGGGGGGGGTTGTTATATGTGCAAAAGAATTAAGAGGTGCTAAATTCCTTGTGACTATTAAAAAGTCACTATAAACATTGCGCAGTTGTAGAAAGCCATTTCTCCCCAAAATTCACATTCATTCTAATTTTGCTCATTCATGACCCTTATTTTTACCTACTATTAAACTCTCCTAAACTGCTACTGAAAAACAGTAATGCTGATAATCTTTCATGAACTTCACATACAATACTAGTAACATTTGTCTGAATTGGTGTTTGTTCTTTGGATCCTCTCCAGTATTGCAGGTAGATATATGTATTTTAAAACATTTCACAAAAAGTTCATTTTTATCACAAAAGACAAAAAATTCAAATACTCTAGGCTTTTGTTTACAAATTAAACTAGAACCCAACCACAAAGTAGGGTATCCATAACTCACACTGCTGTTCATAGAAAAATAAAAGGCAAGAAAATAAAAAATAAAAGAGAAAATATCAGTTGTTCAATTGAATTCCTGGCTTTCTTCTTTATATTATGTAATTTTGATAATTTTTTAAAAAAATGAACATACTCATTTTCTGCATGACATATTATAATAGAATGTTTTGGCACATAAACATTGTGATACAATATATGTTAAAAAAATTTAAATTCATCTATTAACCAAAATTCTTGCTTGTGGTGCATCATCATTTTTTACAGTTACTTAAATCAAATACACAAAGGTTTGTAACTGATTTACACAAGTAGCAATCACAGATTGCAGAAATGTATACCACTGAAGGGATAAACTGCATCTTAGCAATTTTACAGTCCAAAGTTTTCTTGGTATCTCTATCATTTTACATGCTTCTTTAAATCTGTGGGGGGGAGGGGTTCTGTACAAAAACATACTTTTCCTTTCTTCATTCTTGATGAGATTTTTCTGCAGTGACTTTACATTCATACTGCAAAAAATTGAAAAGTTAACAAATGAAGCTTTCTTGTACAAAACAGCTTCCAAATAACTAATTGCAGAATGATTAGAAAATGACAAAAGAATATGGAGAAAGAAACATCTACTAAGAGTTTAGTTAAAGACTTAAAAGGCAGGAGGAAAATACAACTTGTTTGCATAAATAAATATGATTACAGATCAGAATTAATAGTATGAAACAAAAAGAGTATGTTGGTCTCATATGATCATAAAGAATGCCAAATCAAAGGAAGTGAACTTAAGGACCAGAGTGCTTACTTGAGTATATATAGATATTTAACTTTGACGAAAATAACATCACTAAACACTAGCATATTAGGAATTAGTCTGCAAACCAAATACTGCTATGCAATATAAGCACAGGTTTTGTATAACTGACAGAAGATAAGAGAAAATAATAAAAATGAGAATTAGATGTCATGATTCCTAAAGACAGTGAATTAATCTAACTTGCTCAAAAGCAAATGAACAGTCTCAATGGAGTAGCTTTGTAAAAATGACTACTAATATCCTGAATCCAATAAAATGGCAGAAAAATGCAGCAAAATTTACCTCTGAATTTTAACTCTAACATTCTGAGTATGCCACTATCTGGAACACTGTAGACTGCAAACTCATATGGAAAGCAATATGTTGGTCACATAAATCCTTTTCAACTAGTTTCTCATTTAAAGACATTAATCTTTTTATATCATTTCGACCCAAAGGTTGTTCCAAACTGTTCATTTCAATGTATTCGCAGACAGAGCTTTAAAAACTTTCTTTACCAGATTTCTTTAAATATGTGACCATGAAATAAAACATGTTACTAACACAATTACTGTACAAATAAGCTCCAACTTACCATAGCCAGTTGTCGACCAATATTTCCCATTGTAATGCCACCAGCAAAAAATATACATGGTAACCAAGAACGAACATAAAGAAAATCTGGAGATGTATATCTAGAATGAAAGAAATAATTTTTAGTGGAACACAAAAAAAAAGGAAAATCAACTGCAACCAGATAATTTTTTCAAAAAGTCATGAAAGTAATAAATTGGATATACTCAATTTCTGAATCTTAAATTTAAAATCTATTTTCCTTTTCATTCATCATTACCCCCTACCAAAAAGACAAATACTTACTGATAAACCCCATTATAGACTAGTAGTTGAGTGACCAAGGTTGCCAAGAAAGCAATTCCCACTCCAAGGCCAAAACCACTTCGTGATCTATCAAAAGTCCACCACAGACCAATGGATAGTGCAGCTAGTGTGAGAGACAACTGTATATTGTTGTCAAAATCTACTTTCTGGGATTACTGTTAAGGATTCATTTTAAAATTCCAATCAAAGCAAAACAACAGTGCTTTTCTAAACCAATAGAAATATTATACTGTGTGCTATTGGTCAGAAAAAAATTTTAACTATTCACTTTCAAAAATAATGCTTTTCAATTTAACAGAGAATACTTTAGTACACAAGAAGAGTTAAGAACACTGCCAAGACTAATATTTACAGAAGCAATAAAGAACATAGACAATTTAATAAACAAAATATGGTAATTCTTTAACAAAGTAAATAACATATTCTTTCATCAATTACAAGATAAGGGCTCAATATATAATATAAATGATTTCCTCTACTAAAAATATATACAAAAGCTTCTCAATACACATCTAAAAATTAATATACAGGTTTAGAGTTGTTGGGGGTTTTTTTGGCTTTAAAAAAAAGTCCTCATGAGATTATTTCTGAAACTGGTTTAGAATTACTTGAGAATCATACAGGAATTTGAAAATAGAAGAGTTGACAGCTATTTAACAGGATACCACATTTTCTATATGATTTACTGACAGACACATTTTATAATAATGCAGTTCAGAAACAAGAGTACCAAGGACACAGTATGCCTTTCTATTATGTCAACTGTTCTAGTTTTAATTTGTTGTGGATAAAGCCTTGAAATGGGCATTATCTTGCAACCTGTCACGTTATTTTGGTGTCTGAGACTTTTTGGTATAGGACAGTTTGCTCAAGTGATATTTTATTTCAAGCACCTACTTAAGCATCTATTCACAAATGTGTGGCTCTTTTCTTCCCCAAATCTCTTTTTACAAAATAGAGCTTTGCAAATTCAATTTTCTCATTTCTTTGCTAAAGGATTATACTAAAGGTATTAATTTTAGATGTCATTAAAAGGGCATTATCTATGTCCCACAAGGCCACACTATGGCTCTTCAGACATATGAAGCTCTCTGGGGTTGGGGGGGGGGGGGCGGTGTCCAGTATTTCTCTTGAGACCATCTAGTTCTGCCTTCACAGAAAGACAAGCACAGTAGACAGTATTAAAAATATCCCACAAGGGGCTCTCTTTTTCCTTTCAACATAGCCTACTGCTTCTCTTCTCCTCCCAGCAACCAGCACTTCTTCTACCTCACTTAGCCTGAAGTGTTTAGTAAGGAAGGATTAGTTGAGGGCAATTCTCCAAGGTTACTAAGGGTGTCATTCACTGATCAGGTTTAGACTGTACTATAAATCTGTTTTATAGCTGTACTTCTTGAAAAAGATTTTCTTATCCTTCAGGTTAGCAATAAACTTAACAGTCCAAAATAAAGCTCATAGTGTTTTCTCTGATTTCTAGTAAGCAGTACACATACTGTTAGAGTATGACATCTGTCATTGGAAGAATCTATTTTAGATCTCATTCACAAAGTTTGGTGGGGATATCATTATAGGTCAGTATCACAAAAGACCTGAAAAAAGAGCAACAGAAGGATATATTCAATTTGTCTCAAAATTCAATAAGCCTTTCCAAAGTCGAAGTGATTAAAAATCACATTCTCACATCATAAAAATAGCCATAGCCTTTAGGATAAAGGCAACAAGAGAAAAAGGAAAGAAACTTGAAAAGAAAAGAAAAATTATGACAAAGGAGGGAGTCTGGTAATCTTCCCACTAAAGAAGGGAAGTAAAAAAAAAATTGCTAACTCTGAAGTCTTAAAAATGTCCAACCTTTTAGCTCTTTTGGACCATATCACTCAAAAACTTGTCAAGGGCCACATATAGAATTTAATATTTATTTGTGACTACAGTGTAACCCATATTACCCACAGGTATGATAATAAAATATAATGCCACATGAATGGGCTTTGAGGGACACATGGGTTCATGGGCCTCTTTAGGGCAGCTAGGAGGCATGGTGGATAGAAGCTAGATCTAGGATCAGAAGGACCCAGAGCAAATCATTTGACCCTGTTTGCCTTAAGTTTCCTCATATGTAAATAAGTTGGAGAAGAAATTGGCAATTCACTCTAGTATCACTGCCAAGAAAGTCCACATGGGGTCACAAAAAGTTTGACACATTTGAAATGACTGAATAACAAAGATCATAAGAGCACTAGATAAAGTTCTACTTTCTAAGTCCTTCCTAAGTCTATATTATTCATTTTTCTACAAGATAACAAAATTCAAAGGACTGAAAAAATTTAACATCTTGATGTTCAAAAATGTTCAAAACAGAAAGAACTATCAACGTAGAATAAGAACAGTGGCCTACAATGTTATCTCAAAGATTTTCATTTATTCGTATGCTTCTATATGCAAAGTTATATTTACATAGCCTAGACATTTATTGGATCCCAAAAATATCACTTCATCTTAATTTAAAAAACTAATTTCTTTAAATTTGGAGGGAACAGAAAAGACTTCCTACCCTCTTTCTAGTTACTCTTTCACAGTTGACTTCTTGTTAAAACTGCAATCACAACATAGATCACTTTTCTCAGTTTTCCCACCAAAAGGTTCTTGTGATTGCTACTCTCAATCACTGTAGCTTACAATTTTGAAACAGAAAAAGATAAAGAACATATCTTTATACTTCTGTGAGAGTGAAAGTTGAATCCAATGAGAGGGAGAGAGTTTTTATAAGATTGTTTAGTTTGTTTATTTCTGAGGTAGTAAATGAAGAGCCAGAAAAACATCCACTCACAAAATTACAAATGGAAGGGCACTCAGAGTCTATCCTGTCAAACTCCTCTATTTTAATGATGAGGGAAAACAGGACCAAATAAGATTGTGACTTGTGACTTGCACAAGGGTCACCTAGGTTATCAAGATAGAGGAAATACCTGAACTCAGGTCCTTTCAAATCCAGGACAAAATGATTCCCATAACTCCCAGAAGGCTAACAATGGTTTGGACATGGAGAAAAATGAACCACAAGATAAAATGGGGGAGGTAGGGGAGCAATGAGAAGAGTTATGTGGAAAACAAGGTAAGGAGACCTTTTCAAAAAGGGAGAAACTGAAAAATGACCCTTGATAAAGGCATAGGAAGGGAGGGAGACCAGGTAGGTCAAGATTACCCTAACACCCTTCTACATTACAATAATTAATGAAAATATACCGTCTCCACTTCTGGGATGGAAGTCAAATAGTAGCTCAAAGTATGGGTGACAGGCCTCACAAAACCTATTAACAGTTAATATGAAAAGGAAAAAAGTATTAACAGTACAGTAGCCTTTGCTCATTATGCTTCTACATCCCTTTCAGTTTCTATTCTCCAGAAAAAGAGTACACAAAGGACAAGAACAAAAATTGTCATTTAAGAATAATTATTTTAAAACCTTAAATTTCTATTTATATTAGTGATTCTATAATGAGATGACTCCCAAAATTACTGAAAATAACTATACTATTGATTCCAAAAAGCTAAGATTATATGTGTGTTTAAGGATTTTACCTACCAATTCCCAGGTTCACTGTTTCTACTTATTCTTGTTCTGAGGCTATTATTCTTTTGATGCTTTGCCGTCAGTTATTAAGACAAAGTGACAGTCTACCTTTCAAGACCTTATAGCCTCTTAAAATTTTAATAAGGCAGGAAAATACAAAATTTAAAAGATAAGTACCCACATACTATGCATTTAAATATGAAGTATAAAAGAAACATCATTATTTTAAAAGAAAAGAAATTCTTAAGAACATGGTTTCAACCCTGAAATTAAGAACATAAATGGAATAAATTTAATCCAAAGAACTAAACAGTAAAACTGTGAATAGTTTTAAAAGATGCATCTGAAAAAATCCATATTTTAAGGTAACACTTCACATATGTAACTAAATAACTGCTCCTGTGATGTTTTAATAATACATTTCAAATTCTCTTTATGAATAAGTGGGAATATCAAATTCTGACAACAGTTACACTGAAAGGGGCTGTTTAACCTTTGGTTCATAGGAAGCTGCTTTGTTATTATGCATTTCATTATAGTGAAAAGGATACAGCACTGGCATGATTTATACCAACAAAGACTGCTACACATCGCATTACACTGGACCACTCTCTTTTAAATTTATGTGGCTCTCCCAGATGCCTGTCAATGCAGGGGTATAATAACCCAATCACAGCTGTGGAAAAAGGAGAGAGAAAATTAAGCCATCTTCAATGTATAACTGGGGGATACCTAAGCTAAAAGAGTTACTATAACCAATAAAAGCATTTAGAAGCTCCTTTTAAAAAACTTTTCATCAAATTGAAATCAAATACTAAAATGTTAAATATAAAATCAAAATAAAAAATGAGGACAATACAGCTGAAGGAAACATTAACTACTATAGAATTTTAAATTATTAATTGGCAAAACATTAACAATATTTTAAGCTATGATTCACAGTTTAGCAAACTAGGCAGACTCCTTTGAGTTTTCCACTACTAATTACTATGATAACAAAATAGTTCAAAAAGATAAAGAAATCACTTTGTACAATGGTCCCTCTAACCAATGAATCTACATAGCCCCAAATAATACATATCTAGAATAAAAAAAAGGGGTGGTACACATTTTATTTACAGGATGTGTTGCTTAACTATTTCCTGTTCCTGAAGATTATCCTACAATTAGTCTGATATTTTGGGCACCATCCCATCCAACCTGGTCTAATAGTACTTGCTGCATTTCATCAATAAAGTGATATATATATATATATATATATATATATATATATATATATATATATATATTTATATATATATGTGTGTGTGTGTGTGTGTGTGTGTGTATGTATATATACACACATATATGTATATATAATTCATTCACATTATTTTTTAAAACAGCTTAGAATTGAAACTGAAATTTTAAAATACTCTTTAATCTGTCTCCTAAATAAAATAAATATTTACTGATTGAGTAAAGTGACTATAGAAAGCCAAAATACATAATCATAGTAATATTTCTTAATCTAGAAAAGAACTAGTAATGCTAAGTAGACAATGGCACAGCAAACATTACAAACAAGCAGAAAAAGTGACCATAAGGCAATTTCACACAGCAGAAAGAGCACTGAATCTGGAACAAAAAACTTGGCTGTGCTGCTGACTAGCCCAGTAAATTTTTAGGGATGTCCCTTGGTCTCTCTGTGCCAGCTTCCTAGGTTACAGAGTGGGGATAGATAATATTTACAATTCCCATAAGTTTTAGAGTGTCTTTATACTTAAAAATGGACCTGGAACTTATTTGCCTTACATTCATCAAATTTATCAAATGGTAAGGAATTTGGTATATTTGTGAAGAAAAAAATACCTTAATGAATTAAAATTTTTTCAGCAAGTAAAATATATTTCCGTGAACCAAATTTAACTGTAAATAGATAAAATTTTCTATTTACTGATTTTCCTAAAAAAAGGGTAATTATATATAACTTCTTTTCTAGTAATAAAGTTACAACTGTCAACAGAGAAACACAATTACAATTTCAATATAACCTATGGTTTGTCACTAAAACACTTAACCAAAGTCTAAAAGTTACAGGTTCAGAAGCTCCTCCCTTGCCTGGTTAAGTATGTTTCCCAGGTAAGCATTTAATCTTAAAGGGAAAAAATGGATCCATTAATAATGAAAATCACCTGCTAGCTGACCAGTGAAGCAGCATTAGAAACAAGATTATGTGACCACCCTCCCATCTGGAGATAAGATGTAGTAATGTAAGGTTTTTGTTTTAGTTTTTTTAACACAGAGAAGAGACAGCTGTGACTTGATCTGGATATCTACTGAGTATATCAACAGTGGGAGAATTTCAACATCTGATAGCAAAACTTTAAGTTAAAGATCATATTATTGAAAGTAAATTAAAAATCTGTAGAGATTATACACCCTAACAGCAACATGGGAATGATGATCAACCTTAATGGACTTGCTCATTCCATCAGTGCAACCATCAGGCACAATTTTGGACTGTCTGCAATGGAGAATACCATCTGTATCCAGAGAAAGAATTGTGAAGTTTGAACAAAGATCAAAGACTATTACTTTTAATTTAAAGAAAAAAAGTTATCTTATATAGTTTTGCTATCTCTTACACTTTATTTTTCTTCTTTAAGGATATGATTTCTCTCTTATCACATTCAACTTAGATCAATGTATACCATGGAAACAATGTAAAGACTAACAGACTGTCTTCTGTGGGGGGTGGGAAGGGAGATGGGGGGGGGTTGTAAAATTCAAAATAAATAAATAATTTTTAAATAAAATAAAAATAGGGGTGCCTAGGTGGCGCAGTGGATAAAGCACCAGCTCTGGAGTCAGGAGTACCTGGGTTCAAATCCGGTCTCAAACACTTAATAATTACCTAGCTGTGTGGCCTTGGGCAAGCCACTTAACCCCATTTGCCTTGCAAAAACCTAAAAAAAAAAAAATCTGTAGAGACTGAATATTTCAGGAGTTCTAAACCATAAATTTGACAATGAAGCATAGTTTGAACACAGTAATTCAACTGCAACTGATAGGACATGGACTTTTCTTTCTTAGGAATTTATGGAATAGCCTCTTTTGCTTGTCTTCTTTTTGGTTTCTTCCTCCTGAGTGAAATTGACTAAGATCAGGCATTCCAAGTCAATTTTCCTCAGCAGCTGATGCTATGGGTAAAGAATTACTGCATGGAGAGTCCTGACATGTCTGTGCAAAGGTAGAAATAAGTAAAAATGACTATATTTTTATGCACGTGGTACAAGACTCCCAAGTGAGAGACAAATGAGAGAGGAAAAACACAAAAAGGAATTTAGACTGCCACTCTGCCAACCTTGGGATTTGCCAATAAAAATCAAATCCATTGAGTATGCAAGGCTCTCAGTTGTTCACTGAGAGAAGAAGAATTCTAGGAAACTTGTCACTTCTCATTACATGTCTTCTTTCTTTTAAATAAAGGTATGGCAGAGTTGGATAGGAGATATTTACAAAACTATGAACAGTCACTATTAAACTCTTTGAGAACTTAGTAGGAGCGTCTATGGAAACATGCTACTCATGCTCTTAGGCTACTTTAATTCAACTCTTAATAAGATATAAACGTTATGTTCATTACCATATAAGATTAAAGTTAGTTGTTGCTTCAGCAGATATTTCTCCTATCTGGAAAAAGTCTCACTCCATCCGTATGGGATTCATTAGGAGTCATTCACATTCTGCCAGTTTATTAAAACAAAAGAAATTTATACCATCAAATCTTTTGTTTCTTCACAACCACGTATTTGAGCCATGGGAATCTCCAGTTCTTTAATGAAAGAAAACAATCAATTCAAATATATTTCTGTGTTCGAAATCAAGGTTGAAAAGCCAACGCAATTCATGGGAAATAAGTCTGGTTGAAAAGTTCAGGAATAAAATGTAGGGGAAACCTGACTTCAAATTATGACTGATTACATGCTCAAGGGCAAATCATTTAGCCCATTTAACCTCAATTTCTCAATCATAGATAGGGATAGACCTACTATCAACCTCTCAAGGTTCTCTTGAAAAAGAACTTAATAAACCTTAAAGTGATGTAAATATGAGTTGTTCCTGTGATAAAAAGACACTGGTCCAGGAAATTCAACCTACTGGGAACAGAAGAAAAGCAGGTGAGAGTGATTTCTCTCTCTGGGGAGAGACACTTGGCAAAATGTTTCTCTTAAAATTATACCAACCTCTGGAGATTTTCCCCACCATGGCCTAACAGATAAGAGTTCAAAATATATGAACAAAGAATTCTCAAAAGAAGAGATAATTATAATAACCATAAGAACAATCCAAATCACTAAAAATAGGAAATGCAAATCAATAAGGCTTCACCACAAACCCAAGAGATTGGCAAAAATGACAAAAGATGAGAATAGTCATTGTTGAAAGAGTTGTGAAAAGAATGAAGGGCATACTAGTGTATTGGTAGTAGAGCTGTGAATTAGTACAATCATCTTGGAAAGCAATTTGAAATTGTACAAATAAAGTCAATAAGAAAAAATCCTACATATACACCAAAGTAGTTTTAGGAACACTTTTAGGAAAATTTTAGAAGCAGCTAGGAGGAACAGTGGATAGAACACTAGGTCTGGAATCAGGAAGAGTTGACTTCAAATTCAGCCTTAAGACACTTCTTAGCTTTGATTCCTTGGGCAAGTCACTTAACCTTTGCCAGCCTGAGTTTCCTGACAGAACCTGTCTTTTAACATTGTTATGAGGATTAAAACAAATAATATCTGTAAAATATTAAGCAAAGTGCCTGGTATAGAGGTGTTTAATAAATGTTTATTTTCTTCCTTCTTTCATTCTCCCTTCATTTTTTCCCCCCTTCTCTCATTTCATTTCTATTCTTTTCAAAGAAGCAAAGAATTGTAATCAAAATAGATGTTCACCAACTAAGGAATGGCTAAGCAAATTGTGATATATGATTATAATATAATATTACTGTGCTGTGAGAAATCTTGAATATAACAAAAATAGAAAAGCAGACGGGGGCAGAGCCAAGACTGAGACAAGAAGGGATCCAGTCTTAGGCGCTCTCTGATAAAACTTGAAACTAAGGACTCTAACTAAACTTTGGAGAGATAGCACCCACAGAGGGACCTAGAGAGGCAGTTCTCCTACTCAAGGTAACCTGGAAAAGAGCAGAAAGGCTCTGCTCTCCGGATCGGAGGGGCAGCCTGCCAGAGGGGTGGCCCACCAGAGCGAAAGAACTTCAGCCTCCCGGAGGCAGCCCCAGGGTGCTGGGAGCTGTGGCTCACAGCAGCGGGGGAGTCTTCTGAGCTGCACCCCGAGGAGCACCGGGCACAAAGTGGGGGAACAGCGGGGGACCTCTGTCAGAGGGAGCACATGGAGTCCAGCCCTCAGGGCACACAGCCAGCAGCTTGGTCTTTCTGCAGCCCAGACCTGGAAACAGAAGCTGGCAGAGCCAGTAAGCAGGAGCCCCCAGGGCATGAGCCCATTGAGCTGAGGGAGGGGAGTGAAGAGAGACTGCAGAGCTCTGTCCTCTGCCCCTGGAACAGGACTCTGGGGTTCTGACCACATTCAGATCCCGATCACAGTCTAGGCCTCCCCATAGAACAGCAGAGACCCCCCACCTCAGCCCCATGGCAGAGGGGGGCGCTTATGGTGATTCACAGACCAGGAGGGAGGACAGAGCCTCACACAGGGAGACCCTGGTGGGAGTGTCCCAAAAGCTCAGGAAGCACCCCCAAACCAGGCCCAGGCTGAGAAAATGAGCAAGCAGAGAAATAAGAGGAAGACCATTGAGAAATATTTTGCATATAAGCCCAAGAAGGATCAAAACACTGAGTCTGAAGATGAGGAAGTACAAGCTCCTGCATCTAAAGACTCCAAGAAAAACAGAAATTGGGCTCAGGCTATGACAGAGCTCAAAAAAGACTTTGAAAATCAAATGAGGGAGTTGGAAGAAAAACTGGGAAAAGAAAGGAGAGAGATGCAGGAAAAACATGAAAATGAAGTCAGCAGCTTAGTAAAGGAAATCCAAAAAAATGCTGAAGAAAATAGCATGCTAAAAACCAGCTTATGTCAAATGGATAAAACAGTTCAAAAAGTTAATGAGGAGAATACCTTAAAAAGCAAAATTGGCCAGATGGGAAAAGAGATAAGAAAACTCTCTGAGGAGAACAAATCCTTCAGACAAAGAATAGAATTCAGGGAGATTGATGAGTTTACCAGAAATCAGGAATCAATACTTCAAAACCAAAACAATAAAAAATTAGAAGAAAATGTGAAATATCTCATTGAAAAAACAACTGATATGGAAAACAGATTTAGGAAAGATAATTTAAAAATTATTAGAATACCTGAAAGTCATGATCAGGAAAAGAGCCTTGACATCATTTTCAAAGAATTACTACAGAAAAATTGCCCTGATATTCTAGAAGCAGAGGGCAAAATAGAAATGGAGAGAATCCACCGATTCCCACCCCTGCCCCAAGAAAGAGATCCCAAAAAAACCAACCCCTAGGAATACTATAGCCAAGTTCCAGAACTCCCAAGTCAAAGAGAAAATATTACAAGCAGCCAGAATATCATGGAGCTGCAGTCAGGATCACATAGGATCTTAGCAGCAACTACATTGGAAGCTCGTAGGGCTTGGAATACAATATACCAGAAGGCAAAAGAGCTTAGAATGCAGCCAAGAATGAACTACCCAGCAAGGCTGAATGTCCTCTTCCGGGGTAAAAGATGGACTTTCAATGAACCAGGGGAATTTCAAATGTTCCTTTTGGAATGGCCAGAGCTGAACAGAAGGTTTTGATCTGCAGATACAGGACTCAGGTGAAGCATAGAGATTGGAGGAGAAGGGGAAAATATGAGGGACTTAATGAGGATGAACTGCATGTATTCCTGCATAGAAAAATGACACTGATAATACTCAAATGAACCTTCTCAGTTAATAGAGCAGGTAGAGGGAGCTTTTATAGTTGAAGCACAGGAGAAAGCTGAATTCAAAGATAAAATATGGTGTAAAAATGGAGTCAATAGAAAAAAAGGGAAAGGTAATGGGAGAAAGAAAAAGGAGAGGGGGGAATAGTCCAAGATATTTCACATAAGATTTTTTTTATTACAATGAGCTATTGCAATGATATGAAGGGGGGAGGCAAGGGGGAATGAGGGAAACTTTGCTCTCATCAGAGGTGGCTAGGAGAGGAAACAGCAGATATACTCAATGGGGTACAGACATCTGGAGTAAGAAGGAGAGGGGGGGCAGGGGGAAGGGGTAGGGATGTGAATGATGGAGGAGAGGATGGACCATGTGGGGGAGAGTGGTCAGATATAACACATTTTCTTTTTTACTTCTTGCAAGGGGCTGGGATTGGAAGGCCTGCTCAGGACCATAGGGCCAGGTGGATTCTGGGCCTAAGGGGTGGTATGGGGGCTCAGCGCTTCGTGGCCCCAGGACCAGGGATCTGTCTGCTGCACCACTCAGCAACCCTACAGCAGAGTCATAGTGAAAGGAGAAAAAAATATATAGTACATGGTAGTGGAGAAATAAGAAAGGAGGGAGTTGCAAGCAGCAATGGCAACATGGGAAAAATATGGAAGCAACCTTTGTGATAGACTTACCATAAAGAATGCGATCCACCCATGACAGAGTTGTTGGTGTTGGAACAAAGACTGAAGCACATTTTTTATTACTATTATTTGGGGGAGGGTGCAGGGCAAATGGGGCTGGTTGGCCTGCCTGGGGCCGCATAGCAGGGTAATCTTTGGGTGTGTGAGGCCGGATTTGGACCCGGGTGCTCCTGGCTCAAGGGCCAATGTTCTGTCCACCACCCAGCCACCCCTACTATTATTACTATTTTATTTTATTTTGGGTCTTTTTTTTTCCTCTTTTTTTTTTCTTTTTGGTTTTTGCAGGGCAGTGGGGATCGGGTGGCTTGCATGTCACACAGCTGGGTGACATAGGTCTATGGTGCTGGATGTGGGCTTGGGTGCTTGTGGCTCCAGAGCTGGTGCTTCATCCATTGCACCACCTGGCCATACCTACAATTATTACTATAATTTTTTTTATTTTAATTTTTTTCACTCCCCTTTACTTTATTGCCCAAGCAAGTCTATACAAGTCTATATCCATGGGGGGAGGGGTATTTTGTTTACTCTTAAACAAGAATATTTTATTAATGTAAAAACAATTTGTACAAAATGATAATTAAAAAAATTAAATTAAATTAAAAAAAGAAAGAAAAGCAAGGAAAGGATGAGTTGAAGAGTCATAAAATGAAGCAGAGCTAAGAAAACAATACACATCATGACTACAACAATGTTAAAGGAAAGAATCATCATATGATTTCTCTGTCATCACATTCAACTGAGATCAATGTATAACATGGAACCAATGCAAACACTAACAGAATGCCTTCTGTGGGTGGGGGGTAAGAATGGTGGAAAAATGTAAAACTCAAAATAAGTAAAATCTTTAAGGGAAAAAAAGAATCATCACCAAATAATGAAGTGAACTAAAATAATCCAGGGAAAGCTACAAAATTACAGAAAATAAATATGACCCCTAAGAAGAGATTTGAGAAGATACCTCCCCCATTCTTTTGAAGAGGTGGAAAGTCGACATGTATGAAACATTGCATATATTTTCATACTTTTTGGATGTTTCTCCATTGTGCTGATTTTTTTCCATTCCTTCCCCCCACCACCACTTTAAAAACCAAAGATATCAATTAAGATTTATTTTTTAAAAAGATTTTCCTCATCATCTTGTTTTTGCTATCTTTTCTTCCACAACTCCTCATCATCTTGTTTTTGCTATCTTTTCTTCCACAACTAACTACCTTCAGTAATGACATTCAGCAAATGACAGTCATTTTAATACAACAGAACTTTATTAAACACCCAAGTGCATATTGTACTACAGCCTATGGTTTCAAAGACACAAAGGAAATAGTTTGTATTTAAGTAGTTTATATTCTACTGAAAATTAGCATATACAGATGAATAAAAATCAAAGAGAAAGAAAACATCAAGAACTGGGGAAAGAGGGCAGATGTTAAAGAAAATGTAGCATCATATCAAGCCTTGAATGAAAACAAAGTTTTATTAGACAAAACTAAGTAATGCATTGACAGCTTCTGCAAATATAAGGGATATCAAGATAAGGAAACTACTCATAGCTAGTCTGAAATAAAATGTATTGTTTGTAATGAAGTACTAGTCCAATGATGTCCCTCGTCTACTCAATAACTTCTGGTGGCTCCCTACTGACAACTCTAGGTCTAAACATTATTACATCTTTATTTCTTCATTCTTTTTGATTTCTAGTTTTTGTGTAACAAGCCCAGAAGTATATTAGTATAACTTACAAAAATAGAAGTGGACAATCAAAGATAATTAGATACCTCTGTTCAAATTAGTTGTTAATGCTGTTTTTAAACAGGGGAAGGACTTAAGTCAGATCAGTGTGAAAAGAAAGGCCCTCTATATGGAAAGGGGAGAAATTTATGACCAAAAAGAAATGAGTACATTATAAATAGCAAAATGGATAATTTTGACTATATTAAATTTAAAAAGATTTTGCACCAATGCTGCCAAGATTGGAAGGAAAGAAAAAAAGAAAGCTGGGAAACAATTTTCACAGTAGGGTTTCATTTCTAAAATATATAGAGAGAGTGGGGCAGCTAAGTGGCATAGTGGATAAAGCACCGGCCTTGGAGTCAGGAGTACCTGGGTTCAAATCCGGTCTCAGACACTTAATAATTACCTAGCTGTGTGGCCTTGGGCAAGCCACTTAACCCCATTTGCCTTGCAAAAACCTAAAAAAATAAATAAATAAAATATATAGAGAACTGAATGAAATTTAAAAGATTACAAGTCATTCCCTTAATTGATAAACAGTAATGGTCAAAGGATATGAACAGGCAGTTTTCAATGAAGAAATTAAAACTATATATAATCATATAAAAAATGCTCCAAACCATTACTGATTTGAGAAATGCAAATTAGGGGTGGCTAGGTGACTGCAGTGGATAAAGCACGGGCCCTGGCATCAGGAGTACCTGAGTTCAGATCTGACCTCAGACACTTAATCATTACCTAGCTGTGTGGCCTTGGGCAAACCACTTAAACCCATTTGCCTTGCAAAAACCTTAAAAAAGAGAGAGGAGAAATGCAAATTAAAACAACTATGAAGTACTACCTCACTCCTATCAGATTGGCAAAGATGACAAAAAGGGAAAAGGATCAGCATTGGAGAGGTTGTGGGAGGATTGGGACATTAAAGCAGTGTTGGTGAAGTTGTGAACTAATCCAGTCATTCTGGAGAATATGGAACTCTGTCCAAAGAGCAATAAAACTGATCATACCCTTTGACCCAGCAATACCAATACTAGGTCAATATCCAGAAGGAATCATAAAAATTAGGAAGTCTCACATGTTCCAAAATATTTGAAGCAGATCTTTTTGTAGTGGCAAAGAATTGGAAATTGTAGGAATGCCCATCCACTGGAGAATGGCTAAACAATTTTATGGTATATGAATGTTATGGAGTATTATTGTTCTAGAAGAAACCCAGAATGGTCAGACTCTAGAGAAGCATGGAAAGAATTACACGAACTGATACTGAGGGAAGAGAGTAGAACCAAGAGAACATTACACATTAACCAACACTGTGAACTGATCAACTAAGACGGATGCAATTCTTCTCAGCAGGTGAGAGATCTAGGACAACCTTGGGAGACCTATTACGGACAACATCATACACATTCAAAATTAAAAAAAAACCAGACTAAAAAAAACACGGAATATGAATGAACACTAGGTTCATTTTTTAAAAATTTCTTATTCTTTTCCTTCCTATCCCATAATGATTTTCTTTCTTTCCCCTTAGTCCTAATTCCTCATGTACAAAATAATTAATATGTAAACAGTTATGTTAAGCACAAATGTACACATACAACATTCACTAGACTGTTTGATGCTATGGGGAGGGGGTGGGAAGGGAGGGTTGAAGAAATTTTGTAATATAAATATGCAAATGGATGATGAATGTTGAAAAAATTTCATTACAAGCAATTAGAAAAATAAAATAAAATACCAATCTTTAAAAAAAAAGGTCCTCTCTACTTTAGGCCTTTGTTCCTGAGAGCTTATGCATTATAATCACATCAATAAATTTAATTGGCATTAAAAAGAAAAAAAAGAGGGAAAAGATGAAAAAATAGTCTCAACTATAATTGACTTAGATTTTTCAACTCTGAAATTTTCATCTTTATTTCCTAAAGAACTAACCCAAAATAATGTGTGATAGTTAACTAGAGGAAGGAGAGCGAAAAAGGCCAGAGTAGCAGAAAATAGTATAGTCAAGCTCTCAATTGAGAACATACTCCAGATATAATACTGTAGAGGAAATTCAAGAAAAAGTCAGTGGGTCATTTTCCTAGGGAGACACCCAGAGAAGTCTAGAGATATTGAGGACTGGGTTCAAATGGAAGAACTAGGTAGGGCCTTGGTTATAGTCTGAGTGAAAGGACAAGAGGGGAGTCTCATACCCAAACTTAGGTTCAATGATAGAAACAAGTGTTATCTGGCAATTTTGTTGCCTACTACTCACTCAGTTTCAGATCAGAGATCTAGAGCAGAATGAGTAAAGTTCTGGAGTCCAGTTAAGAGAGCATAAGAAGGTGCTGGGCAGTATGCTGAGAAAGAGAAAGTTCAAAGGCAAGCAGCAGTGGAAGCTCAGATCCCAGAAGGAAAGCAGTATCTCAGTTCAAGTTTCTAACCTAGTCTGAAGCCTGAAGGAATGACTAGGTAGCAATCCCAGATCAAAGCCTAAAGTTCTCTCATTCTGAACCAGAAGAAGGGTCAGATGACACTTCAATCTGACTTTTATATAAACTTGTCAAAGGAAGGAAGAATATATTCATACATATCGTTTGTACATAAAAATACAATTCATTCAAAAAGGAAATAGGAGAGAAAAGAAAGAAGGGAGGGAAATAAAAGAGAGGGCAGGTTATAGAAGGAATTAATCCCTAAGCAAAGAAAAACTCTAAGGGCATAAAAAAATATTTATAGCTCTTTTCTAAGGTCACAAAGTAGAATCAGAGAAGTGTTCAGAAATTGAAAATCAGATGAATAAATTATGATATACAAATGTTTGCATTGTTACAAATACAAAAAATTAAAAATGCATTGCTAGAAATGATGAGAAGGACAGTTTCAGAAAAACTTGGAAAAGATTTCTTTGAATGATAAAGAGCAAAGTGAACAGAATCAGGAGAACTAGTACACAGTAAAGATCAATTCTGAAAAACTATAGGAATTCTGATCAGTGTTTTGATGAATGATGATTTATCATACCTCCACAGAGAGAGGTGAAGGACTAAGAATGGAGAATGAGACATATGTTTTAGATACTACCAATGCAGAAATTTGTTTTGTCTAATAATATATGTTTATAACAGGGACTATTCTTTTGTTCTCAACCAGGTAGGGAAAGATGAAACAAATAGGAAAGATGACAGACTTATACTCATTGGAAGAAATGTATATATAAATATGCCATAAGTTAATAATGTCATATAAATGTATATATATTTTTAAAGGAAAAAAAGAATTCATGGGAATCTAAATTTCCTAATTCTATTCTCCTTCTTTATCCCAGACATTTTCTAGAATTGCAATACCCTTCCCAGTGTGAAGTTGTCAACTGGGCATGTAAGAGAGTAGACAAGGGGAAAAAAATTACAAAATGAACGAAAGGCAATGGTCACATTTAAGCTTTTATTTTCAGAATTTATATACACAGAGTGAAATAAGAGCTAATAGTAATACTAGCTAACATTTATACAGCATTTTAAGGTTGCAAAACTCTTTATATATATATACACACATACATTACCTCATTTGACTATCATAACAACTGTGATTATAATTTAATTTTATACATAGGGAAACTGAGGCTTAGAAAGGTTATGGGATCTGTTGAGGGTCACACTGTTTGAGTCACAGACTTTCCTAACTACAAATCCAGCATTCTTGCCACTATACCACAATACCCTCAAATAAGTAGACCCTAGAAAACAATGTAAATAATAATGATGATGATGATGATGATGTAAAGTGAAAACATTTTTTAAATGATTTTTAAATTAAAATGACCAAACAGTCCCAGAGAAGACATGAAAAAGTACACCTCCCTCCTTTCTCTATAAAAGCAGAGGTATATGGGTGTGGAATACTGCATAGACTAGGGACATGTTTGATATGCTGGTTACTTTGTTGTATTATTTTTTTCTTACTCTTTATGACCAGGGATTAGTATATCTCCTTAGAGGGGGGAGAGAAAGGAGAGATAGATTGGAAAATAAAGATGATTTTTAAAAATATCGATTTTTGAAATATTTTTTTTCAGGTTTAAGACTTAAGTATCTTTGTCACAAGAGAAAATAAAAACAAAAACAAAAGACTAGAGAGCCAGTGCTTCCTCAGCTCACTGGTCCAATTTCTTCATAGGGTTCATTGGAAACTGAATGTTGCAATCAGATATGGTTGATAAGTCAGTTTGTTCAGCTTAACTATTTCTCTTTGTTAGAAGGAAAAA
Organism: Macrotis lagotis; assembly: GCF_037893015.1. Taxonomy (NCBI): domain Eukaryota; kingdom Metazoa; phylum Chordata; class Mammalia; order Peramelemorphia; family Peramelidae; genus Macrotis; species Macrotis lagotis. Next base: position 613,090,778 of record NC_133658.1, read on the forward strand.
TTTCATTTAGGGATGGGAGGAAGTATTAGGAAATGACTATAAATAAGAAAATAAAAGTATCAATAATTTATTTTCAAAAGTTGCAATGGACAAATGCTCCTTTGCCTACTGGTCAAGTTTGACCCCAGATCTGTGTAGGGCAAAAGTAGTGAATATTTGTTCACTCCTTCCCTTTCCAAAGCACAAGCAGAAGCAAACAACTGGCTGGTCCTTTAATTTAAATCTTGATCTATCCTGAAAAGAACAAAGCAACCAAAGTTGTCAACAAATGCTTCTCTGGGTCTAAGTCACTACTAGAAAAACAGAAACAAATTAGATTGGAATTCAATCTGTTGCCTCAATGAGTTAGGCCCAAAATTTAGAATTCTAAATTTAAGAAATGTCTAAGTAGCAATCAGAAATATGAACATATAAGTAGGGGCTACACAGATACCACCACAGCATTAACAGCCACTGAGCCTAAGGGGGGCGGGGGGAGATATCAGACAGCAACTTAGAGAAAATATAGACACACACACACACACACACACACACACACACACACACACACACACATTAGAGACTTGTTCTAACACTGCCTTGGTTCTACAGCAACTATATCCTTTGGAATAGCATTCAAGAGAGCTTCACTTTAGAATAAATTTTGTAATGCACCAGAATTTTGCCAGCATATTGTTCCTGAGATCTATGCAACAAGTCTGTGATATGGTAGATGCTACTTATGAGATATTTCTGGTACTTTTTAATAAATGAGTTTCCTTGGATAAAATACAAGTTTCCATGGTATATTCAAAGATTTCAATTTTACATATTATCAAGAATATTTAAAGAGACATATTAAAATAGTCTGACAATTTTCTGCAAAATTTCCTTCTACTAGAATAATAAAAGGTATGATTCAAACAGAATCTTCAATAATTCAAAAAAGGTTAAATTAAAAGCCTAAAACCTATTCTTTAACAAAACTCAACCTCAAATAAGCTGATGTTAAAGAAGTCAATTAGTAAAGATAGTCATCTTTTACATGAATTCTTTCATGTTGCCCAACTCTGTAGCCTTACTTAATCAAGTATTTATTACTTTTAAGCTATACTAATTCCAACATTATTAAAAACAATATGCCTGGAGTGGAAAAACTTCACAATATAATACAACTCAGTTTCAAATGTAAACAAAACTTTTCCATTTATTTTAAAAATCACAATATCTTGCTTTATTTCAAAAGCAAGGCCATATTAGCATAAGCACAAAACTAATCAAAAAAATTAAATAACAACATGAATCTTCAAAATAAACAACCCTCAAGAGCTAGATGTCACAATATCCATTTTAAAGGAAAAATCAAACTGAAAGCTTAAATTACATAGAGCATTATGAGAAGTGACATCAAATCTAAATTAAAGGGAAAATGGTTATCTGTTCAAAGTACATCATTCTCATTTATCTTAATTTCATGGCAAGCATTAAAAGGTAACTTCTACCTACCTGAAGCTGTGCCACAGCATGGTGGTACCCACCATGCTGAAGAAAAGATGCTTGCAATCACATCAGGTGGAAAGAGTGTGACATTTCTCTGAATCTGAAGTAGATTTAATACTAATGCAAGGAACACTCCAATCAAAAACAAAACTATTCCACGAATCACCAAGTTCATACTCCGACTAGTTACAGAAGCAATGTAAGGCCCACACTTTGGAGGCACAGATGATGTCTCTCGCTCTGCCATGGTTTCATAAGTTCAATAACTTCAAACAATCACAGTAGTCAAAAGACTCTTCATCAGTACTTAATCTCATTTTAAATTAGAATCTACCAAAAGTCCTGCCAAAGAAAAAAAAGATAAAGGTGTAAAATCAGCATGAATTTGTTCAACTTTTTTACTAAATTTAAAATAATTCCTGAAAAAAAGTTACTTTTTAAAAGATATAAGGTAAATGATAATAAAAAATGATTATTCAGTTCTTTCAGTGTTGTCCAACTCTTTCTGATTCCATTAGGGGTTTCTTGGCAGAGATACTAAAGTAGTTAACTATTTCCTTCTCCAGATAATTTTATTGTTGAAGATCTGAGGCAAAAAAAAAATGACTTGTCTAGGTTAATTAACAGAGCTAATAAGTATATGAGGTCACATTTGAACTCAGGAAGATGAGTCTTCCTGATTCCTGGCTCGGCATTCTATCCAGTGCACCACCTAGTTGGCTAAAATGAAATTTAACTTAAAAAAAAATTAAATAGTCATAACCAGATTTATTTATTAGGAAAAAATGAGAAAATTATAACATTGGAGAATATGATAAAGGGTTAGAAACAACAGTGAAGGAAAATAAATATGTTGAACTTCTACTAGAGTATAAGTTCCTTTGAGCCAGAGTCTATCATTTCTAATTCTTTTGGTAAGCTGTGAGAAGTTAGTACATTCTAAGAATAAACTGTCTTTTACTTCCTTCCTTAGAAGGAAGAAACTTTTTTCTAGCAAAAGAAAAAGGTCTGTATTCAAATTACACCATGTGATTTTCTGTTGTAATTAATATGATTTGGAAACACAATGAATTCTGTAAAGTACAGGCTAACCTTAGTCACCAATACATACAGGACCTCATCAGCATGGAAGCTAACAGATGAGGATCGTAAAGAGACTATGGTCCAAGGATGTCAGTTTTTCCATTTATAAAAGAATAAAACCTTTTCATTCAATCATTTTCTCTTCATGTCAAATGTGTAAATAACTAAAATACATAAGCAAATAAATAATACCTGAAATTATAGAAAATTATTAATGCTTAATTTTATCCTCTTCAACCCTAAAGAAATCCTCAGATTAGTCAGATTTTAATTCCCCTTAAAAATCCAAATTCAATGGGCTGGCTAGGTGGCATAGTGGATAAAGCACCGGCCTTGGAGTCAGGAGTACCTGGGTTCAAATCCGGTCTCAGACACTTAATAATTACCTAGCTGTGTGGCCTTGGGCAAGCCACTTAACCCCATTTGCCTTGCAAAAAACCTAAAAAAAAAATCTAAATTCAAATGAAAATCTATGTTTATATATTTAAGAAAGGAAATATCTAAATCAAATCATAAAGTGCTTTCCCTCATTCTTTTCATTCACGTTTATCAATGATTAGAGGTGATTTTGTGGGGGAAATTGAAGCACGTCCAAGACATTTTAGAGTGGTATCAATCAATAAAAGAAAACAAAATGTGCATATTATAGATTAACGTATAATAAAGGTCTTTTCAACAGTAGCAAGTAACAGGTTGCTTTTTTTTCACCAGTTTTCTAGAACAAACCTAATGGACTAACTTTCAAATATAATCCAAACAGCTGTCTGAGAAGCTTCTGAAGAAATCACATAGCATTTTCTTATAGAATGATATAATTACCTTTTAAAGAATATTATCAACATGGCTACATGCAGCACTTCCAAGTTATAATACTGCCTTTCTTGATTTTGGAAAAAATACAGTACATGAGTTTTATGAAGGGTATAGGCATGCAAGCAAGACAATACCTGGTCCCAACTTATGAATAGAAGTGTTCTAAAAATTAATGCCTATGTTAGCAGTTTGGATGTCTGATTATATTTTCCTATAGAAATGTTATATATCATATATATACATATATATATATATGAGATAATAAATATATATCTATATGGCTAGGTAGTTATACCAGCAGTTAATCCATACTTTTGTACAGCTCAAACTAGACATAAACCAGATCATGTTTGATGAATAATGATGGACCTGGGGGCAGCTAGGTAAGGCAGTGGACAGAGCACCGGCCCTGGAGTCAGGAGGACCTGGATTCAAATTTGGCCTCTAAAACTTAATAACTACCTAGCTGTGTGACCTTGGGCAAGTCACTTAACCCCACTGCCTCAAATAAATAAAATAATAATAAAAGATGCACTTAGAAGCAGGAGAAGCTGAATTCAAATACTGCTCTGACACTTTGCAGCAAGCAAAGAGAACAGGCTAAGTAATTTCATTTTTCAGAGTTTCCTTTTCTCATTCATAAAATGGGAAATGAGGGCAACTTAAAAGCATTTTGTGAACTGTACAGAACCATATAAATGTTATTATCATTATTTGGAAAAATTATTTCATGAGGAAATGTGCTTCCCTCAAACTAGAGATGCCAGGAATGAAACCTCAGTTGGCCCAGCAGTGAGATGGGACAGGAGTTGGAGCCATTCTCTGTTAGAAGATCCAGGGAGAACTCTAGGACTGACTAAACAAGTACTAAAACATACATGTTTATGATATGTAAAATATTCATTAAGGTGGGAATTGTCTCCACGGAGCAGAATTTATTTTAACCATTTGTTTTATAGTTGCTCCAAATAAGTTAGTTGCCAAAAGCACTAGATATAATAATCTCAACTATACATTGCCACAGCATGGACCCCAAAATACCATATTAATTTGAATATAGTCCATATTCAATATTGTGCTCCTAAAATGAAATCTTTTGAAAAGGAAAAAAATAAATGTATACTGAAAAATAACAGTAATTATAAACTACATTCGAGTTTTATTCTTTCCTGATTCAAGGAGAAAACTAACCTATTTTCAAACTAATATAATTGATGGATAGATTTGTATGTATGATTGGATGTGTATATGCAAGTTTCATAGTTTAAGGTTGAAAAAAATTTGCGGATATAACTTTATATTTAGATTACTACAAGTACCCTCTAACTTTGAGTGGCTACCACGAAGTTTTTTGCTCTCTGCACTAAAGGGCTAAGAGAAACTCAAAATAATCTAAATCATTGATTTTCTATATGCATCTCTAAAAATGGAAACAAATGTTTTATGTTTGGCAATTCTAAGAAATTGACAGAATATAAACTAAAGTTTTAAAGTTATTTCAAGCTTGATGGCAGCAAAGTATTGTGGAAAGAGTTCTATCCACAGGGCATCGGCATACCAGCTTCACCACTGTGACCTTGGGGAACCTAAACAAAGGACATGGACTGGACAATCTCTAAGGTCTTTCAGTTCTAAATCTATGATCTTGTAGTCATCAGTTAGATGTTCTTAACCCCTTGTGTATCATGGAACCCCTTTGGCAAAATGATGAAATCTCTGGGCTTCTTCTCAGAGTAACATAGCTTAATGCATAAAGGCAATTATACTGAAATACAGTTATCACAAGTTCATGAAACCCACATTAAGAACTTTTAGAGCCTTATTACCTCTTAGCAACTTCCTAAATTGTTTACTTATGCTTTTCTACTGCTACTATTTATATAAGACTTATCTGCTGTATTTATATAATTCATTTAAATAACCTTTATAACCGACAAAATCCATTTGCTTCATGTAATAGCTTGAAAAAGGTCAGGGAAACTATATGAGACCATCTCTCTGAGTAGCAAAATAAAGATTCTATAAAATTAATCAGAAGGTTATAATGATTTTAAAGATGGAAGGAAATTCTTATGCATCTAACCCCAACTTGCTCATGTTAGAGATAAGGAAACTGAAGCCATGAAGTCAAACTTTGTAAAGAGAAAAACAAAACAAAAATCTGCTACACAGCCAAAGAATGTACCATCAAGCCTGGCCAACAACCTCAAAAACAAACTCTGTTGGTCACTAAGGAGATTGGGTAAAAGAATTTAGGTGGATCAAATGCTAATCCACCAACAGTATTAAGAAAGAAATGAAAATGAAAAAGAAAAAAGATTACAAAGGAAGGAAGGAAGGAAGGAGAAGAGAGAAAGGAAGGAAGAAGAGAGAAAGGATGAAGAGAAAATACAAAGTGCATTTCTAGTTACTGATTGTGGATTAAGAGTAAGATTTCATATACAAATAGGTAATATATATGGAATAACAAATTGTGGTTCATAGAATCACAGAAATAAAGCTTGAAGGGTCAAGTGACCATTTCATCTAACCCCCCTGATTTTATATGAGGAAAGTAAGATTTGGAGTTAAGCAACCTGCAAAGGTCACACAGGTAGTAACTGTTCATGTCCTAGGTTCTGAGTTCTACTTCCAAAGAAGTCACTATAAATTGTAATTAATTTTGCAATCTATAGGATTGTACATCTAGAGCTTTTTCCCTACAAGTGGGGGAGAAATGAAATGACATTCCCAAGATTACCCAGGTAAATATAAGGATCACAGGTAGAATTTGAACCCTGAGCCTGACTCCAGATTCAGGATTCTTTCCATTGTTCCATACTATCTTCTGGACTTGATTAGTAAATCACTTAAAGGGGATGACTATAACAAAGAGATCAAACTTCCCTATGCTCTATGTTCAAATGATTACTGAAGACCCTATACTATGTGTATTTACTAAAAAGACCTGTATTCAGGGTTTTCTGACAGAGAAGCTAAAAATTAATGAAGTCAAATTACTACCTCACTTCTCTTTCATATGGTTAATCACAGCAATGCTTTCTTAATTAGGACTGTATTTATTACGAAAATAGTACTAACATTACCATTAAACTAATTCAGCAAGTCTGATGAACCAAGCAGGTTAACTCTTCCTAAATTAAAACAAATTCAATTCAGAAGGTACCTAAGCGGGATTAAAAACTTAAACTAAACACAATAAGGAAAAAGATATGAAACATAAAACTGGAAAAATAGCTTACTGTTGTCCACTCACATTAAAATCTACTGTCTCTCAGATGCAAATATACATAGTCAGAAACCAGTAAGACTTTCTCATTCCATTATTGTTTTTCAATGCCAAATGTCATCAACTTTTAAGAAAGGAGAGAAGAGAGAAACAGAAAATTCAAAGAGAACAACAACATTAACATGTAAGTATCTTTTCAAAAGACAACATTGCACCCTTTATGTTCGATGAAGATATCTACAAAAGCTACAGCTATCTTATTCTGGAAATCTCCCTCCTTTCAGACATGAGTCATGATCCAGACACTTTACTCTAGATATACTCTATAAACAACTCTGACAGGAAATGCTGCTGGAAAAAATGAAAAGAACGGGAGGAGTAAAAGTGAAGGGAAAGCAAATGAATTAATATCTGATTTTGCCCTTCTTTGATCCCTATCAGTCTCCTCTCAACTCTTTTTTTGCCCAATGGTTTATCACTCAAACCGAAGACTGAAATAATACTCTAATTACTCCGTGACCTAGTTCTCTCAATTAAAAAAGAAGAGAGAGAGAGAGAACATTTTCGTTTACAATTCTGAACTCATCCTTTCCCCAAATTTCAGTAGCTCTGGAATCTGCAAGAATGCACAGGGGAAGCCCTCCCCTACCCCCTCCCCTTTCTGGCAGGGTACACCTCAGAAACATTTCTTTAGAAAATAAGTAACCGCTTCGATTGTTTCACGGCTTCCTAAAGCTTTTTTTTTAGGAAAAACTACTATTTCCAGCACTAGGTTCCCACGCTCCAACAGTGGCAAACAACATAGTATCCCCCGAAGTCCGTCGTTCTCCACGGCTTGCCCCCGCGCCCAGGCACCAACACTGCTCAGGACCCAAAGCCGATGCCCCTGGGCCTCTGCGCCCGCCGGGCTGCCCATGCCCTTCCCTGGCACCCAGGCGGGTGGCCCCTGCTTCCGCGCGCTTCTGGAGCCTTCGGTCCCCGCACTGCCCATCCCGGGCACAGGCTGGCCCGGCGCATCAAGCTCCGCTGCCCGCCCCAGCCCCCACGGGCCCAAGCCAGCCTCCGGGGCTCGCAGCCCCCCGTCCCGCCTCCCCGCTCCTCTCCAGGCCCCTGCGAGCCGGACCCCGCGGCGCGGGGCTCTGCGCCGGGGCCTCCCACGAGCTGACGCGTCGCTAGGGGGTCCCGCGGCAAGGGGCGGCCCTCTCCTCAAGCCGGGCCCTTCCGCGCCCCGCGCCGCCGCCGCCGCCAGGGCATCCCCCACCCCTCCCCGCCCCCAATAACTCACCTCAGCTTCCGCCATCTTCCCCAGCCGGCCCCCCCCCACCCACCATCGCCACTACCAGCCGCCACTCCCACCCGCCGGGCTCCCCTGAGCTCCGCCCCCTTCTCCCTCGAGCGCCTGCGCAGCCGCGGAGACTCGGAGAAGAGCGGCTTCCGGCGGGCGGGCGGGCGCGCGCTAAGACTTGGAAGCCGAGGCTTATGAGTCCCAGCAGCGCACTTCCGGTCCCTGCGGAGCCGCCCCGCCGGGGTTCCGGGGACTGCTCGCCGTGGGCGGGCGGGAGGCGGACGTGCGCACGCACACGCTCGCGGGGCCGCGCCGAGGCCGACGTGGCCGCGGAGGCGGAGGCGGCGGCGGAGGCGTCTGTTCCCCAGGCAGGAGGACGGCCGCGGCGCTCACGCTCCCGTCCGCCGAGGTGTTGGAGCCCTACCCCCTCCCTTCATGGAGGCGGAAGAGAGCTGGACCATGTGAGGCCGCGTCCTGCGCCCCTTCAGTCAATCAAATAAGCAATCCACCTGCTGTTTACTGCCGGGGCAGCGTGAAGTGTGACCCCGGGCCTGGCAACCCCGAATTGTGTCGCTTCTTAAGTGTAAATGGGGAGAAGGAAATGGCAAACCACCCCCGAATCCCTGCAAGAAAACCCCTCAACTGAACACTCTGCATGCCCCCTGAGCTTCAGCGCCCCGGGAAATGGGCTTCTGCTGGGAAAGCCTTTATCCAAGACTTTTATCTTCTTGTTTGTTTTTTGCAAGTAACTTGCCCAAGATCACTCAACTAGTTAATTATTAATAATCCGAGGTCAAATTTGAATTCTGGTCCTCCTGACTAATTACTGAGGCACCCAGCTGATCCCTAGTTTGTTTGATTTTTTTAAGAGACTGCCTTGCACAAAGTTCAGTTTCTACCACCTTAGAACCATAAAAGTGAACAGGAAGGAACCAAAGATCTAGAAACCTGGGATCTAGAAATATAGGATCATTAGAATATTAGAGGCTGAAGCTGTTCTTGCGGTTAGCCAATGCCACGCCGTATTTGTTAGTGTGAATATTAAGTATACATCTATGTATATATGTATATTAAGTATATATTATATATAATAATAATATTAAAAGATCAAATGATTTGCCAAAGGTCAAGCAAGCTGTTGGTACATAACATAGCCTTGAGATAGCTGGTTTCCTGATTCCAGATGTTCTTTTCAGGCTGCCTCTCTTTATTTTCCTTTGACAGTATGTTTGAAAGTATTCTCAAGTCCCTTGGTGTGGTTTCATTTCTGAACAAGACTATCGTATCACCTCCTCGAGGATAGGATTTATACACTATATCTTTCATAATTCCCCAAAATGCATAAAACAGTGCAGAACGATATAGTAGACAAAGCATCTGAATTAAGCTGATCCTGGGTTGGAATTTTGACTTTACCATATTACCTCATGAGCAAATCTTGGTTCTCTCTCTCTAGTCATCTGTAAAAATGAAGAAGTTAAACTAGATATCTGAAAGATCTTCCAGCTCTAAATCTATGTTGCTATAAATGCTACTTAAAGTCCAGGCATCACAGAATCTAATTTATAAATTTTATTATACTTATTTTATTTACTTTATTATTTTATTATACTTATTTTATTATGCTTTATTATACAATACTTAAGTCCTTTGATATTCAGATGTTCAAGCTCCTGTTGTAACTAAAGTGAGTTCTATTATATCTAATCATGTCACTGGGAATAACTAAAGAGTATCCTGAAGAATTCTTAATCTTTTAAAAAACAAGAGAAGCTCCCATTATGGAATTTATAGATTTACCAAGCAAACTAACACATTATCTTTTTATTGAGACTACCTTTAGAATGTATCTAAAGGATGTAAACTATGCTGAACCTAGAAGTTATATTTTTGCTAGAATTTTGTACAATTTCTAATCAGTTGATTGGGAGGGATAAGAGGAGAAAGAAGAATCAGTAGAATAGATTTTCATGTTTTGAGGCTTAATCTGGACAATCTTTTCTGAAAGTTAAGTCAGTGCTCAACACACTGTAGTTTAACATATATTTATGTTGACCCTTGCTTTCTCTATTTTTTTATTCTTATGTAACTATTTCTTTTTATAGCAAACTAGTGAATGAGAACTGTGTGAATATATTAGGCCAGATAGGGTAATCCTAAAAAAATAATAAAATGTTTTAAAATAATCTCATTAAGAATACATAAATAACATGCATACAAAGACAACTGTTCCTTCCTCTCCTTCCCTACCACCATTGCCTTAACCAAGGCTTTCATACACCTTGATAGGGCCTTTGGTATCTTTTTTTTTTTAGTTTTTTTGCAAGGCAAATGGGATTAAGTGGCTTGCCCAAGACCACACAGCTAGGTAATTTATTAGGTGTCTGAGACCAGATTTGAACCCAGGTACTCCTGACTCCAGGGCCCGTGGGCCACCTAGCCGCCCCAAGGGCCTTTGGTATCTTAATGAAAACCAGTAGACAATGTAACTTCTCCATAGTAATGATTCCTTGTGTTTCATTTATTATATTCTATGGTGATTGGACATTGAAATGAGAAAAATCACTAGAGTTAATTTCTAAAACCAAATCAACATTTTAGGAAATAGAACTATTCTAAGTAATCTATTTAATATCTATATATATATATATCTATCCATATATGTATATATATATTATATATACATATATATATATCTGTATCTATATATATATATCTATCTATATATCTATCTATCTATCTATATATATATATATATATATATATATGTAATCTAATTTAAGTAATCTATAATTTTGGTAGGGTAAATCCTGGATTACATGTTAGGAAGACTAGATTTTAAACCAGGCTCTGTGAATGACAAACTCTATGACCCCCAGACAAAGTCATTTAACTTCTTTGGGCCTCATCTTTCCCCTACCACTCAGCAGACCAAAACAGAACTCATTTCCCCCTCAAACCCTCTCTTCCCAACATCCTTTTTATTAACAAAGCCACCACTGATTAAAAAGAAATATTAGGGAAACATATATCTGGTCTTTCCTGTAATATTAAGGAACTATCTGTGCTTGCCTGGCATTTTCTGTAGGCCTCTGACTTACTCCCCATTGTTCAGTCTAACCCTCTTCTGAAATATAAATTCCCTAAGACAATAGGAAGCAAATTAAACCCCTTACCCCTTATCCTTCCTCTACCTGTCTGGCACATAGGTTTTCAATGTGGCTTTGCCTGACTCTAGTAGGTCACCTCTCCCTGACTCTTCCTAGTACAGGAGTAGGCTCCCTCTAAAAGTGCGCTTGCCCTCTTCCATGATGGATCCATGTTAATCTTAACCCAGCCATCCATCTTGTCACTATTCCCTCTCTCACTTTTCCCCTTCTTAACTGTCTTTGATGTTCTCACCAGCCCAGCTTGTGGTTATTTTCTTCTTTGCTCAAACTTTACTATCTTCTTAAAAACTCACTCTTTTCACCTTGCAGCCTCCCTAAAGAACTTTTGTGAATTAATTTGCAATACTTTACAGTAATTTGTGAATTAAAATTTATGCCTTTTCTTAACCTTCTGAGTCAGAGAGCCTTGTGACTTCTTCACTGATAAATATATACCTACTGATCCTTGCAAGGCCCTAGCCAAAGCAATTCTTCACCATCATCCTCTTAGTCACTCTTATCCTTACTCTCTCCAAATATACTATCCTGTTACCAAATATTGCCACTTCTACTTTAAAGCATCTCTTAAATACTTCACTCAGGTAACTGCAACTTTACTCTAATCCTTTACACCTCTGACCTTTTTATTATGATAATCTACTAATCCAACTCCCTGCATCTTCATTCTCTTTCCAATCTCTCTTAATTCATTTGCCAAGGTAATTTTTCTAAATTGAAGGCTTCATCCTTTCAGCTCCTCCATTCCTTCCTCTTCAAACATAAACCAAACTATTACTTTCAGAATTCCTCTGTTTGGCATTTAAAGGTCTTCAAAACTTATCTTCTTTCCTCCTTTCAGTCTACACACACAATATTTCAGCAACAATGATCTTGCATTTCCTGCTAGAACAAATTGCTGCATCTCTTTTCTTCTTGCCTTTTTACTTGCTATCTTCTACTTCTGAAATGCTTTGCCACCTGGTTCTCAGTCTTTTAAATTTCCCACTTCAAAATTCAACTAAAATTCTCACCTGTTCAAGAAGGCTTTTCTGAAGTAGAGGAAATGTTAAAATATATTCTATAATTAATGTTTCCTTTGTACTGGTCATACATCTTACTTTAACACTGACCACCCCCCCTCCCTCCCACCCCATCCCCATCTCCCCATCAATCTCATGGTCTAAGGTTTAAGATGAGGTCAATGAATTTATAGTAAAGTTCTTTGCCCCTTCCTGTCAAGGATCAGGTAAATCCCTGCCCCCAGGCAAAAGGAAAGCCCCTATGGACAAACTGATGGATCTCTACCCTAACCTGGAAGGACTAAGTCTTTGAGTTAACATCCCTAATCCATTTATCTTAAGTATCTCATCTTCCTGCCCTTTTGAAAACTCACTTCTTAGTTAAGTTGCTTGTCTTCCTTTGGGAGATCAGTCCATTCTGGGGGAGTGTGATCCCTCAAATGATTTCTCACACCCCATGCCCTTCTTTACTATTTATTCCCTGATTGCTTGTCTTCTTTTAGGAAGCTAGCTCTGAGGGAGCATTATCCCCCAAACTCTCATGCCCCATATGCTTCCTTATTGCTGTCCTCTCATGACAGCTGCTGTTGTTGCTCATCTTTCTTTCCCTTAGTTTCTTCTAATCACAGCAATACTTAAACAAACCTAAAATTTCCTAAACTTTCTCTAAAATTTCTTCTGGGTCAGAGTTCATCTTTTACATGAATTCTTTCATGTTGCCCAACTCTTTAGCCTGCTCAACAGCACATGTGTAAATAATATCACACTGCCTACCATTTTCAGAAAGGGGGAGAGAAGGGAAGGAGAAAAATGTGGAATTCAGAATCTTGTAAAACTGAATGTTAATATTTTCACAATATGTTAACTGGGGAAAAGAATGAAATACTATTTATTATAACCATTATAAAACTTGTAAAAAAATGGTTGATGGTAAAATAAGAAAAATCAGCAGAATTTAAAGAAACTATCAACAACAAAAGCAGAAAAATTTTCAAACTAAAGAATACAACTAAACATGAACTAAGGCTGCAGGAGATATGACCTCTAGAGGGAATTATCTTCAGGGAAAAGGGATAGACACAAGATGGAAAAAGTAGTTGATGATTTTTAGAAATGCTTAGCCTGTGGATTAATATTAATAGTTTTAGAACTCCACCCCACCCAGGTCCTTTTTGTTTTTCATTTGAAAATAGAAAGGGTCAAGAGAAACTTATTTCAAAAATACTTATTTCAAAAATAATGTAATAATAGTAATAATAATAATAGTAATAATTCTGTGCGAGGCTATTGTAACATTTTAAATTCAAACAAAAATTCAACTAGCAACTTGAAGGAGAGCAGCTTTAAATTAGAGGTACAGAATTATAGATAGCAGTAGTGTGTAACTAAATTCATGTTTTCATTTGCAGTCTTTTTATATGGGGAATGTTTTATGTGTGGAAAGTGGTGTTTAAACAGTAAATACTAAAGAAAACTGTCTTGCAAAAAAAGCTTAGAGGTGTTAAAAATAAATATTCTCATTGCAAATATGTATCTTTAATCAAAACACATCTGTATTTGTCATGTTTATAAAAAATATTGTCTCATTCTCAAAACTCTGAGCTCTGAATCCATCTTTCAGTCAGTAGTTTATAATTATATTAGATTATAATACAGAAAATTGATTAGAGAATTATGAATGTAGCAGAAACAAAATCTGTAATCTTAAATGCTGTTAAATTTTGTTAAATGGATAGAGGTTCCCTGCTCTTGAGATGCAAATTGACTCTCATTGTTTCATTGTTTAATATAAAATTTGTATCCTGACCTCATTTACAAACTTCCCCCCACCTTCTTCAACCCTCTACCTCGGGGTAAGGGAATTACATGAACTGAACCTCCCATTTGAGTATGGCCCACCCCTCTTTCTGGCAGTCACTTCTGCTTGACTGTTCTTTATCTCTGTCTCTCTTTACCTCTCTCTCTCTCTCTCTCTCTCTCTCTCTCTCTCTCTCTCTCTCTCTCTCTCTCTCTCTCTCCCCCTATAGGCCTATATTCATTCTGTCTTAAGTGTTTCTGACCCTTCAGGAGGAGAAATTTTTAACCTATTTACTTTGTTATATATAATAAAATCCTGCTTTAAAACAACAGCAGCAAAAACAACTTTTAAAAACTACTTTTAAAATTCTGTCACTGCACACAGCAGTTCAGTGATACAGACCTGCAGATGAAACAGATTGAGTGGATGCTCATACCTCAGTAGTTCACACTCTGGAAACAGCATGCTCACACAGTCAGTTCTGTTTAAAAGGGCCCTTGGAAAATTAAGGATATCATCTTCCCTAGTATAAAATGAAATCCAAAACCTTCAGATTCGAATACTCCCTGAGCAAATTGCTCTATCCAGTCAAGAGTCTCCAGAGCAAGCAGCAACCAAGTGTGGATTTTGGAAGGAATAGAAAGTGGTTCTCTTCCACCCTTTTGGATTTATACTAGATGGGAGAGGGGTGGGGGAGATGTTATTTATTTGTAAGGGGAGGAACAAATGTTAAAGATGGGTGGAAAGAGTATATAGGGTGTCTTTCTTAAAAGAGGGGCACAGGAACAACAGATCATGGTAACCCAGAACAGTGAGTGTCTATTATTTGACACAAGTGGGAGGTCAGACTAGAACAGGAACTGAATGCTTCAATTAAGTTTTAAGAATTTATTTCAATGGTGAATAAAAAATTTCACTTTTCCTGTAATAAAATCCTGATCAGTTTTAACATCCCAGACAGCATACGAATTCCTTCACCTTTTCAGTAGATTTAAATCTTCTGTCTTCATTCTCTAAATCTGTAATAATAGGCAACAGTCACATGTTCCATCATTAATTCTCTGGAATCACAGTTGTTTATTACAATAAGAATTCATAATCCTTTCAGTGTTGTTACCTTTTACTATATTGCTGTCATATAAACGGTTCTGCTCACTTCACTTGGTATCAGATCATACAAATCTCCCCAGGTTTCTCTGAAATCATCCCCTTCATTATCTGTTAAAATAGTATTTCATTGCATTTATATACTTTAACTTGTTTATCAATTCCCCAATTTATGAGTCCCCCCTTCAAATTGCCAACTCTAAAAAGCCATTAATATTTTTATAAAGAGTTAATATTTCACTTAGGACTCTATCTCTTCCTTAATCTATCCTTCTTATTCACCTCTCTACTTCTCCCCTTTCTGTTCTGTTCCTTGTTGAATGTCAATACTTATTCTTCCCTCCTTTAACCAAGGTTAAATTGTCACCTGTTCCCACTCTACCTCCTTTTCACTTGATAAATGTCTACTTGTGCACCCTAATTTTATGAGAGCTTTTTCCCTAATCTTCCTTTCTCTTCCCTCTTCCAAGGATATCCCTTTTCTCCTCTGTTTTTGTTATTCTCTTAAGATTAAGACAAAACAGAACCACTCTTAGGATGAGTCTATTTAAACTACTTCAATGATTCCTACCCATCCCAGTACATGGACATTTGCCCAGTATTAAAATTTATTTATTTTCATGTATATGTATATTTCCAAGTTACCGAGTTTCCCTCCACCCTCCCTTCCCAACTCCCTCCACTCAGATGGGAACAGTCAGGTTAGCATTTTATACACATATTTTGTTAAACATATTTACAAATTAGTAATTTTGGCATGAGATATTAGGATTAAGAAAAGAGATATATAAGAGATAATTTTTATAAAGTGTTCATCAGATTCAGTAGGGGTGTTTTATTTCCTGTATGTTTTGTTTTGTTTTGTTTTCTTTTTCTTCCTCTGATTGGGGATAATATAGACCATTACCAATCTAATACAGTTGTCCTAGCTCTCTAGACTGTCAAGAGGGATTGTTTCCATCAAGATTCCATCATCTCATAATGTTATTGATGTGCACATCAATGTGTACATCCCTTCGCTCAGCATTAGATCCCGTAAGTCATTCCATGCTCCTCTAGAATACAGCCATTTATTGTTTCTTATAGAACAATAATATTCCATAGTATTCATGTACCATCACTGTTTAGCCATTCCCCAATTGATGGGCATCCCCTCAATTTCCAATTCTTTGCCGCTATAAAAAGGGGCTGCTCTGAATATTTTGGAACCCATAGGACTTTTTCCATTTTTTTGCAGTTTCTTCTGGATATAGTCCTAGAATTGGAATTGTTAGGTCATAGGGTATGAACAGTTTTATTGCTCTTTGGGCATAGTTCCATATTGCTCTCCAGAAAGGTTGGATCTGTTCACAACTCCACCAGCAATGCATCAATGTCCCAATCCTCCTACAACCTTTCCAACATTGATCATCTTCCCTTTTTCTCATGTGGGCTAATCTAATAAGTGTGAGATGATACCTCATTTTTGTTTTAATTTGCACTTATCTAATAAAGATTTGGAGCATTTTTTCATATGCTTATATATAGCTTTAATTTCTTCATTTGAAAACTGTCATATCCTTTGACCATTTATCAATTGGGGAATGACTTGTGACCTTATAAATTTGATGCAATTCTCTATATATTTTAGAAATGAGATCATTATCAGAACTTGTTGGGAAGATTGTTTCCCAGATTTCTGCTTTTCTTCTAATTTCGACAGCATTGCTTTTATTAGCGCAAACCCTTTTTTAATTTAATATAGTCAAAATCATTCATTTTGCAGTTTATAATGTACTCTAATTCCTGTTTGGTCATAAATTTAACCCCTTTTCCATAGATAAGATAAATAGAATATTTTTGATCTCTTAATTTATCTATGATATAATTCTTTATGTCTAAATCCCATACCCATTTTGACCTTATTTTGGTATAGGGTGTGAGATGTGGATCTGTGCCTAGCTTTTGCCATACTTTTTTTCCAGTTTTGCCAACAATTTTTGTCAAATACTGAGTTGTTATCCCAGAGGCTGATGTCTTTGGATGTGTCAAATAGTAGATTGCTGTAGTTTACTACATTTTCTTTTAAAACTATCCTAATCCATTGATCCATTTACTCTATTTTTTAACCAGTACCAGGCAGTTTTAATGACTCCTGCTTTAGTATAATTTTAGATCTGGTAGAGCTAGGCCACCTTCCTTTACATTTTTTTTCCATCAGTTCTCTTGGTCTTTTGTTATTCCAGATGAATTTTGTTACTACTTTTTCTGGCTTGGTAAAGTATTTATTTGGTAATTTGATTAGTATGGCACTGAATAAATAATTTAATTTGGGCAGAATTGTCATTTTTATTATATTAGCTTGACCTAACCATGAGCATTTGACATTTTTCCAGTTATTTAGAACTGATTTTATTTGGGTGAGGAGAGCTTGTATACATTTATACAATTTCTGAGTTTGTCTTGGGAGGTAGATTCCCAAATATTTAATGTTATCTACAGTTATTTAAAATGGAATTTCTCTACCTCATTCTTGGGCTTTGTATGTATATATATATATATATATATATATATATATATACACACACACACACACACACACACACACACACACACACACACACACACATATATACACACATATGTTGATGATTTGTGTGGGTTTGTTTTATATCCTGCTACTTTGCTGAATAGGTTGTTTCAAGTAGTTGGGGGTTTTTTTGTTTTGTTTTGTTTTGTTTTAGTTTTTGCAAGGCAATGGGGTTAAGTAGCTTGGCCAAGTCCACTCAAGGAATTTTTAGACGATTTTCTCGGGTTCTCTAGATATACCATTATATCATCTGCAAAGAGTGAAAAGTTTTGCTTCCTCACCTGTTCTGATTCCTTCAATTTCTTTTTACTTTTATTGTTACCACTAGCATTTCTAATACTATATTGAATATTAATTGCAAGATTGGGCATCCTCGTTTCATCTCTGAATTTATTGAAAATGTTCCAAATTTATTCCCATCAAATATAATATTTGTTGATAGTTATAGATAGATACTATTTATTATTTTAAGGAAAACTCCATTTATTCCCATAC
Source organism: Macrotis lagotis (assembly GCF_037893015.1). Taxonomy (NCBI): domain Eukaryota; kingdom Metazoa; phylum Chordata; class Mammalia; order Peramelemorphia; family Peramelidae; genus Macrotis; species Macrotis lagotis. The sequence goes on from NC_133658.1 coordinate 613,108,804, forward strand.
TTTCTAGTGTTTTTAATAAGAATGGATGTTGTATATTATACAGACTTTTTCAGTTTCTATTCACATGATCATATGGTTTCTATTGGTTTTACTGTTGATATATTTAATTATGTTGCTATTTTTCTAACGTTGAACCATCCCTGCCTGCCTGATATAAATCCATCAAGATCATGGTGCATTATCCTGGTAATAACTTACTGTAGTCTCATTGCTAAAATTTTATTTAAAATTTTTGCATCAATATTCATTAGGGAAGCAGTTGGGGGCGCAGCTAGGTGGTGCAGTAATAGAGCACTGACCCAGGAGTACCTGAGTTCAAATCTGTTCTCAGACACTTAATAATTGCCTAACTGTGTAACCTTGGGTAAATCACTTATCCTCATTGCCTTAAATAAAATTTTTAAAAAATATTCATGAGGGATATTGGTCTATAATTTTCTTTGTCTATTTTGGTTCTTCCCAGTTTAGGTATCAGCACCGTGTTAGTATCATAAAAGGAGTTTGGTAGAACTCCTTCTTCTCCTATTTTTAAAATTAGTTTATGTAGAATAGAAATTGTTTCTTAAATGTTTCGTAGAATAAAGGAGTTTATTGATGGTTTCTAAAATTTCTTTTTATGAAAGAGGGTTAAGTAATTTATTTCCTCTTCTGTTAATCTGGGCAGTTTGTATTTTTTGTAAATATTCATCCATTTCACTCAAGTTGTTCAATTTATTGGCATACAGTATGGCAAAGTAGCTCTGAATTATCTCTTTAATTTTCTCCTCATTGGTGGTTAGTTCACCCTTTTCATTTTTGATACTGATTATTTGGTTATCTTTTCTCTCTTTTTTTTAAATCAGAGGTTTGTATATTTTATTGACTTTTTCATAAAACCTACTCTGATTTATTTATGAGATCAGTGGGTTTTTTGCTTTCTATTTTATTAATCTCTCTCTCTCTTGATTTTCAGAATTTCTAGTTTGGGATTTAATTGGGGCTGTTTAATTTGGGTTTTTTTTCTTAGCTTTTTTAGTTGCATACCCAATTCATTGATCTCCTCTTTATTTTATTCATACAAGCAGTTAGAGATAAAAAAATTTCCCATCAAAACTACCTTGGCTGCATCCCATAAATTTTGGTATGATGTCTCATCATTATCATTTTCTTGGATATAATTATTAATAATTTCTATTATTTGCTGTTTGATCCACCCATTATTTAAGATAAAGGTCTTTAATTTCCAAATAGTTCTTGGTTTATCTTTCACTGATGTAATTTTTATTTCATCATGATCTGAGAAGTGTGTATCTATTATTTCTGCCTTTCTGCATTTGATTTTAACATTTTTGTGCCCTAGAACATGGTCAGTTTTGGTGAAGGTGCCATGTTCTGCCGAGAAAAAGGTATATTCTTTTCTGCCCCCCATTAAGTTTTCTCCAGAGGTTGATTATATCTAAGTTTTCTAAGATTTCATTCACCTTTAATTTCCTTCTTGTTTAATTTCTTGTTAGGTTGATCTAGTTATGAGAGAGTGAGGTTGAGGTCTCCCATTATTAAAGTTTTGCTATTTCTCCTTGTAATTCATTAAACTTTTCCTCTAGGAATCTGGAAGCAATCCCACTAGGTGCATACATGTTTATTATTGATAGAGCTTTATTTCCAATGGTGCCTATTAAGAAGATATAGTTTCCTTCCTTATCCCTTTTAATGAGATTTATTTTTGCTTTTACTTTGTCTGAGATTAGAATTGCTTTTTTTTTAACTTCAGCTGAGGCATAATATATTTTGTTCCAACCTTTTACCTTTATCCTGTGTGTATCTCTCTGCTTCAAATGTGTTTCTTGAAAACAACATATTGTAGGATTCTGGTTTTTATTCCATTCTATCCATTTCCATCTTATGGGACAGTTCATCCCATTCACATTTACAGTTAAGATTACTAATTCTGGGGCAGCTAGGTGTGAAGAGGATAGAGCACCAACCCTGGAGTCAGGAGGACCTGAGTTCAAATATAGCCTCAGAAACTTAATACTTGCCTAGTCGTGTGACCTTGGGCAAGTCAGTTAACCCCACTGCCTTACCAAAAAAGGATTACTAATTCTGTATTTCCCTCTATGCTATGCTATCTTTCTCCATTTATATTTATCTCTTTCCTTTTCTCTTATTCTCCTCACCAAAATTTTACTCTTTCCCCTTTGATTTATCTTTTAAAATGTTAAATTTCAATTTATTTTCATTTATACCTTTCTTCCCTTTTATTATTCCCTTCTTCCCTCATCTTCCCCTTTCCCAGTCACCCTCCCCCTTCCCTGAATATTGTTATATTTTTAAACACAAGTGGGAATGTATCTTATTCCCTCACTGGGCTAATTCTATTGAATAGACTTTATACAGCATTCACATTCTTCCTTCTTTCTCTCTAAAATTATAAATCTTTGTGCTTCTTCCCTTGGTGCTCTAATATTCTTATTCAGGTATCAACAATTACAGTTCTTGATTGCTTGATAAACTCCTATAATTATCTAGATATCATCACCTTGTTTACTTGGTTGTTTGATAAGCAGCATTAACTCAAATTGTATCAAATAATAATTATAATAATTTTTTTACTTTACCCCTTTTCAAGTATCTTTCAAGTACACATGGTCCTCTTCACAAGCCAAAGTATCCTCCAAAGCCATATCATTTCTTGAACTATTTGTGCCCCTCCCCCTTTTCTTTCCCACCTTACTTTCCCCCCCTTCCACTCGAGGTACTTAACACCTTAAACCTCTTTAAGTGAACCAAGGCCCTTTGTCTCTCTCATTTTACCCCCACCCCCATCCATCCAGGGTACTTAACCCCTTGTTAAGTGAAGCATCCTGACCTAATTAATTGAAAGTATCTTGAAAATCTCTAAGTTTTTGGAGGCTCTGGAAGTCTAACTGGGAACTTTACAAATGATTGTAAGTAATAAAGACAGTTTATGATGCCTTCATTAGACAAAGCGCTTAGTACTTTGTGATTAAAGTCATCCAGAGTATGATGAGATACTTAAGTTAAAGTTGACACTCCTGCTTTTTTTTCAGGGCTTTTTAATGTCAAACATAGTGATGTGATCTTGGATCTCTTCAATTCAGAGACAAGACCCAATTAAACCTATATCCCTTAGGTTCATTCTCTTCAATTATATTCCACTCTTTAATTATCTTTAGACAAGTAAAGTTCTAATGAGCTAAAATTATTATAGCTTCCTTTTTAGGGACCAACATTTGTTTAAAACAGTTTTGTTTTATCAGTCCCCTTTTTCAATTGCCTTTTTTTTTGGTAACTCTTCAGATATGTACATGGCAATTGAATTCTCTGTTCATTCTGGTCTTTGTGACAGGAAATTCTGGAAGTCCTGTATTTCATTGAACATCCATCTTTTCCCCTGACAATTTATGCTGGATTTTTCAGGGTAGTACATTCTGGGTTGTAATCTTAGGTCCTTAGCTCTCCGAAATATGTTATTCCAGTTCTTCCCATCCTTCAATGTTGAGGCTGATAGCTCCTGGTTAGTCTGATTGTGTTCCCTTTGTATTTGCATTGTTTTCTTTTTATTGTTTGCCATATTCTCTCTTTAATTTGAGGGTTCTAGAATTTGGCTATTATAGCCCTTGGAGTTTTTATCCTGGGGTCTCTTTCTGGAGGGGTTCTGTAGATTCTTTCAATTGGTATATTGTAATCCTGTTCTAGTAGATTGGGGCAGTTTCCCCTTGTAATTTCCTGCATGTTTTCCAGGTTCTTCTGTTGGACCAGGCTTTCTAGTAGTCCAATGATTCATAGATTGTCTTTCCTGGATCTGTTTCCCAGGTCATTCATTTCCCCTAGAAAGTACTTTACATTTTCTTCAATTTTTTTTCAGCCTTTTTATTTTGTTTGATGGAATCTTGTAGTCTTGTAGATTCATTGGTTTCTAACTGTTCAATTATAGTTTTTAGGATTTTATTTTCTTCAATTACCTTTTGTGTTTCCTTTGTAAAGGTATGGAATACTCTGGTCAACTTTTCACAATTTTCCTACATGATTTTTATTTCTTTTTTCCAATTTTCTTCTTCCTCTCTTGTTTGGGTTTTCAATTCTTTTTTAAGCTCTTTGATGAGCTTTTGTATTTGAGTCAAATTTATAGACTGTTTTGACACCTATTAGTGATGTTTCACAGCTTTCTTCTTCAGACATGGCATTGCTGTCATCTTTATTTGTGAAGTATTTTTCTATAGTGACTGTTCTTTTAGCTTTTTTTGCTCATCTTTGTTGTTGTCGTTCTGTTCCTGGGGTATATAGAGTATAGATACAAGCTTTTATTTTGTGGGGTGGGGGGGGTCTGATCCCTGGCTTGTTGTTGCCACAGATGTTGCCTATGCAGTCCTCCTTTTTCCCTCCTTTATGTCCAGGTTCTTACTTAACAGAGGATTGTTCCTAACCCAATCCTGTCTTTTATCCTGGTGTTTTCAGGGTTCAGACTTTGTTTGGGGTTGGAATACTCCCTGCTGGCTCGCTATCCAGCTGCTGAGACCTCTGTTATTATTAAGCTATCAGGACCTGGTTTGAACTGTGGCTAAAAGCCTCCTCCTGGCTTTCCCTGCTCTCCTGTCTCCTGGATTTTCTTCCTCTTTTCCCCCTCAAAGAGACAGACCTTCACTGAAGATCCTCCATGATGCCTGCAGTTGAAAATTTCTTTGAATCTTCTCTTTTTCTTGGTGGGATCTGTAGTGTGAATGATAGAGCAGAGACTTCATATCTCTGATAGGGAAAGACTCCAGGAACTTGTTAGGTTCATGCAGCCATCTTGGCTCTGCCCTGGAAATCCCTCAATTCTATTTTTTTTAGGTTTTTGCAAGGCAGATGGGGTTAAGTGGCTTGCCCAAGGCCACACAGCTAGGTAATTATTAAGTGTCTGAGACCGAATTTGAACCCAGGTACCCCTGACTCCAGAGCCGGTGCTTTGTCCACTTTGCCACCTAGCCACACCCCCCCAAATTCTATTTCAATGAATCATCTCCCTATATTAGAATGTAAACAGTTTATCCTTGTTTAGTCAATCATCTTTGTCCTTTCAGTTTCACCATTTTATGTTTCCTTTGACCCCTGTGCTTGAGCTTCACAATTACTACAAAGCTCTCCTGGGTTTTTTAAAATCAGGAATGATAGGAAGTGCTCTTTTTCATTAAAAGTCCATTTCCCCCCATTGTATTATATTTAATTTTGCTGGATAAATTGCTTTGGATTGGAAGTCTATATCCTTTGCCTTTATCCTAAGGGTCTTACCCTCCTTCCAGTTTTTCTCCTTTTTTTTTTTTTGGAAGTGGTTATTCATGGTCCTTTTACTTCATCTCTCTCTTAGCTAACCTAAATGACTGAATGGATATTGCCTTAATTAAACTGAGGATTCAATCTGATGCATTTTCTAGATCTTTTTGAAGGAGTTGTAGCCTGGAACTCAGCTAAATGGATTTTTTTTGTTGCCATAGATCTTGATTCCATCTCCCCCTTTCATCTTTTAGCTACCTAGTTGTTTATATTCTTTCTCACCAGTTAAAATGATTGCTCCTTGAGGGCAATACTAGACTTTTTCCTTTCTTTATATCCCCAGTACTTATCACAGTACCTGGCACAAAGATTCGCGATAAATATGATTAATAAAATGTTTGTTGATATGCAAGGTCTTTTCCACCTCTAAAATACCATGGTTCAATCAGTGCCTACCAGAGGAAGAAAAATTTTGTTTGTTCTCTTATCATCATTATATTGTGATGATTATCTCCAACTAAAGGAACTAACAGGGTAATCAAAATAAATTTCTTTACTTAATTTAAACACTGATTTAGTTTACTTTACACACTCTGGTGAGACATTATTAGACCTGAGTCAATAATAGCTCAAAGTTTCATGACTAAACTTGGTTCTAAGTTTCCTAGAACATTCAATTAAGGAACTTTAAGAAAATAAAATGCTATTGAAATTTTAGGGGTTTTTTTTGCAAGGCAAATGGGATTAATTGGCTTGTCCAAGGCCACACAGGTAATTATTAAGTGTCTGAGACCGGATTTGAACCCAGGTACTCCTGACTCCAGAGCTCGTGTTTTATCCACTGTGCCACCTAGCCACCCTTATATTGAAATTTTAAAATAATTTTTATTCTAAATATGTACTAAGGTCCTAAATTATGCTAATTTTAACCTAACAACACCAAGAAAATACAGATGCTCCATCAACCAGCACCATACCAACCATCACGTACAGCCAGTGGAGAAATTTTGAGTACTATGGATAAGTTCATTTACCTTGGCAGTATACTTTCCAGGGATGTACACAAAGATTGACACATGCATTGCCAGAATTACTTTAGTGTTTGGGAGGATCCAAAGGAAGTATGGGAAAGCAGAGGCACTGCACTGATTACCAAACTGAAGATCTACAGAGCTGTTGTGCTGACCACAATGTTGTATGCCTCTGAAACCTGTACAGTAAATCAGCGCCATATCAGGAAAGGGAATCATTTCTATTTAAACTGTCTTAGAAAGATTCTGAAGATCACCTGGCAAGATAAGATACTAGTCATAAAACCCTTTCTTGAACTAAACTGCCAACCACTCAAACTCTACTATAGTGTGCACAACTCCAGATGGACTGGTCATATTTTTTGAATGCTAAGTTATTTTATGGAGAACTTATACAAGGCAAGTACTCCCTCAGTGGTCAGAAAAAGAGATATAAGGACACTCTTAATATCTCTCTTAAGAACTTGGTAATTGTGTGACATGGGAGACACTGCCAAGGACCACCCAGCACAGCATATCCTCATCAGAGATGGTACTGTGCTATATGAGCAAAGCTCAAAGGAAATGTGAGATGCACAAATTTAGAGTCCACCCCAAATGTTTACATGACCCATTTGGGCCCAAATTCTGGTAGAGAATTTCAAGCTTATATTGGTCTGATCAGCCTCAGTAGGACATACTTAACTCTGACATTTTGGACTTAGAAAATGAAGGACAGCAACCAGGGTGATGGAGAATCAGTTGCACAAAAGCAAACATTCCAACATAGGAATAGAGCAGAAGAGAACAGACGTGTGTTTAATAGGATGAAACATCTGTGAACATGTTTTCTTAAGTATGGCTTAATTTATAATTATTTGTAATTGTTTTTTAATAGCACTGAAACTTTTCCAGGTATTTGATATATTGCTAAGTCATTCCCTCAGCTGGTCTGTGACCATTCCTGTCTTAAAATCTTTTTACTTTCTCCATTGCCTAGCACAGTGCTTTGCATACATTGGGCACTTAATAAACGTTTTATAAATAAAGTCTTTTTTATTTAAATACTTTAATGGATGTGTGATCTCATCAATTTGATGACTCCTATCCTATCAGCCTCAGATAACCTCCATTCCTATCTTTGTAATCCTATGGAATTCTTGTTCACATCCTTCTTTAAATTCATCATAAAAGATAAAGCCAACACAATAGAAGTCTTTCTCTAAGCCTCTAGAGGTTCATGTGAAAGGATAACAACACATGGATCTCATCAAATATCTCACTGAAGACCTCCTCAGTGAAATCTGTGACCATTCAATATAACTATCCACAGACAGGGAGAATAGTAAATGAAGAATATATATAAATAAATAAATATATATATATATATATATATATATATATATATATATATATATATATATATATATATATATGGTTTGATGGGCATCTCATTGAGTTAATCCATCAGCACCTATATCTTGAGTAAGTCTTAGAAGGAAAGAATTACTTGGGCTTAGAATGGCTAGAAAGAGAATGTGATCAATGACATTTGGAAATTTACCATAGTGCTATCAATGATTAAAAGCTGCTTTCTTCTTAGAGACCTTATTTTCAGTCCTATTATCCCAGTGATGCCATAATAATATGAGTCATATAGCACTATGTTCTCCAAAGAATCAAAATGCTGACTTGTTCAACAGCAATGGAGAGATATGTTGGTAGGTATAAATATGATTCAACACATTATTAGCAATGAATTTCAGGTAAGAAGTCATATAAACAAACCTTCTAGAATTATATGATGAGAAAAGGAGGTGATCATGTAACAATAGGGAATGTTATGGACATTCTAAATCTTTGAATGATTGAAAACATGATACAGTAATTTAAATGTTAGTATAAAGAAAATATGTTGCAAGAGAACCATATAATACATCCTTAAACCTAATGCAAATCATTTGGATTATTCATTATTTTTGAACTATTACAAACTCTAGCAGGTTCTATCCGATTGGCATTTATGCCTGCTCATATCCAAAACAAATCAATCTCACTATGTTTTGAGTGGTTCATCATCCAGTTGGCTGAAAGATAACTGTCTTGCCATAGCAACTTTCAAAGGACATTTGCTAAATTATAGAATAGTAGTAATCTGTATCCTTAGAAAGGGTATCTAAAATGAAATCACTGAAATATTTGAGTCTATATCTTTTCATTAATGCAAGTAATAAAAGATGAATATGTATGCATATATATTTATGTATTTATATATACATACAAATATTCATCTGTAGACAAAGGTGAATAAAAAGGAATAATGTTAAAAAATCAAGAATCAGAAATACCTTAAGATGGTTTCTTTAATTATTACAATTATGGTTCCTGACACTGTGACTTCATAGTTTTCATAGTCAGAGTAATAGTATATATGCAGTGAAGAAAGTATCACAGACCAAGATCAGAAAATTGCTTTTATTTAAAATGCCATGCCAAGCATTTTCACTATCTCCAAGAGCATTCAACCCACACCAGACTTTAAATAAATTTTCTAAAAGCACTGGCAAATTAGCACTCCACTTAACATGAGGGGGCTTTGCTTTAAATCTCAGCTTTGACACTAAGTAATATTAGGTTAGTCACTTTAACTTTGCAGAGCCTTTGTTTCTTTGTTGTAAAATGAAGATAGTGCTTGAAAATTATGTTATAAGAATGTTATGAAAAAAACACCCTAATAATCTTAAAATATCATATCAATATAAATTGCTAGGAAAAAAAGGAGTATTGAACCATTACCTCATCAAATTAGTAAGTTCTTTTGCAGTGCTAGAGGCAGAATTCAGTAATATAATGAAACATAATAACTTAGTCCTTTTAATTTGGGCTATCCCTATCAGTACAAGGGCATAGGTAACCTATTTCTTTCTTCTGACTACCTGGCCAAGGTTCTAATGCCAAAACCTGAGCAGAGTATGAGCAAAAGGAAATACAACTTCCTTTCTTTCACTTCTCCTTTATCAGTTAAATCAAGGGAACTGGTGAGAATCCCAATTAAGATTTTTCCACCTAAAAAAAAATCAGAATCACTTTTGTGATATACCATCAATTGTTTTTGTGTTGCATTCTGGGGTGTGTGTGTGTGTGTCTGGGTGTGTGTCTGGGTGTGTGGCTTGGTGTCTGTGTGTGTTTACTAAATTATAGACTTCTGGAGGCAAAGTATAGGTTTTAGCTAACTTTCTTTCACACTAGAAAATAGTAAATTTTTCCACTACATAATTTCACTTTCCTTTGGATATTGGAACTTGAATCTCAAAGACTGAGTAAAATGGGAAAGAATAAAATATAATCATATACCCAAAAGATGCAGGTATAGAGAAAAGCTGAGTGATTTAGTGGCAAGAGTCCTGAATATAAAGTCCAAAAATCTGGTTTAAATCACACTTAGTTTGTGGTTTCACTTTTCAAGGCTTCAAATTCTTTTCTATAAAAATAAGAGGATATCTGACTAGTGAATCTATGAACTAGGAATATTCATGGAACAAAGTAGCATTTTCTTGTTGCTGATTTATCTCCCCTATGAGGATATGTGTTTTTTGGAATATTCTTTATATATTCTATTTTATGTTATGCTTTTATATACATATTATCTCTTCTACATCACAAGTCTTTTGCAGTTGTAGAGACGTTGTCTTACTTATCTTTGCTTCTAAATGCTTAATGAATGGAACAGAATTTGCTGAATTTTAGTTAGCAATAATAGAGATTTACTGTGGGCCAAAGTAGACTGCCATATATTGTCAACAAAAATTTACAGGAGAAGTGATTTAAAGAAGGAAATGGCAATTCAATATCTTTACCAAGAAAAGGAAGTCATGGAATAGAGTCAGACAGGTTGACAGAATATGAACAGATTGAAATCTGGATCATTGGAGGCAGTTTTAACATACATGAGATTCCAGATTCAGCAAAGCATTAAGAAACAAGGTTGTAAAATCTCCATAGATCAAAAAAATAGCATTTTAAAACTTTTGGAATATTGAAGGGAAACTTCTAATATATTAGCTTAACAGTTGCTTAAGCTAAAATTCTTTGTTCATTTAAACAATTGACTCAGTCTTCATACATTTGCTTATGAAGTACCTGGAATATTCTATTTGGGATCTTCATTTAGTCCATTTACTCTAAGGACAATAGGGTTTGCCAAAACTTCCAAGGTAATTCCAATTACTTTATAAAATAGTTACTTTTCATCTTGGAACTGAAATGAACCATTGAACTCCTTTCCTATAGGATATTGAACAGACTGTAAGGTATTTAGATATTTTGTGCAACTGCTGATTTTATTTCAAACCTGTATTAGTTAAATCATAGACAAGTCTAAAGTTTCATGGGATAAAAGGGATAAAAAGAGGAATTCTAACAGAGAAGCACCTTTAGAATGGTGTAGATAATGTCAATTCATTCCTTTCCCTGAGTTTTTGTAACATGGCTCAGTTGTAGTTCTTTTTCATATATCTTCATCTCCTTAGAAGATCTTTATGTCCCATTCCCTCTAATCTGGACATTTGCTTTCTTTCTTTTTTTCTTTCTAGATTCTCTCTCATCAATTTCTATGGATTTAACTATCAACTTTATACAGATACCTCCTGAATCTATATATTCAGCCCTCAACTCTTTCCTGAAGTCCAATCTTATGAGCAATATCCAAATTAAGATGACCCACAAGTCCCTTAAACCAAACACATTTAAAACATAACTTACCTTTCACATTTTGTAGCTGTTACCCTTGCTCAGGTGTTTCAATTGTGACTGACTCTTCATGATTCCATTTGGATTTTTCTTGGTAAAGATATTGAATTGCCATTTCCTTCTCCAGCTCCTTTTACAGATGAGAAAACTAAAGCTAATGGACTTACCAAGGGACACCAACCTGTAAGTGTCTGAGGCTGGATTTGAACTTAGGTCTTCCTGACTCTAAGGTCCAGTGCCCTAAATCCACCCTGTTGCTTAACTTCCCTACTTCTAGCAAGGATACCACCACCCTTTCAGTCACTCAGACAATCTCTGAGAAGCTTCAGTTCTTAACTCTTGCTCACCTGCCATAACCATTCATTTGTCATGTCTTGTCAATACTACCTCCTTGATATTTCTAAAATTCATCCCTTCTCTCTGTTCTTACCACAATTACTCTAGATCTTCATCACTAAAGATTCCTCCTATATGGTCTCCCTATGTCTATTCTTTCCCCATTTCTAATCCATTCTACAGAAAAAAGCTGCCAAATTGATATTCCTTAAGCACAAGTCTGAGCTTTTCACTCCTCTTCTCAACATGCTTAAATGTGTTCTTATTGCTTTTATGATAAATTACAAATGTTTTGCTTGATCTCAAAAGTCTTCACAATCTGATTCTAGTTGATTGTTATTCCCTCTCACTATATTCTATGCACTAGGCAAATTGATCTATTTGCTGTTGGTTGTATATGACATATCTCTTGACTCCATGGCTTTGCACACCACATTGCCTGGAATGCTTACTTTCACCTCTATTTTTTGGAGCCCTTAACTCCTTTTGAGATTTCTTCAAGAGACATTTCATGATTCCTCCAACTGGATCCAATTATCTAAATCACTATGTATTTATTTTGTATAAAGCCTGTATTTATTTAACTGGAAAAGTGTTGTTCCTATGAACAGTTAAGTACTTAATAAATTTATCACAACTTAATATAACTTCTTACTTACATTTTTGCATTCTGAACAACCAGCAAACTACCTAACACAAAAAAGATAGTTAATAAATGTTTGTTGATTGATTGATGTATAACTTCTTCTCAATTAATACCATTAAGATGATTGTTAGAAAGGAAATGTCACCCAGTCTATATTTTTCAGTTCAGTTCATTTACTCAGATTGCTTTTTACCACTTACCACTAATTAGTACAATATGTTGCATCCTAAGTCTACCCAACATAGGTCTCTATTGTTGCTAACCAACAAGCAACAAATTAAATTAAATTCAACAGTCATTTAGAACTAAGAGACAGGATAAAAACTCACATTTTCTTGGGGTAGTCACAATATTGCTTATTTAAAGACCCATGGTCTGTCCTCAAATATGTGGAATGTCAATGTCAGGCACCATTGATTTTGTGCATTCTGACCCTAAGATTATCTAGCAAGCATAATAATCCTTTTGTTAGTTAGAGTGTCCTTCCTTTGAACTTGAATAATACTCAGTAACTTCTCCTATGACATCACTTAGTACTTTTCATAATGTGTAAGCACATAGTATCTTCCATGCTAGATGAATTTTTCAAGAACAATGACTATATAGTCTTCATATGCCCCTCCCCCAAAGTACCTAAAGTAAATCCTTGCCCAGTTCTAGATATTCAGTAAATATTGGTTGAGTCGATTTATACAAATAAGAAACATGGGGAATTTAGGGCCGCATGAGGTAGGGGTATGTGTGGGAGGAATCTCTACTATCTATAAGCTCTATCAAGAGCATTAATTAGTTATTGACTGACACTGCCTCCAAGACTGCTAGGTGATGCAGGGATAGAGAGCTGAGCCTGAAGTTAAGAAAGACCTGAGTTCAAATCAGACTTCAGATACTGATTAACTGTATAACCCTGGGCAAATCCCTTAACTTTTGCTGTCTCAGTAGCTTCAGCTCTAAAATGGGGATTGTAATAGTTACAGAATTGCTGTAACAACAAATGAGATCATGTCTGGAAATTGTTTAGCTTAGCCCCTGCCATACAGTAAGCAGTTATTAAAGCTTTGTTCTCTCCCTCTCTTCCCAAAGCACCATCACTCAGGGAGCTATGTTTTGTACTTTCCCAAATAATATCCTCCCCTCCCCTCCCCAACACAGTGGATTTGCACTGGAATTATGACTGGTTGTTTTTTAGTGTGAGTACAACAAAAGATTTATGGACTTGCCTTTATAATACTTCATTAGCTTGAAAAAAGGATCCTGAATGTGTGCTAGCCAGGTAGCTTATGAAACTGAGGTTGGGTTGTCCAGTAACTCAAGATATATTTTTATTAGAATGTAAGCTCTCTGAAGGCAGGGACCTTACTTTTTGCCTTTCTTTGTAACCCAGCACTTAATTTAGAACCTGGCTCACAGTAAACACAATAAATGAATATTGTCTGACTTAGCATTATCCCTTCTTAATCACTTAACAACAATGAATTAAAAAATGAACCTATCATTCTTTAAAAGATCTTAAAAGTTTAACTTCAACAAACTTAAGAAGTATATACACTGTATATCCACTATATTCTCCCTCTCCCAATTGGTCCTTCATGACTCAGACCCAAAAGAAGCCCACCAGGCTTTTATTACTGCTTTTTGGCCATATAACTAAAAAACAAAGGTTGAGAACTGAACTTCTTCAAGCTACAGAATCTGCCACTTTGAAAGGAAGAAGGAGAATGGAATTCTGTCTTTGCAGGTGATGATCTTGATTTAATATCTTGTGATCTGACAATTGTACATGTTTAGATGAAGCAATAGAGGAAGAGAACAGAAGATATAAAAGGAAAGTATATGAAGTCAAATAAATGATTCCTGAAAAGTTTGATGACAATAGGCAACAACCAAAAAAGTAAGTCAAAACAATTTCATTTTGGATGAATAAGTAAATGCAAAATACAAGTGGAAGAAAAAGTCAATGAAGTTTAAAACATGGTGAGGGAATGCTTACTCACTAAACTATTTGTCAATAGGGCAATGGTAAAAAATAGAGGTTAAGATAGCTATCAGTTGTTACAAGGACATGCAATTTGAGGTAAAAAAAATTACAGTTCCTTAAGGCAGTTACTTTAGCATAACTTCATCAATTATTGCTCTTTGTAATTTCAGAATGTGAATATTTTCACCTCTCTTTGAGCTAAATGAGTGTATAAAAATGATTTTTGTAATCCTTCTGGCTCTCCTTAAAGCAGTTTACCATTGTAACAACTGTTGGTAGTTTCTTTTACAATCCTTGTACTCTCAGTGAATGTTTTTTTTTAAGATTGATTGGAGTACTAGAGAAATCTTTGATTTATTACCAATATATCTATCCAGATAGATACAGAGAAGCAGTGTATTTGGTCTGATAGTAAATTAAGGATAATTTCCTCCAGTGAAATCAGCAATAGTATTCTTTTATATAAACTGAGTGTCAGTCCTTGATGATATCATCATCATCATCATCATCATCATCATCATCATCATCATCATCACAAGTACCATCAAATAATTATTGAGTACCCAATAAGTATATGGTATTCCAGAAGTCAAGTCTGTAAGGAATATAGTGTTTTGGAAAATCAAATTTTTTTGAAGTTAATAAGTTGCTAAAAAGGGACCTATCAAATGAGTTTTCAGCAGTAATTGAAAATTATATGAAGTGGTAAAAACAATATCCTAACTTTTCAAATCCATATTTTTCCTAATTTTTCTTGAAAGATATTCAATCCATTCTCAAGTCTAGTTTGGTTCAGTGATCTAAAGACTCAGATTATTGACAATTCTTACTAGTTGCTTGAATATAAAACAGCCAACAGCAGCTCCAGGTACTTTTTAGTGTTGGCAAATCACCAGGACAACTAAGAGGCTGGGAACTTCTCTTAGCTGAATCAGCTCTCAGTGTTTTTGGTCCATATGCTTGTTGAATATACTTCCTGAGTCATCACTAGGCAAATCTCCTTTTGTTATATGTTGAATGATCTACAAGTATCTTGTTTCATTCAAATTCCAAACATAAATTGCCAGGGATTGACCCGAGTCAAGCCTACTCCAAAATACAAAGACAGCTTGTAAATGTGATTTCATAGAAAATAAGGAAGATTTGGTTATAATACTGATGAAAATAAAATTTTCAATAGATTTTCCAGAAACTGCTTCTAATTTTAGAAAATTTGACTTGGAAATACTAAATTAGCTTTCAAAAAGAATCTAGAACTGAGAAGAATCATTTATATTTTAATGTTTTCTCAGGGAAATCTACAGATGTTTAATAAACCCAGAAAACATAATTAAGTACCTTGACTTAAATAAACTCCATTCTTTTGCTCTAGAGAAATATAGTGAATCACATCTTAAATTAGGTAATCAAATATAACTTTATTTAGGAAGACAGTAACATTTTAGAACTGAAGCCACTGTGTTAAAAACACTATATTATTTTCCTTTAAAAAAGATCATTAGAGGTTTCATCTTGTTCAAATCAACAAGTGCTTATTTAAACATTTATTAAATATCTATTTATAAGTTATGGCATTAAAACTGGGAACTCAAAGACAAAAAATGAAGAAGCTCCTTCTCTGTAAGAACTCACATCATACTGAGAGACTATAGACTCTCAAATGGATGTAGTCTCATTAATTTGGATATTCCCTCTAAAATGCAATTCATTCATGCTTGCCCATTGCATGTAACTAATTTTTGTCTAAGTTCACAGGATATGAGGTGGGAGAAGGATGGAGAAGCAGACAATGGCAGGGATGCCCAGTATGCTAGGAGTCTTTAATTTTTCACAAAATATTTCTAGTACTAAGGATGTCCATTAGTTTATATCTAGCTCTTGCCACAAAATCAGACCATGTTTTTTGTTTGTTGGTTTGTTTGGTGTTAATACATTTCACTGGTGATATCTTTTATTCTGATATTCCCTATATAAAGTCCTCTTCTTATGCCTCATTATGGTATGGAGATAACTGTGAATTCTCAAAAGCTATGTCACATGAGCATTAGCTCTGACAAGTTTTAGCGAACTGGAAAGAATGTGAATAAAAAGCAGATGACAGACTTTTTTAGGGGGAGGATCAACTCTGCTAAGTATATAAAAGCTCATCACCACTAAGTTGGCTATTTAATGATGAATTCTTGGACCATGGCAACCCATGAAACAACACAAACACAAGTAAATATATTTTCATTGGAAGGGAAGAGAGCATTATCACTCAGAGGATCAGAAAAAAAAAAGGTTTCCTGGGAGATGGCATCTGAGTTAAGCATTGAAGGAAAGTGGATATTTTAAGAGACAGAAGCAAGGAAGATGTTCATGTATTCTCAGAATGAGAAGACATCTCTTCTTTGAATCAATCTATGTAAAGAACATTAATTAAAGATCCAATATTTAACTGTCACTGATAGGTACTAGAAATAAAACTATAAAAGTGAACTAGTTTTTACCTTTAAGAATCTTATCTTTTACTTTGGGGGATATAAAAACTTTACAGATGAATAAGTATAGGATTATACAAAATAAATTCAAAATGATTTGGGGAATGGGTAAACTGCCCACTTTGGGACAATGCACCCTTCATGCTGAGCAGAGCTCTATTTTAGTTTTTACTTATTTATTTTGTTTTAAATTTTCCCCCTAGCTACCTGCAAAAGCAAATTTAAAATTTACTTCCAAAACCTTGAATTCCAAATTCTCTTCCTTCTTCCCACCCCATTCCCTCTCACTGAGAAAGCAAGTTACTTGGTGTAGGCTACTACAATACAATAGTCATGTTGTAAAAAATAATATAACCTCCTTCTCAAAGAAAAAGAAACCTCAAAATAAAATGAAAAAAAGTATATTTCAGTCTGTTTTGAGATATGATCAGCTCTGTTTTTGGAGATAGATAGCATTTTTTATTATATCAGAGAAATCGCTTCAATATTTTTTCCCACAATTGCTATTGCTAGCTGTGTTCCTCCTCCCACATTTATTCTATTCTCTCTTTCCTTTCACCCTGTCCTTCCTCAAAAGTGTGTTGCATCTGACTACCCTCTCTCCCATCTTCCCTATCTTCTATCACCTACACCCCTCCCCTTCCCCTATTCCCTTTTCCCCATCCCTTTCTCTTCTCTTTTCCTCTACAATAACATAGATTTCTATACTCAAGTGAGCATGTTTTATTCACTCCCTGAATCAATTTCTTTTTTTTTAGGTTTTTTCAAGGCAAATGGGGTTAAGTGGCTTGCCCAAGGCCACACAGCTAGGTAATTATTAAGTGTCTGAGACTGGATTTGAACCCAGGTACTCCTGACTCCAGGGCCAGTGCTTTATCCACTACACTACCTAGCCGCCCCTCTCTGAGTCAATTTCAATGAGAGTAAGGCTACTCACTCCCCCTCACCTTCCCCCTCTTCCACTCCACTGTAAAAGCTTTTTCTTGCTTCTTTCATGTGAAATAACTTACCCCATTCTATCTCTCCTTTCGCTATCTCCCAGTACATTCGTTTCTTGCCCATTAACTCATCTTTTTAGTACATTAGATCTTCAAATTCAATTCCCTGTCATGCCATGTCTTTACATGTGCCTTCTAACTGTCAAAAGAGAAGGTTCCTATGAGTTATCAATATCATCATCCTATGCAGGAATACAAACAGTTCAACATCATTAAGTCCCTCATAATTTGCTCTCCCCATCTACCCTCTCTATGCTTCATCTGAATTCTGTTCTTTGAAGATCAAACTTTTTTGCTCAGTTCTGGTTGTTTCATCAGGAAAGTTTGAAAATCCCCTATTTCACTGAATGTCTATATTTCCCCTGAAAGAGTATATTCAGTTTTTCAGGGTAGTTGATTTTTGGTTGTAATCCAAGCTCTTTTGCCTTCCAGAATATCATATTCAAAGCCCTACAAGCCCTCAATTGAAAAATATGCTAAATCTTGTGTTATCCTGACTACAGCTCTCCGAAATTTGAATTGTTTCTTTCTGGCTGCTTGTAATAGTTTCACCTTGACTTGGGAATTCTGAAATTTGACTATAATATTACTGGCAGTTTTCATTTTGGCATCTTTCAGGAGGTGATCAGAAGATTCTTTGAATTTCTATTTTATCCTCTACTTCTAGGATATCAAGGCAGTTTCCCTGGAGAATTTCTTGAAAAAATGACATTTTGGCTCTTTTTTTTTGGTCATGATTTTTATGTAGTCCATTAATTTTTAAATTATCCATCCTGGATCTATTTTCCAGGCCAGTTTTTTTAGGGGGCTAAATTTCATATTTTCTTCTATTTTTTCAATCATTAGGTTTTATATTATTGTTTCTTGATTTCTCACAAGGTCATCAGCTTATCTTAGGTCCATTCTATGTTTTAAGGTATTATTTTCTTCAGAGAGCTTTTATATCTTTTTTTCCATCTGACCAATTCTGCTTTTTAAGGCATTCTTCCTTCTCCTCACTGATCTTTTGGACGACTTTTTCCATTTGACCTAAACTGGTTTTTAGATGTTATTTTCTTCAGTATTTTTTGTATCTCCTTGACTAAGCTACTTGGTTTTCATAATTTTACTACATCTTTTGCATTTCTCTTCCCAGTTTTTTCTCTAAATCCTTTACTTAATTTTTAAAATTTTTTTGTGCTCTGAAACCTGAAACCAATTCGTATTTTTCTTGGAGACTTTGGATACAGAAACTGTACTTTCATTGTGTTCTGAGTGTGTATTTTAATACGCTATAGGACCAAAGTAATTGTCTTAGGGTGAATTTTTTTCTTCTGTTGTTTACTCATTTTCCCAGTCTTTGATGTGATTTTAACTCTTTGTGAAGGTGGGACTCTGCTTCTAGCATGGAGGACACACTGTTCCAATCCTTTGAGGGGTTCTGCAGATGTTTTCAGGACCACCCTCTAGGGACTTGCAAGTTCTCAATTCTTCCAAGGTCTGTGCTCTGGTCTGTGATGACCACAAGCTCTTCTTTCTATCCTGGATCTGTAAGGAAGTTCACTGCTCTGCTATAGGCAGTGAGTTCTGTTTTGCTTCTGCTTTTCTTTCTGAGACTGGGGTCCTAGTCTGTGACCTGTATCTGTGTATGGTGAAACAACAGAGTCCTGCCTCAGGAGTAGTAAAGAGACCTTTGAAATTTCCCCTGATTCCCTAACTATCCCTGGGCTGAGCACTCTGGAAGCAGCTGCCAAGTGGCTCCCCAGGCCTACTCCTAATCTTGGAGTCAGGTCTGTGCCTGCACTGGACTGACCTCTACTCTCACTCTGGTTCAGCAGAATTTTCCTGTTGCCCTTCCCAATTGTCCTTGGAAATCCCTGGGCTGAGAGGTTGAACTTGCTCCCACTGCCATGATCTGGGCTATGCTGCAGGCCCTTCCTAACTCTGGTGTAATAGACCTTTCCTGTGAATCTTTCAAGTTGTCTTGGTCTGAAAATTTTTTCACTCTGTCTTTTTTTTATGAGCTCTGCCACTCCCGAAATTTGATTAGAGTCATTATTTAAAAGTATTTGGAGTGGTTTGGGGGAGAATTTTGGGGAGGCCCTGCCTTTACTCTGTCATCCTGGCTCTGCCCTCTGCAGAACCTTATTTTACAGACAGTTAAAAGTCAAAAAATAGACTAGGAAAATGAACAAGCGAAAGTTACTATGGTGATATACAGGAGAAGTAACAAAGTCAAAGTTCCTGCATTCAAAGTTTCCACGAAAAATATGAATTGGTTTCAGTCAATGGAAAAGTTCAAAAAGAATTTTGAGACAACAATAAAAAACCCCTCCAGAATCTGATAAAAACTTTATAAAAATTATCTCTTATGTATCTTTTTCCCTTAATCCTAATGCATCATACTGAAAATGACTAATCTTAATAAACACATTTATCAAAAATATGTATGTACAATGTTAACCTGACTGTTTGCCACTAAGGGGAGGCAGGTGGGAAGGGAGGGTGAAAGGGAATTTTGTTACTTAAAAAGATATATATGCATATATATGAATGGTGAAAAAATCTTCATCTCCTCTCAGCAGTACAGAGAGCTAGGACAATTGTCTTAGACTGGCTATGGACAACGTTATCCCCATCCAGAGGAAGAAAAACAAAACGCAAAAATAATAACCGTTTAGAATCTGATGAACACTTTATAAAAATGATCTTTCTATATCTCTTTCCCTTAATCCTAATTCCTCATTCTGAAAAAAAACTAATTTGTAAACATATTTATCAAAAATATGTATGTACAATGCTAACCTGACTGTTCACCACCGAAGGGAGGGGAGTGAGAAAGGAGGGCAGAAGGTAATTTTTGTACTTAAAAATATACATGTGTGTATGAATGAAAATAAACAAATAAAAAAGGAAAATAAAGATTAAAAAAGAAAAAAGAAAAACTTTCATAACATGTATTTGGAAAAATAAAATATAAGTAAAAAGTGTCTTGAAAATCAAGTAAGAGAAGTAGAGGAAAATGTGGGAAGGTTAATGAGAGTGATGCAAGAAAATCATTAAAAATTAGTATAGGAAACACAAAAAATTACTGAGTAAATAATACCTTAAAAATAGACTAAGTCAAATGAAAAATGAGGTACAAAAAATCAGTGAGGAAAAGAATACCTTAAAAAAGCAGAACTGGTCAAAGGGACAAAAAGGGACACAAAAATTCAATGAAGAAAAAAACTCTTTAAATAGTAGAAGTGAATAAATGAAAATGGAGGTACAAAAATTCACTGAAAAAATAATTTCTTAAAAATTAGAATTGAGAGGCAGCGAGGTGGCACAGTGGATAGAGTACTGCCCCTGGAGTCATGAGTAACTGAGTTCAAATCTGGCCTCAAACACTTAATAATTACCTAGCTATGTGGCCTTGGCCAAGCCACTTAACCACATTGCCTTGCAAAAACCTAAAAAAAAATTAGAATTGAACAGTTGAAAACTATTGACTTTATGAGAAATCAAGAAACAATTCATAAAACCAAAAAAAAAAGAAAAACAGTAGACATCATGAAATATCTCACTGGAAAAGTAACTGACCTGGAAAACAGATCTTGGAAAGATAATTTAAAAATTATTGGACTGGGCGGCTAGGTGGCACAGTGGATAAAGCACAGGCCCTGGAGTCAGGAGTACCTGGGTTCAAATCCGGTCTCAGACACTTAATAATTACCTAGCTGTGTGGCCTTGGGCAAGCCACTTAACCCCATCTGCTTTGCAAAAGCCTAAAAAAAATTTATTGCACTGCTGTGCTTTCCCATGTATAAGGCGCACCTTAATTTTGGGGCATCTTTTGGGCAAGTCTGGTACATAGATACATGCTTAGTCCATTCGGTTTCATGAACCTGAAGCACTAATTGTATCCTCTTTTTAAACCAGTAACTTCTTTTTCATCAGCAATTCTTCTTGCCTCATGTTGAACCATCTTTGTGGACACAGGAATTCCAATGGCCCTTTATTCTTCAATCTATATATATATATATTTTTTTTGCAAGGCAATGGGGTTAAGTGGCTTGCCCAAGGCCACACAGCTAGGTACTTATTAAGTGTCTGAGACCGGATTTGAACCCAAGTCCTCCTGACTCCAGGGCCGGTGCTTTATCCACTGCGCCACCTAGCTGCCCCCCAATCTATATTTTCAATTCCCTCTCTATGAGGTTATTTTTCTCAATTGCTTCTCATGGCCTTCTGCCATGGCTTTTTCAGTAGGGTTTCTTCTTCCTGTAGCCAGTTTCAGATTGTTTTCTCAGTTGAAGAAGAACCAAACTGATGTAGCAGCACAATTTCCATTCACTTTTTCAAACTGGCTCACTTTTAACTTGAATTCAGCACTGTACAAAAATCTTTTATGAGCTATTTCTGGGCAGAATGTGGCAAAATGTTACCTAATCTACTGGTAACAAATGCAAAACATTGAAGGCAAAGACAACAAATGTGAAAAAGCAAGAAATGCAAGTAAAAAATCTGCAACCACTAAATAAGATGTTCCCAGTTTTTAGACCCCAAATTTTTCAAAAAAAGGGTATATCTTATAAATGAGAAAAATACAGTACCTGAAATCCATAATTTTTTAAAAAAAGAAAGCCTAGGTATCATCTTTCAGGAAATTATCAAGGAAAATTGCCCTGATTCTGGTATTCTAGAACAAGAGGGCAAAATAGAAATTGGAACAAATCCACTGATCACTTCCTAAAAGAGATCCCAAAACAAACAAAAAAAAAATCTCAGGAATATTATGGCCAAATTTCAGAGCACCCAGGTCAAGGAGAAAATATTGCAAGCAAATATTGCAATTCATTCAGAAAGAAACAATCCAAGCATCATGGAATCCAGTCAGGATAGCACAAGATTTAGCAGCTTCTATATCAAAGGACTGGAGGATCTGAAATATGATATTCCAGAAGGCAAAGGAGCTAGGATTATGCCTAAGAATTACCTATCCAGCAAAACTGAGTATAATCCTTCTGGGGGGATGGATTTTCAATGAAATAGATGACTTTTAGGCATTCTTGATGAAGGCCAGAGCTGAATAGAAAATTTGGCTTTCAAATACAAGTCTCAAGAGAAGCATAAAAAGGTAAGCAGAAAATGGAAATCATAAAGGACTTGATAAAGTTAAAATGTTTACATTTTTATATGGGAAGGTGATACTATTGACTCAAGAACTTTCATTATGAGGGCAGTAAGGAAGAGTATAATTAGAAAAGAATATATTTAAAAAGATGATATCTAAAAAAATAATATCAAGGACTTAGGAATGTACTTGGAGAATGGGAAAGGGAGAGATAGAATGGGCTAAATTATCTTACATAAAAGAAGCAAGAAAACGATTTTACAGTGGAGAGGAAGAGGGGGGAAAGGAGAGGGAGAGTGAGTGAACCTTACTCTCCACAGAACTGGCTCAAAAGAGGAAATAACACACTGACGCAATAGATATAGAAATCTATCTTACCCTTCAGGAAAGTAGAAAGGAAGGGAAAAAGAGAAGGGGAAGGTTGATGATAGAAGGGAAGGCAGATGGAGGGATGGTAATCAGAAGGGAGGGGAAAAAGTGAAAGGAGAGACAATAGAATAGAAAGGAGGGGGAAGAATAGGATAGAAGGAAATAGTCACAAATAGTAACTATGAAAAAAAATTGAAGCATGATAAAGGTTTAATTTCTCACATATTTCTGAATCATATTTGTAACAATAATAGTCATTCCTCAATTAATAAAGGATCAAAAGATATGAAAGTTTTCAGATGAAGTAATCAAAGCTAACTTCAGTCACATGGAGAAAAAATGCTCTAATTCACTATAGATTGGACAAATACATATTACAGCAATTCTGAAGTACTACCTCATGCCTATTAGTTTGGCTAATAGGAAATAAAAGGAAATCGACAAGTGCTGGAGCGGATGTAGCGAAAAATGAAACATTAATGCATTGCTGGTAGAGTTGTGATCTGATTCAATCTTTCTGTAGAACAACTTGTAACTATGCCCAAAGGGCTATAAAACCATGTATGCCCTTTGATGTAGAAATAACACTACTTGGTCTGGGTCCCAAAAGAGAAATAAAAGGAAAAGGCTATATAAGAACAAAAATATTTTTAGCCACTCTTTTCTGGTGCCAAAGAATTGAGAGAATTGATGGGAATGGTTGAACAAATTGTGGTATGTGATTATGATGGAATACTATAGACTAAGAGGAATGATGAACATGATGTTCTCAGACAAACCTAGACTTCCATGAGCTTATGCAAACTGAAATGTACTATTTACAAAATAACAGTAATATTGTAAGATAATCAATTCTGAATGACAGCTATTCTCAGCAGTCCAATTATCCAAGAAAACTCTAAAGTACTCAGGATGAAAGATAAGGAATTTATAGTGTCTCAATACAGATTGAAGCATGTTTTTTTTTTTTTTAACAAGGCAATGGGATTAAGTAACTTGCCCAAGGTCACACAGCTAGGTAATTATTAAGTGTCTGAGGTCGGATTTAAATTCAGGTCCTCCTGACTCCAGGGCCAGTACTCTGCATTGCTCTACCTAGTTGCTCCCTGAAGCATGCCTTTTTTTACTTCCTTTATTTTTCTTGAAATTTTTGGGTTTGAGGATGGTTTTTTATTGTTCTATGTTTTCTTTCACAGCATGACTAATATGGAAAGTTTTACATGATTGCACATGTTGAATTGCTTGTCTACTGAATAGGACAGTGGGAAAGGAGGAAAGAGAGAACTTGGAACTCAAATTTTTAAAAATGTATGTTAAATGTTCAAAATTATTTTTACACATAACTGGGGAAAAATAAAATCCTAAATAAATTTTTAAAAAAGAAATAAAGAAAATAGATTTTGTGAAGGTGTTATTGCATTGTTAAATCTGCTCCATTGTGGCTTAGAGACTAGATTTGTTTTTTGCTTAGAGACCAGATTTGTTGCTTAATCCAGGATATACAGATCATGCTTACCTAGAAACTTTCCAGAAAGCCAGAGATTGCTGCAAGAAATGTAAAGTTTTCTCTTATTATATATCTCAAGTAACCTATGTATCTCATTTGAAAATTGCCTGTGTACAGACCAATCAGTCATTGTTTCCTTGTTTCTTTGTTTGAATTCTATTACGTTAAATTTATGGAGGATCAAGGAGAATGGGCCCCCTATTTTTGACTTTTTCTTCTGCTAGATGACAATAAATATCTTTCTAAAATCTTTTTGTTCAGGTTTAGGTTTGTTGTTAGCCAACAGCAGTAATATGAAATGAATCTTTAAAGTCAAGTGGATACCAGACTATTTGAGCTTTATATGCCAGTCTGAAGAGTTTATATTTTATCCTAGAGGCAATAGGAAACACCTGAGAGTTTTTGAACAAGTATGTATGTATAAATGGCCAAATGTGTTCTAGGGACATTAATTTGACAATTATGTGAATGTTGGGGTAGAAAAAAGAGAGACTGGCAGTACAGAGACCTTTCAATAGACCTTACAATATTATAGTTATCTAAATGTGAGATTATGAGGACCTGACCTAGGGTTATGGCCAGGAGAATGGAGAGAAAGGGAATAGATATGTAAGGCATTGTAGATTGTTTTAGCAACTTCTTGGATGTTAGGGAAGAACAAAGAGTCAAGGATGACTCCAAGATGGCAAGTCTGGGTTCCTATTTAAATGGTGGTATGTTAACTTCACCATTTTCTTTGCAGAGATAAGGGACTATGGATGTTAGACAGTGGGTAAATAGATATTAATCATATACTATATTCTAAACACTGTACCAAGTGTTAGAGATACAAAGAAAGGCAAAAGATATCCCTCAAGGATTTCACAGTCTAATGGGGAAGACTCAACATGCAAACTACATATAAACAAACTATATATATATATATATATATATATAGTTTGTTTATATGTAGTTTGCCACTTGGAGGTGGAGATGAAGAAAAGAGCATTCCAGGCATGAAGAAAGATTTATGAATTTCAAAAGATGGAGTATCTTATTCAAGGAATTGTAAGGAGATCAGCACCACAGGAATAAAGAATATATAGAGGAATGGGAGAAGAACAGAATGAAGAGACAATAAGATATAAGAAGACTGGAAAAGTGATGAGGCAGGTAATAAATAGTTTTGAATGGCAAAAAAAATTATATTCCATCCTAGAGGTGATAAAATGTCATTAAAGTCTACTGAGAGGGAGCAGGGAGACTAAATGACTATTGCTATAGTATAGTCAAGAAGAAATGAGGGCCTGAACCAGAGAGGTGGTAGATAGAAGTGAGCTTATTTGAAAGATATTATAAAGGTGAAATAGACAGACCTTGACCACAGATTAGATATGGGAGGTGGGAGATAGTGAAGAATCTAGGACTACTCTTAGGTCATGAGCCTAGGAGTCTAGGAAGGCAGCTAGGTGGTACAGTGGCTAGAGCACAGATATTGAAGTCAGGAGGACATGAGTTTGAATACAGTCACACTTGACACTAGCTGTGTGACCTTGGGCAAGTCACTTACCCTGATTGCATCATATCCAGGGACATCTGCCATCATCCTAATTCATATCTGACCACTGGACCCAGATGACTCTGGAGGAGAAAGTGAGGGTGATAATTTAGCACAGCACCCCCTCACTCAAATCCAAATCATATGCTTGTCATGACATCACTTCTCTAATGCCATGGTCTTCTTCAATAATGAACATCAAACATCATCAACAGGAGTCTGGGAGGATACTTTTGATTTCTTTAGTAATATGGTATTTCAGAAGGCAAAGAGACCAGGATTACAATCAAGAAGAACCTATCCATTAAAATTGTGTAAAATCCATTAAGGGAAAAAAATGGATATTTAGTGAGAGAACTTTTAACCACTCCTATTGAAAAGAACAGAGTTGAATATATAAGTTGATATTCAAATATATGACTTAAGAGAAACATTAAAAATGTAAACATGAGTAATCATAAGTGATTTAATAAGGTGACATGTTTACATTCCTAAACAGGAAGAAAATACATGTAACTTTTAAGAAAATTATCATCATTAGGGAAGTTAGGAGTCTGCTTTAGGCAGAGGACATAGGTATAAGTCTATTATGTCATAATGATCTCAAAAGAAAAATGGAAGAATGAGAAAGAAAAGAAGGGAGAGGGAAAAATGGAAAAAATTATTTCACATAAAAGTGCTTGAAGCTTACTTATCTGAATTGGTTTGAAAAAGGACGTGTGTGTGTGTGTGTGTGTGTGTGTGTGTGTGTGTGTGTGTGTGTGTGTGTGTGTGTGTGTGTGTGTGTGTGTATTCCCCAGGGAATATACATTAGGAAGCAGTGGCAAAAAAGCAAAACAGGAGGAAATAGACACAAAAACTATTATAGCAGGGACTTCAATTTACTACCTTCATACCTAGATCAACCTAATCATAAAATAAGAAAGAAGATAAGGAAAATTAAAAGAACTTTAGAAAAAGTTAGATGTGGTACTCCTACCAAGAATTTGAATGGATAAGGATCCAGCAAAAGAAACTTGAGAAGTGGTCAGTTACATAGGGGGAGAACAAGAAAAGAGTGGCATCCCAAAAACCTAGAGAAAAGAAAGTGTCAAGGAGAAGAAGGTGACCAACAACATTAAAAACTGCAGTGGGGGGGGCAGCTAGGTGGCAAAGTAGATAAAGCACAGACCCAGGAGTAAGAGGATCTGAGATCAAATCCTACCTCAGACACTTATAATTACCTATCTGTGTAACCTTAGGCAAGTCAACCCCATTACCTTGCATAAAGCTCCCCCCTCCCCCAAAAAAGAACAAAACTTCAATGAGGTCAAGGAGAATTAAGACTGAGAAAAGACCACTGGATTTGGCCACTAAATAAACATTATCTTTGAAAAAAGCAGTTTCTATTGAATGATGAGAAGGTGAATTTTAAAGAGTTAGGAAATGAGAAGAGATAGTGGAGGCATCTGTTGCAGGCAATCTTTTCAAGGTGGTTAGCTACAAAGGGCAGAAGAGATAGTGGGGACGTAAGGATCAAGTAACAGGTTTTTTTTAAAAAAATGAGAAATAGGCATATGTGTAGGCTATAGGATAGGAGCCAAAATTCAAGGTTATATGTGAAAGAGTGGAGATGAGAGAGGGGGCAATTTGTCAGAGGAAATGGAATGGGATTGTTTTAGCAGATTTCTTAATCATTCATATCTATAAATATCTAAGTCTTTAAAATAAAATAAGAATGATGTCAGTAGACCACTTCCTCTAGTAAATGAGAACTTTAGTTCTATTACATTTGCAAGGCAGCTAATTTTTCAGTTGAAAACCATTATCAAACTACATTTGGCAAATTTATTCTACCTACTGCTGTTTCATAATTATGATTATTGGTTAATCAGAGAATGAATTGAAATATTTATTTAAAATACTCATTCCCCCCAAAAAAATATTCAAAATATGATTTGAATGGTGGAGGAATTTTTGTTCTAAAATGAATTTACTTCATTTTTGTCACCATTGCTAAGAAACAGTAGCAATTTCTTTTGACTTAACCATACTTCAGCGTATTTTGGCATAGGAAACCTAGCATATTGTCTAGTGACCCTATGCTTCATCCCTATATCAGTGCACAGTTTTCAAAGAGCCTTCCTTTAATGGATTATTTTTCATAAACCTGGTTTTTCTTATGACAGTTTAGAAAACTATATGTTACTCCTCATTTATATTTTTTTTAATACAAAGGGGTTGTTGGAGAAGCATGCAGTGTGTCAAAATTGCATGATAAGCTTCATTTTAACTGATGTTTGTAGACTATGGTTCATTCTAATGTTGAATTGCTATGTGACCCTCTTAACCTCATGGGATTTCAGTTTCCTCAGCTGTTAAATGGGTATTATAATAATAGCATCTGCCTCCCAGAGTTGTGAGGACAAAGTATTCATTAAGCTCTATCAGTGCAGAATCTTACATTTCTCTCACATTTCTTCATTAAAAAATTCTGTCAATTTCATTGCAACTTATAGGCTTAAAAAGTAAAAAATTTCCCAAACACCAGTTTCAACAAACTATCTTGTGTATAATAACAATAGCTAGTGTTTAGGGCTTTAAGGTGTTACAGTGGATAAAGTGCTAGTTTGGAGTTAGAAATATCTGAATTAAAATATGGTATCAGACATTTACTATATGACCCTGGGCAAGTCATTTACCCTATGTACCTCCACTTCTTTGTCTGTAAAATGAGCATACTAATGGTATCCACCTTACAGGACCTTGAGATTGGAATGAAAAATGCTTGCAAATCTTAAAGTTCTGTAAAAATATTGACTATATAATATATATATATATATAATATATAATAGCTTCTCCTAGCATCAACGTTTCTTCTCCAGAGCAATGTTTTATAACAAAACTTTTTGTGTCAGACATTTTTTAAAATTTATTTTTCTTAGGGGTGGCTGGGTGGTGTAGTGGATAAAGCACCGGCCTTGGAGTCAAGAGTACCTGGGTTCAAATCCAGTCTCAGACACTTAATAATTACCTAGCTGTGTGGCCTTGGGCAAGCCACTTAACCCCATCTGCCTTGCAAAAAAAACCTAAAAAAATTTATTTTTCTTATTAAAGTATTTCATTTTCTAATTTACTAGGTTTCATGGTATAGCAGTCACACAAAAAAACACAAGAAAGAGAAGAGATCTTACTTTTCCATCAATAATAGTATATATATATATACATATATATATATATATATATATATATATATATATATATATATATATATACACACCAGTGATAGAATGCATCTTATTTCTAGGTTTGAGATTTATACTTTGTGATACTATTTTTTTGCTACTTACACTGTCTCCTTGGTCTTTGACTGTACTAATTTCAATTCCAGTAAATCTTGCTTTCAAACTAATTTATTTATCACAAACTAATTAGGTATTCATTTATCACAAAGGTATAATATTGCACCTGGAAAAAATGTTAGAGACAGAGAGAAAATTTTTTTAAAGATTTTCCACTTAGGGGTGGCTAGGTGGCACAGTGAATATAGCACTGGCTCTGGAGTCAGGAGTACCTGAGTTCAAATGCAGCCTCAGACACTTAATGATTGCCTAGCTGTGTGGCCTTTGGCAAGCCACTTAACCCCATTGCCTTACAAAAACCTAAAAAAATGATTTTCCACTTAAAGATTTTATTTTGAGTTTTACAATTTTTCATTTAATCTTACTTCCCTCCCCCCACCCCCCACAGAAGGCAATTTGCCAGTCTTTACATTGTTTCCATGGTATACATTGATCCAAATAGAATGTGAGGAGAGAGAGAAATCATATCCTTAAGGAAGAAACATAAAGTATAAGAGATGGCAAGATCAGACAATAAGATATTAGTTTTTTTTTTCTCAATTAAAGGTAATAGTGCTTGATCTTTGTTCAAACTCCACAGTTCTTTCTCTGGATACAGATGGTATTCTCCTTTGCAGACAGCCCAAAATTGTCCCTGATTGTTGCACTAGAACGAGCAAGTTCATTATGGTTGATCATCACCCCCACGTTGCTGTTAGGGTGTACAGTGTTTTTCTGGTTCTGCTCATCTCACTCAGCATCAGTTCATGCAAATCCCTCCAGGATTCCCTGAATTCCCATCCCTCCTGGTTTCTAATAGAACAATAGTGTTCAATGACATACATATACCACAGTTTGCTAAGCCATTCCCCAATTGAAGGATATTTACTTGATTTCCAATTCTTTGCCACGAGACAGAGAGAAAATTAAAACAATTATATTTAAATGTAAGTGTTACATTTTAAAAAGTCATCTGTGATTGTTACATGGTTATCCAGTATTTTTTGGTACTTCTTTGTGGACCTTACACATACATTTCCCAGCATATACACACATACCCACACCTCACCCCCTCAATACACACAGACACACACACACACAGACACACACACACACAAAACACACATACATACATATATACATACATACAATTCCTGGTCCCTCCTTCCACAATTTATAAAAGAAAAAGAAGTGGTCCCAAAACAAAGCCTAAGGAGACACCCATGTTTGATGAGCCTGTACGTATCACATATACCCTATCTACTGATTAATGTATAGTCTTAGATTTTGTTATTTCACATGATATTTCATAAAAAATACTCAACCTAGTTTTTAAATCTTCATAACTTGACTCCTTTCTACTTGTCTAATCTTTTTTTAAATTTTTTTTTGAGGATGATATTGGTTTTCCCTGTCTGTCCAGGGCTTACATTAGCCATTCACAGGTCTAATCCCAGTAATGACCTGAGTGAACACTTTAACTTGCTCTGTTTTCCAATCCATTCACTTCTCCTGAAGGCAACAGTCTGGTGGTTCTCCACTCTGAGGGCTCACAATATTAGTTCTGTGCTTAGTATAAACATACAATGAGTTTTCTAGCTCTATGTTTTTATCTCAAAACTCCTAAACCTGCAATCCTCAATCTCCCTCAGTAGTAGAGATTACAGGTGTGGATCCACACCTGGCTTTTAAACTATGCTCCTCTCCAAATACTGGTTCCTTTATCTCTGTGTCTTTGAACTAGCCATCACCCATTCCTGGAATGCTTTCTACCTCTGCCTCTCAGATTCTTTAGCTATCTTCAAGATTCAGTTCAAAGGTCATTGTTTGAAAGAAGACTTTTCTAGGTTCCACTTCCAAGCTGCTAATACCTCCCCTTCTCCTAGCATCAATGTTTCTTCTCCAGGGCAATGTTTTATACTTAAGAATTTTTATGTTTATAAAAATAACAAAACTTTTTGTGTCACAGACTTTTTAAAAATTTATTTCTCTTATTAAAGTATTTCATACAGAATTTTTTAAAATTTATTTTTCTTATTAAAGTGTTTCATTTTTTCTTTTCT
The DNA here is from genome assembly GCF_037893015.1 of Macrotis lagotis. Lineage (NCBI taxonomy): Eukaryota > Metazoa > Chordata > Mammalia > Peramelemorphia > Peramelidae > Macrotis > Macrotis lagotis. Next base: position 613,140,148 of record NC_133658.1, read on the forward strand.
AATTTACTAGGTTTCATGGTACAGCAGTCACACAAAACAAGAGGAGATTGTCATCCATCTACTCAATATAAATTATATATACATATATATGTGTGTGTGTGTGTGTGTGTGTGTGTATGAATATACCTATATTGTTTCTTTTTTGAGAGCAGGAACTATTTTTGCCTTTCTTTGAATCCCCAGCACAGTGCCTGGAACATGGTACCTACTGAATAAGTGCTTATTGACTTCTGACCAACAAAAATAAAAGTCCTAGTTCAGACACTTATTGTGTGACTGTGGCCAAGTCACTTAACCATGAGGGCACTCAGTTCTCTTATTTGCAATATAGGAAAATAATCTTTTAATTGCCTCCTTCAGAGAGCTATTTTGAGGCATGTCTCCTGTAAGCTATAAAGATATGATCATAAATGAAATATATCTATTTTTATTACCTTCTCGAATTTATAAACTGATTGAGAACAAGAATGTTTTGTAATGCGTCTAGCCCAGTCCTGCCTAAACAGTAGTTCTGCATCTAGAAGTACAAGCTAAGATTATGTAAACCACCCCCAGTCACTGAGCAATTGAGTGACAAAGCTAAGAAGAGTCTTCAGGTTCCCTATGCAAACAGCTCGAAAACACCCTCCTCCACAGAACCTAATGTAATGGAATGTTGCTTGTCTAGAATGATTGCGGGGTTTGCAGGTATATAATCACTCACTAGTCAGTTTGTAAATACTTTGCAAATTGCCTTATTTGTTAATGTGAAAAGCACTGTAGAAATACAAGGTATTATAGTAACCAGGGCTGAACATGGGAGATAAGGTATTGTGGAAATATGAACAAGTGAGTGAGGCATCAGTGTGTGTCATGTATCCCTCTGCTGGGAAGAAGCTTATAGATTCTCTCTTCACATTTTCTAAGAACACCGACTCCCCTGGGTGAATAATTTGAAGGACAAATTACCACTCTTCTGGGTACCAAAGCCAGCTATAAGCTGAAATTAAATTAAATCATAAAGCACTACAAGAAACGGAGGGAAGAGTCAGAAATATAAAACCAAGGGAATCCAAAGTTAAGCATGAAATATTAGAGTCCGGGCTATGTCCTTGCCTTCAGTGCTGATGAAGTAAAAAATGAAGTGCACCCTGGTTTGAGCTTAAAGGACCACCATCAAATACCCATTGTTAAGCACTTATTCACCAACTACTGTAATGACTTTAATTCTAAAGGGAGGGGGAACCTTTTAGGGGGAGGCCTGTGGTTGTGAAAGTGAAAAGAACACTCAAACTGGCTCAGTCACTAATTGAGTGACCTTGGGCAAACCTCTCTGGATCTTAAGTTTCCTCCTTTAGAGAACAAGGGAATAGGATTGCAGGATTTCTTGGTTCTCTTCCAGATCCTAAATTCTGTGATTTTTATCTTCATCTGAATGGTTTCAAAGGTCAAAATGGTCAAGCCTGGGAGTTTCCCAGTTTTAGTCCTTAAACCAGAGAAATTTTATCAAGACCCTTCATAACACCAGCCCCAGTCACCCCATCAAAATCTCTTTGTCAGCCTCCCTCCCTCTCTCCTAGTCTTTACCCCTGACCTATAGGGATCAAAAAGGATAAAAATGACTGTGGTAATAATACTGATCCAAAAATTTTGTTTCAATAAGGATCAAGTGTAAAATCCTATGTTTGGCTCTTAAAGTCCTTCAAAACCTGACCCTTTCCAGTCTTACACTTTACTGCTCTCTGTGTTCTCCATGATTCAGCAATATTGGCCTCTTTGATATTCCTCCTACATGACATTCCATTACCCAACTCATTCATTGCCTTTTCACTGACTGTTCTCTCTGCCTGAAATATTCTCCTTCCTCAATTCTGCCTCCTGGCTTCCCTCTGATTTCCTTCCATTTACACTATAAATAGTTATCCTTTTTAAAAAAAAAAACTTTATACATGTTGTTTTATACATAGTCTTTTAGAATGGAACTTCCTTGAAGTCAGGTGTATGTTTTTGCCTCTTTATATCTCTTTGTGCTTGAAATGGTGCCTAGCATATATAAACACTTGATAAATGTTATTGATTGATTTATTAAATAACATTGTTTTTAAACTACTCAGGATGAGATTCCTATCCACTTCCCCTAAAGAGTGAATTATTAATTTGTTAGATGTCCTGAGGTTTTTTAGCAGTTTTGGCAACTCTGGTCACTTTATTCTACTAGAAGGTTTAGACCCATACAAAGCTGTCAATTCCATTTGTCTTTTAGAATGAAGAGATATTAGGAATTGTAGATTTAATTTCCAAGGGGCTCAGTAGCCAATTATTTTTTTAGGCCTTGCTCTGACTTCCTATGTACTCTGGTTCTAACAACTGGTAGAGATTTTCTCTCTCTCTTGGAACTCCTAGCTTTCTATAAGCTAAGGTCTACAAATCAGTTCAATAACCAGCTTTTTAAAGAGTTCCTTCCTAATTCTACTTTTAGTATTTTCCTCCTGTGATAACTGATTAGTTTTCATTTCTACATTAGTTATGGGAAACTGAAGAAAGCAGTTTATATCTTACAGAGAAATAGCTATGGAAGATGAGAAAAGAGCTAAGGTGATAGAATCTGAGGAATATATGGTTGTTGGATATAAATCACGCTAATTTACATCTTACTGGGGAACAAGGAGAATCCCTCTATAGAGAAGAAGGGAATAGACTTCCAGCAGGAAAACAAGGGATCATAGAATTAGAAGGTTGAATTAGTGAAAGAACTGGCACCAGTCTGTATCAGATTCACACATCTTTCAAGGGCCTGGCTAACAAATTGTGGGGAAGGGGAGGTTTGATAAGGAATTCGAACCCACTTGGAGAGAGAATTGAGTACTTCAGATAGACCTTTGATCTTGACAATACCCAGTCAACTAGGGACATGGAGGGACTTGTGTTTCTATATAGAAGATAAAAGACTAGGATTTCATGTGCTACATGTGCCCATTTCTATTTGGGACACTCTTTCTTTCTTTCTTTCTTTCTTTCTTTCTTTGCATGTGCATATTTTTTAAATTTATTTTTGAATTTTACAATTTTGCCCCCCAATCTCACTCCCCCCCCCACAGAACACAGTCTGATAGTCTTTACATTGCTTCCATGCTATACATTGATCAAAATTGAATGTGTTGAGAGAGAAATCATATCCTTAAGGAAAAAACAAAATATAAGAGATAGCAAGATTACATAATAAGAGTTTTTTAATTAAAGGTAATAGTCTTTGGTATTCTCCATTGCAGATACCCCAAGATTGTCCCTGATTGTTGCACTGATGAAATGAGCAAGTCCATTAAGATTGATCATCACCCCCATGTTGCTGTTATGGTATATAAAGTTCTTCTGGTTCTGCTCATCTCATCAAGCATCAGTTCATGCAAATCCTTCCAGGCTTTCCTGAATTCCCATCCCTCCTGGTTTCTAATAGAACAGTAGTCTTCCATGACATACATATACCACAGTTTGTTAAGCCATTCCCCAATTGAAGGGCATTCACTTAATTTCCTATCCTTTGCCACCACAAGAAGGGCTGCTATGAATATTTGTGTACAAGTGATGTTTTTACCCTTTTTCATGATCTCTTCAGAATATAGACCCAGTGGTAGTATTGCTGGATCAAAGGATATGCATATTTTTATTGCCCTTTGGGCATAATTTCATATTGTTCTCCAGAAAGGTTGGATGAGTTCACAGCTCCATCAGCAATGCATTAGTGTCCCAGATTTCCCACATCCCTCCCAACATTGATCACTGTCTTTTCTGGTCAGTTTGAGAAGTGTGAGGTGGGACACCCATTCTTAAAGAAATTTAAATAAAGGATTCTCTTTGCTTCACTAATGATGATTATGCGTTCTTGGTAAGATGCTTGTTTCTTACACCACCTGAAATAACTATAGTTTCTTGTATCCTATATTTACTTCTCTGGGAACATGCATTGTCCCTATTGAATGTGAATTTCATTAGGCAGGGACTGTCTCATCTATCTATATCTAACCTAGAGTCTAGTATATATATATATGTATATATATGTGTGTGTGTGTGTGTGTGTGTGTGTGTGTGTGTGTGTGTGTGTGTGTGTGTATTCTAGGGATTTTTTTATTAAGGGACTTGAGAGATAATCTAGTTCAATATTCAATTTCATATATGTGGAAATCAAAATTCAAGAAGGTAGTCTTAGCTAATAAGTGACAAAGCCAGAACTCAAATCCAGATTTTCTAACTCTCCTCTAGTATGCTTTCTACCATGCAATATAATTTATTTCTATCTGGTTTAGAATTACCCTTTCCCCCCCTTTTACCTATTCATTGTAAATAAATTACTTTTATAACTGGGACCTAGGTTTGGTCTTCAATATCTTTATAGGCTTTAATGTTAATTGATTGAAGGCTTTATATCTCTGTCTGCTGCCTGCTGCTATATTCTGATTCCTGGTATGCCTTGTCCAGGCTTCCTCTTAGCACTTACTGTTATGGACCTCTTAGTTCTCTTTGCCAGTTTTTGTGGGCTCATCCACAGTATGACTTACCTGTTTCCCACTGAAGGAAATCTGGTGCTAATAGTTGTATTTTCTATATTTTTATCAAGTAAGGGAAGAAGTTCTAGTGCCTAACCTGAATCTAAAAAGTCAATCCTCTAAAATAGGAGTTGGAAATTAAGGAGATTCTAGTCTTAAAGGACTCCTTGTCTAAGAAAAGCAAAGGGACCAACCTCTTGACACCTCCAGTCTCCCTTGGAGAGAGTGGGTTAGATTCCTGAGATACCTACCAAAATTTTCCTGAGAATAGCATTTAGAGAAATCCAGATGTACACAAACATAATCTGCATGGATAACAGTTCCAAACTCTATGCTTTAAAAAGACATAAAAATTATATTACCTATCCCTTAAATTATTTGCATTTTAAAACAGAAGTGGTCTTAATTTAAAGGCAAGGAAGAGTAATGATTCAATAGAAAGCATTCTGCATTTGGAGTTAGAGAAACTGTTCAAATTCTGATTCTGTAGTTTATTACTTGTGTGACATAGGCAAGTCACTTAAACTTTCTGGGGCTTCCTTTTCTTTATCTCTTAAAATAATAACATTGGCTAGTATGAAATGATATTTCATCTTCACTCAACCTTGAGTGATAGATGTTATTTTCAACCCCATTTTATAGATGAGAAAAGTGAGACAGATAAGTAATTAAGTGATTTGCCCAAGGTCAGATGGTTAGTAAATGCCTGAGGTCACATTTGAACTCAGGTCTTCTTGACTCCAAGTCCAGTAATCTATCCGCCGTACCAGCTAACTACATATATAATAACCCAGAATCTCTCATGTGTTAGGATGAAGTATTAGAGAAGGCCTCTTATGGAGGAATAAATGTACAATACTGGTGTTATTTAGCTACTTGGGGAAATAACATAAATGAAGACAGAAGAAAGCAACATAATTCACACAGAGTATTGATGTACAAGCTCTTCAGATGATGAATGTTGTACATTGATACTACTCAGAATGCTGATGTTTTTTCTTCTCTTGCATTTTGGCTGCTTTGTGCTGTGAGCTTTAAAAAAATTAGAAAGACTTGTCTCTCTTTCTCTCTCTCTCTTCTACAGGAATACATCCATCAGTGTCAGGAGGGAGCCCTGAAACAGTCAGAGGTTTTCCATCTGTTTGTGCTGCTGTTTTAGCTTTTCTTGGCCCTGATGCAAAAGCAGCATGAACAATGCAGGGATTTCTTTCCTGGGCCAGTAATTAAGCACATTTCCTTTTCAGTTATTCAGCATTCCACTTGATTCAGAATCTTCCCTTTCTTCTGCTTAGTACCAAGCTGCTTCTTCATGTTATCCTGAAGACTTCCTTAAAAAAGAATTTGTTCCTTTTCTCACTACCTTTCTCAGATTAGGTGGTTGTCATTAAATACTACCTTTTCCATGCTAATGACATCATTGGGAAAGCAACACTAAGTCTTAAGTTATGGCAAGAAAAAAGATCATAACAAGGAACATTTATACAATTTTTAAAATACATATCATGAAAGATGAAGATAATCTCCAGAATCTCATTTTCGGCATTCATATTTTCCTAGCCTCCAATGGCAATTGGCAACTAGGCAATTCAGTGGATGGAGAGCTTGGCCTGGAACCAAGAAGACCTGCCTGAATTCAATCTGTCCTCAGATGCTTTACTAAGCTGTTTAATCCAGGGTAAGTAACAATCTCAGTTTGTCTCATTGTAAGATGGGAATAATAGCAGAACCTATCCAGGGTTTGAGAATTAGATAATTGTAAAATGCTTACCATAATGCCTGACACGTAGTAGGAGTTATATGAATGCTTATTGCCTTCCATCGCAGTCCCTCTCCTTTTATTCCTGCAGTAATATTATGAAAACCAAGGGTCCTTTGTGCTAATTACAGTATATACAGGAAAGGAAACCAAACATGAAATGTGTTTGAAGAATCTATAGTTCACAGCTGGCTGGGCTAATGGAGCACAGAAGGATGATATTTGCTGCTGACATTTTTTTTTCTCCATAGACTAAAAGAATCTCACAGAGCAGATGTCATCTGTTCTAGTTGGCATCTGAATAGCAATCTCCTATATACAATCTAGAAAAGTGGTCATTCAGTCATTTCTTGAAAGACAAGGTGTCATAGGTAGAAAGGATCTATTGATAGAGCAGTACTCTGAGAACCAGAGAGGTCAAATAATTAGCCTTATAACTATTTGTAATCCCTTCCACTTCAGTTCTAATTGTTAGAAAATTTGGCAAACATCTACCTCTTTGCAACTTCTACTTTGAGCTTTTCAACCTACCTAATAGCAAATCACCAAAACTTTGATTAACAACTTTTGTACCCAAGAAAAGCAGCACTCTATTTTTTATCAAATGTGGGGAGGGGTGAGCCAACCCTCTTAGACAGAGACACTGCGAGACCACTGATAATCCATTAATGCCTTTCCTGGTCAATATATACTGGGAAGAGGGAAGGGGAATGCAAGAGAAAGGGAATATAATAGCCTCTGATTTTAACTAATTCTCTTTTAAAATTTGTTTTTTGCAAGGCAATAGGATTAAGTGATTTGCCCAAGGTCACATAGCTAGCCAATTATTAAGTGTCTGAGACTGGATTTGAACTCAGGTCCTCCTGACTCCAGGGCTGGTGCTCTATCCACTGCACCATCTAACTGCCCCTAAACTAGTGAAAAGTTTCTCTAAACTAGTGAAAGCTCTGTTCTTCTTTCACATACTCAACAATAGCTTTCATTTAGTAAAAATCCATCATTTTACAAAGGAGAACCTGAGACTCAGAAAATTGAAGTGACTTGTTCAAGCAATAGAGCCAATTTTCTAATCACATCTTTTGATTTCAGAAGGATTATCCCACAGGTGTATAGGGGCCAGAGTAAATCATACTGTGCCCCTGCCACATATAAAGCTAGAACCAGAAACCATATCCTAACTTCTACTTGGTAGTCACCTTCATTTGAGTGGGAAGACTCAGGTCTCCAATATCCAAGCTATTACCATTATAATAGTTTTGTTCCTTTACATTTTTTTCATATGTTTAGTCTTTAATATTTCCTAATGCATAAGACTCTAGAAAGACTTGGGTTTAATTCTTATCCACTAATACTTGCATGATTAATTGTGAGTTAACTGAAAGCAATAGCCTGCTGGCTTGGAATTCAGATCCCAAAGTTGAAAGGATTGCTGGGGAGAGGTGCAGAGTATGGAAGCTGATAGAACCCAAGAAAAAAAATGGGCAGAAGGAGGTTTCAAATGTTTGATATCAGGCCCATTTCCTCTTACCACTATACAATATACTTCTGGGTTGATAGCTGATTCAGAAATGCTTTTTCTTTCCTCTAACCCCAAATGGTACATAGAATCTCAGAAAGTAGAAGCTATAGGAATCACAGACAAGTAGTTATCCAGATTCTTCTTGAAGATGTTGAGTGATCATTAACTTACTATATAGCTATCAAGTGAGAATGTGCTACTTTTTAAAAAAGATTTTTAAAAAATAATATCAAGTCAAATTCTATTTCTGTATTATCTACCCTTTGCAACTCATTATATCCTTAAGGCCAAGAAAAAAAAACCTAATTCTCTTCTAAAGCACTACTCAACAAATATTCATTTGTCACTCCCAACTCAACTCTTTAGCTCATCCTTAACTCCTCTGCCAATTCTATTTTTAATTTAAGTTTAATTTTTAAAAATTCTGACTATAAATTCTAAATAAAATGAATACTTTGTATTACATAGCAGAACAGGAAAGGATTATTTTATAAACCTGTAGTCTGTATTATATAAAACTTATTTTTTTTAAAAATGTAATAAATTCAAATTTCAAAGCTATCCTACTTTCTTCTGTCTGTCTTTTTTGCTCTATTCTCTTTTTCTAAATGATTCTGGTTCTATTTATTTCATTCTTCATTAGTTCACACATATCTTCTCAGGTTTCCCTGAAACTTCCCCTTTCATTATTATGAAATAATAATATTTTATTTTATTCATATACCATAATTTATTTAATCATTCTCTTAATGATTGGCATTCCTTAGTTTCCAGTTCTTTGTCACTTCATAAAGAATAGTTACAAATACTTTTGAGTACTCTTAGGTTTAGGTCTAACAGTTGTTGATCAAAGGGTATGCATAGCTTAGTGACTTTGGAGGCATTTTCAAAATGCTTTTCAAATGGCAAATTCACAGCTCTTCCAACAGTGAAATGTATCTATTGCTTTTTTAGTCCTTACAACAACTGTCATTTCATTTTTTATTATCTCTGCAAATATGATGGGTATGAGGCAGAAACCCAGAGTTCCTGGGTTTTTTGGATTTCTGGTATTTTGGATTTCTCTAATTATAACTGATTTTTTTGGTGGTTGATCAACTCTTTTCGTCTTTATGCTAACCATATTCAGTCCCGCAATTTCGTCTTTGTATGGCATTAGTTCCAGTTAGCTAACAACTTGAATGTTCCATTTTGTCTATGCTTTTACTAAAATGGGTCACCCAAAACTAAATATAACAATGTTCTTGGAATAGGAAAGAATATAATGAACCTATTACTCCCCAGTTCTGGAAATCAGGTAACCTATGAGCATGTCTCTTTTCTATTCTCATTCCCCAATATACAAATGGCAATTTAGATCACAGATCATATAAGTTAGAGCTGTAGCAACTTTTAGAGATCTTCTACCAATACCCCCATTTTACAAATTAGGAAATCAAGGTCCAGAAAAGTGAAAGTCAAACAGGTAAACAAGAAGAATAATCTAGGTCTTCTGATTTCAGAAGTCATTGGATATATATCCATTGTAGGGATATACATGGATATGTGTTATATACCTGACCATAGTGAGCTGTACAAAGGTGTAGGCAAAATTTTTCTGACGCAAGTTCAGTGGGAATCCTCCAATAGAAGGCAGAGCAGAGTGGAGACCAGAGGAAATTTAGTAGACTCCTATTTTAATGCATTATTTTTGTTAACTAGAGGTTAAATTGTATTTTTAATGTTGTCTAGGGTTGCAAATGTTTTCAATACTCTCTGAATTCTAAAGGACCTAGAGAGAATATCCCTATCCAATTTATTGTAATGATTAGGAATGAAAAGGGAACAATGAAAAGGGTGACTACATGAATAAGAACCCTAGGTCTTTTTTTTTTTTTTAGTACCAACACTTAAGTGTTGCTCAGATGAATCATTGTCTATCCAGAGATCGGGAATGTTGAGGAGGGTAAATGAGGATGATATTCATTTGCAATACTAGAACTATTAAAATTCCCTCTAAATTTCTTTACTATTGAGAAAATACTAATCACTGAGAAGTAAAGAGAAGTTTCTGGCTCTTCTCCTAAGGAGTCTAAAAACCAATATTCACCTATTACTCTAGAGTATGAAGATTTTTACCATATTGTTATACATTCTCAATATAATTCGCAATTTCCCAGCACCGGCACAATGACTTTTAGACATTAAAAAAATGAAAAAAATTACAAAGGAGACTATCAACACAAACTAATAATCCAAACAAAGGAATTCATTTGAATATCTTCACTTAAAAGATTACAGAATTACTAATTTGTGAGAAGATATTCAAGACCATCAAGTCCAACTCCATAGCCCATAAGAAATTTCTCCATAGTATCCCCCAACAAGAGATCATTCAGTTTTTTGTAAAGATCACTAGTAAGAAGAAGGAATCCACCACTTCTCAAAGCAGGTCATTTCACTCTTGTATACTTCTAAAAGTTCAGAAGTTTTTGCTTACATTGAATCTTTACATGACTCTGCAAGTTCCAGCTATTGCTTCTAGTTTAGCCTTCTGAGGTCATGTAGAATAAGCCAAATCCGTCTCTCCATGACAGAACTTCAAAAAATAGGCAATCTGTTATCATGTCTTGTCTTTGCTTCTCAGGGTTGTTTCTCCAATTTTCCTTTAGCAGATCCTCATATGACATAATTATGTACACCCTCTTCTGGATGCTACTCAGTTTATCAGCATCCTTCCAAAAAATGTGATGCCTCAAACTGAACACAAGATTCCTGATGCAATCTGACCAGAGTATAGATCAGTGAGACTACTGACTTTTACTTCCTCTATATTATATCTTTCTTAATGCATCCTAGGATCATATTAGCTTTCTTGGCTGTCATATAATTCAATTGATTCATATTACATTTGTGGGCCACAAAACCATCATATCTTTTTCAGATGAATTCTTGTCTAGATATATATACTTCTCCCATCTTGTATCTGAGATATTACGTTTTTGAATCCAGGTATACCTAATTGGGTTTCAGTTTACACCCAATCTTCTAGTCTGTTAAAAACTTTCATTAAATCAATCCAATGAATTTATATCAAATGTCTACCATGTACAAGGATAGTGAGACCTGCTGAAGATGCAAAAACAAAAAGAAAAATCACCTTCAATAAAGGACTTTAAATTCCTTTGGAAGCAAAGGTGCATAACAAGGCTTGTCTCTACTGAAAAACTTAAGATCATTCACTGAGTTCCCTATTCTCCTCCTCCCCAAAGTTGCATCATTTTGAGTTCTGCCTCTATCTCACATGAAAAAGTGGTTTTCTTCTTCTTAAGGCCAATTTTACATAGGCACCTCTGATCTCATTCTATTTCATCATCTCCAACTGATTACCTGCTCTATTATACCCATCCTCTAGGTTTCTATCTCCCCCTATCTCCTAGCTACCTACAAACATGTTTCCCCCATCCTTAAAAAAAGCCAAACTTGATTCTGTCAATCTGACTAGGCACCCTCCTATAGTTTTTCTCCCTTCTATCTCAGCTTTTCATGGCTAAACTCCTTGAGAAAACAATTGATAATCAGTACTTCTACTTCCTCTTAATAAAACAATGGATACTGGAAATTATAAAAGAAAAAACAGATAATTCTAATTATATGGAATTTATGAGTTGTGCACAAATGAAATCAAAAAGAAGAAAGGAAAAAAGTTGGTAGAAGGAAAAATCTTTGTATTAAATTCCTCAGATAATATTTTGATACCCAAGACATAAACAACTAACATAATTCTATAAGACCAAAAGCCATTTTCCAATGGGTAAGTATTAAAATAATAGATAGCTTTCAAAAAACCAGACAAAAATGAAAAATACTCTTTTTTATGGTGGCAAAGAATTGGAAATTGAGGGAATGCCTATCATTTGGGAGTGCTGAACAAGTTGTAGTAGATGAATGTAATGGAATAACTATTGTACAATAAGACATGATAAATGGGGATTTCAGAAAAATATGAAAAGACTCAGATGAACTGATGCTGAGTGAAGTGAGCAGAAGCAAGTGAACACAGTACAGAATAATAGCAACAATGTGAGATAATCAACTATGATAGATTTAGCTCTTCTCAACAACACAATGACCAAAGACAATTCCAAATGACTTTTGATGGTAATGCCAGATGAAAACATACTATTTCCCTATTTTTTTATTGCTTATTGTTTTTGTTTTTTTGTGAATTTTCTCTTTTGTTCTGTTTCTTCTTTTCCAGTATGACTAATTGGAAATATATTTTACATGATTGCACATATATAACCTTTGTCAGATTGCTTGTCATCTTAAGAAGGGAGGGAAAAATTTTGAAACGCAAAATTTTATTGAAAGTGAATGTTGATAGGGCTGCGAGGTGGCACAGTGGATAGAGCACCAGCCCTGGAGTCAGGAGTACCTGAATTCAAATTCAGCCTCAGACACTCAATAATTACCTAGCTGTGTGGCCTTGGGCAAGCCACTTAACCCCATTTGCCTTGTAAAAAAAAACCCTAAAAAAAAAAAAAAGAAAAGAACATGAATGTTGTCATGCAGTACATAGATCACTAGCCTGGAATCAGGAGGACCTGAGTTCAAATCCTGCCTCGGTTATTTGACACTTACTAGTAGTGTGACCTTGGGCAAGTCACTTGACCCCATTTTATGGCAAAAAAAACTAAACAAAAAGAAAATGAAAAAATAAAATACCATTTACCCAAAACTCCTAAAAATTACAAACTGCTCATATTATATGAAAGAATCCTTCAAATCACTAAAAATAACGGAAATAAAAATCTAAACACTCTAAGGTCTCACAGTCATCAAATAGGAAAAGATGAAAAAGAAAGGAATAATTAATGTTGGGGAGGTGTGGATGGATAATTACACTTTTAGAAAATTAAAAGTTGTTTCTATTGATTTTGACCATTTTGCTTTTACCACAGCTATACCTCTTTTTCCTGTGGGAGAAACTAAACATTTGGTATCTTAAAATGGACATTTAAAAAGAGTTCAGAGGATAGAATTTTAGACTTAGAAGGGATTTTTCCAATCCTAGATTTTATAGATGAGGCTTGATTGCTCACTAATTGTGAACAAGACCTGGCTACCTCTCTAGGTGTGACAGATAGTCTATTTAGATTAGTTAATAGATTTGGTTGTGTACTTTGGGACCCATGTAAATCTGTTTTTTTAAACAAAGCTAGTTGCAATCTGACAGGGAGGACAGAATGTTTCATTTAAACCCTTGTGAAAGAATTGATTAGAAAGAGTACAGAACCTCAGTTCTTGGTCTTTGTCTTCATATTGCTCCCCCTTTCCCTCTACTAGACAAGAAAAGAACCTTATTAACTTCGGTAATCTGAAATATTTTGGATTTTCCATCTTCCTAGAAGCTTTCCTAGAAAAAATTGAGGGACATATTTGCATTAAATGCCAAAGGGAGATTGGATGTAGATACAATGTTCTACATAGGGGAAACATCTTGTAGCAGCATGACCTCAGTATCTCTGCCAAGAAAACCCCAAATATGGTCAAGAAGAGAAGGAGATGACAGAAGAGGTATATAGGTTTTGGGGAGGGTACATTTAATATTTACTGTTCTTAATATAATACCTTAGGAAATAACCATTTCTAAATGTTAATCAATTCTGGCTAAAATTTTTATATCAATTGACAATCATGTCAGGAAATAGCATTTGAAGACCAGCTTCCAATTCTCCATGGTTATTGGAAGCATCACCTATATATGACATTTGAATAAAGATCAGTTCAGTGAGAAAGAAGTGATATTGTCATGGGAATTTGTCATATCACTTGGAAGAAAGAAATAGATGAAAATTTGGGAGAAAGAACAAAATTCTGGTTCATAAGAGAGTAAGAGATAACTGGTGGATTTCCTATGGAACATTCACAATGTTGGGAGGAAGTGAGGAAGGCCCCTAATATTTTGTATGCCCTCTCTATGGTGAACTTCTGAGATGACATGGGATAAGAGTTGCCAAATGGCTAAATGGATAGATGGCAATCTGCATTAAAGGAGGAGATAGTTACCTAGATAAGATCACAGAGCCACCATTTGAATATTTCAGTATTAAATACCAACAATATGAGGATTTATTTGGAGAGGGAAGCTAAGTGCTGCAGTTCAGAGTATTAGGCCTGGAGTCAGAAAGATCTGAATTCAAATTCAAGCTCAGACACTTAATGGTTGTATTATCTTGGACAAATCATTTAACCTCTTTAGGTCTCAGTTTTCTCCACTGTAAATGGGGATAGTTATAGCACCTGACTCCAAGAATTGTGAGGATCAGATGAGATCATATTTAAAAGACACTTAAAACCAGTGCCTGGCAAATAATAAATGCTTAATAAATGGTTGTTTCCTTTTTTCTTTCCCCTATACTTGAAGTCCTTTGAGAATAATTTAGAATATAATATCTAATATATCCATACAATATAATAACATTATATGATGTCATTATCTAATATTATTTAATTATATATTATATTAATATTTTAAGAGCTAATAGGGAAAAAATTAAAGAGTCAATGTGATACAGCAGATTGAGCAATAATATAGAATAGAGCGTAAATATAGAGGGTTTGGATCTGAATCTTGGCACTATTATCTGTGTAATATTAAGCAAGTCACTTGACCTTTCTTGGTCTTAGTTTCTTTGACTATAAAATAAGGGTGGGAGGTTGGAATAGGTAATATCTGAGGTCCCTTAGATCTATCATTCAATATAAATTGATGACAATGATGATCTAATCAATTACTGTGTAATATGATTTATCCCATTAATACTCAAAGGGACAGGAGGAAATTTTACATTGGATACTTTACAATGAAGATTTATATAGAGAGAAATGGGTATGAAATAGTTAATTGAATTGAAGGTTAGAGAGCATAGAAATTTTAGTCAATATAACATTCCTTTCAATAACTAAGGAGTCCCTTTCCTCAGAGAGTTAAAGTTTGTCAGAGGTACATGAGAGAGAGGGAAAAGATAAAATTAGTCTTCTTGAATGATGTAGTGGAGAGAGTTGGTGGGTTTGGAATTAAGCACTTGAACTTGCATCCTGGCTCTACAGCATCTTTGCACATTCCTTCTATGATCCATAAGATGAGAGAGAGTGGACTGAATTGTCTGAGTTTCCTTCTATGATTCTACAAGTCAGTAGGAAACATATACAAAATATATGCAAGAGCATTTCGAGGAGGGAGAAAGCCCTAACAAATGATTCTAATAAAAGACCTCTTATTGAATGGGACATTTGAGTTGGGCTTGAAGGGAGATGGGGATTCCTAGAAAGAGAGGTGAAAACAACATTCCAGGCCAAGAAGAAAGTCAGTCTGTGCCATATTTCAGAGGAGGTATATGTAATAATATGTTGTAGGAACAGAAAGTAGGAAAGTTTGGCTAGAATGTAGAAGGCATAAAGAGATTTCCTGGATAATATTCCTGGAGAGAAATAGACTGGAAGCAGATAATGAAGGAATTGAAATGGAAGGAAGGAAAAATATCAAGTATTTATTAAATATCTACTGTATATCAAGTACTTAACAAATATTATCTCATATGATTCTTACAACTACCCTGATAGGAACATATTTCTACTTTACAGATGATGAAATTGAAGCAAAATTTAAGTGATTTGCTTAGGGATACCCAGTCAGTTGGGTTTTTGTTACTATTGTTTTTGTCCTTTGTTTTTGAAGAGGATCAATGACATCATAGAGAGATGTTCCAAATCCTTCATTAAGTCAACAGTCTTACTCTCTCTTTCAGAGTCATGGAAGTTCAGTGGCAAAACAAAAGTTAAGATGATGGAATACACTGGATAATCTTGGCATCTTTGATTCCTGACCTCACCCCAAACAAGTCATCTTCATTCATCTTCATGATTTTTGGAACAAATTGTTTTCATCTGCCCATTCTGCTAGAGAAAGTCTTCACAAGCTTGGAGCAGACATCTTTCCCCCCACACTCCGACTCACTGATAGGTTTGAGGCCCATCAGTTATTCTCAATCTGGTTTTGCCCATCAGCTGCAACAATTTACTGGGGTTTGGCCACTGTGCAAGCTACAGTTTCTTGGAGCTACACGTGAGAGTTGAATGCCAGGTAGACACCTCAGGTAGATTAATAATCCTAAAGAGGGCTCAGTAAGCCCTCACTCTGGAGGTGCTAGTCCTCCTTGAATAACCTATACTCCTTACATACACAGTGAGAGCAGATTTGAACTCAAGTTTTCCTGACTCCAGGACAAGCAACTGTACCCTGGGATCCCTGGGGGCAAACATAAGAATTCCTTTTGATAGAAAAGACAATTAAGGATCCACTGAAGCTTCTTGAGTAGAGATAAAACAAGATGAAGACAGCTTTTTCAAGAATTGGTACATCTGTATTGTTGAAAATGGATAGAAGAAGGGAGAGACTAGATGTAAAGACACCATTTAGAAGACTTGAAGATTCAAAAAAATGGGAAATTAGGTAGCCTTGAAGTATTTTCTTTGAAGAATCTTTCTTGTCAAAGAGTAGGATTAAAGTTCATTTTAGTCTTCTAAGGCAGAAATTTTTAAAGATTTTATATCAAGACCCCTTTGTCAATATGGTGAGGCCTATGAATCACTTTTCAGAATAATACTTTTAAATGAATAAAATAAAATGAATAGGATTATAAAAGAAATAGTTAAATATTTTTATGAGCAAGTTCATGAATCTTCTCTAAGGTCTTTTTTCTGTGCTAGTTTTAGCACCAGAACACCATAGTTCCTTGGACAAATACATACACACACACACACACACACACACACACACACATATATATATATATATATATGTATATGTGTATATATATACATATATGTATATGTATATATACACACATATATATATATATTAGAAAGCATGGTATTGACAAATATTGACAAAATTAGCAAAATTCAAAAGAATTTTCTTTTGTTCAGTTGCACATACATCTTATGTTTACATATCTTCATAGTTATAGAAATCATAAGCTTACAAACTATGAGTGCCTAATACCTAGTTTGCCCAGAAGAATACAGAAAGACAAAAGGGGTTCTAGAATTTGACAGTTTTGTCAATGAACATATGTTTATTGAGGGCCCACAGGGTACATGCCAATTTATCAGGTGCTTAGGATACTTGATGAAGAATAATTGTTCCTGCTTTTGAAGAGCTTATAATCTAATCAGGACTACAAAACAATCTAAATATTTAACACAACTAGCACCAAAGTATAGGCAAAAGACTAGATAGATGAGCTCACTACTAGAAAGAATTAGGAAAAATTTCCCATTGAAATTTAATCTTAAACTGCTGGAACTACTTAAAAATTAAAAAAAATAATCCAACAATTATGCTAAAGCATAATGCAATGGCATCTAGATGGTGCAGTGGAATCAGGAAGTGCCAGGTCTGGAATCAGGAAGATGGCTTCGTAAATTTAAATTGGCCTCAGACATTTACCAGTTGTGTGATCCTGGGCAAGTCATTTAAATTTGTTTGTCTCTGTTTTCCTCAGCTATTAAATGAACTGGAGGAGGAAATGGCAAACCTCTCCAAGAAAGCCTCTCCACTAAGAAAACTTCAAGTGGGAGTCAAGAAGAACCAGACATGACAATAGCAATAAAGGTCAAAATATTTTGAAATGCTAAATAGTGCTGCCTGCACATAGGATTATATTTAATTAGATTATGGTGTTTGACTTTTAGGAAGCAAGTTTTACAGAATTTCCCAATGAATCCTCCAGATATTTCAGTGGAATCCATGTGTTGCCTCGCTCCTATGCACAACTCTCTTCCCCTGCTCTAGGGAGGAGTAGAGCTAAGCATGAATTGGGATGTTTATGCACTCACTAATCATAGATTTGTTTTTCCTCTAAGCACAGTTCCCTTAGCCAAGAATAGCTCAAAATGACAATCATTTTCGTTTTCTCAGTCAAACAAAGACCCCAGAAGGGAATGAAAGGGAAGAAGAAAGTCAAAGAATCTGGGGGAGGGGAGTAGAGAGCAAAAGAAAATAAGAAAATATTCCCTTCACCTACCCTCACATCCCTCTTCCTCCAAATTCTATCTTTGCATTGCTAAGGCAGCAGTGTAATAGATAGAAGGCCAGGTCTTAAGACAAGAAAACCTGACTGGGCTCACATAGGACAAGTAGAAAGACCCAGATTCACCTTCAGTTTCCTCATCTGTAAAATGAAGATATTAATAATTACAGCACTTATCTCACAAGGCTGTGGTACAAATCAAATGAAATTTTATACACATGCCTTGCCAATGGTGTTTTCCTAATAGTTCCTGAATCCAGGTCCAGCAGTTGTATCCTTAGGGGCTTCTGAGGTAAAAATAAGAGTTCCTATTTATCCACAGAGCCATAAGGATTCATTGAAGTCCCCTGTACTCCATTAACCATATATAAATATTTGCTTCAAAAGGTATAATCATAAATATACAAACTGATTCCTCCCACACATAGGAGACATAGTCTTCCTCAGCCCTGTACCACCTCAGTCTCTGGGAAGGCGGGGAGAAGATTAGGTTCATAAATTTTTTTTCATAAAAGATAGTCTCATGCTAATACATTGTTGGTATAGCTATGAACTCATCCAACTGTTCTAAAGAGCAATTTGGGATTATGCCCAAAAGGGCAACAAAAATGTGCATACTGTTTGACTCAGCAAAACCACTATACCCTGAAGAGATGAAGAAAAAGGGTAAAAGCATCACTTGTACACAAATATTTATAGCAACCTTGTTTGTGGTGGCAAAAAAATTGGAAATTAAGTGAATGTCCCTCAATTGGGGAATGACTTAACAAACTGTGATATATGTATGTCATGGAACATTATTGTTCTATTAGAAACCAGGAGGGATGGGAATTCAGGGAAGCTTGGAAAGATTTGCAAGAACTGATGCTGAGCGAGATGAGCAGAACCAGAAAAACATTGTACACCCTAACAACAACATGGGGGTGATGATCAATCCTGATGGACTTGCTCATCCCTTCAGTGCAACAACCAGGGACAATTTTGGCCTATCTACAATGGAGAATACCATCTGTATCCAGAGAAAGAATTATGGACTTTGAACAAAGACTATTATCATCAAATTGGGGGGGGGGCATTATATTATTATGTAATTTTACTATCTCATACTTTGTTTTTCTTCCTTAAGGATATGATTTCTCTGTGATCACATTCAACTGAGATCAGTGTATAACATGGAACCAATGTAAACACCAACAGAATGCCTTTGGTGGGGGAGGGGAGTAAGAATGGGGGGAAAATTGTAAAACTCAAAATAAATAAAATCTTTTTTTAAAAAAATAAAAGTTACTCTCAGTTCCAAGTCCAAAGCCAAGTTCCAAAATCCAGACATTTTAGTTTCTCAGGGCTTCCATGCCAGACTAGTTAGTTGCACCACCTTGCCTCAATCATGACTTCAAGGTTGCTATGACTTGGACCCCCAGATCCCTAGGTACCCCAGGTCTCTCTTAGCACCTGAAAGAGAGGTCAAACAACACAGAACAGAAACAAATACCCCCAGCCATATTTTATGGAGTCTATGGTAAAAGAGGTAGAAGGGGAAGGAAAGTTCTTTCCCATCTCAAGATGTAGATAGTGAACACAGAAGAGAGAAAGAAAATATCTGAACGCGGAAGAGAGAAAGAAAATATCCAAACTATGATGGCAGCTCAATCTCACCAGTCTTGAAGAAGGCAGCCAGTCACAGGAAGTTACCATCACCCATGTGGTAGGGGATGAAAAGGCCTCCATGTTAGGCAATTTTGACATATTCCAAAAGCCCCTCAAGAGTATGTCCATATTAGGCATGCCTGGATGATATTTATAATGCAATATAAGCAAATTATTATTCATCCTTAAAGTTTAGGCACTTAGGGGCAGATTTTTAAACTGAATCAAAATAAGGAAGACAAAAAATCCCTATTTTGATTCTATTCCACCAAAGCCAGTCAAACGTTTTTAAATGCCTTTTTTCTTAAAGTTTAATTTGAACATGACCTTGCAACTAATGATAGCTCCTTCTGTTCCCTTCTCTGTCATCACTCATATCATCAGGAACATAGATGCCTAGAAATCAACAGAGTTGCCTGCTTGGTATGAAGAGCCCTTAAGCTTTAAGACATGAGTGGTAAACATTCCAGAGAAACAGGACCTCCCTATGCTTCACTTCACCTCCCTCTCTCCAGACAATGTCTTGAAAACCTCATCAATAACCATGCTATCAGACCACACAACATGCCTTGGGGGGTTTAAACTTTCATCTGTACAACTTCTTCCCTGGGATCTTATGTCCTAATTTGGTGACTGCCTCCTTTGATTCACTATTTCAGATAGACCCTAAATATGCTTTATTTCATTCCCTTCTCCCCAGCCACCTCTACTTTAGCCTTTCCAGATACCTACTGTGCCTCTTTCCCACCTCCAGTTCTGAAATCATGATCAGATTAACCCTGTCATTGTTCTTGTAAGGGTGAATTGATAAACATTTATCATTACCATCTAACCTTGCAACTTTCTAAGCCAGTGTTCTTCCCATACTTTGGGGCTTTCCCTTTTAGAATATAAGTTCCTTAAAGGAAAGCTGTCTTTTCTTTTGTATCTCCAGCACAGTGCTTAGCAAATAACAAATATGTTTTCATTCATTAATTTATTCATTCATTCAAAAACAAACCAGAGGATTCAAAGTACTGAAAATAATGCTTGCACAAGGTACTTTCTATTTGCATTAATCATTGAGGATTCATTGCAACTAGGTGGTACAGTGGATAGAGCAATGACCTTGGAGTCAGGAGGATAGGAATTTGAATCTAGTCTCAGACACTGGACACTTGCTAGTTGTATGACCTTAGGCAAGTCACTTAATCCTAATGGCCTCACATCTAGGACCATCTTGGGTTGCCCTGATTCATATTTGGCCACTGGACCCAGATGACTCTGAAAGAGAAAATGAGCCTGGTGATTTAGCACAGCACCTTCCTCACTCAAATTCAATTTATTTGCTTGGCAATCACCTCCCTGATGACATGGTCTTCTTAGAGAACAAAGGACAAAACATCATCAATCATCTGGGAAGACAGTCAGGTATTCTATAGGTTCTCCAAAGATATTGGAATGGAAAAGTTCTAATGTTGAAAAGGAAAAGATTCTGAAGGGGAACCATCCAGGAGGTCCTGCCTGCCTGCCTGCCTGCCTCAGGAGAGGACCATTTGCTCTTTCAATGGCTATATTTTGAAAGATTCTTGCTCTGTGATGGTAATCAATAGAAAACTACCTTTTCAATCTTAAGTACCCATTCTATCCAAACTGGTCCTAAAAAATGAAGTTCCTTCCTCCAATGCAGTGACCCATTTTGTTTTTCTTGGTGCTTTGACACAGTAGGTGCACAATAAGTACTTATTCACTATTAGATTTAAATGACCTTATCTTTCAGGGTCCTCCATTAGAAGAAATACTTTTCAAAAGAAAACATGCTTTGGGTTGTTTGGTCAGGATTTTGTGTTTGTTTGTTTGAGTAGTACAGAGATGGTGTGGGTTGTGTGATGGGTTTATTTTAAAATTTTCAAAGTGAACAGAGCAATGTGTCTTATAAAAATGATGAAAAATTTCTGTCAGACCATAAATATTTTTCACATCCATCCTCCCAATCAATTGAAGTTGACAAAAAATAAGCCAGTTGGGTGTTTTATATATGTCCTAGAAAATGGATTATGGAATGGCCAAACTGATCAATATTATTTTATAGTGGTCATCTTAATGGTCAATCAGGATGGTTAAATGTTAAAATTTTGTGGCAGTGCATCTTGATTGACCAAAAAGGATTGGTCAGTTTAAAGCATGTCTAGACTTTTATATTTAAGGATCACAGAGATAGCCTAAATGACATCAGTATTTGTAATTACTATGCTATCCAACAATAATGCAGCCTTGAGAGGAAGAGTGGGTGGTTAGTTCAAGTTCATTTTATGTATTCAGGAAATTTCTCATTTCATGTTTGATGCTACATATTAAATACTCAAGCTAAAAGGGACTGAAAAGATACTTTTTATGACTTTAAAAAGGGAGAGGAAAGAAGAAAATTTTCAGGTTTTGTAAACATGGCTATTTTTGTTTGAGTGTCAGGACAGGTATGAATGAATCAACCTTAGAAGAATCATTTGTTATGTTTAGTTCCCCAGAGGGTATCTTCACAACCCACACCTGATGAAATGAGTATTTCTGAGCTCATTGCTGCACTCTGCCACTGTTTTTGCAACCTGACTGAATCAGCAAAAAGTATTATAGTTTATGTAGAGTAAACCAGTAACTCACATAAGAAAATGCTCAAAAAAGAATGTCTCCTTTTTGAACTCTATTGCACCATAATTCCAGGTATACTACTCTTATTAAAGCTGACCCATCTTCCACATGTGTGTGTGAATGCCTATGAGTGTGTGTGTGTGTGTGTGTGTGTGTGTGTGAAGTTCAAGGTTAAATGTGATATGACCTCACACTGCTCCATCCCTGGTTGATGGCCCAAGCAGAAAGATTCTGATTTTCCATTGTACAATCACATCAACAGATATGTTTGAGTCTATAGAACTAACCTCTTGTAATACTGACAATTTTCTGTAGTTATAATTTTTGTTGTGCCTACTGGCTGAGTGATGATAGGGCTTATTCATAGACTTTACACTCTAGCGGTTTGATAAATATATAACATCTTGAAAAGGAGTTTCTTGGTGAAGTAAATGCTATTCATCAGGTTTTAGTTTTCCTTACATTTGCTTTGGGTGGGACAGGAATGGATGTTGTGGTGGTGTTTTGATTTGTTTTTTAAGCTAACTTCCCTAACCCAATCCACAAGAAAAAAAAAATAAAAATAACAGCACTTAAGAAAAGCAAGCCCATATAGAATATAAGGGGAAAATGTTTATATATTATTCCTATATTATCTTTTCTTCACTTTCTGAAAGCTGTAGAAAGTAAAATGTGGTCAAGTGCTATTTTATAGCAAGTTTAATGCTTATCAGTAATTTTTTTCCTTTGACCTTCTGCCTCAGACAATTAATTTTCTTGAACTGCTCACATACTAGAACATTAGGGGGAAAAATAATGTTAGCACTAGTGAATAGAATCTTGGAAGAAAAGCCGTGCAATTATTCAAAGGCCTAATCTTATCTCTTGTTTCATTTTTATATCACAAGTCTACATTTAAAAGTATTAGATATACTGTTCGGCTGTCCTACACCTTCAAACCACAGTAAATAAATGCTGCTAAGTGCCACCAAGAGTGAAAGAGGTTATAATGAGAAGTGTGAGGAGATATGTGCTCCATTCATCATTCTGTTCAGTCCAATATCGAGGCTCTTTTTATCAGCAGTATTCCTAGCCGTGTCAACACCACTGGTATAAATCTTCTGTCAGTGGGTGTTGGACTGATGCCCTATTAAAGCCTTGCTCTCACATAATCACAGAATGATCTTTAGATGTCTTTAATTAACCTCTGACCTGAACCATGCCAAAGTCTTGTTGGTAGGTAAATCTATGGCATGACATTTGCTGATGACACTACATTTGTCTTGGTTTAATAATCCTACCTTTCAGATTATAGTCAAAATGAAATACAGTTGGGATCATAGTTAATAGTTGGATTAATTTTTAAAAGGTTAGAACATAATATTTTCCTCTGAGTTCCCAATGAAATCATTGCAGACATTTTCCCAAAGGGATTTGGGGTTCCCCCATTAAAAGTCAATTAAGGCAAGATGTCAATTTCACCAATGTCGTAGTCCTTCCTAACCCCTCTCAACATTTTGAAGTTGGGGGGAGAGGGAGATTCCTGGTACTTTCAACTAGTCGATGCCTGCCAAATGAAAACTACATTTATCTAGGATATTAGAAGGAAGTGGTAATACAAATAATCCAAAAACTATTTACTTTTGACATTGGAATATGCTTTCCTCCTTTTTTCATTATGTATGTATCTAGTTACCTAGAAATTTCATAGTGTATCAAAATTTCATCAATTAGAAATGAAAGAATGAGGGGAGGGAAAGTTGTACTGTTTGCTACTTCCTGACTACTTAGGCCATCATTCCAAGCCCCTCCCCACAGAAAGCTTAGATTCCACCACTGGACCCACTATAGATTCTCATAGATGGGCTTATACCTTATCTTGTTCACCAGGGGAATGATCTCTCTTTCCCCGTCAACTCCAAATCATGGCAAAGTGACCACTAGAATGTCTTTTTAAAGAAATGCTGTTTTATTACATTGAAGTGTTGGTATTAAATGACAAATAGGTATTAATAAACTAAAATAGTTTGAAATTAGAAAGACCTGAGTTCAAATTCTATTTCTGAAAGTTACTGTTTGAATATCAACAAGTCACTTAAACTCTCCAAGTGTCAATTATTTTAGATGTAAAATGGGAATAATAATGGTATCTACTTCAAAGGGTTGTTGTGAAAAAATGCATTTAAAGTATTATATACTTTAATTGTTATTATTTTAAAATTAGAGACTATATTAGGTCTATAATTCATAATCTTCAATGAGTTACCTCAAAATTCCAGGTGGATTCACTAATTTAATCACTTTTACTCATAAGAACTATCCATGTAATGAGATGCCTGGACTAATTATTCTCCAATGCCTTTCTCATTTGAATGTAATCCCAGTTCCAAAGCCCTGTGGTAGGAGATTTTTGTCCTTATTGGTGGAGAACAGTGCCCCTCAGTTATGAAAAGGATGGGATGGAGTTGGCAAGAGTGGGAGAGAATCTGTTGGTAATAGGGTTTACAACTAGGATAACATATATATATATAATATATATATATATATATACATAATTGATTATATGGTGTATTCTTCCATTTCTAAGTCTTTATATTCTTTTCTCACAAAGCAATACTCCCAATTTTCTACCTTGCCAAAGAAATCTAGTCATCATAGAAGAGCATGCCAGTCCTAGAATTCAATCTTGGAATGACCTTCCACCCCTTTTTGATTGAATGTCTCTCCTGAGAACCTTCATTAAAAGAAAGGTTCCCCAGGCTGATCATTTCTTCTGACTTCTCCATCTCTTTTCCTCCATCTTTTCAGCTTATTTTTCTGTGTTGTTGTCTTCCCACATTAGCATGGAAGCTCTTGAGGGCAGAGACTATTTTTTTTGCTTGTATTCGTATTCCCAGAATTTAGCATAGTGTCTGGAAACATAGTGCTTAATAGATGTTTGTTGACTAATTGGTAATTAAATATACACTTTCAATTTAAAGAAATCTCACTGTTCTCAAAGTATTAAAGTAAGTGTTTGTTCTTAAAATCCCAGAGATCAAGAGAGGGAACTAGATGGTGCTATGGATAGAATTCTGGTCCTGAATTCAAGAAGGCTTATGTCCAAGTTTTGCTCCATATACCTACTAGCTATATGACCAGCAATTCACTTAACTGCTATCTGTCTTAATTTACTCAGCCATAAAAGGGATAAAATACCACCTACCTTAAAGGATCGTTGCAAGGATAAAATGAGATAATATTTATATAAAGTTCTTAGCACTATTCCTAGGTCATAAAGGGCATTTAATAAACATTTTTCCCTCCTCCCCTGAAGGATATATAGTAGATCTGAAGTTACTAATCAGGTGTTTTATTAAAAAATTAAATAAAGGGCATTATTGGACAAGTAGGTGGTATAATGGAAGAATACCAGACCTAGAATCAGGAAGACTCATCTTCCTAAGTTCAGATCTGGTCTCAGACACTTATTAGTTGTGTGACCTGAGGCAAGTCACTTAATCCTGTTTGCCTCAGTTTCCTCATTTGTAAAATGAACTGTAGGACAAATTGACAAATCCTATTATCTCTGACAAGAAAACTCTAAAGGGGTGTCATGAATGGTCAGACAGGGTTGAAAAATGGCTAAATAACAAAATCTCTTGCTGGGTTTGATCTATAAAGAACCAAAACAAGCAAAAATAGTGAATAAGGTCTATAAATAGCTCTCCCACTAGTTTAATTATGATAATGGATAGATAATATCAGAACATGTTCCATATTGGACATTCATTAAGAGCTACTGTGTATCAACTACTATGCTAGGTTCTAGGAATTCAAAGATCATAATGGACAAGTTCTTACCCTCAAGGATCTTACATTCTATTAAGGGAAACTATATCTATAAATATTGTTTCAAAATATATGCAAAGTAAACACTGAGTAATTTGATGGGAGGAGGTACCAGTAGCTAGGAGGATCAGTAGAAGTCTCGTGTAGGAAGGAGGTAGTATGTGAACTGAGTTTTTAAGGAAACTAGAGATTCTAAGAGATGAAGCCAGAGTGCATTTCAGGAATGGGGAACAGTTTATACAAAAGTGGGGAGATGGGAGGTAGAATATCATGGCAAGAGCAGTAAGTAGATCAGTTTGCCTATACATATTAGGGAGTAATGTATAAGCATTGAAAAGATGGGCTACAATGAGATTGCAAAAAGTTTTAAAATGGCAAAAAAAAAAAAAGATTTATATCTGATCCTAGACATAACAGGGAATAATTGGCACTATATAAGTGGGAGAATAACAAAAGTCATTCCTGTGCTATAGGGATGTCCATTTCGTAGCTGTAGTGGGGATAGATTGGAGAGGGAAGAGAATTGAGTCAGGAAGATAATTTGAGGACTTGTTGCAATAGAGCAGGCAAGAGGTAAGGAAGTCAAAATTAGATTAGTTGCAATATGAATTAGGGTATGAAATAGATATGAAAGATGTTGGTAAAGTAACATACATTAGATTTGAAAGTTGATGGACTATGTTGGATGAGGGAGAGAGAGGCAAGGGAACCTGGTTGTCTAGAAAGATGTTAGTGTCCTTAAAAAAAATATTCTGGGGCAGCTAGGTGGCGCAGTGGATAAAGCACTAGCTCTGGAGTCAGGAGTACCTGGGTTCAAATCCAGTCTCAGACACTTAATAATTACCTAGCTGTGTGGCCTTGGGCAAGCCACTTAACCCCATTGCCTTGCAAAAACTAAAAAAAAAATATTCTTCAGAACAGGAATATGTGTTTAAAGGGAAAGATGCGTTATTTTGGATTAAGTGACTTAAATTGCACAAAACTTTATTGGGCACTGCCAGTAGTGGTCTATTTTTTTTAGACTAAGAAATCCAGAAAAATTGGCTTCCCTTTCTTGATCTCCAAGAATGGTAAATGAATAAACACCTCCCTCTTCAGATCTCAAACAAAGCTTTCTCTAGGATGTTGATGGAATGAAATACAATCATGAATGAAAAGTCATCATGTATCCCTTTGAATGTATTAACATAAGACCTTACTCAATTTAAAAAACTGCCTTGAGCTAATGCAGTATCATCAGAAAATACTTGATGACCCAACAATAGACAGTGTTCCCTGTCCTGCATTACTGGCAGTAGCATGCTCTTTAATTGGAGGGTTGCATGCCAAATTAACCATCTAGCCTCATTAAAAACCCTCTAGTTATTATACTGATGGATTTAGGCTACTATCCAATAAGTGATGAAACCAGCTTCCACCCTTTGGGTCTACACTGATATAGGATGTAAGAAAGCCAGCTGCTAGTGGTTAAGCAACTCAAAACAGGACCTGTTCTATACTTAGGTGATTGATCACCTCTGTGGTATGACTTAAGGGAAATCCAAAGTTATTACCCACCTCCACCTCCCAAAAAATGACTTCTCTGCTGATTCTTGAAATTTTATTATTAGTGATTCATTCGATTATATTATTCATTGTCCTTTTCTCAGAATTTTCTGTATAAGGTCAAATACCCCTGAGAATGTACTTGTATTTCCTAAAACCTTATTCTTATTTGCCAATCACATGGTTCAGTACAAAGAATAACCTATGATCCTTCAAGGCATCTCAAAACTCATCTTCTTTAGGAGGCCATTCCTGGTAGTGTCATCCCCTTTCAGATGACTCTCCCTTTTCTCTGTAGGGAACTTACATGTACATAGTTGTTTCCATAGTGTTTCCTGCATATTATAATGTGAGTTCTTTGAGGGCAGAAACCTGTGGTTTTGTCTTTCTTTGTACAGCACAATGCTTGGCCCATAATAAGTGTCTGTTCAATTTATGTTGACTTTATCTCCAGAGATTTCTGTCATGACAAGGCAGATTCAGGTAGCATGAAAACTGGGTTTGGGGTATAAACCTGATCTACTTCACAATTTGCCTAGACTAAACATTGATTCCCACTATCACCAGCTATAACAAATGATCTTAATCATTGATTATATCAGTTATCATATTTCATTTTTCCTACTTTCTTTGAAAACAAAACTACCATCTGAAAGACAAGGCTGGGCACATGGAAATTTCTCAAGGCTTGTCTTAGGTAGTATAGTCCAAGAAGGGCACAATCACCCAGGGCCTAATTATTGTTTTTCTTGACTTGCCCAACCTAGCAAAACTGGAACCCAGATGGAATAGGGTCAGACAGAAAGGGAAAAAAATTGGGGTGATTTCTTAGCATTTTGACATATGATTCTTTTTTTAATTTTGATTATCTTTACTCTCTGTGATCTGATTGCTTTTTTTTATTGTTTTTGAATTTTACAATTTTCCCCCAATCTTGCTTCCCTCTCCCACCCACCACAGAAGGCAGTCTGATAATCTTAACATTTTTTTCCATGATATACATTGATCAAAATTGAATGTGTTGAGAGAGAAAAATCATAACCTTAAGGAAAAAATAAAATATAAGAGATACCAAAGTTACATAATAAGATAATTTTTAAAATTAAAGGTAATATTTACATATTATTCTCAACAAAATAACATAGAATATCACATAAAAGAATTTGTACTTTTTAAGTTGAAAATGTCATTGAATTACTTACCTTATCTGGATAGGTTTTGAAGTTATTAAAGCAAATCATACTTTTATTTTACCCTCCTATATCTACCATGTACTTGTAATTTATTAAAAATGGAAGCTTTCTATTAGTGTTATTAAATTAAATTCAATAAAGGTACATTAAGCATTTACTATGTAAAGCCATTACTCCAGATATTCAGAATGCAAAGATGAAAAATGATCTATCTCTTCTACTCATTAATTTTACTATTTTAATAATAAGGGTAAGGCTTTAGATAGATAAGTAAGCTAAAATGACCACTGGATCTTGGATATAGAGATAGAAAGAATTTCAGAAACTATCTAGTCTAACTCCCCCATTATGAAAATGAGGAAACTGAAACCTGTATAAGTGAAGTGACTTGCCAAAGGTCAGGTCTTATAACCAGTGAATATCAGGGGCAGAATGAGAACTCAGGTTCTCTAACTCCAGAGTCCAGAGCTTGTGCTCTTTCTTCTGTACCAGATTACAGAAGATGAGAGAGTTTTCAATGGAGAGGGCTTGAGATTATGGTTAAATGTCCAAAGAGAAAGGTCCAGTAGTCAGTTTAGAGTATGGAAAGGGCGTTCAAAAAAATATAAGTTTCAGAGCTCCTTTCATGGAGATAATAATTGAAGGTTTGAGAATAGATGAACTCTTCAAGAGAGAGAGAAGAGAGCTAAGGACTGAACTTTAATAAAGTTCCCTATATTTAAAGAACAGAAGAATGAAGAGAAGGTAATGGAGACAAAGAAGGAAAAAAATCTGAGAGGTAAAAGATAAGAAATATCATAGAATTCAAGAAAGACAGACATTCTTAAGTAAGAAGAAGAAAGCTACAAAGGAGAATGATGATAGAGGAAAAGGACATAGAGTTTGTTAAGTTGTGAGTGATCTTTAAGAATGCCAATTCAGTAAGGTGGTGGAGACAGAAGTAAAATTGAAGGAAATTAAAAAGTTGGTGATAGTAAGATTATAGAGTACTCATTCGAAATGTTAATGATATAAGGGGAAAGAAAAATAGGATCTTAGATTTATGAAAAAGTAGTAGGTCAATTGAAAGGTTTCTGGAAATTTTCAAGGCATTTTCTTATTTGTAGGTAGAAAGGTAGAAGCAGGTAGAAAGGGGTAAAGTATTTTTTTTTAGAAAAAGAAAGAACTTGAAAAATGCAAGAAAGAATGGGATTCATCTCTATGCTTCTATACATGGCCTAAATAGTTTTGTCCTTAGTATATGATAGGAACACAGTTCTTAATATCTAAATATAGTCTATATGTTATTGTGCTCATCAGAATGCCTTTGGTAGCAAGCAGCCCTTATGATCAAGGGTCAGATCCAAACATATAAGGTGAAATGGTAAAAGATGAAGCATAAGGTCACTGAGTGACCACTATTGTTAGTTTTGTAGCTTCAATAAGTTCATCAAAAGAGCATTTTAAGTTAACCCACAAAACATTTCCAATATACATAAATTATCATATCAGGAGGAAACAAGCAATATTATTTTTCCCATTGTCTTGTCTTTAGTCAGAACCAAAATTAAAAGAAGTTCAGAAATGGAGAGTTCATGTGGCCCAACCATCTGCCTGATGCAAAAATTTCTTCTATAACATCCCTGACAAGTGACTGTCTAGCTTCTGTTTGAATGTCTCCAATTACAAGGAATTTACTATCTACTGGGAAAGG
The DNA here is from genome assembly GCF_037893015.1 of Macrotis lagotis. NCBI lineage: Eukaryota > Metazoa > Chordata > Mammalia > Peramelemorphia > Peramelidae > Macrotis > Macrotis lagotis. Next base: position 613,170,535 of record NC_133658.1, read on the forward strand.
TCATTCCACTTCTGGATAACTTATTGTTAGGAAGTTCTTTATTTTGAGCTAAAATCTGCCTGTCAGAGTATTCTGAGGCAGTCCCAGACAGATGAGAATTTATTCAATGTATTCAATATGGTATTGATTGCCTGCTTATAGATTATGCAGAGAAAATTGTCTGCCTTAGATAGTCACAGATGTTAACACCTAACTACACTGGCATTGGTTAAAAAAATAATGAAGGTGGTCAATGGAACAGACTGGACAAGCAAGATGAAGAAACAATAAAGTTCAGTAGTTCAGTATTCAATAAGTCCAAGCACATAAACCACTGGGGGAAGAAATCCTTATTTAATAAGAACTTCTGGAAAATTGGAAAAAAGTTTGGCAGAAAATAGGTTTGGATTAGTATCTTATACCATATACTGCTTTATAACCACAGAAAAGTGATCTAAAACTAAAAGGTCACACCACTAAAAAATAGAAGAAAACAGAAAAATGTTCTTTCCAGATCTATGGTTGGAGAGAGAATGGAACATTTTCATTTTAAAAATATTAAAACTTTTTATCCAGAGAAAACTTATGACTTTAGAATAGGAAGAAAATTGTATAAATGAAAAAAAATCTTTGCATCAAATATCTTTGATAACTGTCATATACTCTTGATATTTAGGGAGATAGCACAAATAATCAAGAACTTCCCCCAGTAGATAAGTAGTAAATAATTTTCAAAAGAACAAATACTAAATATCAACAAACTTGTTTTTAAATGCTTCAAATTATTAATAACAAATGAAATGTAAATTAAAACAAATCTGGGATTTTACCTCATGCCCATCATTTTGGTCAAAGATTATAGAAATGCCAGAGAGAGATGGAGGCCAGAGGAGTAGATTATTATTAGACATGGGTCATTTTATTTGTCAGCTATGCTTAATTGTTTTTCTTTAAAAAAGATGTGTGGAAAGGCACATTAATATAGCATGTAAAAAGCTATGAATTAATCCAGCCATTATGAAAAACAGTTCAGAAATTTGAGAGAAAAGTTGCTAAACTATTCATAACCTTTGACCCAGCAATGTAACACTTCCAGGCAACTGTTCCAAGGAAGTCAATGATAGCTGGTATAATTCAATCTATACCAAAATATTCACAATAAAAATTTCTATAAAAACAACAATTTGGAACAAATTTGGTGCCAGTGATTTCATTGGTGTAGCGTGCCAGTGAGAAAATTCCTTCTATCAATATTTTTCTTTGTTAAAAGAAAAGATTGAGGACATCTTAGCAAATGAACTAAGGAGAAAACAATTAAAAAGGGAAATATATTTCTCAAAAGGGGAAAAAAAAGAACTTATCATTCCAAAGACAAAAAAATCTTCTTTTTCTTTTTGGCATTTGAATTATCTACTGTTTTAGACTATGTCATGGAGTCAAGTCTATTAGTATAGATATTTAATTAAAATTGATAACATATTAATGTTATCTTTCCCAGGTATTTCCCAGAGTAATGACAACAGTTACTGCTTTTCCCAACAATGCAGAGGCCAGAATGGGAGAAGTCATCTACACCTGTTACACTGATGTGCCGTGGCAAAGTTATAGCTCATATACTTCCCCATCCCCAAAGTTCAAAATAGCTCTGGGGAGATGCTAGGGCTATATATCTAGCCTAGGAGATCTTTCAGAGACTGCTTCTATTTCAATCTTGATTTGAGAAACTAAAGGTCTTCCAGGGATTTCAATGACTATAAACCTCAGATAATGACTACTTTAGAATACCATAGTTCTAGCAAGCATCTTTTCTGGCAATTGTGATCTAGGAGACTTTTGAATGTGGCAATTTTTTAGTAATAGGATACCTACCCTGGCACCTATTCTTCTCATTGCTGCCCTAGATCCCTCAACCATAGTTTCATCTAGGTGGGCCTTTCTCAAGGTGAGGTAAGACAAGGCAATAGAAAATAATTAAACTTCTTGAGAAAAATTCTATATTTCCAGTCTTCCCTTTCCTTTCAATGGATACTTAGGTGTTAGTAGAAAATGATATAACCTAGATTTCCACACAAACTTGGAGAATTTTGCAAGATTGGAGGAGAAAAGCATAAGCAACAATGGATGCCTGTGCAAATTGGTGGGAGAACTTTAGAGAGGGGAAATATTCTTTTGATTTTTCTTCAAGAACCACTCGTAGATACAGACTCTCTTTGGAATTAATTCTAAGGAGAAACAGAAAAAACTCTCTTGCAGGTGTAAAAGAGAAGTTGTTTCCTCAACATGCCCCTGATTTCCAACTTGCCTCTCTAAAGATTTGGGGGGAATTTCCCCTTAGGTGAGGAATATGTTGGTAAATATTTAACAATTGACTTTACAGAAAAAACATAAGCATAATACACTTCTACATTTAATCTGCTTTATTAACATTTTATACATTACTTTCTTTGTTATTAATTTATTTTTATACATCACTTTCTTAACATAGTAACTCCATAAAATAACAAATCAAACCTTGATTTATAATGTTTTTCAATTTTCAAGGTATGAATGCTCACACTGAAAATTTAACAATCAGTCCTCAGAGCCAGTTTGAGCTAGCTCTAACATACCTTTTGATGGAATCTTCCACTGGTGAAATGAGATATCATGATCCCAGAAGAAAATCTCATTCACTCTATTTCTGGCATATTCTAGAAACTTTTCTGACTTCTCTTTCCTGTTTGCTTGGATAAATAAATTTATTGGCTATTTGTGATGGTCTTTTGTGTAGTCAGCATTTAGTGGGAAAGAATCAAGCTGGTGAATATGTTAAGAGTTACTTTCCCCCTCTTTGATAGATATTGACCTTGAAAATGACCTTTTTTCTTGACTAATTATGCCTTCAAATCAGCAATCCTGGAGGGGTGAAAAGATGGATACAATTTTAATCTGCTATTCTTTACTCAGAGAAGAACAGAGAGGTCAGCCTTATGGCCCTTTGATAGTCTTGCCCATCTCAAGGAAGGAACAGCAAACTTCCTTAGATTATTTGTCAAAGATACCTATAATTCTTCCCCTTAAACTTCTCATCTATTGATTTAGACATCCCTTGAAGACATTTACATCTTACATGGGTAGTAGGGGCAGCATTCACTTTACAAAAGTAATCATGAATCTCATGTAATAATATTCTTCTAAAGAAATTGTCTTATATGGGGCAGCTAGGTGTCATAGTGGATAAAGCACCAGTCCTAGACTCAGGAAGACTTGAGTTCAAATTTAATACTTAATAATTACCTTGCTATGTAACCTTGGATAAGTCACTTAACCCCTATGCCTTGCAAAAACCAAAAAAAAAAATTGTAGCATAGTCACTAGAGGCTATTCTCAGTGTCAGGAAGATCTGGGTTCAAGTGTGACCTGGGTTACCTACTGACCATTTGATTCTGGGCAAGTCCCTGAACTTCTTAGTGCCCTAGGCAACTTTGCAAGTCTATAAATGGCAGTGAGGGAGCTAACCTTTTCACATCTTAAAGCTATCAACTCTCTTTGTAAACTTGAATTTCAGATCAAGTAAGAGAAAAAAGACACCCTATGTGGGCCAGAAAGGGATATATTTTCTTGGGGAGAATCTCCATAAGCTTAGTTTTCTATTTTCTCTATGATTGCAAGAGACTCTGAATATAATAATGGGGTATCTCTCAAGTCTCCACATCACAGGATTATAGAAAAAGGATTCTACTTTACACAGATTTTTTGTCTGATTCCCAAGGGCTCCTTCATGTATTTTGTGTGTATCCCATTGTTCTTGATGCCTAAGGCTGTTTAAGTAAAAGGGAACATTTTAGGATTTTAATCCACAAGTGCAAATACAAAGAAGGGATTTGATAGACCCAGCAGTTTAAGGCTTTTTTTCTCTTTTCATTTTTTGAGGGTTGTGAAGAAAGGAAATTGGGGGACATGGTTCTGGTGCAGACGATTAGCTGCATATGAACCCAGAAAACAACTATACTTAAAATTTCTAAAAGGTATTCATGGCCTCAACAGAAAGAGTGGGATAATTTATAGTTTAACATTTTCTTTTAATGTGGATAGCATTTTCCTCATTTATAGTTAATTAGGTTAAGCATGCATGGGGAGCAAGGGAGAAAGGCTTTTAGTGATGCTCTAAATGATTAGTAATTTGAATAAAGTGAAGAACCTCTAAAAAGAGGTGGCCCTGGCATATATTAAATAAGCTTTAGTGAGGAGTGCTGGGATCAGAACTCTGTTTCGGAAGATATTGTGTTAATTAAAATGCCAGAATAAAGAAAATGCAGATAATGTTAGATAATAAAGAATTTTATTTCAAAGCCACTTTAAGGCTAGGTTTAAATGATATCAAAACTGGGTATAGGGTGGAAATCAGTCAAACTAATTATTTGGTGTAACAACAACAGAATACAAACATACTACCCTGTCAACAGTTGAATCAGTCCAACACATAAAAAAAATTAACTTAGTTTCTGCAGAGAAGACTTGGGTTCAAGTGTTACTTCTGATACTCACTAATCAAAAGAACCTATTTATATGTATGTTAATGTTCCATATGTTAATATGTAAATGCTTATATATAAGTTTTTAATGTCTCAGTGTCCCAGACAACTCTTTGAGACTATAAGTTGCAGAGTTGTTTCTACCAAAAAAACCCCAACAAAACTGTGTCATGAATGTTGAAAAACTGCACTAAGTCCAAATGAAGGTCACTAGGATAGTGAGGAAGTAAAAGACCATGTCACATGAGGAATAGTCAGAAAAACTGAGATGTTCTGTAATTGGAGGATAAGGCTCAGGCCTTAAAAATATACTCTGATTTGACCTTAGTGTAGAATTTTGGGGAATCTGTTTTCATCCATGCATGATGATGGTGCTGGTACTGTACAATGATAAAAAGTATTCTAAATTGACCTGATAACTAGGACCAAGGACTTAGAATGTATTGAACCTGAATGTTAATGAAAAATGCAGAGAGGTCTATACTGATCTCTTTTCTTTCCTGGCGGTGAGTGAGGCAAACATAATGTGAGCTACTGAGTCACCATGTGTCTTTGCCATCTCTGTTTCTTTTCTGTTTATTCTTTCCTGTAGGCGAATGATTTTCCAAAGGAGAGTACTCAGGCAACTAGAGCCATGTGAGGTGCCAGAAGCAGCCAGGGTCACCAGAAAAGTAGTGACAGATGGAAGAAATATTTGCAGACAGATAAGAAAAGCCAATCAAGATGATGACTGCTTTAAAGATCACAACCCTTCACAATGGAAAGAAGTGCTGGCAATCAGCTCTAGGAACAAATCTGCCCTTACAACGCATAAGAGAGCTATACCCAAGGAGAAGCTCATAAAAGCTTACATGAAGAGAGAACTACTAGGGCCAGGTCCCATGTGTTCTGCATATATATATATATATATATATATATATATATATATATATATATATATATATATATATGACTGATCAAAAATACTTTTAAGTTTGAGTCGATTCTTGTATGCTTTATATATACAGTTCACCCCATTGGAGATTAGGAGAAAATTATTTTACTAGGTAATTGATAATAGAGGGCATATCCGATAGAGGCTCATAATCAGCAGTATCAGAAACTTGCCCTGACATTCCTCAGCAATGATTACCTTCTTCCAATCCCAGCTATTATTGAGTTCTTTGTTTTGCCTCTCTTATATGCTTAAAATGCAATATTTTTGAGTATTCACTTTTGGATATATATCACAACACCCATTAGACTGTAAATTTCATGAGGGTGAGAATAATGCCATATTTAAAAGTTTTAACTCCACCATCAACAGTGCCTTCATAGTGTTCTGGAAAGAGTAGGCCCTTAATAAATGCTTAATAGAATTAATTGCCTTGAATTAAGCTTAAAATAAGGAGAACAAATTTGAGGTCTTATGAAGTCTCACACAACATAAAACTCAAATGCATTTGGTATTGTTTGAATATTTTAGAGAGAAAAGTCAGTTTTTCTTCTTCCTGATGAATTCTGGCTGTCAAAAGGGATAATAGATCCCTTGCCTCTCTTCTTCCTCCCTACACTCTATCTCTACCTTCCTTATGAATGAAAACCTAAATGTCTGGGAAACATAGACATGGTGTGGACAATCTAAGCAGGCAGCAATCACTGGCAAGAAGGGGCTATTAGCAATTCCTCCTCCTTTCTTCTCCTTATCCCACACTGCCCTCTTGGGCAATTGGCCTGGATGAGTAGTAGATGATTTCTTTTTTCCTTATTTTAATTTCATTTTAATTGAATACTAAACTAGGGGTGCCTAAAATAGATTCTTAAAAAATAAATATCCTTAGGGAGTGTACCCCAAGACCTCCTATGATAACTTATTCTTATCAACAGAGCTAGTTCTATTTATTGGATCTTTCTACCCCCCACCAAAGCACTACTGGAGGCCCACTGCAGTTGCTGATGACTAGCAAATTACTCAAGTGTGAACTGTTTCGCTGTCTGTCACTTTGCTCATTAGGCAAGTGAGAAAATATATCTATGACTCTGTCACACTTCCCTCATTAGCTTAGCAGCACATTTTACTCTCCTTATCTGTTTTAAAGATGGATGCCTAAGAAACAGTATTTGGTCTGTTTCCCCCTTAACACCCTCAGTTTAATTTTAAGAAGCAAAAAACCTAAATCATCTTACTCTCTGCTCAACAACTGTGTTGTTCCCATACAGGGAGATTTAACTATCTCTGATGCTCTACCAAACAGGGAATGCATATAAAACTGTTCAGTGGTAAAAATGCTGGCTTAAAAACTGGAGTGGTGTTGGTGCAGGACAACAATGCATTCAGGAAGGAAGGGAGTAGACATATTTCAATAAGGTCAGCTAGTAATGGATCCATTCACTAAGAATGTTATTTAAAATCCTTATATCCTTAAATACTTATACATAGTAATTAAAGTCTTATTGTTTCCAGCCTTGTGTTTGATATCCCATTCACCATTTATAACTGGAGACTTACTATTGGTTGGATTTTCTTTATAAACCCTATTTTTATAGGGTTCTGCATCTCCCCACATCCACTTCCTCTAGTCTTTTAAGAAAAAGTCCTTATGATTTTTGCCATCTTTAGTTGGATTCACTGTAATGAAGGAACAGAACTGAGATTGCCCAGTAGCATTCATGAGTTTGACATCCTGGTTTCCCTGTCAATAGAAATATGTTAGACTATTTCTTGTTTGCCACATCTGACTTGGGCTGTTTATGATCTGTTTTTGTTCTGGCACATAAACGTGCTTTCGTTAGTATTTGTGTAGTGCCCTGGTGATACACTGTGTCTGATTAGGTTCAGGAAGGATGTATGTTCCCCTGAGGCAAGAAGAAGAAAAATTTTATGTTTTTCTTCTTACTTTAAGTTCATGGTAGAGTAAGAATTATACATTTACATAATTTATCATATAGCCTGAAAGTATTTGTGATATGAAGATAAAAGAAGGGTAAGGTAGGTACTTAAACATATTGGGGGGGGTTGGGTATTTCATATTTAGGACTGAAGTCCTAAGATGCCAAGAATTATGGAGAACAAAGAGATCTCCTTTTTTTCAAAGCTTAATTCTCTTACTGCAACCACAGAAACCAAAATATATAAACCTCATCTCTAGTAGCTGTTTTCCTGCACACAGAAATAAGAATGCTCATAAAAACCTGTAAGGAAAAATACAATGCATTATGATAATGTGCCTTGGCCTAAGTAGCTAATCACTTTTTATTAACACTTTTAGGTCCAGGGAGTTGGGATTTCTCCAAGCTGACTGTCAGGGCAGGGATTCTGGGACTCTGTATTAGTAATTAGCTTTATAAGATCTTGACTCCTGGGGTGATTCGAATTAAAACAAAATAAAAGCACAAATTTCTAAAAAGCTTGGAAGGCTATATCTGTTATTAAATTTTTGTTATTAAAAACCCTTTCCAATATGTGTCAGGAGTCCAAAACAGAGGGTTTTTCTTAAATATCATCTGTGTAACTTGTCTCAGATACCTTTAAGGTTAAATAAAACAGCATAGGAAGAAAGATCAAAAGGATTTTCCGTACACACAAATGATGCTTTGACAGTGAAGTTTTTTGTTTTTTTTACTAAACCAAATCCCCAAGAAGTAATATTAGTTTCATGGTCACAGTTGCTTTTGGATTTTCCTGCATATATTTGGCAGCTATCTTCAGATTCAAAGATATGTTAGTAACATCAAGCATTCATTTTATAATCAGACACTAGGAGCCAACAGGAGGGTATTTAGCACCTTGCTATTCCAGCCCCTGAAACCCTTTCCAGGAAAGAAAAAAAAAGAGTAATGGTAAAACATAAAGACATTACGGATAATTCATCTTGGAATAGAGTCCTACTAATTTGTAAATAACCTGCTTTATATAACCACATCTTTAGCAGACTAAGTGGTTAATTGTTATTGATCAGCTCTGCCCACTATTCCAATATCAGTCATTATTGAAAATAATCTCAGTATCCTTCATTAAACATGCATCTGTTTCCATGGGAATGCATTTTTAAACAAGAAGTGCTATTTGAGTCTTATTGGTTTCACTGGTTGTTCAGGCACTTAGTGTTGTGGCTGCCCAATCTGTCATAGTTAATCAACTCTCATCTCTTAACACTGGCTGCAGTTATCAATGAGGTGAGGATTAATATTCTGGGCGAAACAGATGATAAATCATTTGTATATAATTAGTGTACAGCAAGGTTACAGCTGACATGAATTTTTATCTTAATTATGAGAGAAATTTGTTCCATTAATTTAATTTAGTTTGCATGAGTGACTAGACACCTAACAAAGTTAATCTTACACCTGTCATTACAACATTAAGGAACACCTCATATGCAGGCAGTAGGCTCAGATTCTCCTGCATATAAGGATAATGTTGTTCCTCCATGATGTGAAAATAGATGATCAGAGACAGAAGATGTAAAGTCTACTCTTTTTAAAAGTCACCCCAGAGGATTTATGTGAGAATATTGAAGAGATTCAACTCAAGATGCTATGTTCTGAATGCAGTAGTTTTCTTTCAAAATGACCCCTTCTCCTGTCTTGCAAATCACATAGAAGAAACTAGATGCATGAAGAGATTTCTTTTACTATATATGTATGTTATATACATATATATGAATATGCATTAAATGGAAGTGCTTTTGGTCAAATGAACACTATCTCATGGTAAGCTATTTAGGGAGCTCTTTGTATCAGAAGCAATGAATGAAGAAATGTGCATGACTTAGCTTGTCTATTATAAGCTCTTCATGTTTATATTGTAATCGAGTAGAATAATTCATATAACTTGCTCTACTGTACAAATGGTAATTGTGCTGACATCCTGAAGGCTTCAAAACACTGAGTAAATCTAAACCTTGTACTAATTATCCAAGTAATTATCAAGTCTGATAAATCATATGTGAGTGATAGATAAGGTGGGACTGTTTATATAGCCAAATATGGTGTTATTTACCTATTTATTACATTAGTAATTAGTTACACATTTATGCATGGGAAAGGGGGGGGATTCTATTTATGGCATGGCTCATGAAAATGTTTCTTACACTGCCTATTTTTCAATGATTTTCCTTTGGAAGACTGACTTTGGAGGAAAGAGAAAAAATATTTAAGGGGAGAATAGCAAAAACTCTTACTACTACATTCAAAGTGACTAAAGAATGAATTCCAGTAATGCTGAAATATTTCCAAAGATGAAGTCAGGGAATCACATATGTCTGGAACCATATATTTGCAGCAGAAGCCACAGTCTCAAAAGGAGATTGCATTTACATTTAGAAGCCTCCAAAATAGGCCCAGAACCAAAGTGTTAATTGTGCAAGTAACTCAGATTAATGTTTTGTCATATTAGTTCACAATTATCACTCTGAAAGAGGGTCAAGAAGTATATAGTTGGATATTCACAAGAAATGACTGATTTAAAAACAAAGGGCTCTAATGGAATTCAATAGTGCTTTTCAGTCATTCTGCTTGGCATCTCTATTACCTGAAATGATTCACAGTCCATTATGGGAGCTTCCATGCTAATAGAATGTCTATCTTCTGTAATACAGACACATCAGAACACTAACTGGGAATCTGTCACAATGAATTTCATCTAGATTTCGCTTCATCTCTTCATGGACTGTAAAATTTGCTCTTGTACAATGCCTAAATTTACTGTGGGTAATTGAGAGAGATCTATAGATGCAGCAGCTCTCGGTAAAGAGCAGTTTTCCAAAGATCTATTGTAAATTGTGCAGCTTTGGTTCAGCTGGGGAAAGATAACGGAGAGCTGAGACTTGGCCTTTACTAATGAGACATTTTGGTGGGCTCTTAAGGGGGAAAAAAAGCAAAACAAAATGAAACAACAACAACAAAACCAAAATCCCAAATACTGTTAGGGGGCACTGTGCCAGGGCTAGGGGCTGGTGTGGGGGGGAGGGAAGACAAGGAAAGGACCTTTCATTCTCAAGAAGACAGTGCAAAGGAAGACAAAAAATCAGTTTAGGCATAGGCTTCATTACCTGCCCACGGAAATAGAAATAAGTCCTCCCTTAGATGTACTATTTTCCAAATCTCCCCGCATTTATGTGGCTGGAAAAGAATGTGTCATGCCCAGCTTAGCCTTCCGGTAGCTTCCATGAGCCTTCCTATTAGAGCTATAGGTAGCTCAAATTTGGTGTCTCATTTGCTAAACCTTCTGTTTCACAGACTGTTAATCCTAACTAAAATATTTGGTATTAAGCTATATGCATGAATTGTTGATAAAGAATTAAGATAACACTTGAGCTATTAAATATAATGTGTGCTCATATTTTCTCAATGGATACTTGGGTTACCGCTCATAAAGTATACACACTAACCTTTTTTCAAACCGTTTCCCTTTTTTTATTTTACTTATTCCCATCAAAAGCTAAACAGAATCACTGGGTGCCCTTAACAATCATCGGGTTTAATATTTGTTAGCCAATTAGAATGGTGATAGATTCTATAGCTTTTTTCCTAAGCCAGGAACTGAATAATAGCATCATGCTTCACTGGCAGTGAAGTGAGCTCAGCCTTTACATTAGGAGAAAATCAGAATGGTATGACTGCAGTTCATTACTGAAATAGGTAACTGATGAACTGAAAAGACAAAGGGCATTGTTAAATGAAATGTCATTATTAGAGCTGCTCATGTTTAACAAATGTACTGTAAGTTAATTCAGTAGTGTTTTCTATAAAGTTCTCTGCTGAATGTTCACTGTTCATTTTTACTGTCTCTGCATGCCCAACATCTCCTTAAATTTCTTTAAGGCGACAAAGTCAACCCTAGACCAAGCCAAGGAATTAAAAAAGCCTAAGGAACCTGATTTGGGAGGTCAGATGTTTTTGTCACTTTCATTTAAGTATCTCCCAATGACATCTACACCCATCTACAATGGTATTCATATTTTTGATCCACTGCCAATAAATACACCAAAATGTTTATCCTATTAAACATAAAATGTCCATTCATTTGCTGAGAAGTTAACACAAATGATATCTTCAGCTTTAAGGGGGAAAATGTAACCCCTTTAGCATCTGTGCAAAACTGTTTGCTTTGCTCTGGAGGTGATAAAAATAATTTATGAACCTCTACATTTTTAGCAAGAGGAAATGACCTCAGCTTTTGGCAATTTGATATAGTTAGCGGAGCCTCTCTACAACTTTTATGGATTTCCTTGAGCTACATATTCTTTGACCTGCATTTCAGATTTATTGGCAGATACATAAGCTACATTAAGGAATATAAAAAGCACTGAATGCATCAAACAACTCAGCAGGGGTTGATTGACAGCTGATGAAAGGCTGCTTCTTCAGGGAGAAGTCTAACCAAAGCTGATACTTGTTTATGCATTTCACTAACCATGCTGCAAATATTTGTTTTAAATAGAGACATTATTTTGAAACTAAACAAAAGCCTGCTGAATAGAGGATATATAGTACAGACAAGGCAGAAGTTGTTTGTCTAGCATAAAATTCTTACAAACCATAAGTATTTTGAGATTAGATCCTATTTTTATTGTGGGACTGGGAGAGTATTACTTCCCAATTCAAAGAAAGGGACTATTGCTCAATAATATTTTGAAGAATGAGACACAGATGGGCCAGTGATGCCCTGGTAACAACAACAAAATATTGGGGACAAGCTCATAGTGTATTTTGCCAAACCTGAGTATGAGAAACAGAGATGAAGGGAAAAATAGTAAGTTTCATCTTTAAGAGTCCTCAAGCCAGGAATGGATAAATGCTTGTACAAAGAGAACAAGACCAGGACTCAGGAAAACTGAAGGAGTTCTAATTTTGACTTTGATACTGTTTTACCATGAATAAATCATATAACCTCTTAGATGCTGTTTCCTATTCTCATATGATGGGACAATAATATTTGTCCTACATGGTTCAGAGAATAGTGAGTAAATTCTTAAATCAGTCAGTAAGCATTTATTAAGCACTTATTGTATACTAAGTATTGTATTAACCACTGAGGTTACAAAGAAAGGTAAAACCAAGCTCTCTGTAAATACATAGTTATGATGATGTTGATAATTAATATCACATGCTGCAGTGCTAGATCAATGAAGTGGGTAGCAGTGGTAGCAAACAAGCACATACTATGTGGCAGACACCATTTTAAGTACTTTACAAATATTAGCTCATATCTAATGCTTTGTAATATTATTGCAATGGGAAGAACTCTGCCCTCTCCTGTAGTCTGGGAGCCAGCCTTTCTCACAAAGCAAAGTAGGAGACCTGATGGCATTCTGGCTTCATGGAGATTGATAAATTTATCTTCCCATGACTTTATACATTATAAATTATATTTTAATTTTTAAATGGCCATCATTTGGCTTTTCTTAAGATCTATCCAAACTAGAAAATCTTTCCTGATTACTGCAGCCCATATTGATCTTTCATCCTTCAAATCTCTTTTTAAGACTGCTCAATTTATTTTTTTCATCAGTGGCTTGTGTCTTCCTGGTTAGATTTCAAACTCCTTCAGGGCTAGATCCTCAAATATTTCTTTTGTATCATTCACAGAGTCAGTTCCAATACTGACCACCCTGGTGTAAGGTGAAAACTTAGTGTAAAGCACTGTATAAAAGGTAAGGGGTTAAATGCTGAATAAATCTATGCCGACAGAAACAACAGAAGGACAAGAATGAACAATGATGGAACTTAGCACAAACAGACTTGCTTATGGAGACCTAAGGTGAGATGGCTGTGGACAGGAAAGGATAAAAAAAGACCTTATAATAGGACAGATCAACTTCTTGCCATGTCATATAACTTCATCATGCTGGTAGAAAACAGTGTGTAGAACTTAGATGGGGCAGCCTCTGGGAAGATCTACAAAAAGCTACAAATTATAGACTACCAGTAAATACTGGTGTGAAAAGAAAGACTGGACGCCCACTACTGGTCATTTTAGTTGTACACAGGTAGCAATTATCCTCAACAATCTATCTTTGAACCCCAAGAACAGTAGCATAAAGTTTTAAATATTTACTTTCCATTAGATAATTTTTAAATTAACACCTCATTTGGTGTTCCTCTGATCATAACTATCAGACAAGATATAAAATAGTAAAACCTACATATATTACCAAATATTTTTGCTGCTTCACGGAGGAGATCCAGTACATGATCCATATGGAAGAGGAATTTCTTTCAGAGCATGAGTTCCTTGAAATTCAAATAACATTGGACTGGTTGCACAAGATCCTCAAACTAATAACATCAACAAAAATAGGAGCTAGCATTTACATAGTGTTTACTATGTTCTAGAAACCTTATGATTACTATTTCATATGATTCTCACAACAATCCTGAGAGGTCAGTGCTATTGTTAACCCCATTTTACAGGTGAAGAAACTGAAGTCTACAGAGTCTAAGCAATTTGCCTAAGGTTACAAAGCTAATAAGTGTCTGAGAGATTTGAACTCAGGTTTTCTTGATAATAGGTTCAGCACTTCATTTACTGGATCACCTAGGTGCCCCCTAAAGTTTGAACTAACTATTGAACTATTCATGGAAGAAAGATCAAGGGGATGAAAGATATCTAATTTCTGAATTATGACATGCTGTTGAATAGACAAACTATAAAGCTGTTCTTTTATTACATATATATATATATATATATATATATATGTTGGATAGATAATATAGATGAACAATATCTTGGCTTAGCCTTAAATAAAAGGGTTACCTTTGGAAAAAATCACAATTAAGGACACAAATCTCTCAAAAATGAAAGTCAATCTTTTTTAATAATCAACATTTTTAGCAATAAGTGTGTTGTCTTATGGCTGGGAATCAAGTTAGACTACAGTTTCTGAAGAATTTTAAAATTGAATGTTTTTCAGAAGACAACAAAGAGTCACGTGCATAATATGAATAGATTACAATTTATAATATTTAAGGACCTTCAAAGAACCAAAATAAAGGATATAGGTATGATCAAAAATGGAGATAGACTGGTCACATAGTGAGAGCAAGAAATAACTAACAGGAATCCTCAAAATGTTAGAAGGAAGTGAGGAAGGTGCCTAATATTCTGCATGTCCTCTCTCTGGTGAACTTATGAGATGTCCTGGGATAAAGGTTGCCAGATGGCAGTGTAGATGAGTTGCAGTCTACATCACAAGAGGAAACATTTATATAAATAGGATCACAGACCCACCATTTGAATATTTTAATTTTAAGTTCCAACAATACAATGCCTTATTTGAAGGAGGCAGTTATTCAGTGTTGTAATGGATAGAAGGCTGGGCCTGGAGTTGGGAAGACTTAAGATGAAATCTGGTCTGAGAGACTTATTAGCTATGAAACCCTGGACAAGTTACTAAACTTCTGTTTGTCTCGGTTTCCTCATATGTAAAATGGATAATAAAAGAACCTACCTCTCAGGGTTATTTTGAGAATCAATGAGAAATTAATTGTGAATTCATACAAAGTGCTATATAAATGTTAGCTGGTGTTTTTATTAATTCTCAGGTGATAACAATATGGCAAATTTAATTTCCTGTGTCATCAGCATAGCTGGTAGGATAGGGGCAGTCACAATCTGAGCACAACATAGAGATAAAGAGAAGCGAGAACAACTAGTGAGAGCACCTGCAAGGAATTAAACTTAGATGACTTGGCAATTTCTCAAAGAGTTTATGAGAGTTTGGGGTAATAGAATAGCCTATTGTGGTTGTGCCAGGCTGCATTGATATAAAAGTGACAGCACAGAGCAGTCACTGACTCTGTGGCAGACTTCAGGATTGGGATAAGTCAACTATGTGATGTGGAAATCGGGAAATCAAATGCAGTTTTAGGGTGATTTAAAAGTGATATAGTGACTTGGAATGCGGGTGGACGCCTATACTCAGTCCTAGCTAAACTATGTGTAAATGATTACGTTCAGCCCTGTGAACCATATCAGAGGAGAGCACCCAAAGGAGGGTGATTGGGCTGGAGAAGAGTCTTGAGTTCTTACTATAGGGTTGAAGGTTGCTTGAAAGCAATGGATCTTTTTCTGTTTAAGAGGCACAAAGCCCAGGATGCTGGAGGTGGAGAATAAAAGAGCCTTGAGTTCAAATCCTCCCTCTGACACCTCTAACTCTGATCCTGTTCTGTTGATTTATTTTCCCCTTTTAGGGCCAACTGCTAATTTCATAATTGAAATACCCTTACTGAAGCATTTTCCTTTCTCTAAGTTGCTAATCATGATAGAAGATCTCTGAAATCTTACACCCTGGGAAAGCATCAGCATTGATTGGAGGAGTTGGGGCTGGGAAAATCCAGTCTAGTAAAAATAGAGGGTGCCAAAGAAAGGATTCTTTATCAGGAAAGGTGACCAGAACTATATAAAATTCAACCAGAAAGTTGAAATACACAGGTGCTGAGTAAATATTAGGTACTGAGCAAGAAGGGGGGTGGGTAAAGGATGAAAGGAGGCTAAAATAAAGTAAAATAAAAAATAAAGTAAAAAAAATTTAAAAAAAGTAAAAACAAATAAAATAAAATAAAGAAGAGGAACCAGATGTGTTGATTAGGGGCCAATTTAGGAGGTCTGGACTCCGTAGTCATTAGGCTGCTTTTTGCCTTTCTGTGGAAAAAGTGTGTGTGTTGAAGTCACTTCCTACTGACTCACTACAGTGTGACCACTTGTGTCTTGAAAACTGACAAACCTACAACTTGGATCTTGATTTACTGTTTCGTTGACTGTCTAGTCTAGGGATGGAGAGCCATTTTTCTTCCAAGGGTCATTTAGATATTTATATCATTTGTGGGCCATAAAAAATTGTCAACTTAAAAATTAGCTTGTTATAGTTGATCAACTATTTAATTAACGCCTAAAAAGTTCCTAGATTTATTGAATTTCAAGTCCTACATATGGTAGGACAGCACCAGACCAAATGACTTCATGGGCCTTATACAATCTGCAGGTCAGATGTTCCCCACCCCTGATCTCACCGTATACAAGTGATGAAGAGAATATTAATAATGCAGATTAACCTGAGAGTTAATTGTTAAAGAGTTGGGTTATTACCCACTCTATTTTCTTGTGCTTGCAATAGTTAATAAATTAGAAACACTTTAGAGCAGGAACTCTGTCTTAATTACGTTAGGACCTCCTAGCTAACTACCCTCACACCTGATATGACTTCATTGTACATAGTTGATGTTTAACAAATGTTTGCTGAATGGCAAAGGACAGGAAGAATATGTGAGACCAAAAGCTCCTATGTGCAGATACCCTTACCTAATGTAATGGTTAAAGGAATTTCTGTTGTCTAATTCAGGTTAATCAGAGTTAATTTCAAGTTAGGATTAACATAAACACTGTTTTAAATAATCTAGAAAAAATATTCTTACCCCTCAAATAATAGTAACAGCAATGTTTATATAGTTCATTAAAGTTTGCAAAGTGCTTTACCTCACAATAACCCTATGAGGCAAGTACTGCTTTGATCCCCATTTTACAGAGGAGGCATTAAAAGTTAGGTGACTCACTTAGGATCACATGAGTAGATCACACTCAGGTAGAATTCAAATTCATATCTTCCTAACTCCAGGTCCTATACTCTATCCACTGTATCTAATTGCATAAATGGGTATTTGAAGCAAAAATGAGAAAGGAGACTTGATTGCTTGAATTATCAAGTAACTATCTTAATTCTCTGCTTCCCTTTGTTGGGTACTTGGCATGAGTGAACCAGGAATCTATGGTGATTCATTTACTTAAATAAATTGCCACAAGCCTCTTTAAAGAAAGTAGGGGTAAAGATTTTGAAATATAGCTTAAGTGATTTCCTCCCAGGACAAGGTATTACAACTGTAAAACATGAGGTGATTCAAAGTTACTTGAAATATAAAATGAAAATAAAAATAATTTTAAACAATTCATTTGCTTTCAAGTCTTAATTTTATATATCAGGATTTTAGAGAATCTAAGGAAGCAGATTAATTTTGGGGAATGGAGATGGGGATAGAGGTGAGTTGGAAATGAAGGAGGTTAAAAAAGTTCCTCAAATTAAGAACCTTTTATTTTACCCTTATGTATATATAATTTCAAATAAACTTGAGAAGTACTGTTTTTTAAAGTATTTCTAAGATAACTTTTTTTAGCAAAAGAATGTTGGTATCTGTTAAATTCAAATAAATATAGCATTATAATTATAATGCATTCCAAAAGGAGATGCTATAATATTTCTACAATGATAGGATAAGACCTTGTTTTGCATATCCACTTTTGAAATATTTTGATTACAAACATGTAGCTATTCTAATCATTAATGTAAATAATTAATCATTTCCTTTACAATCACTGCTGTGATTTAGGTGGAAGAGAAGTATTCAATATATATTCAGTTATTAACACCTAATTAAAATATTCATTGTTTTCCACATGTTCCTCCCTTTGCTAGTTCAGTCTATGGTAGAATATTACGATGCAGGAAGCACGTTATTCCATTTGCTTAGCTACAGCGCCATCTGTTGTTAGACAAAAGAGATGAACATTTCTGGCTCAAACAATAGCTTAATCCTAGACCTTGACTTTTCAAATCGAGTATTTTATGATTGAAATTGTTCTGTTCATGATTTATCCTTCTTGCGGCTACTTATTCAGTCATCATTTGAATGGAGTCTTCTCCTTCTCCATCCTCATGCCCCAAGCCAACCACATTTTCCAAGGAGTAGAATCAGTGAGATCATTAGTGAAAATGTGGAGAGGTCTAACTACATTACTGAGGGTAATGCAAATTGTAGAAAATAAGATGACTATCAGAAGAGACAACGTCATTGTTGAGGAAAAGTTGGGACTGAATGATCCGTAGTCAATGGAACCTAGAATCAGGAAGATTTGATTTCCTATCAACCTCAGTTACTTAATAACTGTCTGACCCTCAGCAAGTCACATAACATTTGTTTGCCTCAGTTTCCCTGTCTGTGAAATTGAGAATAATGAGAGCATTCAACATTCATGGTTGTTGTGAGGATCAAATGAGATAATAATCATTAAATACTCAGAACAGTTACATAGTAAGCTGGTTATATAGTAAGCACTCTACAATAGCTATCATCATCATCATCATTCAGTTGCCAAATATTGTTGATTTTATTTTCACAATATTCTCTAAACTCTTCCTTCAGTCAAATTCCAATGCTCATCATCTCTCATCTGTACCATCACAATATCCTCCTAATTGATTTTCTTTTCTAGTCCCTCCTCTGCAATCTATGCTTTTCACTGGTCCAACCATTTCACTTCCCTACTTGGTAAGTTCCAGTGCTTCCCTGTTGCCTCTAGGATCAAATATAAATTCATCTAGTTGACGTTTACAGTCTTTTCCAACCTGCTTCAATTTACCTTTCCTGGCTACATTTTCCTACATTTCTACTTTTCCCATCATGGTGCCATCAAACTGATTTTTCTGCTCCACCTAGAGGTTGTGAGGTGGTATAATGGATAAAACCATGAATGAATCTTTACTTAGAAAGCCTGTATTCAAATCTAGCCTCAGACATTTGCTAGCTGTTTGATCCTGATGAAGTTATTGAACTTCTGTCTGTCTCACTTTCCTCAAGTATAAAATGGGAATTATAATTTACTGTTGTTCAGTCATTTCAGACTCTTTGCAACCCCATTTGGGGTTTTCTTGACAAGATGCTAGAGAAATTTGCCAATTTCTTCTTCAGTGTATTTTATAGATGAGGAAACTTAGATAAAAAGGTTAGGTGACTTGTCTAGGGTCACACAGCTAGTAAGTGTCTGAAGTTAGAATTCTAACTCAGGTCTTCTAGTTATGCAACTCAGTCAAGTCACATAATCTCATTTGCCTCAGTTTCCTCATCTGCAAAATGAGATGGAGAAGGAAATGGGAAACCACTCTAGTATCTGTGCCAGGAAAGTCTGAAATGGAGTCACATAGAGTTGTAATACAACTTCCCGACTTTAAACCCAATCCTCTATCCACTGCACTACATAGCTGCCCCTGGAATAATAATAGCAGATCATATTTATAAAGCACTGAATGCACTGCCTTGAACATGGTTGTGCTCTTTGCCCTGATAGAATGTAAGCTCCTTGAGAGCAGGGGAATATTTCCATTTTTGCCTTTGTATTACCAGTGTGTAATATAGTGTCTAGCACATAGCATACTTATTTTTTTTTTGCAAGGCATTGGGGTTAAGTGGCTTGCCTAAGGCCACACAGCTAGGTAATTATTAAGTGTCTGAGGCCAGATTTGAACACAGGTACTCCTGACTCCAGGGCCGGTGCTCTATCCACTGCACCACCTAGCTGCCCCTACGTAGCATACTTATTAAGTGAAAAACTTTGATCTCCTGATGCAGGCTTGTGATCTCTCCATTATATTATGTGGACTTATCAGATCACTTCCTTCTATTAAGGGAATATTAAATTTATCTCTGCTGTTATACATTTTATATTCATAGCATGTACTCTTTTAATGATGCTTAGATTATTTGTATGCAAAAAATCACTGTGAACATTATATACAGAGAAGACTTAAAGGGTTCCAATATTTTGAATACAACTGGACTAGAAGTGAAACTTCTAGAAAATACAGATCATAACTACAACTCATTGTAACTGATTTTTGGAATCTCTTCATATAAATTACTTTTGTTTTATTCAAAGTAGGTATACCAGGAAATAAGATATTTATTTTGATGATATAAACATTACTCAAAACATTTTTAAAAATTTTCAAATTCATTTATTTTTTTCTTTTTTTTTCCAATTACATGCACATTCAAAACATTTGGGGGAGGGGAATAACTCTTTTGGAATTACCTTCTGGGCCAGTTTATCAACAATCTATCCACAGTGAGGTGATACAGTAGATGGAATGCTGAGCCTGGAGGAAGGAAAGACTTGAGTTCAAATGCTAACTGGGAAATAGTCTAGCTGGGTGACTCTGGACAAGTCACCTAATGATGAGAGTTAGATTCAAGTGCTCCTCCCAGTTTTCTCCTTCAGTATAAAAGCTCTTTCATGCTTCTTTAATGTGAGATAATTTATCCCATTCTACCTCTCCCTTTACTTTTCTCCCAATGCATTCCTTTTTCTCACCCTTTAATTTTATTTCTTTTAGATAATACATCATCATATTCAACTTATACCCATGTCCTCTGTCTATGTACAGTCTTAATTATGAGTATCATCTAAACCCAAAGAGTCCAGCTATTGGGATAAAAACTCTCTAGCTTTGATAAAAGCTGCTGGGAAAATTGGAAGTTAGTATGGAAGAAACTTGGATTAGACCAACACCTCATATCCTATACCAAGATAAGATCTAAATGGATACAGGATTTAGACATAAAAAACAATACTATAAGCAAATTAGAAGATCAAGGACTAGTTTACCTGTCAGATCTATGGAAAGGGAAGCAGTTTATGATTGAGGAAGAGATGGAGAAATCACTAAAAACAAACTAGATGATTTCAGTTACATTAAATTAAAAAGCTTTTGCACAGAGAAAACCACTGAAACTGAGATCAAAAGAAATGTAGTAAAATGGGAAACAATTTTTACAACTAATGTTTCTGACAAAGAACTCATTTCTAAAATATACAGAGAACTGAGTCATATTTTTTTTTAAAAAAGCCATTCCACAATTGACAAATGGCCAAAGGATATACAAAGGCAATTTACAGATGAGGAGATCAAAGCAATGTATAGTCATATGAAAAATTGCTCTAAATAATTAGTTATTAGATAAATGCAAATTAAAGCTTCTCTGAGGCACCACCTCACACTCAGACTGACCAAAATGACCAGAAAGGATAATGATCATTGTTGAAAGGGTTTTGGGAAATCTGGGACACTATTACACTGTTGGTGGAGCTGTGAACTCATCCAACCTTTCTGGAGAGAAATTTGGAACTATGCCCAAAGGGCAACAAAAATGTGTATACCCTTTGATCCAGCAATACCACTACTAGGTCTATACCCTGAAGAGATGATGAAAAATTGTAAAAACATCACTTGTACAAAAATATTCATAGCAGCCCTGTTTGTGGTGGCAAAGAATTGGAAATCATGTAAATGCCCTTCAGTTGGGGAATGGCTTAGCAAACTGTGTTATATGTTTGTCATGGAACACTATTATTCTATTAGAAACTAGGAGGGATGGGAATTCAGGGAAGCCTGGAAGGATTTGCATGAACTGATGCTGAGTGAGATGAGCAGAACCAGAAAAACACTGTACATCCTAAGAGCAACATGGGGATGATGATCACCCCTGATGGACTTGCTCATCCCATCAGTGCAACAATTGGGAACAATTTGGGGCTCTCTGCAATGGAGAATACCAACTGTATCCAGAGAAAGAGCTGTGGAGTTTGAACAAAGACCAAGAACTATTACATTTAATTTATTTTTTTTAATTTTTAATTTTTTTAATTTTTTAGGTTTTTGCTAGGCAATGGGATTAAGTGGCTTGCCCAAGGCCACACAGCTAGGTAATTATTAAGTGTCTGAGGCCTGATTTGAACTCAGGAACTCCTGACTCCAGGGCTGGTGCTCTATCTACTGCGCTACCTAGCCACCCCCCTGATTTGGTGAATTTGAATGTTAATTGTTTTCAAACGTTTTGAGATTCTTTTTAATATCTTTCGATCACTTGTCTATTTGAGAATAATGGCTTTTGTTCTTATATAACTTTGCTAGTTGTCTATTTACCTTGAATGTCAAATCCCTAACAGAAATATTTACTACTAAAAGGTTCTCACAGTTGACTACTTCTCTTCTTAATCTAGTATACAAATTTTCATTTTATTTAATTGACATCTATTTTAACCTTTGTAATTGCCTCTATCCCTTAGTAGGTTAAACACACACACACACACACACACACCATCACCACCACCACCACAACTCAAACCAAAGCTGTGAAAGGCACGTGATCTAATTCTATTCTATTTTTATGACCTTTAAAATTCAAGTCAGTTATCTATTTTGTGCTTATAGTGGTATATAGTGTAAGATCTTGATCTGAAGCTAATTTCTGCCAGATTGTTTTATAGTTTTGCCAGCTATTTTGGCCAAATTGGGGTTCTTTATAAGTATTTTATGTCTTCAATTTTTATCATACACTAGGTTATTGAATTCAATTATTTTTGATTCTTCCATTGTCTAGTCTGTTTCACATTCCTATTTTATGAGTTCCAAATGATTTTGACGATTCCTATTTTGTAAAAAATTGAGACATACAAGAGCTATTTCTACTTTATTCCTATTTCTTTTTTTTACTGCTTCCTTGATATTCTTGATTTTTTTTGTTCCTTCAAATAGATCTTATCATTTTGCCTAGCTTTTTAAAAGTTACCTTCAGTAGTTTGATGTAGCACTAACTCTCTATATAAATTTTGGTAGCATTGTAATTTTTTATTTTATTATGCTATCATGGTACAACCATGAGCACTGAATATTCCTTTAGTTATTTAATTCCATTTATTTCTTTAAGGAGAATTTGAGTATGCTTTGGTGAACTGACTCTTAGATATTTTATGCTTTTTGTCATTGTTTTGGATGGGACTTTTCTTTCCATTTCTTTCAGAAATTTTTTAATTTCTGTCTAACAATGGTTTTATTTTAGAGAGGGGGAAACAGAAATAGAGACAGGCAATGATGATTAAATAAGGCAAATTCAGAGAGTATATAGGAGGAAAGGAGATCAAAAACACAAGAAGATTTTATTGGCAAATCAAAGGACCACCTCTTTCTCCAAGACTAGAGAATGGGGAATAATATTTTGAAGTTTTGTAATGGGGAATCAAAAAGAAGAAGAAATTTAAATTGGATAATGATCTCTTTAGTATAGCAGAAAGGTAAGGTTCTTTGCTAAGAGAGAATAGGGAGGAGATATTGTGGTGGATTTGAGAAGAGAAGTTTTAGAGGAACTGAGGTGGAGAATGTGATAAAAATTCAATCAGGGAAAAATTAAAGAATTGCTGTATAGTAGTGAATCTCCAGATAAGACATTCAGAGTGGATCTTGTCATCACTTTGGATGACTTCTTCCATCAGCGTTCAGCAGAATGCACAAAAAGAGCAAAGAGGTAGGTAACCTTGGCAAAGCAAGTGACAGCAGGACTAGAGGTCGAGAGATCCAAGAATGGAGGAGAGCATATATTTTCCAATAAATTAGTCAATATACAAACATTTCTTTTTGTCTTTGGAAAATAGTAATGTGATAAAAAAAGAAATGGTTCCTTGCCTCAGGAGTAAAACAACATGTTCTCAAAGAAGAGGCTGACATAAAACACATGCAAAATAAATACAAGAAAACTTGTAGGGGATTATGAGAGGTTCTAGTACAAAAGTTCTTAACTTTTTTTGTATCTTGGACCCCTTTGGCAATTTGGTAAAGCCGACCCCTTCTAATGAAGAATAATTTTAAATGAATATTATAAAACAAATAGGGTCACAGAATTCATTTATATTGAAATATAGTTATGAAACCATCATTAAAAATAATTTCTTGGACCCCCATATTACAAACCCCTGCTGTAGCAGTAGAAAAGAACAGGAAAGGTTTCATTTAGGGGTTGGAACTTTAGTTTTGAAGGAAGTTGGGTAATTCTAAGAGCCAGAGGCAAGGAAGGAGTCCTAGGAGACTAAGTAAGGGAGATAAACTATGTTCAAAGGCACACAGAAAGAATCAGGGATGGGATGTTGTATGTGAAGGAAATGTAGGCCATTTTTACTAGATTGAAGAAGGTGTGAAGGGGCAGTCAATCAACAAACATTTACTAAGTGCCAGACACTAGGAATCAAAAAAGAGGCAAAAAAAAATAGTTCTTACCCTCAAGGAACTTGCAATCTAATGGAGAAGGATAACTTACAAATAAATTGTGTGTATTTATAACATACACATACATACACACATGCATGCACACGCACACACACATCAAGCTATTTATAATATAATTAGAAAATAACAAAGGGAAATCACTAGAATTGAGTAGGGTTTGAGAATGCTTTCAGTAAATGAAAGAATTTTAGTTTGGACTTAATGGAAGCTAGGGAGGTCAGTAGGCAGAGAGAAAGAGGGAAAGTGCTCTAAATATGAAGGACAATAAGAAAAAATACCCAGAGCCCACAGATGGAATATCTTGTTTATCGAAGAGCAAGAAAACCAGTCTCTCTGAATCAAATAGTACATAATAGGAATAAAGTATAAGAAGATTGGAAAGGTAGAAGGAGGCTAGGTTATGAAGGGTATTCATCATTTTGTATTTGATCCTGGACACAACAGGGAGCTATTGTAGTTTCTTGAGAAGGATATGGGAGTATACCATGGTTAAACCTGTATTTTAGGAAAATCACTTTGGTGAAAAACAGATGGATTGGAGTGAGGAAATACTTGAGTTGGATAGAACTACCAGAAGTCTATTGAAATAGCCCAAGCAAAAGGTGATGGGAGTCTCTCCTAGAGTTTTGGTGGTGTCAGGGGTGGCAGGGACATATGTGAGAGATTTTATAAGGGTGGAATCAACTGTAGATTGATTTGAAGAAAAAATAATGATTTTTTGTTTTAGACTTGATGATGTCCTAGAGGTGTGAGATGTCTGAAGTACAGTTGGAATTGTGAAATTGGAGAATAGCAGAAAGTTTGAGGCAAGATGGGTATATTTGTGAATCATAAACTTAGAGATGGTAATTAAATCCATGGGAGCTGATGAGATCATCAAATGAAGCAGTATAGAGAGAGAGAAGAGAAGAGGATCCAATACCAAATCCTGAAAGACAACTTTGCTGATCCAGCAAAGGAGACAGAAAAGGAGTGGTCAGGGGGATAGGAGGAGAATTAGGAGAGATTAGTGTCATGAAAAACCAGAGAGAATAGAGTACCAAAGAAGAGAGAGAGTGATCGGCTACAGATAGGCCAAGGAGAATGAGGATAGAAAGAAAGGCTATTGAATTTGTCAACTAAGAGATCATTAGCGACTTTGACTAGAGCAGTTGTGATCAGAACCTAGATATAAGAGAGTAAGAAGGAAAATGGAGATACTTGATGTAGCTGGCATTTTTAAGGAATTTAACTAGAAAGGGCAGAAGAAATGGAATGGTCAAGTGAGAATATTCTGAGGATGGGGAGACAGGAATATGTTTGTAGTCTGGAGGAAATGAGCCAGGAGACAGAAAAAGATTGACAATCAGTGATGGAGTTGGGATGACAGAGGGGACAATTTGTTGGAGGAGATGAGATGAAATAGGATGACTTGAATAAGTAGATAGGTTGAAGGTAATTAGTCTAGAAAGGTAGGTTGGATATCTATGTTGCTTGAAAAGCCATATAGAAGAGTTGTTGGAACTTCTTGACAAGTGGGATCATATGGGATAGGTTTTTTCCTTTACATTGATTCTAAATCTGTCTTTGTGTCATTTCCCCCACAGTTCTTCCTTCTGGGGTCCAAGTAGAACAAGTTGAATCTATCTTCTATTTGACATCTTTTTATATACTGAGGATCCCTATCTTGTCACTTTTAAGATTTCTCTTCTCCAGGTTAAATATTCCCAATTCTTTTAAGCATCTGCTCCTATGGTGAGGAAAACATTGTCAAATAGGGGTCTTGACAGACCTAATGTAACAAATAAAGAACATTTATAATACATGTATTGTTTCTATTACAAGGCTGGTATTTAATTGGGAAAAAAAGTTTGTTCACTTCAAGAGGTCAAATATCATGCCTGATATTTGGTTTGCAATGTTAGTTTTTTATGCAAATGTTGTTCATAGTTAGCACAAAATTAGCACACTAATTCCAGATTAGTGAGGTATGAAATAATGAGGTTTTTAAAATGTGTACAAAATATTAGATGGACTGTTTTCATTATACTTCCCTCTTATTTTCCTTAATCCTTCACCTTGTGAGGTCATGAACCATCTATTACTTTGAGTGGAAACTGTCTATTGTTGCAGTATATTTAAAATGCATGTAATATTGTAAAACTGTACAATTTAAACTGTGTCTGTGATGGAATGCTCACAATTCCAGCTCTAGCTTAGAATCAGAAAAATCTCAGAAATCTATTATCAGTCAAGTGTTGACTAGTGGAATACACAATCCATTTAATCACCTTCACTGCTCAAGAGACTATTTTCTACTCTTTTCCAGATTGCCTTCTTGCCCACAGATGAACACAGAAACAAGAGAATGACTTCTAAATTACCCTGTGTACACACATACATAGGATAATCTGCTATTTGGTCAGAACCAGTGTTGTAAGCCATCAGTGAGACAAAAACTCTTTGATTAGGACTAACAGTATAAAAGCTTTTTTCCTAATTCTGTGAGTGATAAGAATTCCTTGAAACTACATCTCTGAGAATCTTTTAAGACTGACAAATACACAGTCCTGAAGGTGTAAATAACTGATAACCTGCCAATAAGAATTATCTAGACGATCTTGTTTGTCAACTTTAAACTCTTGCTGGTAACTGAGAAGGGAAAAATGAAAAAGAAGCAGTGAATCAAAGTAATTGCAACCTCATTGCTATAGGGAAGTGCTTCTTTCTTTCATATCTTGCAGTACTTTCTGATGTTTTTTATTATACTTCTTTTCTCTCCTATCAGTTTCAAACACATATTGATTGTGAAAGGATATATGAATCAATTAAATTATCAACTCTATATTTTTTAAATTTTATTTTATTTTCCCTCAGTTACATGTAAAAACAAGTCTTAAATATTCAGTTTTAAAACTTTGAGTTCTGAATTCTTTCCCTTCTTCCCATCCCACTCCCCCTCATTGAGAAAGCAAGTTATTTGAATTATCAATTCTCTCAAAACAAATGTTATATAATGGAGAAAGTACATGAGATTTGGGGTCAGAGGACCTTGGCTCAGATCCTGGTCTATCATTTCCTACTTGTGTGACTTCAAGATAAATTCTCTGGATTTAAATTTCTTTATTTGTAATATGAGAAGTTTGGACTAAATGACCATTGGGGTCCTTATTTAAGGCACCAGTATTACATGCTTATTATTTAAACTAGGTTCATCAACATGCCTTGATAGCAAAAAAAAAAAAAAAAAAAAAGGAGGGGGCATTTGTACTTTGTCTTGAATCAATTCCATATACTTATCAAGGTTGAGATTTGGATTCACCATAGACCCTAGAAAAGTGGGAAGGGCAAGCTAGGTGGTGCAGTGGTTAGAGCACTATCCCTGGAGTCAAGAGGATTCAAGTTCAAATCCTACCTCAGATACTTAATAATTACCTGTGTGACCTTGGGCAAGTCACTTAAGCCCATTGCCTTGCAAACTTTCTCCCCCCCACCCCCGAAAAAAGAAAATTGAGTAGTTGAATAGGTTTTTATTTTTATTTTTTCCTATTGTATTTTATTTTATGAAAGTTTTTCAACATTCATCCACATGCATATGGATATTTTTAAATTACATAATTTCCAATCACCCTCCCTTCCCATCCCTTTCCCCTCAGTAGCAAACAGTCTGGTAAATATTGTACAAACACATTTGTATTTGACATGCATACAGATTAGTCATTTTCTGTGTATGGAATTAGGATTAAGGGAAAAGAATGAATCTTTAAAAAGTGAATGTAGGTGTTCATTCAGATTCTGTAGATTTTTGTTTTTGTTTTGATTTATTTTGTTTTTCTTATCTGTATGAGGATAGCATTGCTCATAGCCAGTCTCCTAGGGTTGTCCTAACTCTCTAAACTGCTGAGAGCAGCTGCATCCATCAAGGTTGATCAACTTACAATGCTATTGTTAATGTGTACAATGTTCTCTTGGTTCTACTCCTTCACTCAACATCAGATCCTGTAATTTCTTTTGTGCTTCTCTAGAGTCCAACCATTTATGGTTTTTTTTTAATTTAGGAAATGAGCATACTGTCAGATATAACTGTCAACACATGTTTCTGATTCCAAGTAAAGACTGCTCAGTGAAGACAGGAGGAACCCTCTGTGCACAGCTCCCACCCCAGGAACAGCAGGCAGCAGGGCCTGGGCCTGGGGCTTCTGGAGGAGGGTCTCTGAGATGACATAGTCTGCAGGAAGGTTAGTCATAGGAACAAATGCTGACTAGATGGGAATATGTCTACTCATTAGCCTAGTACAATGCTGATGAAGAACACAACTGAGTTAGAACAGGACAAGTCTCCCATAAGACCAAATGAAGTGGGAAGGGTTCCTGCTATTGTCACCCAATAGAACAGAAGTGGGTGAAATGCTGTGATTCTACCAATTTTGCTTTCAAACAGAGAACATGAAGATTGGAGACATTTGGGGAACCCTTAACAAGGAAAGGTTCAGTCAAAGTCTAGTAAGATTAATCCCTACCCTAGAAGCCAATCAGGTGGGGAAGGGTCCAGGTGATGGACTCCTATACTGAACTGGTAATATAGATGCAGATGAAAATTTAGGATTCTATAAGTTCTGCAGTCAAATTGAGATCATCAAGTTGCAAATATCTGGGGGGCCCTGAAGAGAGAAAAGCCCCCTCAAAATCTGTTCAGGTTGCATGGGGTGATCTGGGGATATCTGTCTAGATTTGGGCCGGAACTTGTGTCCTGTACTTTAGAGTTACTTCAGGTTGTTGATATTAGGGGAAACATGGGACCCTGTAGGTATTGCCACTTGGAAGCTCACATCACAGGGACTGCAGAGGACGGTACAGAGCCCCACTGGGCAGAGCCCACTGTCCTTTAAGGTTCCATGTCCCTGATGTCTGAGGTAAGGTACCTGGGCCCTGCCTGTGGCCCAAGGCTGAGGCCTCCTCCACTGGTCCTTCTCCTGTCCGAGGCTGGGCCCATTCCAGAGATGACCCCCCTCTCTGTTGTGGGGTTATTCCCATAAATTCAAGACCTTCCTAGGTCTGGAGAATGGAGGTATTGCCTCAGGCTGGATTCCCTGAGGGCTCCTCTACCTATTCTGGGGTCTCCCTGTGGGTCCAGTGCCCACCTGGACAGAGAAATTGAGGGATCACATTAGGCCTACTTCCCTGAGGGTCTCAGGTGATGGGGCAGGTGGGGGAGGGGGATGTTAGGGCCTCAGGACCCCCAGGGCATGGGCCTTGGGAACTAGGCTGCTCCCTGGGCACCTCCCCCTCACTTCTCAGGCTGTTGCCCCCACCCCAGTTCATGGTTTCTTAGAGAACAATAGTGCTCTATAACATTCTTATATCATAACTTGTTCAGTCATTTCCCAATTGATGAGCATCCCCTCAATTTCCAACCTTTTGCCACTACAAAAGAATTACTAGTCACATCAGTTTCTAAACATTTACTTTTTAAAAATGTATTTTATTTTTTCCAATTATGTGTAAAGACAATTTTTTTTTGTTTTTTGCAAGGCAATAGGGTTAAGTGACTCACCCAAGGTCACTCAGCTAGGCAATTATTGTCTGAGGTCGGATTTGAATTGAGGTCCTCCTGACTCCAGGGCCAGTGCTCTATCCACTGCACCACCTAGCTGTCCCAGTAAAGACAATTTAAAATATGTCTTATTTAATTTTTCCCCTTTCCTTCTCGTCCCCTTCCTCCCTAAAATGGCAAGCAATTTAATATAGATTATACATGTGCAATAATATTTCCTTATTAGTCATGTTATGAAAGAAGAAACAGATCAAAAGGAAAAACCATAAAAAATAAGGGAAAGAAATTATTGCGTTTTGTTTTGCATCAGTTCTTTCTTTGGATGTAGATAGCATTTTCCATCATGAGTTCTTTGGAATTGTCTTGAATGATATTGCTAAAAAGAGCTAAGTTACTCATGGTACTATTACCAAATACAATGTTCACCTAGCTTTGCTCATTTTACTTTGCATCAATTCATTTATGTCTTTCTAAGTTTTTCTAAAATCCACCTGTTTATCATTTCTTATAGAACAACATATTTACTTTTAAAGTATCTTACAGGGGAAGCTAGGTGGCGTAGTGGATAAAGCACGGGCCCTAGAGTCAGGAGTACCTGGGTTCAAATCCGGTCTCAGACACTTAATAATTACCTAGCTGTGTGGCCTTGGGCAAGCCACTTAACCCCATTTGCCCTGTAAGAACCTAACCCCCCCCTAAAAAAAAAACCCAAAACAAATAAAGTATCTTACAGTACATTATTGTCCCCTACTTATCTAATACCTAGAATGCAACAATACAAATCATCTAGAATGCAATCAAAACTCATAATGGACAAGTAGGAGAAAATTTTTGTTCTTGTTGTTCAGTCATTTCAGTCCTGTCTGATTCTTCATGATCCTATTTGAGATTTTTCTTGGCAAGGACACAATTAATCCAAAGAAAAGGTGTTAGGGACTATTGTATGTGGGAGTACTGTAAACTATCATCACCTTGTGTCCTTGAGTACTAGAGCCTTATTTTACTAAGTGCTACAGGAGTGGGAGTGGACCAGGGACTGGGAAGGATATTTAAGCACTTGTATTTTGGTAAATAAATGGAGATCTTGGTGTACAGGGAGAACTTGTCTCTCTTGTCTCCTGTCCCTTCAACGTTCACCTGGGGAAAGGATAAACAAGTCTGGAAAGGGACTCAACAAAAAGGCATAGTAGCATAATGAGAAAAGCATCAATAAAATAGCTTTTTTTTTAGGTTTTTGCAAGGCAAATGGGGTTAAGTGGCTTGCCCAAGACCACACAGCTAGGTAATTATTAAGTGTCTGAGGCCAGATTTGAACTCAGGTACTCCTGACTCCAGAGCTGGTGCTCTATCCACTGCGACACCTAGCTACCCATAATAAAATATATTTGCCATAAATTTAGGGCAGGCATTATTAGTGAAAAGAATGGAAGCACATAAAGAATAGAATATAGTGCTACTACACTTGTATGGGACACCTCTGATGTTATAGGATTGTTGATGTCTTCTGATAAAGTCATGCTGTTCCTGCTAGGTTTGCTTTTATTGTCCTTGTGTGTGTGTGTGTGTGTGTGTGTGTGTGTGTGTATTATATATAAATATATATAAATATAAATATATATATAAATATATATATATATATATATATAACACATATATGATCTCTGCCAACATTGCTTCCCATTGATGTGTTGAAACTCTTCAGCTTTGCTGTTTTTGTTTCATGGTCACTTTCAGGTATAGCTCCATTGAGCTCAAGGTTGTGGAACTTGTCTTATTTTCTAGATTTTGGTTTCAGCTGGAGTCCCCAGATGGGAAGGATGAATTAGATTTAGCATGCTCTTTTAGTTTAAAGCCCTAAAATTTCCTCGTTCTGTGTCTTTTAGAGAAAGGCAGAAACTCTAATATCCAATCTAAGGGGAGGTAATATCTTCATGATTTTTCCCCCATAAAGAGTAGATGATTTCTTAGCTCATTGAGAAGTAAGGGCTTTTCTCTCTAGGAAAAAGTTTTCTGTGCCAGATGTCAAGCTCTTTGAAACACAGAGCAGTAGCACACTGTAGGTGAAGTTATGAATCAGTACAACCATTTCATTAATCAATTTGGACTTAGGTAGATAAAGTGACTAAATGTCCTTTCCTACATCCAAAGGGCAATAAAACTATGTATACCCTTTGTCCGGCCATAGCATTACTAGGTCTGTATTCCAAAGAAATTACCAAAAAAGGATTTAAAAAACCCACATGTACAAAAATATTTTATAGAATCTCTATTCATGGTGGCAAAGAACTGGAAATTGAGCGGATATCCAGCAAATGGGGAGTGGCTGAGCAAATTGTAGTATATGAATGTGATGGAACACTATATTGTTCCATAAGAAATCATGAGGTACAGGATTTCAGAATATCCAGAAAAGACTTGCACGATCTTATGCTGAGTGAAGTGAGTAGAACCAGAAGAACATTATACACACTAATAACAACATTGAGTGATAATCAACTTTGATAGATTTGTTCATTTCAGCAGCACAATAATCAAAGACTTGTGATGGAAAATATCATATTCTGAGAAGCAACTGTGGAATTTAAATGTAGATAAAAGCTTACAATCTTTAAGTTGTCTTAGATATTTTTTCTCTCTAATTTTTTTCTGTTTTGATTTGATTCTTCTTTCATAACATGATTAACATGGATCTATGCTTAGTATACATATGTAGCCTATAGTATATTGCTTTCTGTCAGGAATGTGGGGATGCATGGGAGAAGGGAGAAAATGGAAATCTCAAAACCTTGTAGAAAAATGATTGTTGAAAACTTCCATTGCAAATAGTTAGAAAAATAAATAAAGAAAATATTAAAAGAAAAAGAAAAATGGGGAAATCAGAAGCTTGCAAGGAATGAATGTTGAAAGCTCTCTTTACATGTAATTAGAAAAAATAAAATTAAAATGTCCATTCCCTTTGCATGGATATTTCTTTACTAGAATTTTACCCCATGGAAGCCACTGATAAGAGCAAAGTTCACATGTAAATCATAAGATTTTTATTAGAACCTTGGCTTAGAAAAGAATTGGAAACAAAGTAAATGATCATCTGGAAAATGGTTAAACAACTTGTGTTATGTGAATGTGATAGAATAGTACTGTGCCATAAGAAATAATAAATATGATGAATACAGAGAAGCATGAAAAACAAATATAAACTGATGTAGAGCAAATAATAACCACAAAGTAAATGGAAACAACAACCAGAAGGGGGAAAAAATCAAAAGTGAAAAGTTATAAAAAACACAAGCATGACTTTAAAGAAGAAAAATGAGAAAACACTTCCATATCATCCCTTTGCAGAAGTGGGAGGTCCACAAATGTGGAACATTGCATATGGTTTCCAGATGTGTCCTTAGTATTAGTGCTGATATTTTCCCTTTCTTTTCATTTTCTCTTCTAATTTTAAAAAATACCATTTGTAATGCAGGATGGCTCTTTGGGAGGGAGAAGAGGGATTCTAAGGGAAATTATGGTGATATATAAAAACAAATAATCAATAAAAACTTATTTAAAACAAAAATTATATTACCAAGGCCTGAAATGATAATACCATGAACTACTAAATCCCTAATAAACTTTTATCTAATTAGAACTCATTGTCCTGGCTAAGACAGGATCTCATTTTTGTAATATAATTAATTTGTTTTGATATCCAGTTTCATGCCTACTACAAAACTGGTATGATGTACACTAAAATATTAAGCAGGGTAAGACATAGTTTTCTATCATACCACTGAGCCACCCTCCAAGTTGATAATGGTATAGCAATAAGTATTCCTTGGAATCACAATTTCAGCAATCTTTGAATCTAATTACGTTCATATCTAACCCACATTTCTTTTGCTTATTTACAAAAATACCCTGAAAGTCTTGTTCAAATCCCTTGTTGAAATCTCATTTTACTGTGCCTGTGGCATTTCCCAATCTACCAGTTTGATAAGGCAATCAAAAAGGGAAATGAGGTTATACTGCCTCAATTTTTTCTTTAATAAACCCCTGATGAGGGCGGCTAGGTGGCGTAGTGGATAAAGCACCGGCCCTGGAATCAGGAGTACCTGGGTTCAAATCTGGTCTCAGACACTTAATAATTACCTAGCTCTGTGGCCTTGGGCAAACCACTTAACTCTGTTTGCCTTGCAAAAAACCTAAAAAAGAAAAAACCCTGCTGATTTGTAATGATTATCTTTTGCCTGTGCTCATAAAGCATCTCTTTAATAATCCATAATAGTAGTTAGCATTTATATAGTATTTTAAGGATGACAAATTGCCATGTTATCAAATTTGATCCTTACAGTAACTCTGTGAGAGAGCCACAATTATTATACCCATTTTACAGTTGCAGAAAATGAGGCTGAGAGAATAAATGACTTATACAGGGTCACACAGATGGTATGTGTCTGAGGTAGGTTTTGAACTCATATTTTTCTGATTCGAAATCCAGCATTCTATTTGCCACACTAGCTGCCTATGTTGGTGGTAAAGAATTGGCATCAGTTTCAACAACTTGAAGAACCTACCTTCATTTCAGAGAGTTTATGTACCTTGCCTATTTCTATGATTCCAGTCCTTTTCCAGTTCTTTCAGATGCCCAATTCTTTCAGCATCTTAGAATCAATTTACCTTGGGCATTTTTCTTGAATTTACTTAATGCAATGAGGTGCTCTGCAACATCCTCTTTTGGGGCTTTAATTCCTTCCTGACCGTACTAATTTTACTTTTTTCTATCATATGT
This sequence comes from Macrotis lagotis, assembly GCF_037893015.1. NCBI lineage: Eukaryota > Metazoa > Chordata > Mammalia > Peramelemorphia > Peramelidae > Macrotis > Macrotis lagotis. The sequence continues at coordinate 613,205,200 of NC_133658.1, forward strand.
ACAACATTGCATCATCTGGACAATAACAGAGAATAGTATTGTATCTATGTACTCTAAGCTGGAGTAGCGAGGTGGAGTAGGGTTGGTTAGAGGAGAGAGATACAAAAAAGCAGGTCTGAGTGGCTATAAAGCAATAAGAAGTTTCCTTAAGATCTACATATAAATCAGTTTATTCACTTTGTAGTCACAGATCATCTCCATCATTATGAATGAAATATTTTTATTCTCCAAAAAATCTTCCCCATTGTTTTCATTCTCATGGATCTCTCCATTCTCTGTATTTCTTTAGCACATGGTTTATACTACACAAAGCACTTGGGAGTATTATGATTTTTAATTCTTCACATGTATTGGATTAGTTTTGTTTTTATAAACCTGTATGCTTATTTAGGATGAAGACCATGTCTTTTAATGCTCCATGTCTCTCACAAAACCAATCACAGTATTAAGGGACAGACCACAGTGAAAAATCTGTAGCTGACTAAAAAAGAAAAACAGCATAGTGTAGCAGGAAAATATTGAATCAGGAGCCTTGGGCTCTAGTCCCAGGTCTGCCATTACATTAACTATGCAATATTGGGAAAATGACTCCATTTCTCTGGACATCAAGTTCTTGATCTGCAAAATGAGGCAAGTACACATGATGATTCCTGAGGTCCTTCTGAGATCTAATATCATACAAAAAAGATTATATTATCAATGAAAATTAATTGAAAAGGTATTCAATACATGACTATGAATGTGGTGGGTAAGCACTATGTATCTGTTGATTAACTGGTAAAGGATCTCCAAGTAGAAATATAGGTAGTTTCCATTTTGTTGAGGAGATGAATTTTGCTGCTGCTCTCATTTGGCATGCTGAATAAAGATCTATACTTCACTTCTCACTTTATCCACTCATTCAACCATTTCTGCTGATGTCCAAAAGCAACAGTGCATGTACAGTTAGGATACAGTGAGTGAACACTCAGGATATAGATGTCAGTGCCCTCCAGTCTGACCACAAGGGTCCCACCACCTCTGACATAGGTATACAGGGTGTTGATCAGGAAAGTTCCACAATCAATTTCATCTCTCTTCCAAAAGAGTGTGGACATATCCATTGGTACTTTGATTTAGAGGTCAAAAAATAGCCTCTGGGTCCAGTTATTAGGGTTGCCTGTCATTTTTTACTATGACTCCAAGGATGTCCATCTTCTGTTGCAGGAAGCTACTCCTCTACAATTGCCTGTAAAGGGTTGACAAACAGTTGTATTTTACTCCTTCTGAACAAGGTACCGGTGAGAATGTCTATATGCTATGGCAGTAGAAATATGATCATCAGGTTGAACAAGACCTCCTCTGATCCCTTCCCTCACCTTATGCAGACATGTGTGAAAAAAACAGAGAATGGTTCGGAAGGTATGGTCAAGGACACAGATGTTAATAAAAATGAGACATGGCCATCAGTACCCAAACCTTTTATTATTTTCTGAGACCAAATATATACTCAGGAAGTACTAATCAAATCCTGATATACAAGATGAAAATCAACAAAAAGAAACAGAAGAACACAAAAAAAGCCACCCAGGGATACTAGAGTCCTATATTCAAAACTCTTTTGCCATGGAAATGTCTCAATTAGTTCACTATTTCTTCTTCCTTCAAATATTTTCTTGTACAACAGAGGTAGAAGGAGCATTCTAAACAGACAACATACCATAAGTGGGTTTTTTTTTTGCCTTAATTTTATTTGCTGCCAACAGGCAGTATTAGAGTTAGAGAGAGCTTGGTGCAGTCACCGGGTCTACTGCCTACACATGCTTTTTATTTCCTGAATAGTTCATCTGCTATGGTTAGTGCTATAAAAATAGGGAATGAGAAATCAGGGTATAAGGAGTACACAGATAATAAGAAGCTACTTAGTTTTCTTTATTGAGCTTGACAGACCCAGACAAACCACAACCCAGAAAGCTGATGTCAATGATTTTTGAAAATGGAGAATAGGATGGGTGCCACAGAACTGGAAACAGACAAATATTTTTCCCAGTTTTCAAAACAAGGAAAAGGTTGATTCTTTAAACTATAAGCCAGTGAGTTTACTTTATTTCTACTGCAATGGCAGGGGGGTATATAAGGACCTCATCAACTTGCTAGGATGGTGTCCTCCTGGGGAGTACACTAGGGAGCTCCTTCTTGCTAATAATTAGAACACACATGGACATTCAGTAACTGGTTCTTGTTGGTCTATCAGTTGGTTGGGAGGAGGTTTTTTTCATTATGTTGCTGGGACTGTCATTTTATTCAAAAGGATCTGAGTAAGCTCCAACTTTCTATTTGTTGTATTTGTACTCAGGGGAGTAACTCTTTCACATTGCTCCAGTTAGAGAAGCAAACTAAGTAAGGATAATGGCCATGAGGCCTTCCTTTCCTGAGGTCAGATGACCCAAAGAAATGAGTCTATGTTGTTAGCCTTTTCATTTTTTTTTCCATTCCAGATTCTTGTTATAAAGATTAAGTTTGGGAGTTTCAAAGCCCAAGGAAAGTGAGTCACAGGAATCTGGGTGTCAGAAACCACAGCACCAATGCTGTGAGAAGCCAGAATCTATAAGCCATCTACTCCAGCCCAAAAGAATGACACATTCAAAATCTTTGGAAAATAACTTGGTGGGACCAATGCTGTATACAAACTGAGCTAAATTGTGAGCTCCTCTCAGAAACCAGGTAGTGTAGAGAAAATTATGTTGACATGTTAGTTTGTTCTTGCTATTATCTAGAAAGTTAAAAATCCTTATGTAAAGGCAACTCAATATTAAGTATAATTGGGGTATTAGTTACTTCTCTCTCCTACTGGATGAACAGTTAGTGGGAGCTTGTGCAATGGCAGAGGAAAGAAACCCCTCTCAGGATACTCTAGAATCTTGAGAGGAAATGTAACCTGGAAGGCCCCCCCAAAGTGGGGGTCAAAACACACATATTAGACTGGCATTTTTACGAAGCTTCTTTCTCTTTGGTTCTTCTGCTGTTGACCATCCTTCATAACCTAACCCCTTCCTGTCTTTTCAGTCTTCTTACTCTTTACTCTCTTCTCCGAATTCAACAACCTATATACACCATCTCCATGTTTTTCTTCACACGGAACACTCCTGTAACCACCAATTGACTTCAAGATTCAGTCATAGTCTATTCTCTTAAGTATTTCCAATTCACCCTCCCCTAGTACGTTTTTCCTATTATTATCTTCTATTTATATAATATATAATTTGTATGTATAGTTAGTTACATATTGATTTCCCCCATTAGAATTCCTTTCCTTGACTATGTTAATTTTTTGAATGGTATTTTATTTCATTTTTCCAATTACATACAAAAGATAGTTTTAAACATTGATCTTTTTGCAAGCTTTTGAGTTCCACATTTTCCTCCTTCCCTCCCTTTTCTCCTCTGTCCCCATGACACTGAGTAATTTAAAATAGGTTATACATGCACAATCACATTTAACACATTTCCATATTAGTTATGTTGTGAAAGAACAATCAGAACTAAAGGGGAAAAGCATGAGAAAGAAAAACATAAAACAAGTTTAAAAAGGTGGAAACAGAATGCTTTGGTTTGCATTCAGACTCTAAGTGGAAGGCATTTTTCCATCACAAGTCTTTTAGAATTGTTTTCTAGTCACATTTCTTCAGAATCTTCATCTTTCTTCAAGATTCAACTAGGATTCTATCCCTTCTATGTATGTTTCTTTAGCAATATGAATTACTCTTCTTTGACTCTTTCTTGTATTATTCTTATCTTTATATATGTCTTTATATATGTCTTATTCTCTTCTTCCTTCCCAGGTAGAATGTAAGTTTTCTGGATTATGCCATTTTTTATCTATAGTATTCTCAGAGAAAATGTGGCATAATGACCAGTATGTTGTTTCAATTTAGATAGGTCTGAACTCTCTCAGTCTTTGTCTCTGTCTCTGTCTCTGTCTCTATGTCTCTCTCCATTTTCATCAGGGAAAATGAATTGTTGCCAACAACGTTCAACAGTATATTAAATGATTATGACAGATAACTTTGACAAGCTTCTACCTTCCCTTACTTTATGTGAATGTAAATTAGCATCAATCAAAAAATTCATCTCTTTTGATAAACCAATACATCTGAAACAATAATTACATTTACATAATGGACACTTATTTGAATAGAACCCTTGATTATTTTTTTGGTCAAGTAAAATGCCCTTTTATAAGCATATATAGGAAGTATTTTGAATTCTTTGTATTCTTTGGTAAATTGAAAAACTGTGAAGATTTGGTAGAAAAGTATCTGAAAATCTGCTTGTGTCCTTCTTGGGTTTTCATCAAAGATATACTAGGTACATGAATACTCTGTTATCATAAATATTTTATAGAGATTAAAAAGTAGGTATATTGTTCAGTAGTGCTGATGTTTTCTAGGTCATTTTTATTTGGCAATAAATCTGTAACTTTTCCTGTTTTATTAGAGTCTTCTCTGATATTCCTTGAAAATCAGCCTCTGAGGGTCTTTCAAATTATGATACCTGCAATACAGTTTTTTTTCTCTAAGTATTTGGTTGGGTTCAACTATTTTTTTTCCAGCTTTTCCTTTATAAGTATTTTGTTCACTACCTTATATGACATTTTGGGCACTAGTTATTAAATTCCTAATGTAGTAACCATTGTCATTGAGAATAAGGACTGATCAGTATACACATACACACACACACACACACACACACACACAAACACACACAAACACACAAACACACAAACCTAACAAGCCTATCCCAATTCATATCTATTTGTTGTACTCTTATTTTCCTCTGTAAATGTTCTCCCAGAGATCTGGCTTTGTGGGGGCTCATATCAAGCTTTCTGCAGGCTCTTTTTCCTCTCTACTGTTTTTCTCTTTCCTATGTAGTGATCCTGATTGCATTTCTCTGACACACTGAATTGTTATATTTTACAAATGAATTTATTCTCTAAATTGTCATCAATCTTGATTTATATATAGCCATTTGGCAAAAAAGATTGAACATTTGCTGGTTAAGATGATTTCTGAGCCCTTTTGGTGGCCTTCTTGTAGGAATTGTTTAGATTGGCTAAACTCAAAGTAATGATAATGATTTGAGTCAATATCTTTACTTTTACTATCCAGTTATCAAGTCCTATCAATCATCTCTCATAGCTGTGTTCTCCTGTTCTCTCACTCTACCATAAGTTTAGTTCATCATTACCTCCTACTTGAATTATTGTACCTCCTGTTCTCTCTACTTCCAGTCTCACTTCTCTCCAATCTTTCCTTCACACAATTGTCAAATTAACCTTTACAATGAAAAGTGGCTATGTGATTCCCCTGCTTAAAATCTTTCAGTGGTATATCACGTGATTGGCAGCATGGCAGACTAAATTTTTGTATGATTTCTCAACCTAAAAAAAAGAAATTTTACCAAATCAATAGCAACTAATGTTAAATTCATAAGATGACAACATCACTTCAGGAGAAAAGATGTATGAAATAGCATCATAGAACTTAAATATTCAAAGCCCTTCTTTACTCTACCTACCCCAAAGGATGGGAGAGGTTGGAGACAAAAGAAAAAAGAAGAAACAGTAAACATCCAAGCTCAAAAGACTAAGCATAAATGTGTTAAAGCAGATGAGCCAACAGTAGATTCATAAAGACAGAAATATAACTGGGCTTCAAGTCTGGGAATTTGCATAAAACTTTCCTTACTGGTCTGGAGAATGATTACTTTCAACCAACATTTCATATCCTATACCAAGAAAAGGTCAAACTAAATACATGATTTAGAAATAAAGGGTGGTACCATAAGCCAATTAGGAGAGCAAAGAATAGTATTATCTGTCAGACCTATGGCGAGAGGAAGAATTTATGACCAAACAAGAGAAAGAACACATTATGAAATGCAAAATAGAAGAATTTTATTTTCATTAAATTAAAAAATTTTCACACAAACAAAACCAATGCAACTAAGATTAGAAGAAAAGTAGAAAGCAGTGAAACAATTTTTACAGTCACTGTTTCTGATGGAAGTCTCTTTTCTCAGATGTGCAGAAAACTCAGTCAGATTTATGAGAATACAAATCACTCCTCAAGTGATGAATGATCAAAAGAGATGAACAGGCAATTTTCAGAGTCAGAAATGAAGGCTGTCTCTAATCATGTGAAAAAATGTTCTAAATCACTATTGATTAGAACAATATAAATTAAAACAGCTCTGAGGTACCACTTCACACTTATTGGATAGGTTAATGTGACAGAAAAAGAAAATGATAAATATTTGAGAATGTCTGGGGAAGTGGACATTAATGCACTGGAGTTGTGAACAACTCCAACCATTCTGGAGAGTAATTTGGAACTATGCCCAAAGGGCTTTGGAACTGTGTATGCCCTTTGGCCAAGTAGTACTGAAAAGATCATCTAAAGGGGGAAAAGACCCACTTTTTTGTGGTGGCAAAGAACTGGAAATTGAGGGGCTATCCATCAGTTGGGGGATAGAACCTGAGCAGATTTGGGTATATGAATGTAATGTAGTGCTTTTTTCTATGATGTTTGTCCTTCATTCTTATCAGGGAGGTGATGCCATGACAAGCACATGAATTGGATTTGAGTGAGGGGTGCTGTCACCAGCCTCACTCTCTCCTCCAGAGTCATCTGGATCTAGTGACCAGATATGAATCAGGATGACTGAAGAAGGACCCGGATGAGAAACAATTGGGGTTAAATGACTTGCCCAGGGTCACACAGTTGCTAAGTGTCGAGTGTCTGAGGCTGGATTCAAACTCCTGTCCTCCTGACTGGAAGGACAGTACCCATCCACTGTGACACCTAGCTGCCTATATTGTTCTAAAGGGAATTATGGGCAGGCAGACTTCAGAGGAATGTGGAAAGACTTATATGAAGTGATGCTGAGTGAAATGAGCAGAACCAGGAGAACACTGAGCACAGCTCATCACACAGCAGATCATTTGATGATCACTTATGATGAACTTGGTTCATCTCAGGCTTGCAGTGATCAAAGACAGTCCTAAAGGACTTGTGATGGAGAATGCTGTCCATATCCAGATGAAGAGCTATGGAGCCTGAATGCCTACTGAAGCATACTGTTTTCACTTTTTAAAAAAAAATTTCTTTCTCATGGTTTTCCCCTTTTGTTCTGGTTCTTCTTTTATGACATGATTAATATAGAAATATATTTGGCATGATTGTATATATAAAACCTATATCAGAGTACTTGCTGTCTTGGAGAGAGGGGAAGTAAGGGAGGAGGGGGGAAGAGAGAACGATTTGGAATACAGAATTTTACAGGAATGGATGCTGAAAACTATCTTTGCATGTGGTTGGAAGAATATTAAACACTATTACAAGAATGATGACTTGACACTCTGCCTGCATGAACAGCAGACTTAGTGGGAGCTTGAGAGAGGTAAGTCCTTCTGTCTCCCTCCTTCAAGAAAAGAGAGAGGTCCCAGGCTGTCTCCAGGAAGAGTTCTCTAAGAGGGAGAGAAAGACATTGGGAAGGAGCTGTTATGTAGAGGTGCTACTACCTTAAGCATGTCCCTGATTTCTAGCTAATCTTACTAGAGAGTTTGGGAAATTTTTACTTGGGTGTTATAAGAACTCTGTCTCTCAGTTGGCTCTGTCTCCCTCCCAGTATAGGGAACATCATTTACTATGTATATTAAGTAAATGCTCATCTATATAATTTGTTTGATTTTGGTTTGTGATTGAATTGGATAAATGAGTTTTTCAATATTCACTGTTGTGCTGGTCATTGTGAGCTAGCATGTAGTGGGAAAGGAGGCAAAATTTGGGATATAGTAAGGGGAACCAATTTGAGATAAAAAAATCATTTCCTCTAAACTATCTATATTGTGTGATGGAGGAGATAGATAAATAAATATAATCAGAGGTATGCTAGAGCTAGCTATTAACAGCCTGAGAGTCAATTATTAAATTTTAAGTGTAAGAATTTACACATTGAAAATTGGCAAATGCTACAAATCAGGCCTTGATTTGTGATTTTGTTGATTGTTTAGACTTAAAGAATATAATGTTAATAATGCAGACTTAAATTAAAGGTACATCATGCATATATTTTTTGGAGATCAGTTCTTAAACATTTATAACCACATCCTTAGATATAATTTCAGTCCAGTATCTCCTCCATAAGCAGAGCATGCCGGACTGCTAACCCTAATTGCCAACTCCCCTCAATGAAAGTCTTGCTTCATGGTACCTCCAGTGAGAAAGGGTCAGAGATTCAGAGGGGGAGAGATTGCCCTACAGCAGCTCATTTTTCTCATTCACTATACAGAAAGGAAAGAGTCCAAGTTGTCTTATTGGGGGGTCTTTAATATGTTCTCTCAGCTAAGCAGTCAACTAAAAAGCACATAATAAACAGACTAGAAACAGTCATAGAATATTCCAAAGTGGGAGTATACACTCCTAGAACTGGCCCCTGTTACACAGAGTGCAGACCTTGATACAGTCTTAAGAATGATTGTGATTAGGACAGGAGATAGGACTGGACTTCATTATTCCTAGTTTCCTTCAAATAATGATATTCTAAGCAGTAAGGTATAGCAGAAATGCCTGCTCATCAAAAAAATCAACAGAAATACATACATATATATATATATATATATATATATATATATATATATAGGTGTGTATACACACACACATACACAGACATTCAGGGGAAAAGAAAAAGAGGTGTTATCTATACATGCTCTAATATAGAAATGAGATAGAAGAGGTTATCAAACTCTATTCAGCAGGAATTTTATTTATTATAATATTCAAAGAATAAAAAAGGAATATATAACAGTATCATCTATGATCAAGAGAATAGAATGGAATGTAAGGAAAATAGAACTAAGGAAGAAGACAAAATAAATGAAAATTTTTTGGAAAAGAATTCCACAAAAAAATGTTAATTAAGCTACGTGGTTTAGTTTATGCTTAAAAAAATAGGTAAGGGTGGCTAGGTATCACAGTGGATAAAGCACCGGCCCTGGAGTCAGGAGTACCTGGGTTCAAATCCAGTCTCAGACACTTAATAATTACCTAGCTGTGTGGCCTTGGGCAAGCCACTTAACCCCATTTGCCTTGCAAAAACCTAAAAAAAAAAATAGGTAGGGAGAGAAGATTTTGAACCACACATTTAAATGAGAAAGGTGTGTATAGAGTACAGATAAATACATTTTAAGAAGAAGGAAAACAAAGCTTTATAATTGTTTGATAAATTCAGTTGAATCCCCTGTACTTATTCTTTGGAAACTCATCCATCACAGTTGGCTATTGATTTCATTTCTTCTCTGGTAATGTTAATCTGTCTGATTTTACATCTCTAATTCAAAAGGGGGAAAATCCATTGATCACATCATAACATTTGAGAAGTCTTATAAAAACTTCTTTTCAGGAGTCAGGGGAAAAGATTTAACTCAATTCCTTTTCAGAATATTATTGTGTCAACCATGAAATGTTTATCAGGGTCTTGAGTACAACATCATGTTAACCACTGTGGCCAATTTTTTGTGGAGCCATTGGAACTGACTTAATGGAATCCAAGAATTCCAGGCTAAATTCTACTACATTTGGCATTTTGGATATTTTCTGCATACAATCCAACATCTGCATTTTCTTACAATTTCCAAAATGCATAGCATCATGCTCTTTTCAGGCACTCTTGTATAATCCAGAAGCAATTACAAAGAAAAACGAATTACCTTTTCGTCATTCTGTCTATTCAGGGTCTTAGCAATAAGGACTGACAATGAGCTGACAATTATTTGCAATCCATTCTCAGTTAATTTCACCATAAATTGAACTTTAGGACTGCTGACAAATAAAATATATTATTCATCCAAAGCTTATCTCTTTGAGGCCACAGATCTCTAATCTATCTCATTAGCATTCATGATGGAGCTAAGAAGTTAGGAATTGATTTATGTAATAGTTGCCCTGCTACAATAATTAATTACACAAATAATACTTCAGTGGAGCTTTGAAAGGGGAACCATTTTCAAGGCTAACTGATATAGAACTTGAAAAAAATTGTGACCCCAAATTCCAAAGATATTCAAGCATAAATACTTTCTTATTAAGCAAAAAAGATTCAGAAATATAGCTTCAACTCTTTGACAATAGAGGAAAATGCCATGATTTTGAAGTATCAACATATAATCATTGAAGTTTAAAGTTGAAAGTGATTTTTAAGGACCACCAAATTCAAACTTTTGGTTTGACAAAAGAAGAAACAGAGGCAAGGAAGTTTTCTATCACTTATCTAAGCAACATTTTCAGTTAACAGGAACTGTCAATTTCTTGACCCAGAGAAATGAGTAATGTAGACATTTAAATCCTATGGAGGAAATACTTCTGTAGCATTTCTCCAAATTACTCTACATAAGCAGTTTCCTGTTCTGCTTTTATAAAAGGCTGCTCCTTCTGCGATTTGCCTATTTTACTTAACCTTTTCTAATGATGCTAAGTGAGATGAACATAATGGCACTAGATTGTAGAGAAGTTATTTTTTGCTTCCTTATATCATCCTAGACATAATGCATGTAGTGTCAGACCTGGAGTCAGGAAAACCTGAGTTCAACTCCAACCTCAGACACTTAATATCTATGTGACCCTGGGTAAGTCACTTTACCCTGTTTGCCTCAGCTTCCTCATGTGTAAAATGAATTGGAGAAGAAAATGGGAAACTACTCCAGTGTCTTTGCCAAGAAAACTCCAAATGGGGTCAAGAAGAATAAGGCACAATGGAACAGCAAAAGAGCATTTCAACTTTAATGGTTAGCCTCCAGGTTTTTAAACCTCTCTTGCTTGTCCTAGTTATTCTAGAAGAAGCAGCCTTTCCTATCAAATCCAAGATAAATCATCCATGAATGCCCTGGCATGGTTCTGTAATACTTGCCCTCTCTGTCCGGATCATCATCTGAAAGCTATCATATTAAGAATGGACACTTAATCTCAAGATTCTAGAGTAGTCAAGCTAGAAAGGACATTAGAGAACACACAATCATATAATGGTTCAGCTTTAAGGAAATAAGACAACATCTAGTCAAATCCCCTTATTTTTTCCTTATGAAAACTGGACAGAAATGACTTACTCAAGTTCACATATCTAGTGGGTACGATATCAAGAATAACTAACTCCGAGCTGATAATATCACGTCATAATCCATAGCATAATCTAGATTGGTTTTTTCAAACAACAAAACCAAACTAACCATTTTACCTCTTCCAGGCATTTCTTAAAAAGCCATTTATAAAAAAAAAAGTCACCTATATGGCTTATGAATTCTAAATTAATTAATCTAAATTAATTGGTGGTGTGGTGGTTCTGGGGTGATGGCTCATACTTTAAAATCTTGGGTGTACAATAGCAGAGCAGATGGCAGCCATGAATCAATTTGATCATGAAAAGAAAGAGTGGAAGGGAAAATAAATAGGAACCAAAAAATGAATCTGCTGAAGTTTTTGGAGATCATATTTTTGAAGATATGGATGGGAAAATATTTCTACAGAATCACATCTAGGGCTGGAAAGGACTTCAGATGCCACCTAGTACAACACCCTTATTGAACAGATAAGGAAACTAAGGACCAGAGAGACTAGGTGACCAAAGGTCCCAAAAGTAGCAGATATAAAGTGAGATTTAAGTCCAGGACCTCTGATTCAAGAGATAATGCTCCACATTTGTCAGTTCTCCCCTGGGACCTCCATTTGAGGAAATATCCATGTCAGCCCAGTTCACTTCTAACCCAGCTCAGCTTCTATTGCACTGGACTCTTTTTTTCTTTGCCCCAGATAGAGATACCTCCATCCCTGAGGCCACCTCCTCCTCCTCTGATTGCTGAGTGATTCCCTGGAACATCCACTTGAAGAAGTACTCCAGCCACATTTACTTCTAACCTGACTTAGCTCCTGACTTTTGTGCCTTGATTCCCCTTTCCCTCAACCCTTTTTTCAGCTTCCTTTTATTGTTGCTTTCCCCTATTAATATGTAAGGTTTGAGGGTAAGACTTCTCTTTCTGCTTATACTTTACTTAAAATCCTAAAGCTTAGCGGAGTCTCTGGCACTTGATAAATATATTTTCCCCCTATTATTTACCTTTTCTTGATGTGGAAGCAGCATCACTAAATAGTTGTTGATCATACAATGTGTGCAGGACAATATGATATATGGTATATAAAAATTTTAAGATCCTACTCTCAAAGCACTTACTATCCATCTGGAAAGAAAGAAAGAAAAATATATACAAAAGGGTGACTAACAATCAAATATAATGTAAGTTAAGGATGACTAGGAGAGATTATAAATTAACTTCCCCCTTAGTAAAGGTTCAATTCAGGGACAAAGTGAGAAACTTCTAAGAAAGTCTTCAAACACTTAACAAAGAAGGTTTCCTTTGCCTTAAGACAGCAAGGATATATAGTAAGGATGCAGTGGTCCTCAATTCAGGTTTTATAGATATATAGGGAGAAATTAGTAGATCAGTTTAAGGGGAGCAAAGTGAGAGAGAAGGGAATTTGGTATGGAGGAATAACTTTTGTTTAGGAGGGAATGAATTTTAATCTTAGGCTGCATCATTAACTCTATGACCTTGGCAACAAACTTCTTTCGTAAAACAAAGGATTTAACTAAATTATCTCTAAGATTCCTTCTAGTTATAATATTCTCAGGTTCTATGAGGTTGGAGACATGGAAAAAAGAATAGGTTATGTATGGGGTTAATTATTCCCCGGCAATCTGACCCACTGGTTTAATTTCAGTTCTTTTAATTCTGATGGAGAAGACACTACTGTACCTGAATAATTAACTGGAGATCATATTTTTGAAGATATGGATGGGAAAAATGTTTCTACAGAATCACATCTAGGGCTGGAAAGGACTTCAGATGCCATCTAATACAATACCCTTATTGAACAGATAAGGAAACTAAGGACCAGAGAGACTAGGTGACCAAAGTCCCAGAAGTAGCAGATGTGAAGTGAGATTTAAGTCCAGGACCTCTGATTCAAGAGATAATGCTCCACATTTGTCAGTTCTCCCCTGGGACCTCCATTTGAGGAAATATCCATGTCAGCCCAGTTCACTTCTAACCCAGCTCAGCTTCTATTGCACTGGACTCTTTTTGTCTTTGCCCCAGATTCTTTATGGAGAAACTGGTGGCTAATGGAAGTTCACAAAATTTAAAGTTAGTGGAGTCTTCAGGATCTGTCTTATTTTACAGTTGAAGCAGATACAGCCCAGAATGTCTGATGATTAACTCCAGGTAACATGTATGACAAGGGGTAGAGTCAGGTTTATCCAGGCCAGTTGACTGAAAGCAAGGACTGTCTTTTCCCTTTCTTTGTATCCCTAGAATTTAATATAATAAAAATTAGGTAAGTATAATACATATATATATAATATGTAAACAATGCATATGTAATAAGTAACTAGGCACTTAATAAATGTTTATTGCTGACTGAATGGCCAACATTTGCATGATGTATTTGAACTTTTCTTAGTTTCAACAAATGCAGGCCACATTCTATTTCTACTACTATAGGCCACCAAAAATGACATATTTTGGGACACTCTGAAATTTCCTCAGTATATTTTGTTTTACTATTTGGGGACATGTAACTTGGTCATTTTTAAGATGTCTCAAAATCTTAGTGTAGTATGCAATTAAAGTTAAAATACCCTATATTCCTTTTAAAAGCAGTCATATCAGTTTGCCATCTAGTGGCCACTCTAATAAATAGCCAGATGTCAAAATGCTTGCATTTTTTTGCCACCCTTATTCATAATCTCACCTTTGTACGAAGTCTCTGTCCTCATCAAGTACCCAAACTGAGACTCCAAGAAGGTAAAGTCACCTGTGGTCACATGGGTAAGTGCGTTACAGAGAACCCAGTAATCTTTGAACTTTACCGCCATTTTGCAGAGATGGGTGAATGTAGTATAGCATTGAAAATGGTTCATCCTGGATGTAACACAGGGGGGTGTGCTTTGGGAGGGTGTAGGGGGACAGCAATAAACCTTATAAGAGATAGATAACATATTCTACATGTCCTCATTTTACCAAATGATGGTTATTAGACCTAAAGAGATTGGAGAGGCAGCTGGGTGGTGCAGTGGATAGAGCACCGGCCCTGGAGTCAGGAGTACCTGAATTCAAATCTAGCCTCAGACACTTAATAATTACCTAGCTGTGTAGCCTTGGGCAAGCCACTTAACCCCCATTGTCGAGAGAGGGAGAGAGAGAGAGAGAGAGAGAGAGAGAGAGAGAGAGAGAGAGAGAGAGAAAGACTGGATATCTCAATCCAGTGGTTATACAGTGAAAAACTGAGGCCAGAATTCTAGACTCCTAGCTTCTAGCTCTATCTTAAGCTTTACTCAATCTTCAAGTAATAAATTCCAAGGGTAAATAAATGTTTCTATAATGCTGAATTTTTAAACAAAGTATGTGTAGCCCAATTAGGTAGCCTCCCTCCATATTTTCCTGCATGTACTTCATTAGATTTCTCAGAAGAAAAGTAATAATATTCTTAATAACCTAATTAGCTAATGGTCAAGCTTGGTTACAGAGAAGAGAGGACCTATGGGACTAGTGATATGTTAATTTTACTGAACTGCCTTTCTCCCCTACCCATTTCTTCTTTATTCCTTGTTACAAGAGTTGCCCAGGTAGGTGGCAAAATGGATAGAGCACTGACCCTGGAGTCAGGAGGACTTGAGTTCAAATCTGATCCCAGACACTTGTCTCTTTCTAGCTGTGTGACCTTGGGCAAGTCACTTAACTCTGATTGCCTTGCATCCAGGGTCAACTCCAGTAGTCCTGATTCATATCTGACCACTGGAACCAGATGGTTCTGGAGGAGAAAGTTGGGCTGGTGACTTGGCACAGTACTCTCCTCCCTCAAATCCAATCCATTTGCTTGTCATGGCAAGTGACACTTGCTTGTCATTTCATGATCTTCTTTGAGGATAAATATCAGCTCATTGAGTAGAAGGGGGGAAGGACATATTCAGGAATGAAGGTGATATAAAAACAAAAGATAGCAATAAAAATTTACTTTAAAAAAGAACAGGGTCTACTTCTCTCTATTAGGACAAAAGTATTGTTTTGGATAATTCAACTTAGGGAGTCAGGCTTCAGAGTTAAATCTAAATAGTCTGTAAGTGTTCAGGCTAGATGAGCAAAACTAATAGCTTTAGTTTGAATGGGCCTTTACAGAGTGGGCAGAGCATAATTTTTAGCAGAGAAGAAAAGGGAGGGAGAGAAGTGGTCCCAGTATGTACGGATAGGAAATGATATAGTTATGTCTATAGTTATTTTCCTATGCTTCCCCTTTCATGCTTCTTTGGAAATAGTAAACACACAAGCCATTCTTAATCTTTAAGATTGTAAAGTATATCAAGTTAAGTTATCTTTTGTTGACCTTTCTGATCCCTCCTCAGTCTCCGTGTTTCTTTTCTTTTGTCTTGCCCACTCACAATAGGCAACCCCCAAGGTTTTGTCCTAAGCTCTCTTCTACATTATACTATCTCACTTTATGATCTCTCTTTTTTTTTTTAGCTTTTGCAAGGCAGTGGAGTTAAATGATTTGCCAAAGATAACAGAACTAGGTAATTATTAAGTGTAGGAGTCTGGATTTGAACTCAGGTCCTCCTGACTCCAGGACCAGTGCTCTATCCACTGTGCCACCTAGCTGCCCTTTGATGATCTCTTAAACTTTCATGAGTTCAAGTATCATCTCTGTGCAGGTGACTCTAAGATTCATATGTTTGGCCCTCTTGTGAGCTCCAGTCCCACATCTTCAGAACTAAATATGTCCAAAAGAAAACTCATCATCTTTTTCCTCAAGCTTTCTTTTCTTCCTATCTTTGTTATTGTCAAGTATACTGCCATCCCTCCAGTTACCCAGGCTCTCAGTGATATCCTTGATTCTTCTCTAACATTCATTCCATAGATACAAACTATTAAGCAGCCCTGTTATTTCTACCTTTACTTCATATATCTTGTTCACAAACTAATTGCACACTCCCTCTTTTGTGAGGGAGAAAATCAAAGCAATGATTCGGGGAAAAAATGAAAAGAAATAAAGAGCAACATATTGGATAGGTGTTCTGTTCTTTAGCTTCTACCTGACCACTTATGCTCTTCCCCAACATAGGATATGATCTATTCTGCATCTTGTTCTCCCATCCTTCCACCTAAGTTCCTCTGATCCTTTTGAAGTCTAGCTTTAATCCCACCTCCTTCATCAGGTATACCTTGACTTCTCTGGAGTCAGGAATACCTGAGTTCAAATATGACCTCAAATACTTGTGTATGATCCTAGGTAAGTTATTTAACTTCTTTGCCTCAGTTTTCTTACCTGTAAAATGGAGGTGGTAATAATAATCCTAAAATGCTTGTGGCTTTACCTGGCACAGTAAGCATAAAATAAATGTTGACTATTTTTATTCTAGCCCTCAGTGATCTCCTGCTCCTCTGATATTCTGTATACTTATCTAATACCACAATGTGCCAAATAAATACATACTGTTTTGTTTTGTTCACTAGTGTCTCATGTATCTTAGAGTTTTGTCTCCCCCAACTATATTGCCAGTTTGATAAAGATGAAAAACAAGTTTTATATTTCTGTATCTATAGCCCCTCTGGATGGTTTATCGTTTTTAGAAATGTCTGACTCTTCATGCCCTCGTTTAGTGTTTTCTTGGCAAAAACACTTCAGTGATTTGTCATTTCCTTCTTTGGCTTATTTTGTAGATGAGGAAACTGAAGGACAGGTTAAGTAATGGCCACAAAGCTAGTGTCTAAGGTCAGATTTGAACTTTCAAAGATGAGTCTGAATAGTAGTCATATTGTAAATTCTTTATTGACACAAACTTGGGATATATACAATTTTGACTGATGATGATCAGAGGGTTATCATAGCCATATTTCAGGATGGTCACATAGTCTGTGTTGCTAAATAGGACAAGAATATGACTATGTTACATTTCTTTGGGCTTGGTCCAGAGAAAGAGAATATTCTTGTCACAGACTGGACCTCTTTGAAAATGCTTTGCAAAGATGTGCTGGTATTAAGGACGTGTGCATGTATGGAGACAATAGAGAGCCATTAGGGAATTATTATTCTAACCTGCTCTGTTCTAGAAAAATCACTTTGGTGCTGAGTAGGATGAATTGGAATAGGAAGAGTCTTGAGATAGGTAAACCAGTTAGAAGTCAACTGCAGCAGTTTGGGGGAGAAGTGATGAGGATCTGAACTGTGTGATAACTTTGTGAATAGAGAGGTGACATACAAGATAGGTGAAGTAAAGGTAGAAATAACAGGACTGGTTAGTAGATTGTATATATGGAATGAATGTTAGAGAAGAGTCAAGGGTATCACTGAGAGCCTGGGTAACTGGAGGGATGGCAGTACACTTGATAATAACAAAGGTATGAAGAAAAGAAAGCTTGAGGAAAAAGATAATGCATTTTCTTTTGGACATGTTTAGTTCTGAAGATGTGTGACTGGAGCTCACAAGAGACTTAAGGGCCAAACACATGAATCTTAGAGTCACCTACATAGAGATGATACTTGAACTCTTGGGAGTTTAAGAGATCATCAAGTGAGATGGCATAATGTAGAAGAGAGCTTAAGACAAAACCTTGTGGGGTGCCTATTGTGAGTGGGCAGGACAAAGAAAAAACCCCAACAAGGAGACTGAGGAGGGGTCGGAAAGGTCAGCAAAAACCCAAGGAGAACTCAAAAGCAAAAAAACCCAAACAAACCCAAAACTAAAGAAGGGCCAGCACTGTGCTAAGCTTTAATACATTTTCTTTGGTTATCACAACAACCCTGTAAAGTAGGGTTGTTATAAAGTATAAACCCATTTTTACAGTTGAAATAAGGTAGAAGGAGGTTAAGTAACCTGTCTAGGATAATGCAACTAGAAAGTATTTGAGGTTAGATTTGAACTTGGATCATCCTCATTTATGGATCAGTATCACTGTACCACCTAGCTGCCTAAAAAGAGACTCTTCTCCTGGGGAGATGATGATCAGTATTGTCAAAGGCTGCAAGAAAGGTCAAGAAGATTGAAGACTGAGAAAAGGTCATTAGAGTTTGCAATTCAGAGATCATTAGTGACCGTGGAGAAGACAATTCCAAATTCAGTTGAATGATGCAGTCAGAAGCCAAACTGCAAAAGATTCAGAAGAGGTATCAAGTATAGTTTTCTCAAACTCACACAGGAAGGGGAAGAAATATATGGTGCCATAACTCAGAGGATCACATGAGGGTATTTTAAAGGATGGAGACATGCCACTATTTGTGAACAGAAGTGAAAGTGAGGATGATAATGGGGAGGCATCTGTGGGAGAAAAAGGCAAGGGATAAAGTCAAGATTATATGGAGAGAATTGGGGCGGCTAGGTGGCACAGTGGATAGAGCTACAACCCTGGAGTCAGGAGCACCTGAGTTCACATCCAGCCTGAGACACTTAATAATTACCTAGCTGTGTGGCTTCAAACCACTTAACCCCATTTGCCTTGCAAAAAAAAAACCCTAAAAAAAAGCAAGATTATATGGAGAGAGTTTGCACTTCAGTATACATATTTGCACATCTAGCTCCAAGCACATTGTTCCCTGGTATAAAGAAGGTTCTTAATAACTGTTTCTTGATTTGTAATTAAATTATTGATTAAAATTATTTATCATGGATGACAATGAGGTACAGTAGAAAGCACACTGAACCAGGAATCAAATGGGTTGTAATACAGCCTGTGCCACTAACTAGGTCAGATTCTTGGGATTTCAATTAACTTCATTCATAAAATGGGAGGGTTGAACTAGGTTCAAAAATGCTATAGTTCTGTGACTTGCTAGTATCACACTGGAAATGAACAAGACATTTTGTCTTTTTGAGCTTCATGTTCTGCATCACAGTTTGGATGGTAGATCTAAATTCATTTTTTTTTATTTTGAAGATTTAATTTTTAACAATGAACAAGATATTTTCCCTTCTTCCCACCTCCACTTATATTGTAAAAATAAGAAAATGAAAACTTTGAAACAAAGGAATGGTAAAGGAAATTCCCAAACTGCTGAAATTCAAAAATACATGACAAATTCTTCACCTTGTATATCTCACTTCTTGTTCAAGTGGGTAGTATGTTTCCTAATAAGTCTTCTATAATCAAAATTGGACATTTTCTTGATCAGAGTTCTTAAGACTTTCAAAAATGTTTGACTTTACAATGTTATTGTTATAATATAAATATTGTTCTGGTTTTGCATTAATTCATGTCTTCCCAGGTTTCTCTGAAACTATCATTTTCATTTTTTCTAGTGGCACAATAATGTTCCATCACATTCATATTCCATGATTTGTTCAGTCATTTCCTAATTGATGGGCAACTCCTTAGTTTTCAGTTCTTTGTCATTATACAAACATTTTGTACGCATGAGCCCTTTTTCTCTTTCTTTGATCTTTTTGGAGTATAGGCCTAGTAATGGTATGGTGAATCTGTATAGGACACTAAAAAAGCAGAGATATTACTTTTCTGATAAAGGTTTGTATAATCAGTGATAAGATAGTTACAGTAGCAACATATGACTGTGAAAGTTGGACTACAAGGAAAATTGAGCACCACAGAATCTAAGCTTTCAAATTGTGGTACTGGAGAAGACTTTTGAGATCCCTTGGACAGCAAGGAAATCAAATAAGTTAATATTTAAGGTGATAATTAATTCAGGCTAGTCACTCAAAGGTCAAATATTGAAGCCAAAGCTTAATACTTTGGCCACATAATGAGAATATAGGACCCAGGAAAAGATCCTGATGTTGGAAAAAATTGAAGGCAAAAGGATAAGGGGACAGTAGGAGATGAGATAGATAGTGTCAAGGTAACAACAAACATGAGCTTGGGCAGACTGAAAGATGGGGAGCACAGAAGAGCCTGGAGTGCTATAATCTATATACATATGGCCCAAATAGATATGACTCGTACACAGGTATGCACAGTGTAGGGAATTTGGGGGCCATAGCTCCAAATTGTTTTCCAGAATGACTAGCCAATTCATAGCTCCACCATACTACATTAATGTATCTTTTCTCACAGTCTAACTTTTGTCATTTCCCTTTTTTGCCAACTTTGCCAATCTGATGGGTATGAAGTAGAATTTCAGAGTAGCTTTAATTTGCATTTCTCTAATTATGTCAATCCTCTTATTTTACAGATGAAGAATCTAATTCCCTTCCTGTTCTAAACTCCTAAGACTCCCAAAACCCTGGAGGGAAGAATTCACTTCTTATGATCTTAGCCCCACTTTGGATAGAAAGAGCTAAATGAAAGGAGCAAATGAGATAGAAGAGGTGTTCCAGAAAGTCTCTCTTTTTCTTTTTTTTTTTGCAAGGCAATGGGATTAAGTGACTTGCCCAAGGGCACATGGCTAGGTAATTATTAAGTGTCTGAGGTTGGCTTTGAACTCAGGTACTCCTGACTCCAGGGCTGTTACTCTATCCACTGGCCACCTAGCCACCCCTAAATTCTGTCTTTCTTGACAAGAAGAGATAAAATATAGTTTGCTTCTTGGAATCCTTGGGTCATTAAGACAGATTCAAATATGGTTTTGCCAAGAGGTGCAGGAGATGAATAGATTGGCACGTCACAAACTGATATCCTTTTGGAGACTGGACTCTCATCTGGAAACTAAAGTTCTATTCCTTCATCTACCCGGCAACTGGCAACTCAAGAATATGGGCAAAATATAATATATATGTGGAAGTCCATTTTTCCCATTGATCCCCTGTAAACGGCCCTTAGTAAGGTAAGTGGTAAAAAAGTGGGAATGACATAACAGTAAGGAGCTAATTATGTAGAATTTGAACGTTTACAGGATGTTATCCTCTCAATCCCTTTAGGAGGATAGTACAGGAATTATTATTTTCATTTTACAGATGAAGAAACCAAGACTCAGGACAGTCTTGCTTGGTAAGAATGCTAGATTTGGAGTTAGAAGCTACTGTACAACATGCGATGGCATCTTTGGTCTATACCATCTCTCTCTCTCTCTATGTATATATATATATATATATATATATATATATATATATATATATATATATATATATACCAGCTCTCTCTCTCTCTATATATATATACATATATATACCAGCTCTCTCTCTCTCTCTCTCTCTCTCTCTCTCTATATATATATATATATATACACACCAGCTCTCTCTCTCTCTCTCTCTCTCTCTCTATATATATATATACATATATATACCAGCTCTCTCTCTCTCTCTATATATATATATATATATACACACCAGCTCTCTCTCTCTCTCTCTCTCTATATATATATATACACACCAGCTCTCTCTCTCGCTCTCTCTCTCTCTATATATATATATATATACACACCAGCTCTCTCTCTCTCTCTCTCTCTCTCTATATATATATATATATACACACCAGCTCTCTCTCTCTCTCTCTCTCTATATATATATATATATATATACACCAGCTCTCTCTCGCTCTCTCTCTCTCTCTCTCTCTATATATATATATATACACCAGCTCTCTCTCTCTCTCTCTCTCTCTCTATATATATATATATATACACCAGCTCTCTCTCTCTCTCTCTCTCTCTCTCTCTCTCTATATATATATATATATATACACCAGCTCTCTCTCTCTCTCTCTCTATATATATATATACACCAGCTCTCTCTCTCTCTCTCTCTCTCTCTATATATATATATATATATATACACCAGCTCTCTCTCTCTCTCTCTCTCTCTCTATATATATATATATATATATATATATATACACCAGCTCTCTCTCTCTCTATATATATATATATACACCAGCTTATATACACACCAGCTCTCTCTCTATATATATATATACACCAGCTCTCGCTCTCTCTCTCTCTCTATATATATATATATATATACCAGCTCTCTCTATATATATATATGTATATATATACCAGCTCTCTCTCTCTCTCTCTCTCTCTCTCTCTCTCTCTCTCTCTCTGTCTCTCTCTCTCTAAGTGATTTGCGCACTCCCTCATCTCTCGGGTGGCGGGGTCCGCATTCGCACTCGGGTCCCCTGACTCCATGGCCAACAACACCCTGGCCGCCGCCCCAGGTCTAGTGCACGTCCGCGCCGACCCAGCGCCCATCAAGCCTCCCGGCCTCCAGCCCTGCCATCAACCATGCTGGGTCGGCATTCGGCGAAGGCGCCGGCTTTGGCGGGCAGCGCCCCTCCCGGGCCGGGCCGCCCCGGCCCCCCCCCCTCCCCCGCCCCGGGCAGTCTCCGGGAGGCGGGCGGCTCCGTGCGCCTGCGCGAGGCGGCGCGGGCGGCGGGCCGGGCTGCAGGCGGAGGAAGTTTTCTCTTTGCACTCCACCCCGGCAGCAGCTCGGCGGCGCGGCCCACTTCCTCCGGCGGCTCCCGGCGGCTCCGCGGGTCCGGGTCGGGGGTCATGGAGCCCCCGCCTCCGCAGGAGGTACGGTACGCGCCCCCCAACCCTCCGGGGACGGGGTTTGCCGGGCGTGCCCCGCAAGGCCCGCCGCCCCCCCTCCCCGGGGCCCGCCCCTCCCGCGGCACGTCTGCCGGCGGTCACGGGACCGGCCCTGCCCCGGGGGCCCGGCCCGGCGGGGCGTGTCAGCCTGGCGTTCGGGCTGCGGGGAGCGAGCCTCCCGCCCTCCCCGGGGGCCGGGCCGCGCCCCCACATCCCCGGGAGGGGAGGCGGGGAGCGGGGGAGGGCGCCCTGCCCCGTGAGTCTGCCGAGGGCACTGGGCAGAGGCGGCCGCCAGCCCCGGAACGCGCACCTGCCAGGCTTGGCGCTGCCCCCCGGTGCGGAGAGGGCACCGCAGTTGTGGGGCTTGTACGGGGCCTGGTTGTAGGAGGGGCCGGAGGCGCGGGGCCGGCGGGGCCGGTGAACCTGGACTTGGCGCTTGGGGAGCCCGGCGGGCGTGCAGCGGCCCGTGCCTGGGCAAGGCTGGGAGGGAGACCCCGGCAGCCTGCCCCTTGGCAGAGGCCGAGGAGACCTCGGCGGGGTCGGGGGCTTGGGAAGCAAAGCTGCTTTATCCAGACGAGCACGTGCTTTTCTTCCTCCCCCTGAAGGCGGGAGTTGCTGCTGCTGAGGGGACCTGATGGATCGAGGTGCGGGTCGGCAGCCTTTATTAGGTGCCTGTTATGTTGAGTGTTAGGGACATGAGTGATAACAACAACAATAATAACTAACATTTATACAGTGCTCACCGTGGGCTAATGGTAAGAAGAAAGACACCAAATAGTTCATTCTCCCGAAGAGCTCACCATCTAGAGAGAGCCAACATGGGAACGACTATGTGTAAACAGTATATACAGGATATCTTGGATAATAAACAGAAAGAAGGGTTTGGGAGAGACCTACTAAAAGGCAGGAGTCAGAAGGACATGAGGACGGAGAGAATTCCAGGAATGGAGGACAATCAGTGAAAATGTCCTCAATTTTAATTTCAATGAAATATTCTCAATGTTTAATCTGTGTGGGGTCTGCCTCTCTATGTTGTTCTTTAGTGAATACTAATTAATACTATTAGTATTCATATTCCATGTATCTCTGATTTTATTTTTGGACAAGTCATTTTCTCTCACTTCAACTGTTACCTTATCTGTAAAATGAGGGTGTGGTATTAGATGACCTCTAAAATCGACCTCTAAAACCTTTTCTAGCTGTCAGTGATTTTCCCTCTAATCTGTCCCATCTCACCTTGCAAAAAAAAACTTTTTTGAATAACTATATGGGTCCCAATAAAACACAAAGATTGTCCATTGGTCATCCTTTATATTCACTGCCTGACAGGGTCACCTCTTTTTCCTGTCATACATTTCTCTGATAATATCTTCTCTGCCCCTTTTCTGGAGCCGTTCTCCTTTGGTAATGGGCTGCAGCCCATTCATGCTCATCTGTCCTTTACCCTCTGAGTGACCTAAAACTATTTGGTATCCCATATTTTGTAGCCATATCCCATACTTTATAGCCAACTTTGGAAGAAGATTAAAAAAGATTGCATTAAAAATGGAGTTTTATTTTAGAGAGAAGCTGGGGGTACATTAAAAAATATTGCATAAGGGACAGCTAGGTGGTACAGGGATAAAGCACTGGCCCTAGAGTCAAGAGGACCCAAGTTCAAATCCAGCCTCAGACACTTAATAATTACCTAGCTTTCTGACCTTGAGCATGTCACTTAGCCCCATTTGCCTTAAATAAATAAAATTTTTTAAAAATTGCATAAAAAAATCACACAATTTCTAAAATACCAGCTTACTCTGCTTTTATTCAGCTTGTTCATTTGAAGTATTTATCTATTAAGACATGCCTTGATGAAGCAGATCTATTGGTTTTTTCACTTCAGACTATGGGCAGTAGCCATTCTTCATGCATTTGGTTTTTCCTACACAGTGTTAGGCTAAGCTCTTCTGAGTGATTATGGCTCTAGTTCTGGAGACTTCGCATTGATCCAGACATTAATACCATCTGTAAACTCTGGCATATGAAAGATATCACTAGCTAGAATGAATCCCTCTTGTTTTGGAATCTAGACAGGACTTCCATGTCTAAATTTATGATCCTATGATTCCTACTTTAGGTCTTAATGGATATTTTAATCAAAGGGTCATCAAAAAAAGTGAGAATCTCCTATAATTTTTTACTGTGTGCCCAAGAGCTAACTTTTTTGGAGAAAAACCTTTAAAGTAGCATTGTCAACAAACCATAAGATCTTACATTCTTTTATTAAACCTGTTAGTCAATTTTGGGATAGTTACAGTGTGGCCTAGTTTAGCATATTGTTTGTCACAGTCTGACATATCATCAATGAAGATGTTTTCAATATGGAGGTGAGAAAAATTGCAGATTTTTCTCATTAAAAATTTTGTAGGGGCGGTTAGGTGGCACAGTGGATAAAGCACTGGCCCTGGAGTCAGGAGTACCCAGGTTCAAATCCGGTCTCAAACACTTAATAATTACCTAGCTGTGTGGCCTTGGGCAAACCACTTAACCCCATTTGCTTTGCAAAAAAAAAAAAAATTTTGTAGGGGTGGCTAGGTGGTTCAGTGGATAGAGCACTGGCCCTGGAGCCAGGAGGACCTGAGTTCAAATGTGGCCTCAAACACTTAATAATTGCCTAGCCATGGCCTTGGGCAAGCCACTTAACCCCATCACCTTGAAAAAAGAAAAAAAAATTGTAGAGATGAGAAAACAGCCCCCTAGATTAATAATGATATTTTCTTAAGCACACTCCTTTGGGGGGCAGGGTTGGTAATGAGCTTTGTGATTCCTCCTTCCCTCCCATGTCTTTGATAACCTTCACATCCTTGCATCAAGCCATGCAGGCTCTGAATCAATAACATCCTGAGTACTGCCTGGACCAGGTTAAAATATAATTGGAAAATATTTAACAAATAAATAAAAGTACTGTAGACTATGTTGTTCAATCATTTTTCAGTTGTATTTAACTCTTTGTGACCCCATTTAGAATTTTCTTGTTATATTTTCTGAAGTAGTTTGCCATTTCCTTCTCTAGCTCATTTTACAGACAAAGAGACTGAGCAAACAGGGTTAATTGATTTGCTCAGGGTCATACAACTAGAGTATCAGAGGCTGGATATGAACTCAGGAAGATGAGTCTTCCTGATTCCAGGTCAGATTCTTTTATCAACTGAACCACCTACCTGCCCCCACAGGAGAATATAAATAATACTAATATGTGGTTTCTAAATCATTATGCTGCAGGCAGGGGGATTTTATTTGAGTTTGATACTACTGTTCTAGACATAAATACTACTATTCTAGCATAAATTGCTTCCAGCAGTGACCTCCTCTGTCTATACTTGGTCTACTACCAAGAAGTTGGAGTCCAGGTGCTAGGGAGGTAAAGTATGATAGGATTCCTTCCCAGGAGAATGGGGCCTCTAAGTGGAGATTTCTCCTGTATAGTGAGGCAGCAGTGTAAGGATTAAGGAAAGGGTGAAATCTGGAGAGTGAGTCAAGGCTTAAGAGATGTATAGACTGTAACTGCTATGTTTAGGAGTCTCATGGAAAGCCTTATTTAAAAGCCATGTTTAAGCTGAGCCTTAAAAGATTGTTATCTTTTAATCAAAGCAGACAGGGAAGTCTATTTCAAACTGAACAGAGAATGTGGGCAAAAGTGTGAATTCAAGAATGAACTAAGACAGTCTAACCGGCACAGAGGAATCTGACAGAAGACTTATATGCTATTCAGAGATTTATAAAGCAGTTCCTCAGTACACGTATGAAGAAAATGAGGTCCAGGTAGGTTAGTGTCAGATCTGGAATTTACATTCACGTCCTGCATATTTTCCACTATAACACAGTTGAATTTTATCTTTCGGACACTAGGGAACCCTTAGACATTTTTGAATAGAGAATAATAAAGTGATAATTTAGGAAGATCAGTTTGTGAAACAGGATAGATTGGTTGAGGTAGGACTTAGAGACACTAGTTAGAAGGCTGGTGCAAGTTAAATATTAAGTAATGAGAGGTCTAACTAGAATTCTGTAGAGGTAGGAATATAAAGGAATAATAAAAAATGTATTGGTGACTTGCTAGATGTGGAGAGAAAGGGGAGAATCCAAAAGTGAGTGGACATTTGGGTGCTGGATGGAAACTTTTTAAAAAATTGGACTGGAAAGGGAGGAAAGAGAGACAGTTAATAAAAACAGTAAAAGATTATTTAGTGACTTTGAGGCCGTGAAATATATCTTAGACACTGCACTTAGTTATGTTTATGTCTCCCTGATCCTTCCATTCTTTTGATTCCTTATTTTTCTCCAAATTCTAACAGTTAGTGTCCCTACTAAGTTCTTTCCTTGAAGTGGTGCCATGAATATAGGAAATATTAATGAATATTTATTGATTTGAATAAATACATCTTTTCCACTGTCTAGCATAGTAGGCAATAAATTTTTTTCGTTAATGAATGCGTTTATTGTTTAAATTTAAATGTTCCCATATCATATTGCCAGAAAACAAAATATAACTTTTATATTTGCCTTAGGAACACAGAGAAAAACAATTTCATAGACATATTTAGAAACAGTTCTAGATCTGAACTCTCTTGGAACCAATCTAGCTGGCTGAAGAGGGAACTCCTTGCTATTCATAGATAATCAATCTCTTAAAAACTGAATTGTCTAGTCTTTCAAAGTTCAGTTTTTTGAATCAGGGGTAATTAGGAGACTGGTGCAATAATTTAAATATGAAGGAATCAGAGTTCCAGCTAAAAGGCTGTAAGGGTAGGAAAGTAAAGGAATATTACAAAATTAAATTTTGCTTCTTTTAAGAAATCATTCTTGACCAACTCTACTCCATAATGATCTTTTTTTTCTGTAAAGTATATCATTTGTGTCACTTCTGTTTCCTTGGAATATTTTGTTATTGCTGTATATATTTCTTGTTGCTCCAGCTGTTTAAATTTTAAGTTCCTTGTAGACAGGTAGGTAGGTTACCCATTGTATTTCTTATACTGAGGGCCTACCACTGTGCTGTGTATACAGTGAAACTCAGTAAGGAGTCATTGAATTGTCAGAAAGAGTTCACTGAAATAGTAGTGTATCTATGTCATTATATTCTTGTTGGTCAAAGGTTGACAGCAAATGAAAATAAATTATTCATCTGAATACTTTTTCTTTTCTTCCTTTCTTCTTTCCTTTCTTCTTTTAGGTGGAAACAAGAGAAGATGAAGAGCAAAACATCAAATTGGCGGAAATTTTGGAGCTCTTGGTTGCAGCCGGGTACTTTAGGGCAAGAATTAAAGGCTTGTCACCCTTTGACAAGGTAAGAAGAAAGTCCTTTGTGTCACACAAGTGTGGTTGACATCAGGAGTTGAAGATAATAGAAAGTCATTTTAGCCACTGTCTTTCTTTTTTTCTATCTACTCCTCTGCCCCATTTCCTAGCACTTACCAACTCTCTTATTATTGAAGTGTTTGGATTGTTCATTTTCTTTACTTAATGCCATTCAGAAATGTCTATTGAACTGCTTCTATTTTCATAGTAGTGGAATTCGCAAAGAATCACAAGTCATGCCTTCTTCTACATAGATGATCAAGTTGGAGAGGCACAAGATAAATCTGGAGACTGTTTAGATTTGGAAGAGATCCTAGTCATTATCTAATTCAGTGCTTCCTAGATTAAGCTAAACAGTGGACTTGGTTTTTGTTGTTTGTTTCGAACAGAGAGCTCTTTATTTTCTTTTAATAATACCTTCAGCATATATTCTTGACAATTATATTATTAGATCAAAGGGTATGATTATTTTTGTAAGTTTTACTGTGTTTTTACAGATTGGCGTCCCCTGACCCCCTAATAGTGTTATTAAAATATTAGGTATAGTCATCTCTTTATTTGTCCCTACAAGTTTAGGGAACTATCCAATAAAAATGATTTATTATTGAGGTAATTTCAAGATCTTTACATAAAAGGTTTTATAAAGAAATAATCTCAGGAATAATCTCAAATTCTGCCTCTATTTTCCTCTTTTTAATCTCAGTCTGAGCTAGGTCTCTGTTGTGACCTGGTCGGTTGGTTGGGGAAGTGAGGACTTTTTGTTTCTATTATTTTTGCTAATATTTGATTAGTCTTGGGCGGCTGGGTGGCGTAGTGGATAAAGCACTGGCCTTGGAGTCAGGAGTACCTGGGTTCAAATCTGGTCTCAGACACTTAATAATTACTTAGCTGTGTGGCCTTGGGCAAGCCACTTAACCCCATTTGCCTTGCAAAAAATCTAAAAAAAAATATTTGATTAGTCTTGGTATTCAGGTCCTCCTTATCCCTCTTAGCACAGGTGAAACAGGGTTTAATTCTCCCCTTTCTCCTACCTTATATTTACCTGTCTTACATTCCTTGCCTCCCCTCTTCTTTCCATAGTTCCAAGGACTTTATTAACAACTAAAGAAGATAAAATGAAACATTTCACATCATATGGAATTGTTATTTGAGAGTACATAAATTTTTCCTTAAGTAAAGTATCCCCAATTTGCCAAGACTGGTAATGGCCAGCAGGACTTTCAGAGCTAATCAGTCCTAACCTCTGGGGTCAGCTATGATGCTGCCTCAGAAAAAGAC
Source organism: Macrotis lagotis (assembly GCF_037893015.1). Classification (NCBI taxonomy): domain Eukaryota; kingdom Metazoa; phylum Chordata; class Mammalia; order Peramelemorphia; family Peramelidae; genus Macrotis; species Macrotis lagotis. The sequence continues at coordinate 613,234,377 of NC_133658.1, forward strand.
CCAACATATATGTCTTAAGATCCTTCCAATTCACTCCCAAACATGTGACTTTGGGCAAATCACTTTTGCTTTCTGGGTACAGTCTCATTTGAAATCACAAATTAAATGAAGAAAATCTACACGTGACTCTTCTGGGCTCCATCTATTAGAGCTGCTCTTTCTAGCTAGGGTCATTTTTTTATAAGACCCTTCATAAAATTTTGCCTAGAGACCCAAAATATAAACGTATGTCACTGAAAGGGAAAGTATTTGAGAGCCAAAAAAGTCAATTTTCTGTGTAGTATAATTGAGAGTGTGATATAGTGGAAATGCTCCCCTACCACGCCCCCCCCCCCAAAAAAACATGTACCCTTTGCTTTTAGTGTCAGAAAGCCTGGTTTATGATTCTCTCTCTGTGTCTCTCTGTCTCTCTCTTTCTCTCTCTCTCTCTCTCTCTCTCTCTCTCTCTCTCTCTCTCTCTATATATATATATATATAATGTTACTTAACCTTTCTGACTCTCAGTCTCCTGCCTATAAAATGAGGATAATAATACTTGTACTAACTTCTTTGTAAGGGTTTTATGAGGATTCCATAAGCCAGAGCCAGTCTGATGACTTAGGCTAGAAATGGAAATGAAATGTGAGACACTTGTAGACCATCTAACAGTTAAAAGGAGGCTTACTTAATCATAGCTGGAGAATAACATTTAGAATAGGGAAAAGGATAGTTGTTGAGCATAGACAGTTCTGTGCTAGTGTTAGTCAGATTGCAAGTTTTTAATCAGAAGCCTAACATTGCTCCTGGCTCCTTAAGTCCTGGCTGGTTTTGTACTCCGGAGACCAGGAAATGAAGTCAGCTAATTAAATCTTGAAGACAATTTTAGAGCTGTTTAAGGAAAATCTAGCCTAGCCTGCAAGGGGCAGGGCCTTCGGATATTATTAGAGAAAAATCTTTTCTTGTACTTTAAAGCATTCAACAAATGTGAGTTAAGTGCATTGGATCAGTTTTTGTTGTAGTGCAGTCATTTTTCAGTTGTGTTTGACTCTTCATGACCCCATTTCTGGCAGAGATAGTAGATGGTTTGTCACCTTCTCCAGTTCATTTTACAGATGGGGAAACTGAGGCAAACAGGTTCAGTGACTCGCCTAGGGTCACACAGCTAATGCCTGAGTTTGGGTTTGAACTGGAAGATAAATCTTCTTGACTCCACTGCACCACTTAGCTTCCCCATTCGATGAGTAAACAAATACATATTTAGCAAGTTCCTTCTGGGTACTATGGAGGTTACAAATAAATAAAATATATCTACATAATAATATATGATGCTATATTTAACATATATAACTACATAATAATAATCTAGTTGAGGCATACACATGATAACTAATAGTATTAAGCAATAATCCTATGGGGTTTCAGGGAAATAATTTTCACCTTAAATGGTGAAGGAAGGATTCATATAGGAGAGACTTGAGCTGGTTCTTAAAGCTTGGCTAGAACTTAGATGGACAGAGAAGAAAGGAGAGGCATTTCATTCTGAGGGAAGAGGTGCCAACAATGGCAGAGATGCATTTCATCTGAACAAAGTTTAATTATTTTTTGGAGGTAAGTCCATGATTGGGTTATTATAGGATGTAGTACATCTGTCTCACCTCTGATTGGGTTGATTATACGTGTCTTGGGGCTATGCTCTGGCCAACTCTGGAGAGTATACCTCCCCAACTTTGGAGTCAACTGCTTGTCATTTTCTGTAGCACAATAATATCCCATTACAGTCATATATCACAACTTGTTTAGCCATTCCTCAATTGATGAGTATACCTTTGGTTTCCAATTCTTAACTTCCACCAAAATACCTACTAAATCTTTTTTTTTTAAAATAGATTCTTCCCCCCTCTTCTCTCTGCCACCTTTTTTTTTTTTTGGATGGACAACTGAGCCCTGAACCAACTTGCATTTGATTTCTCCTCTTAAATCTTTCCTTTTTTCTTTTGAACAAATCTTATATCCCCAACACAGGTTATATGTTCCTGTAGTACAGGCACCATGACATATAATTTTCTTTAAACTCACTGTCCAATAATAGTTTCATAAATATATGTTGAGTGACTAATCTTAATCTCTGTTTTGGATGAATTATAACTAAAGTGGTAGAAGACTCTTTATACTTACACGTAAATATACACAACCATGCTTAGTTTATATAGAAACAGTTAATCATAGTTCTGACTTTCCCCTTCTGCTCCTTCCACCAAAGCTGAAAAGGGAAATTTAATTTTTTTTTTTATTGTTTTTCAGGTAGTAGGAGGAATGACTTGGTGTATCACTACCTGCAACTTTGACATAGATGTTGACCTTCTGTTTCAGGAAAACTCTACAATAGGTCAAAAAATGTAAGTTTCTAGATGAGTTAGTCATGAAGTTGAGCTATCCTAAATGAAACTTCTTATTGGTCAGAGTGTATTTGACTTGTATTGTGCAAAATTGGTTGTTGTAACTCAAAATAAAATGGTGACCTCTTTATGACCATATATGATATAGCATTTCCATGAGTTCTTCAGCTGAGAGCTAAGAGACTACTCTAGAGTTGGTCAGAGATAGTTGGGGGATTTAGAGAAGATAGGAGTTGGAAGGGTTATAAAGTAGTTATAGGAGGGAAGTTTTTGACCTCCCTGTTATCTTTTGTAGAAACATTTGACATTCTCTTTTGACTTCCATCTGCCCAAGAACACCTTCCCACTACCCTGCTGAGGACCCAGTTTAATTATCCTCAGATAACATAGTTGGGCCTCTGTATTTATTGATCAAAAAAGCTGGGTTATAGTCCTTTCTGTTACTTACTGAGTTTCCTTAGGTAAGGCTTTTTTCTCTCTGGGCCTTAATTTCTTCCACTATAAGTAATCTCAAAGCTTTTAACTCTGACATTCAATGGTTTAATTATCCCTTGAATGCTATAGATAATTCCAAAATACTGAATAATCCCCAAATCACCTCTGTTTGACTCTGCAATGTATTAGGTGATTGATTAATTTATTCAACAGATTTATCTCCCTAATTACATACTGCTTAGGCCGATATTCATTCAGTCAACATTTATTAAGTATCTATAATTCAGTTGGTAATCCTTGAGCTCATTCCCACTGATGTGAGAATCTCTTTTTAAATATAGTGAGTAGCATGGTCTTGTATATAGTAGGCACTCAATAAATACATTCGTTAGTTTGTTGGTGAGAAGTTTGCAAGTAATTTATTTTGTAGGGTGATAAAAGGAATGACCCTGATATTAAACATTTTCCACCGATCCCAAGAGGACTCTCCCTTCCACAATAACCCTCCCTTCTCTCCTTGCCTCCTAACTCTTTCCTCTTTATGGGTCCAATGTCTCTTTCAACCAGGCTTTTGCTCTTTTCATCTTGCAAAAGATTGAAACAATTTGTAGGTAGTTTTGGTATTTGGAGACATAAAACTCCCCCCAGTAATGCTCAGAGGTTGGTGTTCACCTGATTGAAGACAGGGATCTTCGTTTCTCATCTTGGCTTTGCCATTTGGTTGTAGGCAAATCATTTCTTTGGACCCCATGTTCCTAATTTGTAAAATGAAATGGTTAGGGTAGGGAATAGCTGCATCCAAATATTTGAAAGAATCTCACGTGGACACCAGATTAAGCTTATTCTGCTTTGTCCTAATGTGAAGAACTAGGAACTATTGGGGAAATTTAGACTTGGGTTAAGAAAAAAATTCCTAACAATTAGAGCTCTCTACAAGTAAAATGAACTGCCTTTGGAGATAATTGGTTTCCTTCATTTGAAATCTTCAAGCAAAGGTATCTACTTGTCAGTTCTTGCAAGAGTGGCTTTTTGTTCCGGTTACTTAATTAGACAAGATGATTTTCCTAGGTCCTTTCCAACTCTGAATTTCTTCAGTCTCTTCCTTCTAGCCTAGAACCACATCTATCCCTGCTATCCCTGAAGGTACTGTTAATAAAATACTGAGAACATTAGTTATAGAAGAAAAATATAAAATTTCAGAGAGAGACAGTATAAAAAAAGCACCAAACTTTGGGAAGGTCTGAAATAGTTTTTCTTGGTACCATAGAGAACCAGGCAAATGCATTATTCCTCATAAGACTCTGAACAAAGACTAGCTAGCAGGTCCCAGTCCCTTGGTTTTTTTGTTTTTTGCTTATAATTTAAAAAAAATTCTCATTTTATATTGCAGAATAAATGATCTATTATTCCAGATAGTTATCTTTATTAAAATAAGAAATCTGCAGACACTAGAGGGAGCTTTTCTCTTACTGAACTGAAATGTGTTTTTTAACCAAAAAAAAGAACCTATCCTACATAGATTATTATAGAAGCACATGTTCAGATGTTAGAGACTGAAGTTGGCCAGGCACTGGAAACTAGAACCTTTGTTTCTAAAGAATATCTCTTTCAAACAAGGCTGCCATTAGGTTATTGGAGAAAGAAAGGCATTAAAAAAAAACATGCAAAAATATGCGTACATAAAGAGATCTATATTCATCTGATACATCTTTCTCAAATAGAAGATGGTGTTTATTTCTCTTCTGTCACTCATCTGGAAAATATTCACAAGTAGAAGATTCCAGTGATTTCCTTTGGTTCCCATTATCTCAAACTCTGCCAATATATTCTTTCCATAACTAACCTCAACACATCTTGCTGTAAAATATTCTCTGTGGATATTATTCAGAAATTTTCTTTTCAGAGATTTTTCAAAGGCCATTTCTTGCTTCTTCAGTCTTTTCTTGGCTTTTTTCTTTCAACAGTGCTCTGACAGAGAAAATTGTGTCTGTCCTGCCCAGGATGAAGTGCCCACACCGCTTGGAGCCTCATCAGATCCAGGGGCTGGATTTCATTCATATATTTCCTGTTGTTCAAGTAGGAACCTTCCTGTATATTAGGGTTTGGGGGATAGGAAATGGACCCTTGATTTCTTTGACTTAAAACTCCTTATGCCAATGCAGGTTAGCGCTTTACATGTAATATATAAATGTGTGTGTGAGTGAGTGAATTAATGAATGAAATGAGAAAGCATTTAAGGACTTACCATGTATGAAACTGTGCTGAACATGGAAGATACAAATAGAAAAGCAAGAGTGTCCCTGTTTTTGAAGAGTTCTGATTCTAGAAGGAGGAGACAACACATCATATAGGAGGTTTCAGCACCAAGTAAAATGAAAAGGCCCCCATGGTCCTTAGGATGCAGACAAGGCAGGTAGGGTTATGCATTTTTTTGATGTTATTTCAAAAGATAAAAACAATATTCTTTTATAATGTTGAATTATTTGACCATGCCAAGGACTTTCGTGGCAATAACTTTATTTTCCACTGAAAGCTACTTCTGTTTTAAGTAGTTGCCAGGCCACTTCTCCACAGAGATCCCTGTTTCTTAGGATGATGGAAGAAGGAACCAGGCTTGGAGTAGGGCAAGTGACCTGGAGGCATTGCTTTTCCAAGGGTTTTTGTAATTAGGGTCCATCTGGGTCTGAGGGAGGTTTAATTTATCTGGTAGATAACTTGCATCTTTTCCTCAGGGTGTCTGCTCTTTTAACTCAGATGGTTTTCTTGCCCTGTGGGTGATAGTAGAGATGGTTGGCCTTTCCTACATAAGTTGATCCTGTGAATGCTATCTGTGGGGGTTGGGTTGTCAGCAGGACCTATGATTTCCAGAGTTATATGTAGTCTTAGAGAGATATTGAAAGCATGAATATATGTGGCTTGTCCAGGGTCACTCAACCATTATGTGTCAGAGGTAGAACTACAACTCTACTGTGTTTCCTGAGTCAGAGGCTGAAGGTCTGGGATTCAAGATCTGGTAAGGGCACTTAAAGGTCTTGTTTCAGGATATCATGGTGATGGTCCTTGATGTTAACTTTAAAAAGCTACTGCAAACATTCTAGTAATTCTTAAGGGCTCATTTTTTCACATTCTTTGAATGTTCCAGATCAAGGTGTTTAGTACATGTTGGTTTTTATTGATGAGATGATGGAATCTAATGTTCCAATTTTGAATGCTGCAAGAGTACAAAAGCACTATGATAGCCATTTAAGGAAGAGGGTTTAGGCCAGACCTTCTCTTTTTCCTTCAAGGAATCTGTTATCCTACCAATAGTCAAGGGAGAGGTATTAAGTTTTTGGCTGATGGAGTCAAAGTATCTTATAATCCAAGAGAGCTTCCTGATATTGGGGGACATTGACTTCATTTTGAACACAAAGGGACAGGTATTGGCACAAGGGAAGTTGTAGCTTGCATGGAAAAAATTTCAGGGAATTTTCTAAGGACAGGAAGTGTCTGACTGAGTTAAGCACTAGGGCTATAAAAAAGGGCAAAAACAGTCCCTGTCCTCAGGTAACTTAAAATCTCTTGATTCCTCAGGCCACTTTTTCTTGTCCTGGGTCGTTTTTCTTTTTTTCTGGATATTGACAACCAGCTGAAGTGCTTACTAAAAAGGCTATTCACATGAAAATACTTTTTTAAAAATTCATCTCTAACATGTGATATTAAACAGAGGGTCATTTATTTTCCTGGAGGAAACTGAATACTGACACTTGTGTTGATGAGAGAATATATAATGATTTCCTCTGGCTCTTTTGTGGAGGTGGAAGTAGCATGCAAATGAACTTCTTACCAGCCTCATAATATCTTCTCATATTGCTCATGAGCCTAGATTTATTCAAAGGACTTCAGGGGTTCTCTTCAAATTCTGTGGTTAGATGGTCCAATTGTAATATTGATTGCTAATGTTTATGTAGAACTGTGCTTCATACATACATGTCTACTGTGCTTTACCTGTGTGATCTTGGCAGCAAAACTATGAGGTGGGTATGTAGTGCAAGCAGCATTTTTTTTTTTACTTTTGTAGATGAGGAAGCTGAGGCTCAGAGAGGTTAATTGATTTACCTGGGGACACACAAGTAGTAAGTCTCTCAACTGAGACTAAAATTTGGATCTTCTTCTATTTCAGTGCACTTTCCTTTGCACAAGACTTCATGAAACTGGACTAGAGTAGGAATTTTGAGCCTTTTTTTTTGAGGATGTACTAAAATTTCATTTTTCTTAGGCTTTGAGGTCTGGGGGTAATATTCTTGAGCAGAGAAGAACTTACTCCAGAGAATCCCAGCAGATCTCCAAAAAATGGGATCTGGTGGTCATAGTTCTTTATGTACTCAGTGGCAGGTGCTACTGAGCATAAATCTTTTATATTTGAGTGACCCTCACCAGTAACCTCTGTATTTAAGATTAGGAAAGAAAGAGATACAAATTGCAGCTCTTCCCCTTGGAAAGTGGCAGAAAAGACTGGTGCATGATTAGCTTTCTCTCTTACCACTCAAATGTGAAGATATTAAATTGCAATATTTTTCTGAGGGAAATAGCAGCCAAGTTTGTTACTTGGATTTTTGATGGAGAATCAAGGAAAATTAAGTGCATATTTTGAGTCTCAGTGTCTCATAGACTTAATGTGAAGGGACTCCAAGCTATCCTTTTTAATGCTTTAGTGAAGGGAGGGAATCTGAGGTTCAGGGAGGAAACATGTTCAAAGTCATTTAGGCAGTATACATCAGAGATGGAATTTGAACAGAGGTGCTCAGGTTCTTGAAATAATGTTCTTTCTGTGCCTTCCAAATATGTATGTATGTATGAACATGTATGCATAATGCACATATATATTATGTCTAGTATTTATGCCATTTTACAGAATTAAGTTCTTCATTGTCTCAGAAAATCTCTGTACAGACATTCAAGATCAGGGAACCCTTCTCAGTGAATATCATGAAATGTCCAAATTGTTTTATTGTAATGAAATGTTGTTTTGATAGGTACACAGCTAGAAATCTTGTTTCCTGTCAGACCAAAGACAAGAGATAGAATAGAGCTGGCGCTCAGCATCTTTTTCAGTGAATTAGCAAATGAAAACGAGTGCTACAAACTCTGTGAGGGTGGTGAAAGAGAACTTACATATATTCTCCATCCTACTTTTCATCTTACAAGTTCCTGAATCTTTTTGTCTATTGTGCTATATAGTGATGTGACTGAGAGGCAGCATTATGTTGTATTATGTAAACAGGCCTTGGAATTAGAAAGACTTAGATTTTTAAAGTCCTGTCTCTGATAGATCCTGCCAATAAGACTCTAGACAACCATCTCAAACCCAGACAGATAGGATGAAATGACTTCTCCGTAGTCCACGCTAATCTAGTCTTAGAACTAGAATTCAGATCCCAAATTCCTACAATAAAACTTTGTTATGGTGAATTAATTGTAACTGTGTCAACAAAGTTCTGTTACTGAGGATCAGCTTCAAGAATATAGGAAATAGCATTGTTTATTTCATATATATATATTTATAATATTTTGCAAAATTAACTTTAACTATTGCAATTAGATTTTAACACATCTGATCCTATTTTTCCTTATTAGTGGTTGGTGAAACGTGCCATAGAAACCAGAGAAGAAATGGGTGACTACATCCGCTCCTACTCCGTATCTCAATTTCAGAAAATCTATAGTCTCCCTGAGGTCAGTGAATTTTTTTCTCCCCCTTTTTTTGTTGAAATTTTAGCCGCCTGAAGGAGTCAGGGAAACAGGTAGAAAAGGAAGAAAGGAGATGCTCAGTAACATTTAGTGAACTTGTTCAAAGTACAATTATCAGAGTCCTCTTCAGCTCTCTACTTGGATCTCAGACAGAAACTATATATACGTTAGAGAAGTTATAAGTATATAGTGTTCAGTATCTTTTCCCCAGACTATCCCATCTTCAGTGCCCAAACTGGGTCTTTTTGTACTTGATAGGCATTGAGGATTTAGTAGACATGGAGACCAAGGGTTGTCTGATCATTTTGTAAGATGCACTGGGTCTTACCTGAAGCCTTGTAACTGGGGAAGGGAGGGGAGGATTGTTTTCATGGGAGAAAAGGTCATGGAGCTGAGGAGTGCTATACCTCTCTCTTTTGAACATTCTCACTGTAGAAAGAATATAGCTGTCACTCTGGGTTCATTAGGAAGGGTCAATACCCCTATGCTAGTGGGGATCTAAAGTGTTCCAGAGGAATAAGCAGGACAGTCTCAAGTACAGGTAAGTCAGTAAGAGGGGTGAGACAGGTGGAATAGATCTAGGACCATAGAATTTAAAGCTAGAAAGCACTTTTGAGAACATTGAGCCAAAAGCACCATTATTTTATAGATGAGGAAACTTGGGCCCAAAGAGGTTAAGTGATTTGCTCAGGATTAAGGAACTGGTATCTTATAGTAGATGAGATTAGACCCAAGTCTGTGTGGACAAAACAAAATAGTTAAGGCAAGGGAGGAGAAAAATAAGTTTAGGTAGACAAGATTTAGAGGTAAGAGGGCTAACAGAACAGCACCAGCAAAAAATGAGTTACCAAACCCTGATGTTAGGACAGAGGTTTTCTTCTTTGCCCCATTTTTTAATGTCTGTTGGTATGTTTGGAGGGAGGTAGAGTGAGGAGATGGGGTCAAGTCTGTATCCACAGATATGCCTCATTACACAAGCCCCACAGGTGAAACCTCTCCCAATTATGTCAAGTTTATCTTATCCTAGAGGTTCTTGACCTATGAAGTATGGCTAGATTTAGGGAGTCTGTGAATTTGAGATTTTTTTCTGTTATGCTTTCTACTTTATTTTATGCATTTAAAAACAATTCTGTGAAGGGATTCACAGCTTTCACCATGAGGACTGTGACACCCAAAACCTGAACAACGTATGCCTTAGACTAGAGGATATTGCTGAGTTGTAGGGGTAGGCTTTAGATGATTGCACATGGAAAGATAGACTTCCCTGGGCGACTTCTCTGAGTTGACACTTTGGATTGCTAGGGAAGAATAGACTTCCTTTATCAAAGGAGTAATTGGGAAGGCAATTTTCTAAGTTAATTTATCAGTTGAATTTTTATCATTATTTAATATGTTTATTAACTCAACTGTCAATTATCTTATAGGATGATGACTTCTTGCAGAGGAAAGAAAAGTCCATCAAGACAGTAACCAATATATTTGTAAGTTCTTCCTAACATGGTTTTCAGGTGATGTTTCGTTCAGAGCACTCTTTATTTCTTTAATAATATAGAAAGAAAAAAATTATCTTTTATATTTTCTAGCATGAAGAAAAAATATTTCTTTAAATTATATTACAGTGTTTTCTCTTATTGAGGTGGTTCCCAAAGGGAACATCAGTTATTGTGAAGGTAATTCTTGCTTTGGAAAGGATCACAGGGCTTATATTTTAGACCAAAGCTTCTATTAAAAATATGCTGACTGTTTTTGATTTATCTCAGTTCTGGCTTTAGGGAAGAAACTATCATTTTTTTTAATTGAATAGGATACTTCTTTTGCTGATGGCCAATTAAGAGTGAACTTCTCATATTGTATTTTTTTAAGTTTTTATCATCTGCTTGCTTGCATCTATATAGTTGCCTTCATAAAAAAAATATTAATCTGGGGCAGCTAGGTGGTACAGTGGCTAGAGCACTGACCCTGGAGTCAGGAGGACTTGAGTTCAAATGTGGCCTCAGATATATCATAATTTCCTAGCTGTGTGACCTTGGTCAAGTCATATAATTCCATTGCCTTAAATAAATAAAATTTAAAAATATATATTATTCTAATGAAATGGTCTTTTGAACAAAAGATATTATGGGATTGTATAATGTGATTTGGCAGTCTACCAAATGAGACTTACAGATTTTGAACTGGAAAGCTGGAAGGCACCTTAGAGCATCTAGTCCAATCTTTTAATTTTACAGATAAGGAAAAAAAGATAAGTGAGTTGTCTATAATTGCATAAATGTAACTGTAGAAGATAGGATTCAAACCCAGTTCTTCCTAAGCCTCAAACTTTTTCTGCTGCACCATCCTGCCCCTCTAAATGGTTGATTCTCAGAGCAAAAGTATGTCTCATTTTACATTCCTATCAAGGTTTAGCTATGGTTAAAAGTATATCCCCAATATGGAGGACATGGGTAGTATGCTTCTATCAGTCCTCCTTGAACTCTGGATTAAAGGCAGATGCTAAAAAATGAAAATTGTTATTCTTTACATCTTCACTTTTCCTTTGGAGGAGGGAATGCTGGTCAGATATTTTTTGTAAGTTGGTACATTTAGGTTATAACCTTTTTTTTGGTTTTTAAAGTTTTTTAGTTTCATTCAAAGATTTTAGTTTTAGTTTCATTTAAAATATGAACAAAGCAATAACATGAAGGCATCTCCGTGTGTGTGTGTGTGTGTGTGTGTGTGTGTGTGTGTGTGTATTTAGACTTTTTTGTTGATGCCCTTTTCTTTCCCTCTTTCTCTTGGCAGACCTTTTGGAAAAACCTCTAGCTTTTATCAAATGTCTGACACATTCTTACCCAAACCAATTAGCAGTTCTGGAGAAGTGAATAATCAAATATCCCCACCACTTGTCATCATGGTGGCAAAAGGCAGGGCTGTAAAAGTGTAACCTGTCAGGAAGAACAGTTCTTCCATGTTGGCCTTCTAAAGATGAATATTTTTCCATTATTGAAAAGTGACTTAAAAAAAAATTCCACCTGCTTGCTAATGTGACATTGAACGAAATCTGCTGGAAAGTAAAAAAGTTCTTTTTTACCTAATTAAGAAATTTAAAATGGATAAAATTTATTCGTTCATATAACTTTAGAGAGTGATTTTTGAAAATATTTATTAGTATAAGCTTAAATTCATGTATAGGCCTGGAGAGACTATTGAAAATTATTTTGAATGTTGACTGAGGAAAATTGTTGGTTCATTTTTTCCTTCTTTCCATTGAGCGCTTCTTGAACCCTATTTGGCTTTTGGATCATCTTTGCTGAGTATATAATTGTCCATGCAATTTCTCAACTTACTGAAAGTAAAAGTTATAGGGGTTTGTGTTGTATTACTTAAGCCTGTTCTTATTTTAAAAAATACAGGAAATATAATTATTCTTATTTTGAATTTTCACTCTCCTCAGAAAAGAGGCCCTGAAAGAATTTCTACTTAGTTGAAAAACCTTGGTTTGAGGAGCCAATTCCAAGGACTGGAGAAGTGATAAGCCTCTCTCATTCATATCCTAATATTAGCAGCAAAGCTTTTCCAAATCAATAATTATGTGGTAGACATTTTCACTGCATAATTAAAAGGTGAAAGCATCTCAGATAAACAACCAAGTGAAGGCAAAAGCTTCCAGGGCTCCCTTGGGTATTTTCTTTTTTCTTTTTTTTTTTTTATAAAGATTTTATTTATTTTGAGTTTTACAATTTTCCCCCCATTCTTGCTTCCCTCTGCCCACCCCCCACAGAAGGCATTCTGTTAGTCTTTACATTGTTTCCATGGTATGCATTGATCTCAGTTGAATGTGATGAGAGAGAAATCATATCCTTCAGGACAAAAAATAAAGTATAAGAGATAGCAAAATTGCATAATATGATAATGGGTTTTTTCCCCTAAAAATTGAAATAAGGTTAGAAGTTAGGAGATTAAGAAGAAAGAGAGAGAAAAAAGAAAGTCAATGCACCTCTTATAGACAACTTTTTCAAATAGTAATAAGCTACAAAAGGAAGGCAAGATATAGGGAGGTACCAAAGATGGAAAAATTAAGTGAGGGATTTTTCAAGATGAGGGAGACATGTGATGACAAGAGAAATCATATCCTTAAGTAAGAAAAATAAAGTATGAGATAGTAAAATTACATAATAAGATAATGGGTTTCCCCCCCTGATTTGAAGGTATAGTCTTTGGTCTTTGTTCAAACTCCACAATTCTTTCTTTGGATCCAGATGGTATTCTCCATTGCAGATAGTCCTGATTATTGCACTGAAGGAATGAGCAAGTCCATCAAGATTTCTCATCACCCCTATGGTACTATTAGGGTATACAATGTTTTTCTTTTTCTGCTCATCTCTCTCAGTATCAGTTCATGCAAATCCCTCCAGGCTTCCCTGAATTCCCATCCCTCTTGGTTTCTAATAGAACAGTAGTGTTCCGTGAAGTACATATACCACAGTTTGTTAAGCCATTCCCCAGTTGAAGGACATTCACTTAATTTTCAATTCTTTGCCACCACAAACAGGGCTGCTATGAATATTTTTGTACAAGTGATACTTTTATCCTTTTTCATAATCTCTTCAGGGTATAGACCCAGTAATAGTATTGTTGGATCAAAGGGTATGCACATTTTTGTTGCCCTTTGGGCATAATTCCAAATTGCTCTCCAGAAAGGTTGTATGAGTTCACAGCTCCACCAACAATGTATTAACGTCTCAGATTCTCACATCCCTTCCAGCATTGATCATTGTTCCCATGCTAGCTGTTGTTGATGTGAGAAACTCTAGGCTCAGTGTGAGTATTGCAGGATACTCTTGAGCAGCAATGGAATTTGAGATTGGATTGTTCTTTTTTATATATACAAAAGGCCCCTTATATATCAGTAAAATCTTTCTTTTTTAATCCAGCTTTAAAGTTTGGAGGTACTAACTGATCAGTGGCTGAGTTTGTAGATAATCTCTTCTACACTCAGAATGGTTCTGTCAGGAAATTTAGCCTTAGCATATGATTAGAAGACTCAGGGGCTTTAGGTACAGAGAGTATCATTAGTATTATTAGGTCATTTTTCATAATAATGAAAGACAGTTTTGTATAATTAACCTGATGATAACTACGTTTAGTGACTTAGTGAAGCTTTAGGGTATGCTGTGAGTTCAGATAGAAATAATTATCCTGAGTGAAACTTTGAAGAAACCACCATTTAATATTTCTAGCTTGTTTAATTATTCATAGGAAATAATTTTCATTCTTTAACTGTCCTGTTCACCTTTCTTGTTTGTCAGTGCCTCTTGATAATTGTGTTACCACACATTCACTTATACCTTTGTTGATACAACCTAAATTTGTATTTTTTTCCCATTCATATTCAGTTTGTGGAAAACCAATTCAACCCCATCCTTTACTTAGACAGTTCATTTTTAAAATTACAGCCTCTGATTTTACATTTATCTGTATTAAATTTCACCTTTAAATATTGACCCTTTGCTTGTCTTTAGCTGTCACAGTATTGTGCCATTAGTAGATTTGATAAACATGTCATATGTCTTCATTTATATGGCATATAATAATCTTTTTGATAAGCATCAAGCAGAGCCCCATAGAGTATTGTTAGAACTTCTATCTCCCATTTTCCCTTCAAGACTGACATCAAGTCATTAACCAATCCTTTTAGGTATGGTTGTTTGACTACTTAGTGTCCATTTAACTCTCCTATCTTCCAAACCACATTTCCCTATGATCTTTATCTGTCATAAGATATTTTGTCACATACCTTCTTAAAATCAAGATGCATAATACATATGTTACATTTCTGATCTAGCATTTTATAGTGAGAGTGCAGTGGACTTAAGTTAGGAGTCTTGACTTTAATTCCTGACTGGTCATTAATAGCTGTGTAACTGAACACAAGTCATTTAGTTTCTCAGTACTTCAGATTCCTTTCATGATATAAACTATTAAACTTTTGTAAGGGCCATCATTCCTGGTAATGTGACATATCTTTGTGAAATCGGAGCTTTTTAGAGAGTTCCCTGTGCAACTACATTGATTGGCGCCCCCCCCCATTTTATCTTTATAGGAAGATATTCACTGTTTTTACCTCTCTAAAATCTCTTCTTCGAACCTGTATTTCTTCTCTGTGAGGCCACATCTATATTCTCATTTTCTACACATTTTCCTTTCTTGGGTTTTTTTTCACAGAATAATAATAATAATAATTGGAGTAGACAAGCTGGAAGGCGGTGTTTTCAAAGGGCATAATAAAACAAAATCTGTCATCTTAGGGCAGCTTCCCTTCATTGCTGAAGATCTTCCCTTTGTAATTATTCTCTACTAATCTCAGCTAGCTAATCCAGCCTGTCAGACTGGACTACTTTTCTTGAGCTGTCATCTCTCAGAAAGAATGAGATATCTCTTATGTTAGATATTATTTCATTTTTTTGGACTTTCTTTCCAACTGACTCTCTCTCTCTCTCCTCCCCCCACTTCTACCCCTTTTAACCTTTGAATTGGAACGTGCATGAGAAATGGTACTCTGAAGGTTAGAAAACTCATTTATTTAGCAATTAGGGAATGATGATGTTATTTATAACCCTAGGATGATTCTCACCTTCAAAGAACTTTCAACCCACTCGAGAAAGAGAAGATTCCTACAAGAATACTATAAAGAAATCTTTAAGTAATTGTGAATCAGTGTCTTTTAAGCTGGTCAGTTAGTATCTGTTCTGTCTCATCATTTTGCTAGACACCAAAGCAGCAAAGGAAAAATGTTCCAGCCTTCCATGGTTTTGTATTCAAATTTGGGGGATGAAATGACTGGCCTTAACAAAATTGTGCAGCACCAGATAGGATATACATAAATCAGTGATATTTTGTGTGTCATAGACTAATTAGGGGTACAGAACTCAGAGAGACATCTATTAGTTCTTGAGGAGCTTGGATGGTCTTAACAGAGGAGGTGGGGGAAGCTAGTGGTGCAGTGGTTAGAGTACTGACCCTGGAATAAAGAGGACCTGAGTTCAAGTTCAGTCTCAGATACTTGTTACCCAGCTGTGGGACCTTGGGCAAGTCACTTAACTCCGTTGTCTAGCAAGAACAAAAAAAAAATAGAGGAGGTGGCATTGTGAAGGATAGCTAGCATTTTTTATAAGTGGGGATAAATAGCTGTAAATAAGGGTGGGAAGGAAAAGATTTGATGGCATCTGGTTAGAATGCCAACACCCTGGGCAGCTTTTCTGCTATGGCAGAAATTGTAGCTGCCCCTTGTGGGACCTTTTTTTAAAAAAATATTTAATATTATAAATTTCTGCTATAGTTTTAAAAAAGGAAAATTTCTATACTTGTCACTTAGTATCCATGCTTTATCCATTAAAAATTATATATGCATGTACATATAACATGTATATAACCATATTTATATGTGTATATAAACATTTATGTACTAATATATACATATATGTACTAATATATACATATACAGATACTTTAGGAGCAGGATATAAATAGATAATATTCATGTGACTAATAGGTGTAGATAGGCATGTATATTTGAATTACAATGTTCTTTTCATTCAGCAATAGAATGAGCCAGGGAGATCTATAGAGCCAGATAATAAAACATCTACTTTCACACTGACTTTTTTAAATGAACAAGTGTCTGGATAGATTATGAAAAGTCCAACTTAATAGAATATTTGAGTGTAAAATCCCAAATAGAAATGGATCATTTCACTGCCTCTTGAGGGGCAAGTAGATTTGTCAATTAAATCTTTTGGGATTCTTTAGTGAAAGGTAGTATATAGGTTGAAAATTGTTCTGCTGTTATTAGAGTTATTTTTTTTCTTTTTTTAACATTTTTTTTTTTGCAAGGCAATGGGGTTAAGTGGCTTGCCCAAGGCCACACAGCTAGGTAATTATTAAGTGCCTCAGGCCAGATTTGAACTCAGGTACTCCTGACTCCAGGGCCGGTGCTCTATCCACTGTGCCACCTAGCCGCCCTAGAGTTATTGTTTTATCCCTTTTAAGATCTTGAACTTTAAGTAGTTTAGCTTAAAATGAGGTTGATTTGGGTGAGTCCAGGTTTAATAAAATTCAGGCATGGAACTTATGAATTAGAGGCTTATTTACTCATCAGAAAGGAATTTTGTCCTTTATCTAAGGAGTCCCTTGAACTACTAAACATCCCTTAGTGTTCTTTCAATTTTTAACTGACAGAGCAACTTAAAGCCAAAATATTAAGAAACACTGTTACATGAATAATCAGAAATGGAAGCATAATATCTTGGAAAAAAGTTAAGTCAATGAGAAAAATAGGTTTCAATTTTTGGAAACCTATGCATAACTTTAAAAATTCACTTTTTGAATAAAGTAGGACATTTTTATATTCTTATTATGACTTTTTGACTTTTTAAAGTTTATATAAATTTATATAACCCTATTACTACATCAGCATCTGCTTATTGAATTCTATGAGCAGAAAGAACTATGGGGAACATTTTAAAAGTACCTCCTTTTCCCCAAAACATCAAACTTTGTTTTCAAAGACCCTACAATTGATAGAGAGACAGGACTCACTCATTAGCTAAAATTAGAGAATAATAGAAAACTGCCTAGAATTAAGTAGTGGTTTGTGCATTACAGAAAATAAAGGTTTTAAATTCTGAGGAGAAAATAATACATGAAAAAAATGTCTGGAAAATTCTTCATGTCAAAATTATTGCCTTCAGCAAGACCTAGAAAGTCCTAGAAAAGAATTGTGAAGGTAGTGTGTGGGTAGGATATTCTAGATTGAGGAAATAGCATTGAAAAAGGCATAAAGGTTAAAAAGGTCCATCAATTGTGGAATGGCTTAACAAATTGTGGTACATGATTGTGATAAACACTATTGTGCATTAAGAAGTTATAAAGGGGAATGGTCTCAGGAAAATCTTGGAAGTATATGAACTTATGCAAAAACAGAGAGAACCAGCCTAGCTGGAGTACAAAATAGTAGGAGACAGTGTTGCTTCAGTTTTTCATTCTTTGTGTTTATATTCCCAGCACCAAACATAGCTCCTTACATATAGTAGGGGCTTCAAAAATGTTGATTGAATTGAATTGATTCTATAAGTGAGGGAATCGAGGGTTATACTCATCCATTAATTCAATAAACATTATTGTCAGTCTATTTTTCTGTCCATGAAATAATACTGGCTCTGAAAAGGTGATAACTTTTCAAGGATTTTTTTTTTCATTTGGCTAAGAAGCCCCTGACATCTGGTTCCCAGTGGTGGATTCTTTGTGTTCAGATGTTGAAATTTGTCATGTTGTTGCCTCAAGTGATGTAATGGCCTGTTTTGGATCAATCCTCTGAAATTGCTAATTCCAGTTGACTAAAGTAGCACCCATGAGTTCCAGGATTATGAGTTTAATAAGATTATACATGCCATCAATCCTCTTTCTCTTTCATCTTTTAAGATTTTGTTTTTAACACCAACCATATATCTAATAAATGGTGCTCCTCTAATCTAATCATAAGGTGGGGCTCTTGGTTGCTCACAAGGAGGATGAGGTTAACAAATATGTAAATAGTTCTGAGTAAATCAGCCTTCCTTCCCCAGTCTTATGGCACAACTCATAGCCCATACCCTACTGAGAATGGATTACTAACATCATCATTGTATAGAAAGGTCAGCACTGTTACCATATGTGGTATTTTTAGGATGAAAGTGTTTATATTGTTTTATTTTTAAAGCACTGATTATATCAGTGAGTCATTGGTTTAATGGCTCTCTTTCTTTAGAATAAAATCCAATTTCTTTTCTTGGGTGTTTGACTACATTATTAGTAATTCAAAAGATGGCAGTTTAAGTTTAGTTGTAAAAAAATGACCTAGGGTTAGGACCCAGCAGAAATTAAACCTTGCACATTGGCTAATGTAATGTACTTTCTTTTTTTTTAAATAAATTTTTATATATTTCATCATATATTTCCCAATTACATATACTTTTTTTTTTAACAATCATTTAAAACATTTCTGAGTTTCACATTTTCTCCTTTCCTCCTACCTTTCCCCTCTCCTTGAGAAGACAACAGTGTGATATGGATTGTACATGTGAAGTCATACAAAACATTTCCATAGTAGTCACATTGCTAAAGAAAGCAAAAAAAAAAATAAAACAAGAACATTAAAGTTTTAAAAAGTATGCTTCAGTCTATTCAGAGTTCATCAGTTCTCTCTTTGGAAGTAGATAGCATTTTTCATCTTAGTCCTTGGAATTGTCTTGAATCATGGTCTTGGTCAGAGTAGTCACTAACAATTGATCATCCTTATGATATTGCTGTTACTGTGTGCAGTGTTCTCCTGATTCTCCTCACTTTATTTTGCCTCAATTCATATGCGCTTCCCAGATTTTTCTGAAACCATCCCCCCTTATAATTTCTTATCGCACAATAGTATTCATCACAATCATGTACCACTATTTGCTAAGCTGTTCCACAGTTAATGGGCATCCACTCAATTTCCAATTCTTTGCCAACATCCAAAAAAAAAAGTGTCATAAGGGTCTTTTTCTGGGTCAAAGAGCATTCACATTTTTCTAGCTCTTTGGGCATTAATTCCAAATTGTTCTCCAGAATGTTTAGACTACATCACAAGTCTCCCAACTATGTATTAGAACCCCAATTTTTCCTTTCTAGTGTTTGTAATTTTCCTTTTCTGTCTTGTTAACCTATCTGCTAGATGTGAGGTGGTATCTCAGTTGTTTTAATTTGCATTTCTCTATTCCATAGGGATTAAGAGCTTTTTTTTTTAATGTGACTCTTGATAGCTTTGATTTGTCCTTCTGAAAATTGCCTATTCATATCCTTTAACCAATTATCAAATAGGGAATGGCTCTTGTTTTTATAAATTTGGCTCATTTTCCTACATATTTGAGAAAAGAGGCCATTATCAGAGAAAGTTGTAAACACCCCCCCCCCATTTTCCTGTTTTACTAATTTTGGTGGCATTAGTTTTGTTTCCATAAAAACTTTTTAATTTCATCCAATAAAAATTATCTATTTTGCTTTCTTTGATCCTCTTTATCTTTTACTTATATGAACTCTTCCCTTATTCATAAATCTAACAGGATATTTTTCCATGCTCACCTAGTTTTCTTATAATATTACCCTTAATCTCTAAATCACTTATCTGTTTTGATCTTATTTAAGTATACGGTATTCGATGTTTTTCTATGTCTAGTTTCTGCCAAACTGCTTTCTAGTTTTCGCAGAAATTTTTGTCAAATGTTGAGTTCTTATCCCCAGAACTTGAATCTTTGGGTTTATAAAAAATTAGATTATTATGATTATTTACTCTTGCGTATTGTGTACCTAATCTAGTGTACTTATCCAACACTATTTCTTAACCAGTACCAGATTGTTTTGATGAAGTATTTGTAATATAATTTGAAATCTGGTACACTTAGAACCCCTTCTTGTACATTCTTTTTAAAATTAATTCTTGATCTTCTGTTCTTCCAGATGAATTTTAGTATTATTTTTCCTAGCTCTTTGAAATAACTTTGGGAGTTTGAATGGTATTGAATAAGTAAGTTAATATCGATGGAATTGTCATTTCTATTCTATTGGCTTAATGTATACAGTAAAAATAAATCTTTCTCCAGTTTAGATTTGTCTTTTATGAAAAGTGCTTTATAATGTATATATAGTCTCTGAGTTTCTCTTGACAGGTAAGCTACCAACTATTTTACAATACTTGCAGTTATTTTATGTGGAATTTATTTTTCTATTTGTTTTTTTTGGAAATTCATAGAAATGCTGAAGATTTATGTGGGTTTACTTTAAATCATGTAACTTTACCAAAGTTGTCAAGTGTTTCAACTAGGGTTCTCTTAAGTATACAATCATATCTGCAATGAGTGATAGTTTTGTTCATGTTGCTTATTTCTCTTGCTTTATTGCTGGCATTTCTTATACAATGTTGAATAATAATGTGGTAGTGGTCATCCTTGCTTCACATCTGACCTTTTTGGGAAGGTTTGTACCTTATCCCCATTTCAGGTAATGACTTTTGGTTTTTAGATAAATGCAACTTATTTTAAGGAAGATTTCATGTATTCCTATGTTGTCTAGTTTAGGGGGTTTTTTTTCCCTTATAGGAATGGGTGTATTTTGTCAAAATCTTTTTCTGCATCTATTGAAATAGTCATGACTTTTGTTGCTTATTTGTGATTGATATCATCAATTATACTTACAATTTTTCCAATATTGAACCAGGCCTGCCTTCCTGGTGTAAATACTATCTGATTATAGTATATGATCTTTGAATATTTTGCTGAAGTCTTCTTGCTAGTATTTCATTAAAAAAAATTTGCATTGATATTCATTAAGGAAATTGGTTTATAGTTTTCTTTCTCTGTTTTTGCTCTCTCAGGTTTATTGACCAGCACTATATTTTTGTTATAAAAGGAATTTGGTAGGACTTCTTTCCCTTTTTTCCCCAGATATTTTACATACTGTTGGAATTGGATTAATAGTTACTTAAATATTTGGTAAAATTCACTTCTAAATCCATCTGGTCCTAGGGATTTTTTTCTTAGGGAGCTCACTGATGGCTTGTTGAATTTATTTTTCTAAGATAGGGTTATTTAACAATTCTGTTTCCTGTTTTGTTAATCTGGGCAGATAAGATTTTTGTAAATATTTATCTGTATAGCTTAGATATAATTGTCAAATAATTTGGCAGTCTAATTCCTGTTAATTGCATTAATTTCATCTTCATTTTGGTAGTACATTGCCCTTATCTGATACTGGTAATTTGGTTTTCCTCTTTTTTTTTTTAAATTAAATTAACCAGTGGTTTTATTTATTTTATTGGGTTCACTCCCATTTAAAAACTCTCTTGGATTTATTTATTGTTAAAATTTTTTGTTAAAGTTTTTGCAAGGCAAATGGGGTTAAGTGGCTTGCCCAAGGCCACACAGCTAGGTAATTATTAAGTGTTTGAGGCTGGATTTGAACTCAGGTACTCCTGATTCCAGGGCTGGTGCTCTATCCACTGTGCCACCTAGCTGCCCCCTGTTACAATGGTTTTGATGTTTTTTTTAAACTTTCAGTTTTATTAATCTCTCCTTTGATTTTCAGGATTTCCATTTTTGTATTTAACTAGTGATTTTTAATTTGTTCTTTTTCTAGTTTTTTTCTAGTTGCACACATAATTAATTGATCTGTTCTTTCTTTCTTTTATTCATTTATGAGCTTATAGATATAAATTTTCCCCTAAGTCCTAGTGGTCAAATTTTGTCATTTTTTAAAATTAAATTTTGATTGTTTCTTTGATTTGTTCTTTGACCCACTCATTCTTTAGTACAAGATTATTTAATTGCCAATTAATTTCTAACATATGCTTCTATAGTTCTTTATTAAATGTAATTTTATTGCATTAGTGTTTGAAAGGAATGCATTTAA
This sequence comes from Macrotis lagotis, assembly GCF_037893015.1. Taxonomy (NCBI): domain Eukaryota; kingdom Metazoa; phylum Chordata; class Mammalia; order Peramelemorphia; family Peramelidae; genus Macrotis; species Macrotis lagotis. The sequence goes on from NC_133658.1 coordinate 613,256,369, forward strand.
TATTTCTGGTTTTTTGCATTTGATTGTGCAGTTTTTATGTCTTAATACATGGTCAGTTTTTGTAAGGGTGTCATGTTCAGCTGAGAAAAAGCCATACTTCTTTCTTGTTCGATTTAATTTTTTCTAGAGGTCTGTTCTGTCTTTTCTAAGATTTCATTCACCTCCTTGCTTATTTTTCATTTATTTTATCTGTAGATTTATTTGTTTCTAAGAGTAGAAAGTTGAAGTCTGCCACCAGTCTGGTTTTAGAGTATATTTCTTCCTGTAATTCATTTAACTTTTTCTTTAAGAATTTCTATGCTGGAAATGTTGCCCTGTTATCAGTATGTCTTGACTGTTCAACATCTCTACTTCAAAATGATGCTTTCCTAGACATGGACCATATAGCTGACTGCTAAAGTGGACAGGCAAGCTCTGGGCCATGGACCCCATGGGGAAAGGCCAGTATAGAATGATGGAACCATTCCCCAACATATAAGATGCAGTGTTAAGCCCAGAAAGCCCAACCTGCTCTGGATGAGGTTTGGGAACAGTTACTCCTGAAAGAATGGAGTCTCCTTTGGTGAACCAATGCAGTGCATCTCCTGTTTTATTTGTGTGCACCAAGGGAGCAGCTATCTCCACTGAAGGCTGAGGAGTGGCAGCCAGCTTTTGCTTTGTCTGAGATCATGATTGGTTATTCCTGTCTTTTTTTTTTTTAAACTTCAGCTGAAATATAATAGCTTTTTTTCTAGTCTCTTATTTTAACTCTGAGTATATGTATCTCTCCATTCAAATTTATTTCTTATAAACAACATATTGTTCCATTCTGGTTTTAAATCCATTTTACTATCAGCTTCCATTTTATGGGTGAGTTTATTTTCTTTAACATTAACAATTACGATTACTAACTAAATTTCCCTTCATCCTATTTTCTTCTATTTATCTTTCTCTTTCTTTATCCTGTCCCTTCTGTAAAAGTTATTTTGAGCATTTTTAATGTGAGTTAATTTTCCTCATTCTTCCCCCCTTCTCCAAGGGTATTCCTCTTCTCCTCTCCATTCTTTTTCAGCCTATTTCTTGACTGTGAGCTTTATGTTAAAGTTGAGTTCTGTTCCTGCTGTGGGATTAAGGGGAGGAAGGGGCACTGTCTCATGCTTCAGGTTTTTTTTTTAACATTTTAACCTTTTATTTATTTTCAGTTATGTACAAAAGTAATATGTACCTATCATTTTTTGCAAGGCTCTGAATTGTGCAATTTCCCCCCCTTTCCCTCCCCCCACCCTGACACATAAAGCTATTTCCATGCCATCCATACATTGATGTAAATTGAATGTGTTATAAGAGTAAACATGAGAGTAAACATAACCCCCCCCCAAAAAAAAGAAGATGAAAAACCTCAAGAATAGAGAGAGAGAAAAAAAAAATTGTACTTCAGTCTGTGTTCAGATTTCAATGGTTCCGTCTCTGGGGTGAGTTGTTTTCTTTATCATAAGTCTACCAGAGAAGTTATTTCAGTATTTTTCCCACATTTGCTATTACTAGCTGTACCTCTACTCTATTTCTCCCCACTCTTATTTATTCTATTTTCTCTCTCCTTTCATCCTGGCCCTGTCCAAAAGTGTGTTTAATCTAAGTACCCTCTCCCTCGATCTTCCCTCTCTTCTATCACCTATTCCCTTCCCTCCCCCCATTCCCCCTTATCCCATCCCTTTCTTATTTTTCTCTAGGGCAAGACAGATTTCCTCACCCTATTAAGTGTGTATGTCATTTCCTCTCTGAGCCATTTCTGATGAGAATGAAGGCTCACTCATTACCCCCTTGCCTTCCCCCTTTCCACTCTATTGAAAAAGCTTTTTTTTGCCTCTAATATGAAATTCCTTAGCTTCTTCTTCATCTCCTTTTCCTTCCTCCCAATACTTTCCTTTATCACCGTTGACTTCATCTTTTTACTATATTATACTATTATATTCCGCTCCTTCCTATATCAGATTACTTGCTGCAGTGGGGAGGGGGCAGAGAAGGGAGGGTGATTGAAAAATGTGGAGCTCAAAAACTTACAAAAAGATGAATGTTGAAAACTATCTTTGCATGTTGCATGTAATTGGAAAAAATTACATAACATAAAAATAGATATTTATTGGATGAATGATAAAGGAATAAATAACTTTATTTTCATTTAACTATATTCTCTAAATCTATCATTATCACTTCTAACAGCTCTTATAAATGAGAAAGTTCATATGAGTTATCAATATCTTCTTCCCATGCAGGAATACAAATAGTTCAATATCATTAAGTTCTTCATAGCTAGTCTTTCTCTTCCACTCCCTCTGTGGTTCACCAGAGTCCTGTACTTGGAGATCAAGCTTTCTGTTCAGCTCTGGTTGTTTCAGCAGGAAAGTTTGAAAGTCCATCTTTTCCCCTGTATGAGGATGTTCAGTTTTGCTGGGTAGTTGATTCTCGGTTGTAAACCAAGATCTTTTGCCTTCTGGAATTCATATTCCAATCCCTATCAGCCCTTAATGTAGATGCTGCCAGATCCTGTGTAATCCTGACTGTGGAGCCTTGGTAGTGGAATTGCCTGTTTCTGGCCGCTTTTAGAATATTCTCTTTGATTTGGGAATTTTGGAATTTGGCTATAATATTCCTGGAAGTTTTTCTTTTGGGATCTCTTTCAGGGGGTGACAGGTGAATTCTCTCGATTTCTATTTTACCCTCTGCTTCTAGGCTCTCAGGGCAATTTTGCTGTATCATTTCTTGAAAAATTAAGTCTAGGCTCTTCTCCTAGTCATGGCTTTCAGATAGCCCAATAATTTTTAAATTATTTCTTCTGGATCTGTTTTCAAGGTCGGTTGTTTTTCCAATGAGATATTTCACATTTTCTTCTAATTTTTGGCTTTTTTTTTGGAAGAGTTTTATTTCTTCCTGATTTCTTGCAAAATCATCAGCTTCTTTTAGTTCCATTCTGCATTTATTTGAAGGAGTTATTTTCTTTAGAGAACCTTTTGATCTCCTTTCCCAGCTGACCAATTCTGCTTTTTAAGGCATTCTTAAGGCATTGTTTTGCTCTTTCCATTAGGCCTAAACTAGTTTGTAACATATTATTTTCTTCAGTATTTTTTTTGTATATCTTTCACCAAGCTTTTGATTTGGTTTTCATGATTTTTTCTGCATCGTTTTCATTTCTCCTCCCAATTTTTCTTCCAACTCTTTTTTGAGCTCATCCATAGTCTTCAGCCCATTTTCTATTTCTCTTGGAGGTTTTGGATATGGAAGCTTCGATTTTGTCATCATCTGAGTATGTGTTTTGATCTTCCATGGGACTAAAGTAATTCTCTATGGTCAGATTCTTCTTTTTCTGTTGTTTACTCATTTCCTCAGCCCAAGACAGCACTTCCAAGGCTTTGGGATTTTTGGGGGCGACACCCCACTGTGACCTTTATTCCTCCGAGGTCTTATGCTCTTTTGTCTGTGCTTTGATATGTAGATGCCCCCCCCCCCCCCAATTTCCCTCTGCCCTGGGGTTATACGGAAGGATCCTGCTATCTTACTTAGTATGGAAGCCCAAACTGCAAGCCTGGATCTGAGTGTAGGCTAGCAGCAGAGTCCTATCCCAGGGAGAGCAGAGAAATCTCTGCAGACTTCCCTTACCTTCTCTGGGGGTGCAGGCTGCTTTCTCCCGATTCTCATTGCAGATTTTGTGGCCGGTGCTCCTCACTCCACACTCATTCTAGTGGAGCAGAGTTCTCTCCCTGCCCCTTCAAGCTGTTGTGGGTGATCTCTGGGCTGGCCTGGGCTGAGTCGCGCCTATGGCCCTGGCTTTTTTCCCAACCCCCAGTCCTGGTAAAACATGCCTTTCCCAAGGAACTTCTGAGTTATCTTGGACTGGGAAAATGCATCACTCAGTCTTTCTGTGGGTTCTGCCCCTCTACATTTTGGCTAGAGTCCTCATTTGTTGTTTCTTTGGCAGGGGAAAGTTCTGGGAAATGCTGCCATCTTGGCTCCACCCCTCATGCTTCAGGTTTTTCTCAGTGCTATTTTCAGAGTTCATTTTAGGGGTCTGGCAGTTTTTAGTGCTTCTAAGGTAATGTGATCTGGAGAGGAGCTTGGTCATGATGCTGTCTTGTTCTTCTATTCTTTGGTACTTACTCAGTAAGAGCCCCTAATACCTTGGGAGGAATAGAATTGATATTGTTCCTCAGGGCCCCTGATTTCTTGTGACCAAAATTGATATTGCCCCTCAGGGCTTCTATTCCCTCTTGACCAAGATTTTTGAACTATAGTGTAGAAGTGTGTAAAGGCACTGGAACTGCCAAATAGCCTCTGGTTCTGGGTCCAGGATTAGCACAGGGGACCCCTGTAATCTCTTCTTTGATTAGTTGCCAGGTCCCCTTATCATTTCTGGGTTAGGAGCTCATGAAACCATTGCTACTTCTGTTGTCACTTCCTGGTCCTACCATGGGTGATTCAGCATTATAGACTTCAGGGCAGCCTCTACCCCGTGTCAAAAATCTCTCTCTTTCTGACCACCTCCTACATTGCTTTGGACTGGAAGAGTGTCTCACTTTGATCTTTTGTTGGCTTTGCCACCCTGCAATTTGATTTTGGGTATTATTAAAGTCATTTGGAAGGGGAGCTCAACTGAATGTTTTCCCTACTCTGACATTTTGGCTCTTCTTTAGAGTTGTCATTTTCAAGTAACCTAGTAGTACAATTGTATTTTTCATATTATCCATGTATGTAGGCATATAGATCATATTATATAGTTATTTAATCAAATCTAATTTTGGTAACATAAAACTCCAAACTCATGGAGGTTTTAAACCTGACAGAAGTAGTTCTGGTGACACAGAGAAGGGCAAACTTGACTGCCCCTGTCCTCAGAAAGTTCACTTTATAATAGGGAAGACCACTTACAATTAGCTATGATATGTGTGTGTGTATGTGTATGTGTTGTGTGTGTGTGTGTGTACACACATTTTATATTCACATACAGTACAAATGGGAGATAGCCACTAGCCACGGAGGGGAGGAAATTAGGGAGGGTGATGCTAGGAAAGGCCTCTTAGAAAATTTGAGCTGAAGGAATCCTTGGAAGACAGGAGATGGAGATAGAAGAAAGAATATTCCAGACCTGGGGGAACAACTAACTGTCAGTAGAAAGTCATGAGTCTTATGATTCAGGAATAGTAAATAAGCTAGTATTAGACTGTAGAGTGTGGAGAAGGGAAATAATCTAAGAGTGCTGCAAAAATAGGGACTAGGTTATTAAGAGCTTTACAAGCCAAATAGAGAATTTTATATTTGATCCTAGAAGTGATAGGTGGACACTAGTGTTTTTTAGAGTAAGAGGATGACATGGTTGGAACTATGCTTTAGGAAAATTGTTTTGACAGCTGAGTGGAAGTGAAGAGAGTGAAGAGAGACTTGAGGCAGAAGGACTAGCTAGAAGGTTATTACAGTAGTCTGGGTTTTAACTGATTAGTCTCTGTACCAGATTGACAGTTGGGTGAGTAGAGAGAACAGGACCTAGTTGAGGGCCTAGTGTGAAAACAAGACTTGACAATAAGTTTGGATATATTGGTTGGGGGTGGGGGTGCGAAACTGAGAATGACATTGAGGTTGAGAGCTGGGGAGAATAGTGTCATTCTTGACAAGATGTAGCATAGTTGGGAAGAGGGGAGAGCTTGGGGGTAAAAACCATACATTCTGTTTTGGACATGTTAATGTTGAGGTTTCTGTGGGACAACAAATTCAAAATGTCCAAAAGGTACTTAGAGATGAAGTCATTCTTTCCTTTCCATCTTCCCTTCTGCTCCCCTTTTATGTATTGTTTTCCCACATTGGAATGTATTGAAGGTAGGCATTTATAATTCTTTTTTGCTTGACTTTTTAAGCTCTAATAGTTACAATAGAGTCTGGAAGATGTCCTAAAATAAGACTCTCAAAATCATAAGTAATGCTAACTATTGAACCCCTAGAATGCCAAGATCATCAAATTAAAGAATATAGAAAGAGACTAGAAAAGGATCCAGGTCACAATCTTAAAGAGGGAGAGGAGGAGAGAAACCAAGGAGTGTAGACCTGACTTGGATAAACATTTAACAAAGGAGACAGAGAGGGAGTGGTGAGACTTAGGAGGAAGAGTCAGAAGTAAGCTCAAATTTTCTAAGAGTTGAGAGAATATCCAAGAGATGAGGATGGTCAACATGTTGAAGAAAGATCCAGGTAAATAAAGACTGAGAAAAAGACACTAGATTTGGCAATTAAAAGATCATTTGATTACTTTGGAGAGTTGTTTCAGTGGAGTGATGAAGTCAGAAACCAGAAGTGAGGAGGTAGAGGCATTGGGTGTAGAGAGTTTTCTAAAAGAATTTAACTGAAAAAGTGAGGAGAGATATAGGACATTAGGAATGGGGATACCAATCAAGCATACATTTTTTTAAAGAATGGGTGAGGTATCGGGTATAGGGAAATAGCTAGTAGCCAGAGAGAGAGAGATGAAAGTTTATAATAAGAGAGCTGAGAAGTTTTCCTTCAGAAATTTAAATATTAAAAATTATAGCATTTACCACAGCTTTCTAGAATGAATCATTTTTCCAAGAGTTTCGGGGGGGGGGGGTCAAAGAATTTTCCATAATTTGATTTTCAAGTTACCAGAAGGTTACACTGAAAAACTTCTTTTTTGACCTTTCTTCTTAGAAGTCTCTCTAAAGTGTTTGACTCTTTTTTTTGCTACTTTTATTAGCAAAGTCTAATGAACAAATTGATTTTTTTAATTGATAAGGACATTAGTGAATGGATATGCCAATCAAGCATATATTTTTTTTAAAGAATGGGTGAGGTATGGACATGTGTGTGTGTGAAAACATTAGGGAAATAGCTAGTAGCCAGAGAGAGAGATGAGAGTTTATAATAAGAGAGCTGAGAAGTTTTCCTTCAGAAATTTAAATATTAAAAGTTATAGTATTTACTACAGCTTTCCAGAATGACTCATTTTTCCAAGAGTTTCAATGGGAGCCAAGGAATTTTCCATAATTGAATTTTCAAGTTACCAGAAGGTTACACTAAAAAACTTTCCTTTTTTGAACTTTCTTCTTAGAAGTCTATCTAGGGGGTGGCTAGGTGGTGCAGTGGATAAAGCACTGGCCCTGGAGTCAGGAGTACCTGGGTTCAAATTCAGCCTCAGACACTTAATAATTACCTAGCTGTGTGGCCTTGGGCAAGCCACTTAACCCCATTTGCCTTGCAAAAAAAATAAAAAAAAAAGAAGTCTAAAGTATTTGACTCTTTTTTGCTACTTTTATTAGCAAAGTCTAATGAACAAATTGATTTTTTTTAAATTGATAACTATCTTAAAGCCTTAGAGGCATCATGCTGACAATTGATTTTCCTATATCAGACTGGAAGTGTAAGATACTAGATACTGGACCAAATATGGAAAAAATTGTCCATAACACCACCTGTTCCAATCTTGTATAACAGATTTTTTTCTTATGATTTGTCCCTCTTCTAAATTCATTTTGTTTTTGCTTTTCATGCATTATCTTATGCTATAATTATATTTGTATATTGGTTTTTTAAGACTGCAAACTCCTTGAGGACAGGAACTATGAACTACCCAAATATTTTGAATCTCACCTAGGATCTAGTCTGTAGTTCTGTATACTGTATAGGTGCAATAAATCTTTATTGTTTGTTGAACACATTGGCAAGCAACCCTTGGCACTTGAGGATTTTGTTCAGTTGAATTTTATCTTATTATTTCGCCATACATATTTTCCTGTATTACATACTTGCTTTCATTTTTCCTCCATTAGACTTCAAATTCTCTCAAGACAGAATCTTTGTAAAATGTTTACTCAGGGTATACATGCTTGCCTCAAAAATGAGCTAGCACAAAAGTGATGACCAGATGACAACAAAATTCATTACATACCATGTTTGATTTGGGAAAGACTAGGGAGAAAAAAATAACACGTTTTTTGATGATATCTTCATCCATAGGCATATGACGTTAAGAAAATGAGAGCAAGATCCCCAGTACAATGGATGAGCACTCTATGGCAAACATAGGGAAAGGCATGGTGAAAAATCACCTAATATAGGAAGGCATGGATAGCTTGTAACTTCATCTTAGCAGGAGAAATCATAGACTTTTTTTGGATTATTGTATTATTCTGAAAGCTCAAACTTGTCCTTTTCTGTGTTTGACAATTTTAATTTCTGATTTGCTTTTCAGGACATTTACAAACCACGCAGGAAATACAGGCGTCAGAAGGGAGCAGAAGAACTGCTAGATGAAGAATCTCGAGTCCATACTACACTTTTGGAATATGGCAGGTAATAAAAGACACTCCCCAGACTGTTTGCTCCTTTAGCAAAAATTTCCAATTTAAAGCACTACAATTGGAAGTTTGTCATTAAACTGCTTTTTAGTTGGAAGGATTGACTGTGTTCAGTTTCCAGTTTTATATCATGAGATTTCCTAGCAGTGGAATTCTTCTTTCCAGTGTCAAGTTTTATATATGTTCTGTGGATAGGTTCTGTGGTCCTACTGGAACCAGATGTTGTAGGATTCATAGTTGGAATTCCTATCCAGAAGTAGGAATCATATATAGGGAACAACTAATTGTGCCTCTTACAAGGATGTTTTGTTTTTCCTTCTCCTTAGGGAATGGGTTTGGTTGGCATTTTTAGAGCTTCCTGATGCTTTTGGATTTTATGCTTCTGTCATTTATTATTATACTTCTCTAAGGAGTTGAAAGACAAAAAAAAATCCGGTATTTCAAACATACTATATAACATTAAGAAAAAGAAAAATTTTGGTTTCCTTTAAGAATTGTTTTAAACAGAAAGGATTAAGAAAAAAAAATTTGATTCTCGCTATTTTAGGTTTGTTTTTTTAAGCCAATTCCTTCAGTTCTACTTGACCAGCTTTTAATTTTCTGTAAGATGATTTTCTGCATTTACATCTTTCTGTTGACACTAGGTCTTGACCTTCAGTTTCCCTTTGTGCCCTATGTGTGTTTTCTTCTTAGATTTATTGATTCTGCAATGTGAGTATTTCTCTTTGCTCTTCTTACTCTGGGAACAGTAATGGCTTCCTTTTTTGCAGCCTGCTCTCCTCTAACCTGGCTCTCAGTGTGGTAACTTGTACTAACAGCCTCTTTGACTAACATCTCCTGGAGGAATCAGAAAACTTATGTCAGATTGTTCTCCCTGCCAATAAATCTCCCTGGACCAGGGATGAAATTGAACTTTTTTTTGTTAACTTTCCACCAGAATTAAAACATTTATTTTCTTAGTGGTCACTAATTTCATGTGAAACCAAATTGCTTTGAAAGCAGTTGGCTCTCTTTCCAAGCTGAACATGGCAGCACAGTATATTATCCATGTCTGATAGAGAACATTTTTTCAATACTACTACTTTCTGTTTTATGGACTGTCCAGGATGGTTGTCTACTTGCTCCACTGGCTTTAAACTGACTCCCTTGCAAATGAGGTCTTTTAGATTGGAGGCCTGGATTTCAGACATTAAATTAGGCCACCTGACAAATTAGCTAAATTTAAGACTAACCCTATAAGGAGTTAATAAAATAAGAAGCCAAGAAAGAGACTTCTTCCCCTAGCATATCTTTCCCCTTTAACATATCTTAGTTTCTGAAACCCTGCCATTAGAGTCATTCCTTTGCATTAAGACATCCTGTTTCTCAGAATAGTTTGAAGATGAAATTGGCCTTCTTTCTGTGGGCAAGCTCTGATTGAATCTGAGAGCAGTGGATCATCATGCCTGGGTAGTAGTGTGTTTTTGATTTCTATTTTTCCCATCACTTTATTTATTTGTTTATTTATTTGCAAGGCAATGGGGTTAAGTGATAGAATCACACAGCTAAGTAATTAAGTGTCTAAGGTCAGATTTGAACTCAGGTCTTCCTGACTAGGGCCAGTACTCTATCCACTGCTATTTTCCTATTACTTTAAAGCTAAAAAGGTTACTTTGCTATTTGTGCCATTGATGCCAGATGATGTGGGATGCCAACATTCCAGGCTACAGAGCTGTGTGAGTACCCAGAAATGTCACGTTGCCTTTTTAAAAACTTTGACCCCAGGCAGTACAAGCCTCAGATACTACACTTGGAAATATTACCAGATATACATGACTTAGAAGGAGAAAAAAATTATAGGGTAGGAAATTTTTATATTCTTTGGAAGAGGTTACAGTGAGTAAGTTCTTAAAATGCCTAAATGTTAATCCCTTATGGCCTTGTCTGCAGAATTCTAAACATGGGATAGATAGACCAATTAACTGAAGCATCCAGCAAATATTATGTGATCTTGGAGAGTTTGGGCTATTCTTCTCATTTTACTTGAGAGAGAAGAGACAGAATAATTTGTTTATGGACAGTTTAGAGTAGGGGATGGGGCCAAGAATCCAGAAAGAGCCCTGGCCTGTTCTCTTGGTCTGATTGGGAGTGAGAACACAGCATTTGAAAAGTTTCTCTGTACCCTCCCTGGCCTCCAGGAAAACATGAACTTCAATCTTTCTGTTAATAGTAAACCTATTGCTCCTCCTTGGAATTTTATTACTTAACAGACACAGAAGGAAAAATATGCCTGTTTTCTGTTTAATTCTACATCCTAAACCAAAGAGATGCTCAATAATCTAGGCAATATGTCATTTTGAATAAATAATAGGACAAAAAAGTTTATTTTTATTCCCTTTCTTTTCCTTTCTTCATTGTCAGTTCCAATCTTAAGGCTTCTTGTAAGATTAACTTCTCCAGTATTCCAGCCCTGAATAGTCCTACTTTTAACTCATCATCAAAGGAGCAATCATAGATTTAGAACTAGGGAGCACCTCAGAAGCCATGAAGCCCCTTCTTTTTTTGCAGATGAAAAAACTGAGGCCCAGAGAGGTTCAGTGGTCATGGAGGTATGATATGGTAGAGTTTGGGTTCAAACCTAGACTGACTCCAAATCTAGCACCCTTTCCACTCTACCACACATAGTCCCACATGGTCAAATTCTTAATTACATATTATCTTTATTACATATTATCTTTATAGGTCTTTTCTAATGTAGAGTATATTATCTTTTATATGCCTTCAAATCCTAGCATATAGTACTAATAGTACTAATAGATGATTTTCTTCTATTTCTTTTGTTGTTGTCATGGTACCTAGCAATGAGACTGTACATGCAGAATCTTTAGTAAACGCCTAATGAATTAATTAAAATTAAATCTACATATTTTATTAATTAGTGTGTCACATCATTTTATCCTTGATTTAACTAAATACACCCTAGCTTCAAGCATAGATTCATAGAATAGTAGAATTTTTAGGCTGGAAATAAACCTTAGAGGTGATTTAGTTCAAACTCCTCAAAGCAATTGAGGTTCACATGGGTTGAATTCTAGCCCAAATCACAGAAGTGTGGCAGAGCTAAACCTGAATCTTTTAACTTCTAAGTGCATCATCTAGTATTTTCAAGGATTTGTGCTAGAAACTGAGGCTGTTAAGACAAAAATGGAAAATAATCTGTACCCTCATGGAGCTTCTAGTATACCATTTACATTTCTGTGTGGTTTTCTTTCTTCCAGTAAGGCACACTGTTCTGAATCAAGGACTGTGCCTATGAAATGCCAGGTTTTTATGATTTTTTCAGCTCCCTTTATATATTGTCTTCCTCTTCAGAATGTGAGAAGCCCCTAGAAGATATTGCCTTACTTCCTTTTGTTTGTTACACTAGTACTTTCTCAGTGCTTGGGATCATTTTTTTAAATTTAATTTTTATTCTTTTATTTATAGTTCAAATTGTTTCCTTCCCTCTTTTCCTTCCCCTAACAATTGAGAAGGATACCCATTATACATATGAAATATTTCTGCTTTATTCATGTTGTACAAAAAGAAAGCACTCTGAGAATATCAGTTATCTATCTGGAATTGGATAGCATTTTACATCATGAATCATTTGGAGTTATACTGGATTATTATATTGATCAAAATTACTAAATCTTTTGTAGCTGATTATCTTTACAATGTTGGTATTAGTTTATAGTATGTTCTCCTGGCTGTTCTCCCTTTACTGTGCACCAATTCATATAGGTTTTCTGAAGCCATCCACAATATTTATTTAGCAAGATAGTATTCTATCATATTCATAAACAATAACTTATTTAGCCATTTCCCAAATGATGGCCATCCCCTCAGTTTCCAGTTCTTTACCACCATAAAAAGAGCTGCTATAAATATTTTTTTACATATTAATCTGCATTATTAGTTATATTAAGATCACAAATTCTTGGAAATTGAGATATCTAGAATAGCAAGATTGGCTTTAAGGAAAGTAGTTTGGGTTTTATTTTAATTTTTTTAGCTCTGTGTTCCCACCTACTTAAAGATAGGGTTAATTTTAGTAGTTGTGATTCATTTTCTGACTTTTTGCCTAGCATGGATTTTTTTAAATGCTAATAAAAACATTAAAGTATATTTGTGCATTTTTCTTAACCTGGGCTTTCCTAAAATAAAACTGAATCACGCATGACAAATTGAGTATAAACTGAATTGGAAATTGAGTAGACTATAGAATTAGTAAGTTACAAATCTTGTTTGAACAAATACAGAGAAATGTTTAAATAGGGCATTTCTTCCTCCTTTTCTTGTTTCTTTAATCTAACCTAACCCTTCCCCTACAAGTAGCAGGTTTTTTGTTTTTTGTTTTTTAGTTTTTGCTAGGCAGTGGGGTTAAGTGGCTTGCCCAAGGCCACACAGCTAGGTAATTATTAAGTGTCTGAGACCGTATTTAAACTCAGGTACTCCTGACTCCAGGGCTGATGCTCTATCCACTGTGCCACCTAGCCGCCCAAGTAGCAGTTTTTAACAGTTTAATCTTATGCCTCTAGAGATTGAAGCAATGAGCTGGCCATGTTAAAAAAGCAGAAGCAATAAGCATGCAATGTAATGGTAACTACTGTTTGCTGATTTGTTAAAGTATATTTAACCTAAAACCTATTTGCATTCTCATTCTATGTATTCATTGACTTTTGGTTAGTTTGGAGTTTTTTGGTGATCACATTTTAAGAAAGGCTTGTTCTCTACTCAAATTAGAAATTAAGATTTCTTTTGTTATTAGACAAGATTCTTCTTTCACCAGGATGTTAGGAAGGCCAAGGTGTTCCATCTATTGCCTTTTAGGAACAAAGATATTTGTGTTGTTCTGATCTGCCAACTTTCTTGGAAAAATCTGTTCAAAGTGAGTTCATAAATGAAATCTAGAGACAAAGATGAATTTTAAAATACATAACTGATGCCCTTTATTTTTTTTGCCCTTTAGGCGATATGGATTAAGTAGACAGAGCAAAACCGACAAGGTAAGAAATGAAATAACTACTAATTAAAAACATTATTCTATATTAAATATGTAATTTAGAGAAGGTAAAGCCACAGATGTGTAAGAGAAATAATACAGGTCGTGCTATCCTATTTTATCAATGAAGAAAATGAGGCCAGAAGGGTTAAGTGACTTGCCTGGCTATCTCACAGCTATTAAGGGCATGATTTATGCTTGGAGATGAAGTCTCCTTATTACATGTTCAATGCTCCCTTCCTTCACCCCCCCCCCCACGCACACACAAGAGCATGCTGCTTCTGAAGTCTCCACATCAGTTAGAGTTGAATGATAGTACTGACAGGCAAGGCCATTGACTGCTGGCAGGGAAGTCAATCTTGCCATTAAAATAAAGGGAAAGAGACATAGCAACAACCTTAACTCTCCTCTCCTCATTACCCACAGGTATTTCAGATCCACATTGGCAGAGGCTTCAGCTATCTTTTGGGGGGGGGCCTTGGGGTAAAAAAATAAGAATTAGATCCAGTCCCTGCTCCCAGGGACTGTCTCTAGTCTCAGCCTAATATACCTAAGGTAGTGATAAAGGCAAAAAATAGTGAAGATTAAATAAAATAATGACCTAGAGTATTTATTTAACAAGATAGAGTGAAATGAGAGGTGATTTCTACTTTCCTAAAAAAAATTTTTTTTTAATGGATTAACTTGGAGTCATTGATGTAATTGTTTACAAAGCATAATCTATGCAAGGCAGTATGGTATAATGGATAGAGAGCTGGCCTCCAAGTCTGGAGACTTGGGATTGAATCTTTTCTGAGATACTGACTCTGCAGACCCTAGGCAACTGACAAGAGCAAGGCAGCTGTCTTAAGACTCTTAAGTTGCAGAACATTTGTTGAAATGCATTGGTAAAGGGAATTTCTTCCCTGAGAGTTTTCCTTCATCATTTAAATCACTGATCCAGTCAAAAAACAAAACCAAAAGCAAAAACCAACATTAATTAGGTCAAGAAAATTGCCAACTAGATGGTATTTAAATAGATTGTTGTATATTTTATTACAGAAGCTCCCCATTCCTACAGATGTGTCTTGCTTCTTGTTGTTTTACAGATTTGATTTTGGTCACCCTAGCTAGCAAAACAAGAGAACTTAAAACTAAATTATTAGCAAAATTGATCAGTGATTCTTAAAAAGTTTGAAAACCACTTATCTAGGGTGTGTTCTAGTATTGAGAGGATAAAGTGATCAATCCCTTTGGTCACTATCCCCTAATTTCTCTTGCCTTTTTTTTTTTAAGGTTTTTGCAAGGCAATGGGGTTAAATGGCTTGCCCAAGGCCACACAGCTAAGCAATTATTAAGTGTCTGAGGCGAGATTTGAACTCAAGTACTCCTGACTCCAGAGCCAGTGCTCTATCTACTGTGCCACCTAGCTGCTCCCTCTTGCTCTTTCCTGCTCATGAACTTTTCTTCTAACTTTTGGGCAGGGTTCAAAACATCATTACCCCTTTCTTGCCAGTATCTCAAGACCTATGGACCCAAAAGTGATATCTTATTCTTCTGAGTTCCTATGGAAATGATTTTCCATAATGCTCCATTGACACTTAATCAGATATTATTTTGACAATTCCTGTTTTCAAGAAGCTTATATTTTGTTGTAATGTTGTTTGTGTGTTTACCTCTTAGCATCATATTCTGATCAGTCTGCAAATCTGTATTGAGGTCTTGCTATGTTTGAGATGTTATGGTAGGCAGTATAGGGAGATGTTCAGAAATAAAGGCGTTTTAAGTAGTTTATAATGATTTGGGGAGACATGGAAGTAGATAATTAGCAATTCAGGGCAATATTTGTTTCCAATTAAATTTTGATCTATCTTTTAAAAAAACACAATCAACACTTTGGCACTAACAGTCTTATTTATGATTTTCATAGACTGAGGACAAGAAAACGGTGTTGCCTTCTGGGTTCTCAGGGTCAGGAAAATCTCTTGATGAAGATGAGCTTCAAGCTGCTGAAGAGGTGTGTGGCCCATATAGAAAAAAAGCTTAGGGTTGAATTTGAGCCAGCATGGAAAAAATTTGACTTTCATCTCTAGCTTTATAAAATGGTTAGTCTCTTCCTGTAGCCAGAAGGTGCAAGGTGGTCATTTCATTTATAATCATGTTTCCAACTTAACTCATTTTACATCATTAAAAAATTGAATTGACCAAAGGGTAAGAAAGTTCCCAAATTCCATCATAAAGACTCATTTTGCTTTCTTCAGGCATAATAGTTTATAGTTGAAAACATTTATGGGCTACTCACTTTTTCTGTTATTTTTCTTTTTTCAGCGCCATATTGAAACCCTCATGACTAAAATGGCTGCTATGGTAACAGAAGAGGTAAGTGGGAATGGGAATGTTTTGGTACTTCCTGTGGGTCAGGGGAGAGAGTATCTCTTTCTCTTCATGGACTTTCTCCTAATGAATATCTCTTATATCCCCAGCATCTTACTTCCTCATAACTTCCTTTTATCCTAGTGACCTTCCATATTGAAGAGCCTTGTGAATTTATATTTCCATTCAGTAACAATCCCTATTGCAAAAGGTGTGATGTGACACTTGAAAAAACAGCTTTTGATGATATCCATTTGAAGTATTGAGATTTGTAGACTGGGAGTTCTACCTTTTAATTAAAGAAGTTTTAACTAAGTTTTTTACTTTTTCATCTTGTTACTTTTTTAACTCTTTCATCTTGTTGTAAAGTGTTAACTTTTATATATATATATATATATATACTATTATGGTGCTTTAAGATTTGCAAAATCTTTATATGCTTTCTAATTTGGTCCTGACAACAGCCCTGTGAGGGAGGTTCTATGATTACCCCTATTTACAGAAGAGAGTATTGAAGCTCTGAGATTAGGTGACTTGCCCAGAATCCCACAGCTATTAAATGTCTGAAACAGACAAGATTTGAACTCAGAACTTCGTGACTCCCAAGCTGAAAATTCTAGCCACCCTGCCACTCTAACTTCCATATTAATTGAAAGTGAAAAATTTGTTTTAATATTTTTTTATTCTTCCCAAAGCCCAGATTCCTTCTCCATCTGTGCCTTTCTGGGATTTCATTTGTAGGCATTTTGCAAATGTGGAAATTGAGGTCCAGGAATGAGAAATAGCTTCATTAAAGTCACACAGCCAGTAAGAAGCAAAGTAACTGATGGTATCTTTGTCATTCAGAAGCTCTAAGGCCAGTGTTAATAACCTTCATTTTTTCTTATCACACACAACACACACACATATTTATACACATATTTACATATCTATACAGATGCATATACACATATTTATACATTATGTATATGTGTGTATACATATACATATATATGTGTATGTATATAAAATGTTCATGCAAATATATCTCTTTTCTACTTCTCTTTATCTTTCCTATCACCCTGCCTTCTCTCTTTATTCTTTCTCCCCAAATATCCATAAGTCTCCCAGCTTCTCCTCCAAGGACTTGAATTTAGATTTGGAAGACCTGTCACATATCACTAGTATGACCTTGAGCTCTTTCTGGACCTCAGTTTCTTTATCTGTAAAATGGATGGTTGTAGAAAAAAAAAAGATCTCAAAGGTCACCTTTATCTATAAAAGCTTTCTGCTTAGCCTCACAAATGAATCTTAAAGTGACCTAGACTGGATCTTTACTTTCCAGGGAAGGACAAGTCTAACTCATTCAGAGTTCTAGTCTTGGACTTGGGGGAGACCTGGGTTCCTACCCTGATTTTGAATCTTAGTAGCTATATCTCCTTGGGCAAGTCATTGAACTCTGAGTCTTAGTTTTCTCACTTGTGAAATAGAGGTAATAACCCACTTCATTGTAACTACATAAATACCAAGTTTACATGGCTTTGCAAATTTTAAAGTGCTCTATAAATGCTTAATGTTGATAACAATGAGTAACCTGAAATATAGGGAAGTGTTATTACGTTGCTCATCTAGACACTTATTTACTCTGTTTTGGTCATTAAATTTGGTAATAAATTGGCTCCTCGATGGAATTGTTTCCTGGGATAAAAAAAAAAGGATCTTTATTTGACTTTGCACAGAAAATTCTGTGAAATAAAATAATGCTCTTTACTGTAATTCAGAGCCGACTGACTGCGAGTGCAGTAGGCCAGATTGTGGGGCTTCGCTCGGAGGAGATCAAGCAGATTGTCTCAGAATACGCTGAGAAGGTATGTGTTTGGGGGGGGGGGAGGCGAATGAGACCTTTTCCTCTGGTAACACCCAGAGGTGTTGTTTATCTCACCAGCTGTGATTGGGACTGAGCTGTGATTCATTAACCTCAGTTGTCAAAAACAAATAAACCACAGTCTTGTCACACAGAGCAATGAGGTTTTGCTGATTAGTTAAATTAATTTTCTTCTTTAGCGGCTGTGTTTCTAGAAATACGCAAAGAAAACCTGTCTCTCTGAGCAATTAATCCATATGATAAATCGCTGCCTGCTGCGAGTTCTGAGCATTTGTCCTCCTCCACCAGGCTTCTTGTAGCTGTGTTTGGTCTTGGTTTGGTGACAGTGGTGAGGAATGGAGCCTTGCCACTAAGGAGATAAACTCCATAACTCAGCTGGGCCCATGGCAAGATTTCTTCTGCTGCTTTATTAAAAAGGCATGGCAAGAACAAAAACCCAAGAGTCATATTTCAATGTTAGATTTCTGTGTTCTAAGAATAGGCAACAGGACCTTGAATGTCCCAGGGGAACACAATGATTAATCACCTTGCAAACAACTGATTCGAGTCAGGCTGAGATTATGGCATGTCTAAAATCAGATATACAAGGCAGTGCTGCACAGTTTGTCCTCTCTGACCCCCATCACACACTCAGTCCACAAGCATTTAGCAAGCTCTTACTATGGCCCAGTCAGTGTTCAGAGTCCTGGGGATATGAAGGTGAAAGAAGCCTCTGCCCTCAGGGTCCTTGCATTTTAAAGGAGAAACACACACACACACACATATACCCCTTCCAAATTTCCCTCCCTTTTCCAGAAACTGATAGAATAATAAGTCCTCCTCAGCTAATGTGTGTTTTTCTGATGTGATTGCACCAGCTGCTGTATGCAGGGTGAAAGTATTTATTTTCATTCATGGAGGTCTAAGATGCCATTGAGATAGCTTTACCATCAAGTGTGGCCCTTTCTGAGGTTACGGCTGATAAAATTGCTAGGAACTTTTGTTCAGTAGGTCGTAGGTAGTGCTTTGGTTTGTCTCTGCTGTCTTCTTTGGCATCCTCTATGAAGATAATGCTAAGAAACATTTTTCAGTCTGTGTACAAGTAAGGATTTTATCTGAAATGGCTGCATGAACAGAATTGGGGGGGGCCTAGTGTCAGCTGAGATTTGTCAGGGAAAATGGATTTGGGTCACACTTGAAATATCTTTAATTGTAAAATAACACAAAACAAAATTTCATGATAGATGATATAGAGATAGTTAAAGGAGTGGCTTGACTAATAAGTGTCTCCATTGAATTAGTAAGTCTCATCCCAGGAATATAAGCTTTTTCTGCATATATATATATATATATACACACACACACACACACACACACACACACACACACACACACACCATAAGTCTTTTAGCTTAATAGAAGAGAATAAGCATTTATTGAACACCTGCTAATGCAGGGCACTTCGTTAAGCATATCACAACTATTTAATTTGATCTTTTGACCATAGTCTCTCTCAACAGATTGTGCCCAACAAGTCACACTTTCACAAATATTTCTTTGAAAACAGTAATATAAATTTATTAAACATATTAAAATTTAAGTGTATATTGATCCTACTGGATGTTTTAAAAACGAGTTTGAAAATCATTATCATAATCGAAATAAGAATTTATTCAATCAGGTAGAACGACTTTGCATGGGAAGCTTCACTTTAGCAATTTTTGAAAGTAAATCACACAGGCAGAGAAGACACATGGCCCAAGGACTAAGGTTCATGTAAAGAAAACATGTCTGTCCAAATTATTTAGAATAGAGAAAAACTCTACAACTTGCAGTAAAATTAATTCCAGGAAGATGTGAGAGTAATAAAGAGAGCTTTCTTAGGCTCCTTGGACTGTTTTCTAGACATACTGGAGCTCCTGATTAGATTGAAAAAAATAGGATTGCTGCTATTTTGAGATTTTTTAGGAGTTTTGTTTCTCAGAATTATCTTTTTTTACTGCTGTCATCTCCCAAGTAAATTTCTACTGCTCTTGTCTGAATTCACCCTCCAGCTTTTCTATGATCTTTTAAAAATGAAATTAAATCCCAAAAGAGTTAATTTTTTGGTAATATTCATAGTGTACTTTGTCTAACAAGTCTTTAAAAACTGAAGTGGGTCATACTTTAAGAATACAGAGTATACAAAAGCCTATATTTTTAAGAGAAATAAGGAATAATTTTTTTGAGGGGGGGATTAATGAGTCCTCATTTTACAAAATGATTCATTAGGAATAAAGGTCCTTTAAATCTTAGCCACCCTGGTGCAGATAAATGTTTGTCTACAAATGATGAGGTTTTTTTTGGAAGTATGATATAGTAGAGGTTCAGTCTTGGAGTAAAGAAGACCTAAGTTATCTCATTCTTACCAGATGTGTGACCATAAGCAAGCTATTTAAATTCTCAAGGACTCGGGCAATAGATGACACCATCACGATTATCCCATATTCTTAATTTTGCTTCTGTTCTGCTTTACTTTTATACCCATAGAATATTCAGAATTATGTAATACAATCTCTGTCTCTTGGAACTATTCATGTCTTGAGTATTCTTTCTTTTGAAATAGAAGAGTCTGAGGAATTGCAATATGATGATCCCTGAGACCTCAAGTTTAAATCATAAAAAAGAAGTTTTGTGGAGAGAGGTCTGGAACAGAGAGCAGAATTCTCATAGTAGTGATTTCAGGAGACCTCCTTTTATTATTCATGAAATTAGATGATATCTCAGGAGTATTCTTCTATGATTAGAAAATGGCATGATATAATGCCACTGGACTGAAATTTTTAGTAGAGTACTGGTGAGTCTTTCTTGGGTCCCAAGAAACCTCTTCTGGAATGGCACTAACTTCTTTTCATGAGACTATGTCTTTGGCTGCTGATGTCTCAAGATGAAAACATTTCTTCCTTCTTTTAGAATATGAGGTATTAATCTTCATAGCCTGACATTGGTAAAACATATGGACTACTTAGAATAGTGTTTCTAAATATAAAAAATAAAATATATATGATTACAAAGGAAACCAGTTGTCGAAACTGTTTCCAGGTTAAAAATTTAGGGACTATCTTGTCTTAGAGGGAATATCTCTCTTAATGAATCTGGGAAACAGATTCTTAGAATCTTAGAAGTAGCTTGGGAAAAACTCTGTACTGGGAATCTGGCACTTTTTGGGCCCTATTCTGCCACCAGCTACCTTGGGCATGTAATTTCTTTTGTATTTATCATTGTTATACTTAGTCTTTATAAATTTAAAGAGTACCCCCAAAAGCTTATTGTGGTTTTAAGCTCAAATAGCTTTAGTGACTTAAAGCAGACTCAGACTTTTTGGACACCTTAAATAGGTACTTGTCTCCCTGTTAAAAAGTGTAATCCTCATGAGTAGGACCTCATCATTTAGGCCCTGGACAGTATCTACTTCCCTTTGGATTTCTTCTACAATGCCTCATCTCTTCATGCTGAGGCATCATTCCAAACCTGGAATTCATACGCTGGAATTGCCCTCTGCCCTTGTGACAGCCTGTTCCTTTAATTGAATGGCTCTTCTCAGAACCTCCTTTTAAGGAGGAGACCCAGGTCATGGGTCATTCCTCCCTAGACTGAACTTTATCTAACATTCTCCTAGGCAGAGCATTTGTATGTATTCTCAGCTCTGAATAAACATATTTCCTTGATTCTTTTAGCTCAGAAAGCAAAATTTCAAAGACATTACCGGCTTGTCCTTCATTCTGGACACTCTCCAGATCAAAGTCCACAGTATAATGGGATTATTACATCCCTTCTTCTATACAAAATGTCCTCTTAAGGTACAAAGTAAGTGCTTATTAACTGTTTATTGACCAACTGTTTGTAGTAGGCATTTAATAAATGCTTTTTGATTTACCAGTTGGTCTCCTTAGGATCTCAGTTCCCTTATTTGTAAACTAAGAAGATTGAACCTGGTTCATTTGTGCTTTTAATAAACACTAATTATAAGTCCTATTTTACTGATGTAATTAAAATTCCAAATTATCTTTAAGGACAAATTGAAGAGATGTGAGCTTGATCTTAGTATCATTAGGTAGATTGACTTATTTAAATGACAGTCCTGAGAAAAGATCTAGTATAATTATCATGATCATTTCCTTGTGGTATTTAACAGTTTTGTCAGTAGCAGGGTTGTAGGCATAAATAGCCTGACTTTTAGAATTACAAATGATGAGAGGAGAGAGGGATATTCTATACATTGAATGACAGAGGCTGCAACCAAAAGAAACTACAAAACAAATAGTGGACCAAACCCAATAAGATGGATTATGGGGTTTTTTTGCAAGACAGTGGTGTTAAGTGACTTGCCCAAGGTCACACAGCTACATAATTATTAAGTGTTTGAGGCTGAGTTTGAACTCCGATCCTCCTGACTCCAGGGCTGATGCTCTATCCACTTTTGACAATAGCTGAGTTATAGGCGTAAATAGCTTGACTCTTAGAATTACAAATGATGAGAGTAGAGAGGGATAATCTACACATTGAATGACAGAGGCTGCAACCAAAAGAAACTCAACCAACTAAATATTGGACCAAATCTAATAAGATGGATTGAACTAGGGAAAGACTTGAGCCAGGGAGATCATTTATGACAGCATTCCCTTAGTGTGGGTGAAAATTAGAAAGTTGTTAGAAAGTTCAGAGTAAACTGATGAGATTGGATTTGAGAGAGAAATGGCAGAATTTGGTATCTTTGGGTGAATGGGGAGAGGGAGAAGAAGGGGGGGTAGAGAGAGAGAAGGAGGGAGGGAAAGAGAAGGGAGAGAGAAAGTGGGGGAGTTGAGGATGATGACAAGGTTATAGAGCAGAGAGACTGAAGGAACAATGGGGCCTTCAAGAGACATAGCAAGTTTGGTAGGGACTTGAGTTTTAGGGAAAAAATGAGCATTTCTCTTTCAGATGTTTTTGAGTTTGTGGTGTCTGTTTTAAATTTGATTTTAAATGTGAATTAAGCCTCTGGTCTATGGTACTGAAGCTCAGGAGAGAGACTGGAGTTGTGAATCACTGGCAGAGGTGATAATTAAACCCATGGGTGATAATAAATATAGCAGAAGAGAATTTAGAGAAGAAAAGAGTACATGACAAATTTTGGGGAACATTCAGGAGGTATGATGGGGTGGTAGAAATTTCAAAGAATGGCAATTAGCATTTGGTTTAAGGTGATGTTTTTCTGAAGGATTTTGTGAAATTGAGACGATGAAAACTGGTCAGGGAAAGATGATTTAAAAAATATTGGAGGGCGCAAATACTCAGCTGAATTGAGGATGTTACAGGAGGAAATTAGGGATAAGAAAGATCAGTTAGGTTGACTATTGTTGATTGAACATCTTAACATGTCTCAGTCTCTTCTACCATATATTTAGTGGATTTAAAGAATTTTTTTTCTTCTGGAAAACACAGTGAATCATACTTTCCTCTTATTGTGGGGACCTATTGATGTGGATTGCTATATCTTCTGTCAGACATGGTTGTTTTATTGTTTGGTATTGCTTTCCTATTTTTCTTTGTTGCAATAGAAAGTTTGATGGTGGTGGAAGTATATATTGAAAAAATGGTTGTGGTGCAAAAACAAGACATAAAGACAAGAAAAATAATATTTATTGATTTGCTGATTTTTCCAGTCTAGGGAAAATTTGAATATGGGTGTTAAAAGCATAATTGAAGGTGAAGGAAGATGAATATGGTAATGAGACCCCTTTGGATGGAGAAAAAAGGAAGGAGGAGGGTATTTAAAAATTGAGTGATGTTGAAGCTAGCATGAAGCAGCATGAAAGGTTGAGTTATTGACCTGACACCATGGAAAGGGAGGATAATAATTGGCCAGTATCTTTGACCTTCCCAAGGTTTAAACAGGTCCCGGAGCAGAGATGGTAAATTTTGGTTGCCTCCTTTTTATTAATGTGTTTCATTTGTGTCTTAGTTAGATTATTTAGAAGAGAAGAATAGGGGAATCACTGTATATTTTTTCTTTTCCACTGTGTGTCTGTAATTGTGTTAGCAGCTGACCCCAGTCCATACCCTCTAGCTGTGTGTGACTGTAATAAATAAGGAGCGCCTGTGTCTTCAGACCAAAGTTTTCTGACAGAAAACAACTATATGTACAAAAGGTGGTAGTGGAAAGGAAGGAATCACAAAAAGGAAAAGAAAACATGATGTATTAGAGGATAGCAAAATGCACCATTGAACTGATTTCTTTGTGTAAAGTCTATTTTCTTATTTACTTATTAGAATAATTAACTTGATAATTGCTAAAAGTTCTATTCCCCCCCTTTCCTTGCCTGAATCAGTCTTCCCATTCTGTATTTTCCTCTTTAATATCAAACCTTGATCCTATCTTGCCTGAGAATTCATTTCATAACTTAGGTACCTCTTCTTTTATTTCTAGACAAATCAGTCACTTGGATCACCCTGATATATTTGCTTATTGCTTCTTCTTCCTCCAGGGAACCTGTTTATCTTTTCTCCTTATCCTAAATTTCTTTGTTTCTGCCTCTTCCCTTAATAACTTGTCCCTGACATCTGATTGCTCCCTTTATTTGATGTGCTTTGGGCTTTCTTGACCCTGGACTGTCCCTTCATTCTGATAAACAAGGCTATTAGGACTTCATCACCCAGTCTTCTCTGGTGGACAGAGATGATGTATTATAAACTGACTAATAAGTGTTGAGGGTATGTGGAATAGGGGAGAGAACAAAGTAGTAAATTTGGAAAGGGGGCTGGTGCTAAATTTTCCCACCAAGATGAGTTTTTTTTAATAAAACCATTTATAGAATTCATAGAAAATTTGAGGAAATAATTTATTTCTATCTTGAGAGTGCTATGGTTATTATTATGTCCTAGGGCTAGGCTAAAAGAGAATCCTGAGAATTCACCTAATTCAGTACCTGATTTAGTTGGACTTACTATGTTTGTATGGAAAGCCTCAAGAAAAGTAGATATTCATAATTTTTTTTGTGATAGAAACACAAAATGGACCCTTTGGCTGTCTAGTCTGATGAAGCTTATGGACCTGTTCTCCATTATTATGTCTGTTGCTTATATTGATGATTGAAAGAAATATTAAATTCCATTTAGAGGTTAGTAAAAATACATTTTTTCCCAAATCAAATTCATGGAACCTCAGAAGTCCACTAGAGGTCTATGGATCCCTGATTAAGAACTCCTGTGATAAACAACTGTCAGTGAAGATGGAAATTGAGGCACAGAAATCACAGGTTATCCTTCAAGGCATTGTATATTGTGCTGTGCTGAGAACAGATTTCATCAAAAATAAATATTCCATAAGGAGAAAAGGGTCCATTGGATTTTTGGGAGGAGGAGCATGGGGTGGGAAGGAATCTTAATTGAGCTGCCTGGTGTAGATGTTATGTTGAAAAATTATCAAGCTTTGAAAATAGTAAAAAGTCAAAGAATATGTTCAGGTTTGTAACTTTTTGTAACTATATAAAATGATCAATAATTCACATCTTTTTAAATGAAGGCTCTGAAATGTGAAACTTTATTCAAACAGTATCTCTAATAGCTTAGAAGGAGAATATTGATACTGCTGCATGCTGTACAATGCACAAGTCAGCCTGCATAGCTCTGGGCGAAGAGTTCAAGCAGAGCAGGCTACCTAAGCTGGAATTGTATTCTTAATAACTGTGGGGCAGAGTCCTACAGGCATCAACCTACTCTCAGCCTTGGAAGTACCTGGATGTTACCAGGCTATAAACTGAAGGTCTTTCTGGCCCAAAAATATCCTCACCAGTCTTTCAAAGTATTCAAATATTTATCAGAAAGTATTGTGCTAAGTGTATTGACAGCAAAGAATTCCTATAGGAAAATGGTATAAAACAGAGGTATCAGATACTCCCATAACACTGCCAAGTACCCCAACTGGATTAAAATATAATTGAAAAATATTTAACAAAATAAAATTAAAATATAATAAAATATAAATAACATAATTATATTTTTAAATTAAGTGAGTATGCTGTGTTTGACCCCATTGGTATAAAAGATATTAAGGAAATGTATGACAAAGAAAAGTACCTAGGAACCAGTTTAGTACTGAGCCTCTCTGGACCTAACTGCTCTTTGGACAGGCACATAGCCCATTAGCTTGACCTAAATAGAAACAAATAGCAGGAGCTTTCAGTGAATTAGCCAAAGAAATCAATAAAAATGACAGTACCTAAGGCATAAACCTAGGTACGGTCAGTGATCAGAGAATCTAAAAAAAGTTTCTCTTTGGAATTTATGAAATACTATAAGATTGTTTAGGCAACACTTGAATGAGATTTTCTTGGAGTTCTAGATCAAAAGAACCTCCCCTACTATCTAGAGAGAAGAGAGAAACTGTCTTCTCCAGAATAGGAAAGAGCCTGTGTCCATGTCTTTTCTCAGAACAGATTTTCCTTAACAAATGATGAAAAAATTGCCTCCTCTTAATTAAGAAGTCTCAGCAGTCTTGCTTCTAACCTTTAGATTTTAAGTGTCATCCTTTTAATCAGGGGCCTAAACAAGCCAGGGATAAAAGATTGCTTCAGGGGTTGCAGAGGATCTTCAGGTAATTAGGGACTAAATGTATTAACCTAAAGAGAAAATAAGTAGGACCAGCTGTCCAATAGAACTTTTTCCTGTAAACAATGGGAAAAAGCTTAGTTGTGTTGCGATTTCTTCTAGGATTTTATGCCAAACTATTCTCAATAAAGGTAAATTTGTCACCCCTTATAATATTAATCTATTGTATAATATAAATTTATAATATTATTTAATTTATTAATATGCTGGATTTAATTTGCTTATGTGATCTATCACATCTGTTGCCTCATATATTGCTTGAGTTGGGACTAGGACTCAAGAATTATTACGTTGACTACCTACTATTTGTTGCTGCCATTTTCACGTTGGCAATTCCCAATCCTGGGTTTATCACTCACATGAGCTAATCAAGCCTAGTGATGTTATGAAAAATTGTCAAAAGGAAATCTTAAATAAAGAGCAGATCTGGTCTTAAAATATAGAACAGCTCTGTTGCTGGGAGAAGAAAGAACTTGGACTTTGGGGGAATTAGATTTTCTGAGTAAAAATTAAATACTCTGCTAGCACTGTAGTTCTGTGACTTTATAATGAAAGGGTTAAATGTAGTGATCTTCAAGATCCCTTCCAAAACAACTACTATAAAAAAGCCTCTCTGATTCTATTTCTTTGTGTGTGTACTCTGCTAACATTACCCTAATAGCTTACTGTAGTGATCATGGATCCTAAATTTTCAAAGACTATTATTTCCAGTAATATACATACATACACATACACACACACACACACACACACATACACAATGTGTTGGGTGCTATTGCTATATAAGAATTAGGTCTAACTGAATTTAGAGAATCTCTTCACCAAGTTTGTTCTCAAGTAATAAATTCTATCACGGTATTTCTTGTAGATTATTCTAAAAAGTTTAAAGGGCTTGGGTTTCAAATTAGTGGAGGATTCATAAAGAACCCATGACTCAACTACAGTTTCTGCCTCTTAATCATGAGTACTGGTATTTTGGTTCATTAATTTTTCATAAATGTGGGTCTGATAGCACTCATAAAAAAGTAAAGATACTCAAAAATTCTCAAATATTCAAATAATTTCCTGAGATTCTATGAGTGGATATTTCTTCCAGTGATGAAAATTACAGCTATAATTCAGGTCTGCCCAATTCTTCTATAAGTTTGACACAGCAATACCTGAGGGCTTTTTCTTGATATTCTGAGGAGTCCAGTAGATCATATAGTCTGTCTTATCAGTTATTCTTCCACATGATTAATCTGTCTTTTTTGATTAATCAAGCAAAAATCATTTATTAAAAACAAGTTATGTGCCAAGGCTTTTACCAAGTTTTAGGTATACAGATTGCAAAATGAGAGAGACCCTTCGTCCAATATGATTGGGAATAAATAAGTGATCATAATTAACATCATTTTAATTTTGATTGTAGTAAGAAGGCCCCTCTCAGGTTATCCTGTTTATATAAGAAGGGGGGTGGGATCAAGCCAGACCAGATGTGGCCCATCAAGCACTTAAGTAGACCCTCAACGCAGGTCAGTTCCAGTCTGAGTATAATTTCCCTTCTTACAGTACACATCTGTATGTCACAGAAATCCCTACTTTACCCTTCCATCAAACTTCTTTGAAAATTTTTAGCTAGCTTCAGAAACTTAGGAGAAAGAAAAAAGGAATGACATAATGCTTCATCCTAGATCCTGACTTGGTGGTGGTATTCTAACAGCTATTTCATGACTGCAGACTCTGTATTATATATCAAGAGTCTAGAGATAGCCATTGATTGTGAGCATAAATAACACTACAGACCCTGAGTTAATTCTGTATGTAGCAGAATGGGGATGAGAGGACCCTCGTGGTTTCGGGCCATCTCGAAACGTTACTTTTTGAGGTCTTAAATTTTTTTTGATGGCATCTGTTACTCTTCTTTTCCTATTTAATATTGTTTCAGTTGTGACTGACTCTTTGTAACTTCATTTTAGGGTTTCCTTGGCAAAGATACTGGAAAAGTTATCAGTTTCCTTCTCCAGCTCATTTTACAGATTAGGTAAAGAGGGTTAAACGATTTGTCATGGGTCACACAGCTAGCAAGAGATCACATTTGGTCTCAGGTCGATGAGTCTCTAATTACAAGCCTAGTATCCCATACACTGCACTACTTAGCAGTCTATTTGTAATATAGGAGCTTGCATATACCCACCATAATCTCTCCATTATACTTTGAGTGTGTTCCATTTTTAAAAATTGTTATTGATACCTTGTTTTTTATACAACCTTAACTTTTCCCATTATCCCTCCTTCTTTTCCTCCCAGAGAGCCCTCCTACATTACAAGTAATATTTTCTAGGGGAAACAAATCAACAAACTGAATAAATAAATTTAAAGAAATCTGAAAATATATGCATTGTTCCCCACTTGTGGACTTCTTTCTCTCCTCCCATCTGCAAAAGAATAAGGTCAGCTATGTTTGTTTTTTATATTATTGCAACATTCACTTTTGATTATTTTGTGGTAGTTCTTTCTAGTTACTCTTTTGCAGTCAAGATATTTGTTTTCTTGGCTCTGCTTATTTCTCCATTATTTCTTATAAGTCCACACCTCTTTGCATTTATTATTTGTTGTTTCTTACAACACAGTAACATTTCATTATATTCAGGCACCACAGTTTGTTTAGCCATTTCCCATCTGATAGGAATCTACTTTGTTTCCAGGCTTTTGCTAATAAAAAAGCATGGCTATAAATATTTCAGTGTATATGGGGACTTTCATCCTATCAGGGACTTCCTTGGCATATATGCCTAGTGGTAAAATTTCACAGACAATGGGTAAGGACATCTTAGTCATTTTATGTGCATGATTCCAGATTGCTTTCCAAAATAATTGTACTGGTTCACAGCTGCATGAACAAAGCACTGAGTGTACCCATCTTCCTACAACTCCAACATTTGTCATCTTTTCCAGTTTTTTGCATGTAGAGTGTAAACTTCATTTTTTTTGCCTAATTATAAAGATTTTATTAATTTTGAGTTTCAAAATTTTCCCCCTAATCTTACTTCCCTCCCCCCCACCCCCCACAGAAGGCAATTTTCCAGTCTTTGGATTGTTTCCATGGTATGCATTGATCTCAATTGCATGTGATGAGAGAGAAATCATATCCTTAAGGAAGAAACATATAAAGTATAAGAGATAGCAAGATCAGACAATAAGATATCAGTTTTTTTTCCTAAATTAAAGGTAATAGTCCTTGATCTTTGTTCAAACTCTACAGTTGCTTCTTTGGATACAGATGGTATTCTCCATTGCAGACAGCCCCAAATTGTCCCTGATTGTTGCACTGTTGGAATGAGTGAGTCCATCAAGGTTGATCATCACCCCCATGTTGCTGTTAGGGTGTACAGTGTTCTTCTGGTTCTCCTCATCTCACTCAGCATCAGTTCATGCAAATCCCTCCAGGCTTCCCTGAATTCTTATCCCTCCTGGTTTCTAATAGAACAAGTGTTCCATGTTCCATGACATACATACACTACAGTCTGCTAAGCCATTCCCCAATTGAAGGACATTTCCTTGATTTCCATTTCTTTGCCACCACAAACAGGACTGCTGTGAATATTTTTGTACAAGTGATGGTAAATCTCATTTTTAATCCTTCGGGAATCCTAGCATGCTAAACTCATAGCTGTATGGTAATACCAGGTGAATATTTTTATTTCATCTGGGAGGAGTTTGAGAAACTTACAAATAGCCCAAACATCCTGTCTAATTCCCTTTTCAGTATCTATCTGAGAAACAAATATTGATCAATGAGTTGAGCTCTATATGTTGTCCATCTAAGTTCATGTCCAGATTGGACAACTGTCCAGATTATAGCATTTTACTTTTTTTTTTTCCTGTAAAGATGGTTAGACCCAGAGTCTTTGGAGTGCATTTGGACTTTGTCCAGGAGGCTCTATAGTATTCTAGGGTTTGATGTAATTAATATATCATCAACAGATAACATTTGGAGGCTTACCCTCTATAGAAAATTGTTCTTCTACATACACTCTAAACTGGATCTCTTCCATGGCAAGGATGAACATCCTGGTGTATGCCTTATTTTATAATTGATCAGAGGGTCATCAGACAGTTATCTCTCTTCTTAAAACTTTCAAGGATTGTTTCTATAGTCAACCAACATTATGGGCAGTGGATCGTGTAGTTTTATGTCTTATAAACAGTTAAAGGAGAAATGTAGTCTATTGTTTACAGAAACCTGTTTCTTATTAATACTCACTGAGAATGGCCTTGGAACATGATTAGATTACTCTCACAAAAACTTTATATTAATGAGAAAGTAAGTTTATATAGACTTGGTTATGATGCTTTCTTAAAATTCTTTCCATTGATTTTAATTAGGTCTGAGATTTTTTTTCCCTACCTTTATCATTTCCTCACTTAGGTTTATCTTGGAAATTGATCCTTTGATGTCCTCACAATTGTTGCCTCCAGCACAGTACTCTTTGTATCCTTGGTCTGCTTTCCTTCTTTGTTATCTTCAGGACCATTTTAACCTCCTTGATAAGCATATCTTGCAACTGTGCTGTTTGTGAATTTTTCAATTTTCCTTGATTGTGAAAAGGGTCTGTATAAAAATTATTGCAGATCTTTGTTATAATTGTCTATGGGATCATTTACTTACATGTGCTTTGGTTTGGATTTCTTGAGGACTTGAAGTTTTCACAAATTTTGAAATGCAGCATAGGCTTCAACTTTTTTTAATTCAATAAACATTTACTAATAAGCACCTATTTTGTGGCAGTTACTATACTAAGTAGATTTGAAAAAAGAAAAACATTCCCTGTCCTCTAGAAGCTTTAAATCTAATAGAAGACAACTCACAAAAGGAAGCTAGAAGGGGGAAGGACATCAGGGGACTTCTTGTTTAAAAAAGTAACTTTGAGTTGAGTATCCAAGACTGAGTTAAAATACATGATGGGGAGATTTTCTGTGATTATCTTATTTTGGGAGGAATGTAATGCTCTGTGGAGTTGAGACCCAACAGTTACAGATGGAAAATGGAGTGGCTATAAAAATTTTAAAAAAGCAGAGTGTTTATTAAAAAATCAGTGTTTCTCAGACATTTAATAATTACCTAGCTGTGTGGCCTTGGGCAAGCCACTTAACCCCATTTGCCTCGCAAAAAAAAAAATCAGTGTTTATTAATAAATCAGCAGCCTAGATGGAGGTCTCTAGTGGTATGCTAAAGGACTCTGTTCTGGTTAGCATTTTTAGTATACATAGGTGAGGGCAGAAAAAAAAATAATAGTAGCTAACATACAATAATGGTTGTAAAGCAAACTTGCATTATATTATCTCATTTGATTCTCATGACAACCATGTGAGATAGGTGCTCTTATTATTCACATTTTATAAATGAAGAAATTGAATCTGAGCTAGATTAAGTGATTTGCCCAAGGCCACACAAGTAATAAATATTTGAAATAGGATTTGAATGCAGATCTTTCTGACTTGAAGTCCTATGCTCTAACACACAGGGCAAATTCTTAGATGACACAAACCTGGAAAGAATAGGTTTTTCCAAGGAAAGTCAGATTGAAAATTATTTTGACAGACTAGGATAAACTAGAATGAACAGGATAAAATTGTAAAACAATAAATGTAAATTTTACATTCTCGATTTTTTAGAAAAATAAATTCTCTAAGGACAGAAAAGGGAAGAGACCTGGCTTGATAACAGTTCATATGAAAGAGAAGTCTGGGAATTATTGACCTTGAGCTCATTATGAACCAATTTGGTTCAGGGAATCTGGAGGGAAGGTGTAAAGATTGGGATAGGGACGGAACCTGTGATTTCATTGTTGAGGGAATTTTTTTTTTTTTTTTAGTTTTTGCAAGGGGTTAAGTGGCTTGCCCAAGGCCACACAGCTAGGTAATTATTAAGTGTCTGAGGCTGGATTTGAACTCAGGTCCTCCTGACTCCAGGGCCAGTGCTCTATCCACTGTGCCACCTAAGCTGCCTCCTGTTGAGGGAATTATTGAGAGAAGAAGTGCCACCTTTCTATGCAACTTAGACTTTTTAGAGCAGTGAAGTGAAACTCCAGTAGTAATGGATCCATACATAAGGATCCCTGCAGAGTGCATATTCTCTTAGTTTTAAAATGTAATGTTATCTATGTTTTATTGTCTTTTTTATTTTATCAAATAATTCCCAGTTCCATTTCAATCTGATTGCTTGGGAGTTTGTGGGCTAGGTGTTTGACAACTCTGATTTAAGGCCCTGAGAGAGTTTCAGGTGATTTGCACAGGATCACATAGCTAGTTTGATGTGTCAGAAGTAAAACTTAAAACTTAAACCCCAATCTTTCTATCTTCAAGGCTAGCTTTTTCACCACTACACACACTGCTGTCTGTTTTTATTCTTCTCTGTTCAGAACAAGGGGGGGGAAAGTCTACATTTGTTGGAACCATTCAATGAGAGATGTCTACTGTTAGTCATCTCTTAAGCCAGAGAAGGAAAAAAAAACAGAATAGCAGGTTATCTTTGTCTGGAAATCTTGTTTTATTTTTTAAGTTCAGAATAAAATAAATAAAATTGTTTTAAAAAGTTATTTGCCCAGGGTCAGAGAGCCTGTAAGTATTGGTGGCAGAACTTGAATGAGGTTCTTCTTGATTGGGGGCAGTTCTCTCTCTGTCCACTCTATTATGCTGTCTCTGCAGACAGAGGCTCAGAGAAATCAAGTAGTTCCTGTAGGTGATGGAGGTAGGACTCAACTTGAAGTACTTTCCAGTTCATACATTTGCCTCTTAAGATCTTCTTAATTGTGTGCTTTGGAGCAACTCAATATAAGTTAAGTCTTTCATGTCCTAACCTTGAAAGCTGCTCTATAAAAAATTTTATTTTTATCAAATAGAACCTATATAGTATTTTTTTAGGTTTTTTTTAAAGGATATTTGTCTTTTTTTTTTTTTGGCAAGGCAATGGGGTTAAGTGGCTTGCCCAAGGCCACACAGCTAGGTAATTATTAAGTGTCTGAGACCGGATTTGAACTCAGGTACTCCTGACTCCAAGGCTAGTGCTTTATCCACTACACCACCTAGCTGCCCCAAACCCATATAGTATTGCAAAGCACAATTATAAATGTGAGTAGTGTTGATTTTTTATTGATAGCAACCTTGTTAATGAATTTCTTGTCCCTGAGAATGGCTAGAGATGTTTTTTGCTTTTTGTTTAGCAAAGTGATGGGGTTAAATGACTTGACCAAAGTCTAAAAACACAAAGCTAAATAAGTAATAAAGCATCTGAGACCAGATTTGACTCAGGTCCTCTTGATTCAGAACCTTTGCTCTATCCACTATGCCACCTAGCTGCTCCCAAAGATGTTTTAAAAGGATTTCCATATGTGGAAGAAGGCAGTTCAGTGGCATAGTGAATAGAGCCCCAGCCCTGGCAACAAGAGGACTTGAATTCAAATTCATTCTCAGACTAGCTATGTGACTCCGAGCAAGTCACTTATAAAAAAATAAATTAAAAAATAAAAGTATTCCCACATTGGAAAAAAATGAGCATTGGACTAGAAGCTAGGAAACCTGGATCCACCTCTGCCAGTATTCTAATTTGTGTGACTTTGACTAAGTAGTTTCCCTAATCACCAATTTTTCTATCTCTTAAGTCTGTAATTCTTTGTTTCAAGTCCAGCTAATATAGAGGTCTCTTGTTCCCTTGCACAAGATAGGCACTCAACATACTTAATAAATTCAATTAAAATTAAGATTACTGACAAAGAGAAAGTTTAAAAACATTATAGAGTTCACTTTTAAGTGACTTAATTCTGAGCACCCTAAGAATTTCACCCTAGTGTCATACACCATCCATTAATATGAAGCAACTTTAATACCTAAACCATGATGAAAGTTAGATTCATTAATATTTGGATTATGAAACTATTGAGCCCACCAGAGAAATGCTTTAAAAGTGCCTATTCATAGCATATTCACAGTGCAAGATAGAAACATGTTTTTGGATGTGGTCAGTGGAGAACTTTATTTTGTTTGTACATGTTTCTAACAGAATTATATGGATTCCTTCCCACACCCTAGTCCTCACCCACCTCAGTGGAGGGGAGGGAAGAGGATGAGAGAAGGCAGGTTTTTGTTGATTGGAAAAAAATATTTTAAGAACATATTTATGGACAACATTTAGTCCTTGTGGACTACATTTTGTAAAACTGAAAGGAGATTGATACAAAATGTTCCAATGAATTTATATTGTAGTTTATTTTTGAAATCTTAGGTAGTGTCTTTCTTTAGCCCTTCTCCATCTATCCATCTTCCTCTACTCCCACCCCATTTCTTCTTTTCTAGGGGCACAGCAGACTGGCAGGATTATAG
This sequence comes from Macrotis lagotis, assembly GCF_037893015.1. Classification (NCBI taxonomy): domain Eukaryota; kingdom Metazoa; phylum Chordata; class Mammalia; order Peramelemorphia; family Peramelidae; genus Macrotis; species Macrotis lagotis. The sequence continues at coordinate 613,290,903 of NC_133658.1, forward strand.
TTGCAGCTGCTCCAAGAGTATGTTTCTATGTGCTTATTTCAGTTTGAGCACAGCCCGGAGCTCCCTGAATGCAAGAAAATGGCTCGTGGCTTTGGGGACAATGTTTAGAATACGTAATGAGAATCATTTGACGGATTGTATGTTTGACCAATAGAGCAGTCAGCTTTGGCCAACAAGGGGGGGAAAACTGTCTTTATTTCAGCCACTGAAGGAACTATTTTAGCTGTTGAAAGATAGCTTTCCATTAAACAAAGGTCCCTATAGCACCCTCTGCAAACCTAAGGGCAAATGGAGAAACATATGATTTAAATGGAACTTATGTTCACTCATCTGAAAATTATTCATTTTAATTAGACTAAAGGAATACTAAATATGGAAATAAGATATTTAATGCTCTGGGATTAATGTTGTTGCTCCTTTGCTAGTGCATATGGTATGTTAAGCAAATCCACATTGCAATGAGAAAATAGTTATTTAGTAACTATTATGACTTCTAGTCATCAAGTTCTCTTTGACTTGGAAATTTGTTGTTATAAGAGGAGTATAAGTTTATATAGAATTTTCCACTAAACATTTGCCATATCCAAAAATGTATTTCTCATTCTGTATCTCTAATCTGTTATGCTTCTTTGATGAGTCTACCTTCAAAGCTTTATCCATGTTATTAATAAAAAAAAAAGGCACCAATTCGTGGGCTAAACCACTAGAAAGTTACCATCTTTTGCCTCTCTTTGTAACCCCAGTGCTTAGCACAATGCTTCCATATAGTAGGCACTAAATAAATGGTTACTGACTGTCTGCCATATTGGTATTGAACAGTTAACACTTACTCACTGAGTCCCTGTTCCAAGTGTATTTCCACAGCTAAAAGGTAAATATTGGTTGCCAATTTGTCCATTCCGGCTACATTAGAGCACAGTACTAATGAGGACAAGATAAGGGTGTGAGTCCCAGTGGACCAGTTTACCTTACCCAGCTGGGGCCAAGACTGGGAGAGTCATGAGTTATATCAAAGGAAAAAGCATAATAATATATCCATTTCCACTCAAGGTATGTTTCCTTATCATGATAATTCTAGTAATGTAACATTTTTGTATAGAAAATAAAGTGATTTTTAAAAATTGTCATTAATAATAAGTCCTTTGACAAAATTCAGAAACAAAACACATTGTGCAGTATGAGGAATGGTAGCTGGATGATCACTAAGTTTTTAATCCTCTACATTTTCTCCTTCATTGACTACATCTATTCCCATGACTTCAGCTATCACCTCTGTGGTGATGACTCTGAGATCTTTGTCTCTAACCTCCCATCCAAGCTCTATCCCTAGCATCCAGGCAGTGTAGTAGATTGGGAAAGATCTGAGTTCAAATTCCACCTCAGACACTTATGAGCTGTGTGACCCTGGACAAGTCATTTTTTTAACCTCTGCCTTAGTTTCCTCAACTGTAATATGAAGATAATAATAATAATAATAATGATAGCACCTATCTCCCAGGGTTGTTGGAAGTATCAAATGAAATATTTAAGTTCTTTGCAAATCTTAAAGTGCAATATTAAATACTAGTTATAATTATTAGCTATTATACTTTAGCTCTTTGTATGTTCTTGCAATGTTATCCAAAAACCAGTCTCTTTAATAAATCTTCTCATCCTAAGTCAAATGATTTCCTTCTGACAGACCTGGTCAAAATGTATTGCTTTGGAAAAAAAAAAGGTTGCATACAGTACATAAATCTCGTACTGGGGTGATGGACCTGTGTAGTCTAGTCTGATCTGGTTGACCAGACCTGCAAAGAGAAGGCCTGGGCTTATCCAGTTTTATGACAGCAAATAGTTGTGGAGTTCCTTGCAAATATGTCATTCTAGGTAAAGCAGAATCTGGGCATTTCTAAATCAATCAACATTTATTGAGTGCTCACCATGTGACCAAAGCTTTGCTAAACAAAAATAAAAATCTCTGCTGTAATAGAATTTCAGTCTAATAGGGGAGAAAACTTGTATGAATATGGAGAAATGCATACCATCTAAATGGATATGAATACAAGGTAATCTTTTTTTTTTTCAAGGCAGTGGGGTTAAGTGGCTTGCCCAAGGCCTTAAGTATCTGAGGCCAGAATTGAACTCAGGTACTCCTGACTCCAGGGCCAGTGCTCTATCCACTGCGCCACTTAGATGCCCCTGAATACAAGGTAATCTTGAGGATTCCAGCAGCTATTGTTGCGGGGGGAAGGGGTTCAAGAAAAACCTCATAGAGAAGGAGGCATTTGAGCTGAACTTTGAAGAAAACTATGGGTGCTAAGAGGTGGGAGTAAGGAAGATGTACTTGGCATGGTCTGTGCAAAGTCTTAGATACAGGAAACAGAATATCGTGTTTGAGAAACTTGGTTGGACCAAATTGTATGGGAATGGGGGAGTGAGGTATCTGGTACTGAAGTAAATTCGGAGACACCAGTGTTCTCAAGCAGGACCATGACACGGTGAGCTCTGTGCTTTAGAAATATCACTTTAGCAGTTATGTGAACAGTGGAAGAGGGAAGATAAAAAATTCAGTCTGGGAGACCAGGTGTCCTTTCATTATAGAGATTCACTAAACAAAGATTCACTCAACTCTATTTCTCCTCTCTGACAATGGTAGATTTTGTGTTGCCTGTCCTATGTGCGAGTCCTTAGAATGTAATGAATATGATCAGATTTATCACAAAATACTCCTGAACAGGTTCTTCCTATGGCTCCAGCTAGTACTTTAAAATTACACATCACATTTTGTTTGGGAAAATATGAGATTAGGGGAGTCATGTTCATTACTATTCTTTCAGATATCATGCCTCTAAATGTCACTTTAAAATGGTATTGTATTTGAAAAATGTAAAAATTTTAAATGTTATACAGATATGTGTCATCATTATGAACATCATCATTAAGACACAACCCCTGTTATCTAAAATAAAATAATTGTGGAGAATTATGGGAATTTACTTATTAATTCCTCAAAGATGAATCCCTTAGAATATGGAGCTGAAAAAACCTGACCTAGCTCAGCCCATACATGGTTGTTTTAAAATTCCATATATGGTTATTTTTAGCTCTAAAAAATGAGTCATTGCTCTCATGCTTTTCCACACTGTCAAAAATCCTCATTTATATTTAAAAATGACATGCAGCATGCCTGATAACTTCCAAGTGCCTATATAGCAAAGAGAAAGGACCTGTTATTTTGTTATGCTGGCCAAAGTGATGAGTAAGAGCCACAATTCAACATAGTTTACTTTCCACTCAACATCCAGTTGAGCATTTACTATGTTCATGGTAACGTAGGGCAGAGATGTCAGACATAGCCATGGGCCACTCATAAGTGCAGCAGAACTAGATAGATATTTGGGAAATGCTTCACAAAATACATAAAAATACAATAAAAGGTAAATAACATTACATTTTAAAACTAAGTTATTATGCCTCTATAGGAATCCTTATGTATGGATTAGTGGTCTCAGTTGCTATTTGAGTTTAACACTAGTGTCATCAATGTTAATTTAGTATCATAGTGATTTTTTTTTTATTTTTCTCTTTTTTATTCGATTTGATTTCATTTGTGTAGGGATCTCCTAGTGAGAAAAATCATTCTTTCAATGATGCAGATAGGTACCATCTCTACAATTTGTATTTTAGAGCATTATTGGAAAGAATTAAGTGGCATAATTGTAGTCACACAGCCAGTATATGTCAGATGCAGACTTTGAAACCAGGTCTGTCCTGATTTCCAAATATCACAAGTTCTATGCTTAAAAAAGACCAGACTTGATAAGCTAAAAACCCATGTAGTCAGGATCTCAATTCCATAGTACAGATTCTAAAAATATGCTTCCTGGGTGAGTAAATATTAATTTTGTTACATATTTAAGATGCTAGGGACTGTTTTCATAAATTATTTTAATAATATTGATACCACTTAACATTTTTAAGATAGTTTTAAGTTTTCACAGCACTCACATAATGCTCTTTTTTCCCTTTTTGTCAAATAATAATATTGTGTGTTGTGCAACCATCTATGTTCATGTTTTATCGTTCTCTCCTCCTCCATTAGACTATGCTTCATGAGGGCAAAAAGCAAATCTCATCTAAATTTTGTTTCTACTCCAGTTCCTAGTTCAGTGTAATGTACAGGGAATGTTGTCTTAAAAAAAGATAGGCTCTAAAGGGCAGCTAAGTGGTGCAGTGAATAGAGTACTGGCCCTGGAATCAGGAGGACCTGAATTCAAATCCAGCCTCAGAAATGCAAGAATGACCTAGCTATGTGACCTTGGGCAAGTCACTTAACCCCATTGTCTTGTAAAAAAACAAAACAAAAAGATAGGCTCCTCAATCACAAGTTTTCAGCCTAGTAGGGAAAAAACAAATGAAAATGACTTAGAACACAATAAAAACAAATCTCATTTTCATCATACTTTTAAACATCCAAATAAATGCAAATTTACATTTTTGTGTCTAGTGTATGAGGATAGGGAAGGAGTTCTTATGGGTAAGATGAGAAGGGGAGAGATTTCCTGACTTTCTAGATTTCTCCTTAGATTCTTTTCCCATTAGGGACATTTGAGTGATTAATGTTTCTCTCTTGTGTTCTTGCCATCTTCTCCATGTCTGTACATTTGGGGAATCCTTTGGGTGAAAAGGCAGCTTTTTTGGGTGGGGAGGAGCCCAAATGAAAGCATTTTGCCTTTGGCTTTCTCTCTTCTGAAGCCCAGATGGCTGCTGGTGGGGAGGAAGCTCCCTTTGTTGTAAAAGAAAAATTTTTTTCCAAACCTGGTGGTGTAGCCTGAGGGCCTTTGACTTAAATCAAAGTCCTGGGCCTTGCTATGTTTTCTGGAAATGCTAATGATGAGTAGGGGCACTGCTTGTATTTTCTTGGTACTTTGCTCTGAGGTGCTTTCTGATTCAATGGCCAGTCAGTCTAAGTTAGTGATGTAGTGATAGTATCCCTTAAAACTGAAATGAATGAAAATTGAGCAAGAAGAGCAGGATGGAAAGGATTAGAGGAGATAATTCTAATGAAACAAATGTCCCCTGTCTGGCCTAAAGTTAGACAAACAAATAACACAAATAGAGTAATAAATCCAAAGCTAAATCCTGAACTAAAATATAGGGACATAATGTGTGTAGGGGTAAGCCCAGTGAATTGGAAACTCCCTTCCAAGTGTTAATGAATCATGAGTTATGAGGCTTATATAATTCTGTTTATAGAATCCAGTGTAGTAAGGATACTCTAAGGGTTTTGGAAATCAGAGTCAGTGAATATAAATTGCATGTTAAAAGCAAAAGCTGAGACAGACTACATGGAAACAAAGTATTCAACACATGGTCACTGAAAACAAACAAATAAAAAATTTTGGTACAGAGGAACATGGCCAAAAGTGATGCTGATATAATGAATGATGAATTTTAATTGACGTTCACAGTTGGTTTGAAGGACGGTGGGACTTTTTCCTTTCCAATTTTATTTTTATTTTACATTTTCAGAGTTTCTCTCTCTTAATACTCCCTCCTTTCTCCAATCCCAGCCCTGTGTTCTATGAATATTTTGTTGTGTCCAGAATTAACCATATTTTGACAAGCTCCGTGAACAGTTGTTATGCAGAGCCAACTTCAGCTGCCCCAGAGGAGTTGATGGGCAAGCATAAGCTGGCATTTCCCAGAGTCCCAGGTTTGAAGGATAAAACTTGTAGAATACCAGATGGTTTGTTTTTCTGTTTTCTTTGCCATGCATTATCCCAGGAGATAGAGAAACAATGTTCCTGACAGCTTTATGCAGTCATGCCCTGCTGATTATTTCCCACCTCTGGAGTTATTAGGCCATGATAATTCATTATCTACTAATGATGCTGCTAAATTATTCAAGAAATAATGAATAATTGGTTGACCAAAATAGATGGTGAAAATACTCTCAGCACCCTTGCTTCTTCTCTCATACTAACATCTCCCTATTGGAAAAGCTGTTTATAAACAAGAGCAAAACATTATGTAGCTTAAAGTACATTGCAGTATTTTAAAATTTTCTTTGCATTATTGGAATTTTAATTTAATGGATACTTACAGAATATAAAATGTTTTTTAAACATTAAAAAAAACTATAGGTTCTAACAGGCCACCTAAGTCTGATCTTCCTCTTCCTTTTAATTTTTTTTTCTTTTCTCTCTTTTTTTTTTTAACAACTGAGGAGATCAAATCTTGGAAAGGTAAATGACTTGCTTAAGGTCATACAACTCTTTAGTGGCAGAAATGGGATTAAAAAACCTTTAGTGTGAGATAGCAGCAGTGGTATAGGAGAGAACTGAATTTGGAGTCTGAATGCTTGGATTTTTTTTTTTAGGTTTTTTTTTTTTTGCGAGGCAAATGGGGTTAAGTGGCTTGCCCAAGGCCACACAGCTAGGCAATTACTAAATGTCTGAGACCGGATTTGAACCGAGGTACTCCTGACTCCAAGGTCGGTGCTTCATCCACCGACACCTAGCGGCCCCCAAATGCTTGGATTAATAGCTGTAAACTTGGGCAATTTATAATCAGCTTGTCACCCTTAAGCTTTTCATTGGCCAAATTGCAGATAATTTTATTATCTGCCTAATAGGTGATTGGGATTGTCAAATGAGACATTGTATGTAAAGTACCTTACAACTATAACATCACTAAAAATGGCAGCTGTTTTCACTAACAACAATAGCATCATCATTATTTTTTTTTAGGTTTTTGCAAGGCAAACAGGGTTAAGTGGCTTGCCCAAGGCCACACAGCTAGGTCATTATTAAGTGTCTGAGACCGCATTTGAACCCAGGTACTCCTGACTCAAGGGCTGGTGCTTTATCCACTGCACCACCTAGCCACCCCCCAGTAGCATCATTATTAATAAAAATTGAACAAATATTTGTGTGCTTTACTTTGATGTTGCTGCCAAAGTTTTTTATCTGAGTTTTTTTACTTTTTAAATTTGTGTTTATTTAATTATACTTATTTTGTTCACTGTGTTTTTACCTCACTTCATATGTATCTTCCCAAAAATTTATTTGGAGATGTGTACTTCTTAATCAAAAGCACTTTAAAATGAAAAGAGAGAGGGAGGGAGGTGAGGAAGAAGAAAGATAGCTATGTTGAATACTTGTGCCACAGAGACTACTTACAAGCCCAGTATAGAATCAAGAATAGCAGTGGAGCTATCCAGTGATTCACATTCAAGAAATCCAAGAATAACAATTCTAGTACTCATAACCTAAAGTGTCTGCACAAATTCACTAAATATTGGTAATGAACAAATTGAACTCAAGGCTTAATGCAAAATTCAGCTTCATAGGTGTCATTGAGATGAAATCAAGGTCTAATGCTTTCAAGACAATTCTGATGGAGAAGAAATTAGGAGAACTATTTAAGACTTGGATGCACCTCAATTTTTCAAACACACGTATAGAAGTTAGAAGCAATGGCACAAATAAATTTGTACTATGTAAGTCCACTTATCGTCAGCACTCCCATATATCAGAAACAAAATCCTATAAAAAATAAATAGTCAAGAGATACCCCATTTAAAATATCTGGGAGAGAATCATCTGCTTAGAGATGATAATTTAATTTATGGGAGTTGATGAGATCACTAAATTTAAACAGTATATTTTGAGAAAAATATTTGCTATGTATCTTGGGAGATACTCATTGTTAGTGGGCATGACCTACTGGATGAAGATCCAGTATAAAGGAGATTGAAGAGATGTCAGGCAGTTAGATAGAGACCCTTTAGAGAGAGGTGTCCATACAACCTAAAGAAGAAAGTATCAGGGAGGAAAAGCTGATCAACAATGTAACAGCCTGCAGAGGTCAAAAAGAATGAAGTTTAGATGTGACAAGAGATCACTAGAAAAGTTGGGGAGGAGAGAAAGATTGTGAACCAGGTGCTGAAGACATTGAAGAAAGGAGAATGTATCCTGGAAATCTGCATCTAATAGCTATCAGAATAATGGATTGAATGAACCACAAAGGAGGACAGTTTACTGGGAATGGTGGTAGAGGGAGAATCTAAAAGTTGTGTTGGGGAGCAAGGGATAATTCAACTCTGCCAACTCTTTCAATGAAATAGGGTTATTGATTAAAGTACAACTGGTCTTGGAAAGGGGAGCCAGGGAAACTGTCATCAGGAGGGTAATGGATCTCAATGAGTACAAGAAAATTAGATGGAGCAAGTCTTCTTCTTACCTCTGAGACTAAATACAAACTCTTCTATTTGTCGTTTAATGCCTTACACATTTCTATGCTTCATGTTTTCTGAAGTGCAGCCAAACTGGTCTTCTTTATATAAAACATCCCTTCTCTCATCTCTTTGCCTTTCTTTACACTTGAAATATAATATTCCCTTCTGTCTCTTAGAATTCCTGGTTTCCTTCAAAGCTCAGTTCAAGCATCATCTCCTTTATGAAAACTTTATCTCCCCAACTGCTAATGCCTTCTTTCCACATTTCATCAGTCTACTAGGGTTTACTTAACTCTTATGTGTCAGACCCTGCTAAACATCGAGGATGCAAAAAATGGCAAAAGATCGTCTCTGTCCTTGAGAAGTTTAGAGTTAAATGGGGGGGTGACATAAAAATAGCTATTGACTAAACCAAGATATTTGCTGTTATATTTATGATAATCTCTAAGCCCTAAGATTAAAGAGGTCTGGGAAAGGCTTCTTGAAGGTTAGATTTGGAGCAACCAGGTGGTGCAGTGGATAGAGCATTGATCCTGGAGTCAGGAGGACCTGAGTACATTCTGGCCTCAGATACTTAATAATTACCTAGCTATGTGACCCTTGTGCAAGTCACTTAACTCCATTGCCTTGCAAAAAACAAAAGAAGGTCAGATTTTTGCTGGGACTTGAAGGAAGTCAGGAGCTAGAGGGTTACAGATATGAGGGTAGGGTAGCAGGGAAAATGTTTGGAGATAATAGATGAAGGGAAGTGTAAGAAAGAGTAGGATACCAGTATTACTAGGTCAAAATGTGTGTGGAGGGGGAGAGGAGGTTAAGATGTAAAAAGACTGGAAAGGTCAGAAGAAGCAAAGTTGTGAATTTTCAGAACCAAACAAGATTTTATATTTGGTCCTTGAGAGAGAGGGAGGGAGCCACTGGAGTTTATTGAATAAGAATCAGATTTGTGTTTTAGGGTGATCAATTTGACAACTGAATGGCAACTGAACTGAAATGGAGAGACTTGGGGCTTGGAGGCCAATCAGAAAAAGCTGTTGTAATATTCCAGGTGTAAAGTTTGAGGGTCTGCCCTGGAGTGACAAGGAGGGTCATGGACAGAAGCGGGGTGTATTTGAGAATTGATAAGGTAAAAATGGCAGTACTTCACCACTGATTTGGATATGGGGGGTATGGAGAGAAGTCAGAAAAGTGAGGAATCAGGGGGTGACACAGGGATTTCTAGCCCGGGTTCCTGAAAGAATGGTGGTATCCTGGTCAGAGGTTGGAAATTGGGAGAGCTTCAGGGGAAAGATGAGTTTATTTTGTTCATGTTGTATTTTGGATGTGTCATAGACATTCAATTTAAACTGTCGACTAGGCAGCTTTGCTTATATGTGTAAATTTTGTGACTCCGATAGAATATAAGTTCTTAAGAACTAAACTGTTCATTTTAGCCTTTGCACCTCCATCCCCTAGTGCTGTATCTAGCAAATGGTTGGGTCTTGATAAAAGTTTTTTGATTGAATGGTTATTTTTTTTTAATTTTTTTATTCTCATTTTGTACAAATGTTTTTTTTACATTAATAAAATATTCTTGTTTACAAGTAAACAAAATACCCCTCCCCCCATGAATATAGATAGACTTGCTTGGGTGAAAAAAGTAAAGGGGAGAGAAAAAAATTAAAATTAAAAAAAATTGTAGTAAAAATTGTAGGTATGGCCAGGTGGCACAATGGACGAAGCACCAGCCCTGGAGCCACGAGTACCCGAGCCCATATCCAGCCTCGTAAACCCAACAATCACCCAGCTGTGTGACATGCAAGCCACCCGATCCCCACTGCCCTGCAAAAACCAAAAAGAAGAAAAAAAAAAAAGACCCAAAATAAAATAAAATAGTAATAATAGTAGGGGTGGCTGGGTGGCAGACAGAGCATTGGCCCTTGAGCCAGGAGCATCTGGGTCCAAATCCAGCCCCAGACTCCCAAAGATCACCCTGCTATGTGGCCCCAGGCAGGCCACCCAGCCCCACTTGCCCTGCACCCTCCCCCAAATAAAAATAACAAAAAATGTGCTTCAGTCTTTGTTCCAACACCAACAACTCTGTCACGGGTGGATCACATTCTTTATGATAAGTCCATCACAAAAGTTACTTCCATATTTTTCCAACGTTGCCATTGCTGATCGCAACTCCCTCCTTTCTTATTTCTCCACTACCATGCTATATTTTCTCTCTCCTTTCACTCTGACTCTGCTGTAGGATAGCTGAGTGATGCAGCAGACAGATCCCTGGTCCTGGGGCCAAGAGGCCCTAAGCCCCTATACCACCCCTTTAGGCTCAGCATCCACCCGGCCCTATGGTCCTGGACAGGCCTTCCAATCCCAGCCCCTTGCAAGAAGTAAAAAAGAAAATGTGTTATATCTGACCACTCTCCCCCCATGGTCCATCCTCTCCTCCTTTATTCACATACACCACCCCTTCCCCCTGCTCCCCCCTCCTTCTTACTCCAGATGTCTATACCCCATTGAGTATATATGCTGTTTCCTCTCCTAGCCATCTCTGATGAGAGCAAAGGTTCCCTCATTCCCCCATGCCTCCCCACTTCCATATGATTGCAATAGCTCATTGTAATAAAAAAAAATCTTATTATGTGAAATATCTTGGACTATTCCCCCTCTCCTTTTTCTTTCTCCCATTCCATTTCCCTTTTTTTCTATTGACTCCATTTTTACACCATATTTTGTCTTCGAATTCAGCTTTCTCCTGTGCTTCAACTATAAAAGCTCCCTCTACCTGCTCTATTAACTGAGAAGGTTCATATGAGTATTATCAGTGTCATTTTTCTATGCAGGAATACATGCAGTTCATCCTCATTAAGTCCCTCATATTTCCCCCCTCTCCTTCAATCTCTATGCTTCACCTGAGTCCTGTATCTGAAGATCAAACCTTCTGTTCAGCTCTGGCCATTCCAAAAGGAACATTTGAAATTCCCCTGGTTCATTGAAAGTACATCTTTTTCCCTGGAAGAGGATATTCAGCCTTGCTGGGTAGTTCATTCTTGGCTGCATTCTGAGCTCTTTTGCCTTCCGGTATATTGTATTCCAAGCCCTACGAGCTTCCAATGTAGTTGCTGCTAAGTCCTGTGTGATCCTGACTGTGGCTCCACAATATTTGAACTGTGTCCTTCTGGCTGCTTGTAATATTTTCTCTTTGACTTGGGAGTTCTGGAACTTCGCTAAAATATTCCTAGGGGTTGGTTTTTTGGGGATCTCTTTCTCGCGGGGGGGAATCGGTGGATTCTCTCCATTTCTATTTTGCCCTCTGCTTCTAGAATATCAGGGCAATTTTTCTGTAGTAATTCTTTGAAAATGATGTCAAAGCTCTTTTCCTGATCATGACTTTCAGGTATTCCAATAATTTTTAAATTATCTTTCCTAAGTCTGTTTTCCATATCAGTTTTTTCAATGAGATATTTCACATTTTCTTCTAAATTTTTCATTTTTTTGGTTTTGAAGTATTGATTCCTGATTTCTGGTAAATTCATCAATCTCCCTGAATTCTATTCTTTGTCTGAAGGATTTGTTCTCATAGAGTTTTCTTATCTCTTTTTCCATCTGGCCAATTTTGCTTTTTAAAGCATTCTTCTCCTCAATAACTTTTTGAACCGTTTTATCCATTTGACTGAAGCTGGTTTTTAGCATGCTATTTTCTTCAGCATTTTTTGGATTTCCTTGACTAAGCTGCTGACTTCATTTTCATGTTTTTCCTGCATCTCTCTCCTTTCTTTTCCCAGTTTTTCTTCCAACTCCCTCATTTGATTTTCAAAGTCTTTTTTGAGCTCTGTCATAGCCTGAGCCCAATTTCTGTTTTTCTTGGCGTCTTTAGATGCAGGAGCTTGTGCTTCCTCATCTTCAGACTGAGTGTTTTTATCCTTCTTGGGTTCATATGTGAAATATTTTTCAATGGTGTTCCTCTTTTTTCTCTGCTTGCTCATTTTCCCAACCTAAGCCTGTTTTGGGGTGCTTCCTGAGCTTTTGGGACACTCCCACAAGGGTCTCAGTGTGTGAGGCTCTGTCCTCCCTCCTGGTCTGTGAATGACCATAAGTGCCCCCCTCTGCCACGGGGCTGAGGTGGTGGGGGACCCTGCTCTTCTATGGGGGGGCCTAGACTGCGATCAGGATCTGAATGTGGTCAGAGCCCCAGAGTCCTGTTCCAGAGGCAGAGGACAGAGCTCTGCAGTCTCTCTTCACTCCCCTCCCTCAGCTCAATGGGCTCATGCCCTGGGGGCTCCTGCTTACCAGCTCCCCTGCTTCTGTTTCTGGCTCTGGACTGCAGAAAGACCAAGCTGCTTGCTGTGTGTCCTGAGGGCTGGGCTTCACATGCTTGCTCTGGCAGAGGTCCCCCACTATTCCCTCACTTTGTGCCCGATGCTCCCCGGGGTATAGCTCAGGAGACTCCCCGGCTGCTGTGAGCCCTGACTCCCAGCACCCTGGTGCTGCCTCCGGGAGGCTGAAGTTCTTTCACTCTGGCGGGCCACCCTCTGGCAGGCCACCCCTCCGACCCCGAGGAGCAGAGCCTTTCTGCTCTTTTCCAGGTTACCTTGAGTAGGAGAACTGCCTCACTGGGTCCCTCTGTGGGTTCTGTCTCTTGAAAGTTTAGTTAGAGTCCTTAGCTTATGAGTTTTATCAGAGAGCGCTTAAGACTGGATCCCTTCTTGTTGCCATCTTGGCTCTGCCCCTTGAATAGTTAATTCTTAGAAAATTTTGCATGCTAAATAAGAGTATCAATTTATATCTTCATTTGGATTTTTGACTAATTTATTCTTTCATGTCGAAGTCAAATTGTGACAAGAAATTTTCAAGAAAACATTATCTTACATAATTTTAAATGCATTTCTGTGAAATTTAATTTATGGGTAAAAGTGACTGAGATATGTGATTTTGGGGGGTTGGAAGGAGGATGGACTGTGAGATACATAATTATACCAAGTGAAGTTGATAAGTCACAAAACCACAGTTGCCAAACTTGAACATTGCTATTCCTTACTTGGGTGTGTTCTTTTAAGACTTTTGAGGTATCTCATGGAGGGAGGAGGTTAGTGGCTCTGTTCATATTGAATAATCATATATACATATATGTTGTACATGTATATTAATTTTATGCATATTTATGTATATTAATATATTATGTTGTATATTAATTTTGCCCTGTCCCCTATCTCCAAATTAACATAAACTTCCTTGAGAGCAGAGACTTTTTATTTTTGTCTTTGAGTTCCTATAAGCACAGTTCCCTGGCATAGAAGTGCTTAAATGCTTGTTGATTGATTGATTGATCTGAATTTTACAAAGGAGACTTCTATGGTTGCCCTTCCTGTGCTCAGACCAACAACCAGATGTTCTCTGTCTCCACTAATAACAGTAGAATATGTAATGCACAATTGAACTATGGAGGATATCTTAGCTGCTGTATCTTTTTCTTCCTGTTTCCCAATAGCAATCAGAGCTTTTGGCTGAATCAAGTCCTGAAAAATTAGGAGTGAACCAGCAACATCGCCGGAAAGTCGCTTCTTTGAACAAGCAAATTCAACAGAAAACCAAACTTCTAGAAGAGGTTAGTTTCTTTACAGTTTTATTTGCTTGAAATGAAAAGAATCAGGAGATGGTACAAGGAGTTTACTAGCAAAAAAAAGAGAGAAGAAAGCAGGAAGATATTAGGGTGAGAGTAGTAAGAGAAAAGATGCTGAGAGGGCATAATGGGACATGAATATAGTGATGCTGAGGACTTTGCAGTTGTGGGGGGAATCACAGAATTCTATCAAAGGTATTGGAAGGTAATGATTCTGTAAGGATATGAAGAAACTTAATATGATTGTTAGGTGTTAGTTTCTTAAAATGCTTTTTGCAGAGGGCCATGGCGGGGGGGGACGACAACATATCAGTTTTTTCTGTAAAATTAATTTTTTACCAAAGTGCACATATATTTGTATTTCAGTTATGTATTTCATGCATTGCTCATTAATATTCACCTAGCATGTTCAAAAGGTATAATTATAGCAGTTGGCCCAAACTCAGGCATTGCTTTGTTCAAACTTCTGACTACTGAGAGTTTTCTGAAAGAGACTTTCACGGCCATAGTTCAGATGGAAGGAATGTGATAGTTTCCCCCAGAATGTTACAGAGAAGGAGAAGATTAAGATGAAAGGATTATCAATATGTCATTTCCCATTTGGTAATATGTTTAGACAGGGAGTCAGCGCTCTCTGCTTGGGGAAAATCTCATTCCCATTACTGACCAGTTTTCCTGTCAAGAATAAACATATGTGCACAAATGATTCATTCAAAAAATACTTAACACATAAAGAGGATTAGATAAAACAGGTTTCAGTATTAATTTTTAAACTCTTTTTGAATACTAACTGGACTATTCTCTTATAAAAGATAGCTTCCAAAAGTCAAAACAGAAGTTCTTAAAGCTTATGCATGTTTGCTTTTAAGTCAAATACAGTGGACTCTCAAAATTATTTGCATGACATGAGGTCTGAGATTTGATTTAGCACTATGTCTTAACCACAACATTTTATAGGAGGGATGAATTCCATATTTTGTTAGGGTGTTGACATTTAGTTGAGAAATAATTATTTGTTTTTTGAAAGTTGCTTCCCTGATCTCCATATGATTATGGATTATGAAGGGCTTTTTTTTAGGTTTTTTTGGCAAGGCAAATGGGGTTAAGTGACTTGCCCAAGGCCACACAGCTAGGTAATTATTAAGTGTCTGAGACCACATTTGAACGCAGGTACTCCTGACTCCGAGGCCGGTGCTTTATCCACTATGTCACCTACCCCTATGAAGGGCTTTTTTAAAAAAAATTTTTAGGCAATGAAGTTAAATGACTTGCCCAAAGTCACACAGCTAGGCAGTTATTAATTGTTTGAAGAGCTTCTTAACCAGTTTTGTATCACAGACCCCTTTTTGGAATAATGTTTTTAAGTGCATAAAATACATAGGATTCCAAAGGAAGCCAATTATATTGCACTGTAGTTATCAAAATATTCTTAAAATAAGTTAGATTCTAGTTTTAAAAACCTTGACATAAACTATGTAATCTAACCTGGGTAGACACTTGGCAGTAATCTCTTCAGATTACTTTAGGCTTCCTCAGTATCCAACACATCCCATTATACCTTAATCTGACTGCCAGTCAGTAGTGGGAGCCTGTACACTTTGGATGTACAGATGTTCTGGAGATTTATACCTCAAGGTAGGGGCTGCTAATTCCTTCTTCAGAACTACTTTCCACCTTTGATGTCCACCTGATTCACCCAACCCTAACCTGTGGCTCCAGGAAGTTGTATCATGCACAGCTGCCACACCTGATAAAGCATTTAAGGCAGAGAGGCAGAACTTAAGTTGAGCTGAATTAATCTAAACTGATCATGAAACCATAGTTTTAGTACATTTGGGAAAAAAAACAAAACAAAACATGTTATTGATTAACTGCTTATGACAGATGGGCTAGAAAAATATGTAGAATTTTACCAAATTGAAGAGAAAGATAATTAATTTTTCCCCCCTCAAATGTACTAAAACTGTATTTTCATGATCAATTCAGATTATCAGTTCAGAGATATTGTGATAGTGGAGAGAAACTGGTTCTGTAACCCAACAACTTGGTTTCAAATCCTGCCTTGGACCTTTATAGTCTGAGTGATCTTAAGAAATTGCCTCTTTCTGGGCCCTTAAAATAAGGTGGCCTCTGAGGTCCCTTCTGACTCTATGAACTATATTTTATTATCCAGTCATTTTCATTGTTACCAGATCTTTGTCACCATTTCTTAATTGTCTTTAAAAGCATTAATTAGGATCGGCTAGGTGGTACAGTGGATAGAGCACCGGCCTCCGAGTCAGGAGTACCTGAGTTCAAATCTGGCCTCAGACACTTAATAATTACCTAGCAGTGTGACCTTGGGCAAGCCACTTAACCCCAGTGCCTTGCAAAAACAAAAAAAAAGTATTATTAATAATTAACACCTGAAGAAGTTAGATTAAATTTCATTCATCATAATCTCCGAGGCAGTACTGTGTGCAGGAAAGAATACTGACCTGGGAATCATGATTTGTCACTAACTCGCTTGTGTGTCCTTAGTCAAGTTTCAGTTTCCCTATGTACTAATCTGCCCCTCCTACCCTCACTCTGTTTCATTCCTCTCCATCTCTCTGGGGTAAGAAAATTAAAGGAAATTTCCTAAGATAGTAAAGATAGATCAGGAATTCTTTTTAGTGCTAATATTCTGTGAATTATCAGTTGTTGTGGTAAGGAGAAGCAAGTTAATAAAAAAAAATCTTAGTGTTATTTTATCCTTAATTATTAAATTATCCTTGAGTCTTGTGAAATTTTATTTTCAAATAAGTCTACATCTTGGGAGGATAGTCCCAGTGGCCCCAACATTGTCTTCTTGTGGGATTTGCTTCCAAATGAACCCAAAATAATCTATTTATTAGTCTATAGATATATTCATTGGCTTCCTTCCATTTCAATTAATTCTAAAGATTTTTCCCTCCTGTTTGTTTATAGGGAAATATAATGAAATTGAGGGGGAAAAAACCAGTCTTCCCTGAGAGTCAGGGAACTCTAGGCTTAAGTCTCAACTCTTTTAATAATTTTCTGCATGACCTTGAGCAAGTCATATAAACCTCTCTGCCTCAGTGTCATCTTCTGCCAAATGGGTACAATAACACAATCCTGCCCTAGCTACTTGAGAAGAGGATATTGTGAATATCATTTGTAATGAAAATATTATAGTGTTTTGAAAGGTATAAAGCACTATGCCAAATGCAAGATGTCATTCTGCAAACTTCTCTGTTGCTTTTCTTACTTCTGTATCCTTTACAGTTACAGGCCAAGTGTGCAGACTTACAAGCCAAATATGATGAGGCAAAGACAAAACTGTCAGAAGTAAGTCTCTCTTTCCTTGACTTTTTTTTTTTAGGTTTTTGCAAGGCAAATGGGTTAAGTGGCTTGCCCAAGGCCACTAGGTAATTATTAAGTGTCTGAGACTGGATTTGAACCCAGATACTCCTGACTCCAGGACCGGTGCTTTAATCCACTACGCCACCTAGCTGCCCCTTTCCTTGATTTTTGAAAAAAAATTTTCAGCTACATATTTGAGTTTTGCTTAATCAATAAATATCTATTGGATTTATACTATGCAGAATACTGGGTTAGTTACTACTAGGGAACTACAGAGCCATAGATGTTATTCCTGCCCCCGAGGAGCTTACAATCTAGAGAGAGATAGGATGGACTTACAAGAATTACTTAAGAAAAGATAAATAACTTCAAGAAAGTATTACAAATATCATTAAGAAATACAGATAGTGGGTACTCTAGTGAGTCAGAGTGGGGTTAGAACACTACAGGCCAGAGAGAAGATATTTCAGTGGAACCTTGAAGGATAGGTAGTAGGATTTAGAGAGGCAGAATAGAGCGAGGGGAGGCAGCTAGGCTAGGGAACCTCATAATAGTCACATGGCTGAGGATCCAAGAGAAGTAGAGAACATAGACTTTTCCTCTCAAGAAGTTAATTGTCCAATGAATTCATTAAGAGAAAAGAGTTTTTTACATACACACACATGTATGTAAAGTAGAATCACCAAATATTCTAACTGGTTTTTTAAAAAATTGATGAGGTGATTTTTTTAAAAAGTGGGATAGTGCTTTGTAACTATAATATTAGTTTGAGTGATATTTTGTGTTACAAATATCTTCAGGTTACCACCAAGAATTTACATCCCATGAATCTCAACTTTCCTCCATTATATTACCAAGGTGAAGAAAAGATAGGAATAAATCAGTTGATGATACATCTATTTTCTTATAAAAATAGTTCAATTTTGATGAAATAATTCTTGATGGTCGGATTCCCTTCATTCCTTCCATGTTTCAGAAACAAAAAAAAAAAACTTGTCTCTGAAGTTTTGGAAGATGTGTGATCTAAAATATTCAACTCTTTCTATTCTTTGAAGTAACTCAGTCTTTGAATATTGGTAGGTATTTTGGAGCTTGGTTAGTTCTCCTAGGAGCTTATGTTTTGGAAAGCATGGGGCATTCTTGCCCAGAGGCAGAGGGGTTGTATCTGATCAGTCCAGGAGGAAGGGTATTACTTAAATTACACAAAATCTACCAGCTTAATGATAAAGTCAAAGTAAAGAGAAGTAGTTTCTAGATTGGGGAGGGTTGGGGTGAAGGAGAATGAGTGGGGAAAAAAGTTTTACATCAAAAATTTGTGTAATGATAACGTTATCAGCATCTGAGACTTCCCCCTAAGAAGCAGTCTCTGATTTAGAAAGAGATCAGATATATGGTTCATTCATTTAAGGTGATTTACACTCTCTAGTCTATGAGCTGTTGAGTTAGAGTTATTTTCACTTAGTATCTGATTTGGCCTGCTTTCTAGAAGTGCTTCTTTCACTGTTTTGTAGCCTTGTCTTTTGTATGTTTTTGAGAGAATGTGGAATTCCAAGAGATCTTCCAATTTGAAGGACAAGTAATTTGTTAAGGAATTCCTCAAACAGCAGTTGCCAGAGAGTATGGATCTTTGCAGTCAGTCCCTCCAATGTTAGTTCCCAGGAAGCCCTAAACTCCCTTCCACCATTCTCTTATATCCGGGCAAGATGGCTCTGGGCCATCACCACCATCACATTGTGACTAACCTCATGAAGCAGCTTCTAGAGGCTAGGAGTTAGGGCTACAAAGAAAGACAACAAACAGTCCCTACTCTCGGGGATGCTCATGCTTTAAGAAAAAAGTTACAGAGTACGGGTTTCTGAATTAAAATAAATGCTAAATGAAGCTCATCTAAATTCTAGTCCCTGGTAGATTTGCACTCCCTATCTCTCTCTACCCAAGCTCCCAGTTCTAGTGGGAGCTTCATTTCCCCTATGAACCTATTTCATCATTCTAGACTCCCCTGACTGCCAGACTGCCACCCAAAGAATATTTTTCTGACCTTTATCTGTCACTAATTAAGGACAGTAGATAGCTGGCCTGGCTCATGCAGGCTGGAGAATAGTGATCTTCATTCTGCTATTTGTATTACTTCAGTGAATGACCTAGCTATTTATAAAAAGAAAAACTCAAAGGGAAACTTTATTTCAATGTTTCAGAGCAACAAATAAACAAGTTGACAAACATCTGAAATAGTTCTTGTATACCTTTATAAAAACTATAGAGGTCAATTTATATTTCTGACGTTTACCCATTCCTTTCTGTACAGTAAACCGAGGACATATAGTGGAAAGAATGCTGAATTTGGAATCTGATCACCTGGTTCACATTATGCCTGATACTTAAAATTTCTGAGAGTCTGGCCAGATCATATCACTTCTCAGAATTCCATCTTCCTCATTTTAAAAATTAGGATGTCAAACTTAGAGGCCTCCAAGATGCCTTCTAGTTCTGAATATTTGGTTTCTGGGTAGGCAGTACAATTCTTATTAACCCAGTTTTACAGATGAGAAAGCCAGGATCCTGAGAGAGTGACATCTAGTGTCCATGTCTAGTTAGTAAATATCAGAGGTAAAATTCAAATTCAACTGCCATATCATCTATCTCATAATAACTTTTCCCATGCAAAATGGAATGAAAAGATCCTCCTAGCCTTTATATTTGGTTCATTACTCAATAGTTATTCTGCTATATAAAACGATTGCTACCATTTTTCAGTCTCACCAGTTAATCAACTGGAAACAGTCTAGGTTTGGGATTTTCAGTTATTCTGTCACCCCTCAGCATTTTATTGCCTGTCACTACCAAGTCACCCTGTAAAATGGTATCTGAGTCCAAATTTGGAGTCATCTACATGAAGATAAGACAACTTTTATTAGATCCATAATGCCAAACTGAAAAGAGAGTGTGGCAGTATCCCCTCACTCCTCCAAGCCCATGCAAATGACATGACTATTCTCTCTCACAGGTAAAGAGTTACAGTGAGAAACTAGACCAAGAATTGGCAGCCCTTGAGAAAATAGAATCCCAGGCTGACCCAAGGTAAGTTTCTTCCTAATTTGATTGTGAATCAGTTCAGGTTTTCCTACAAAGCTAATTGTAGGATTGTCAATGGCTGGTTCATTTAGTTATTTTGAACATAGTACTTATGATACTAGGGCCATGGTTTTTATTTCACATAGTCCATTAGGTTGATTCTGCTAGACTGTACCCCTTCTTCCCCCCCCCATGCAAAATCGTTCCAGAAATTTCTTAGGGATAATTTTAATCTGTTCTGATTCTAAGAGACAGTGTGACCCAGAAGATGAAGAGACAGAAATCAGAAAGATCCGGGGCTGAGTCCCATTTCTGACAAATACTGGCTGGGTGATCTCTTAGTTCCCCAGGCTTGACTTGGAGACTATGAGCTGCAGAACAGATGTTCATCCATGTCAGTGGAAGTATCTCTCTATCAATGGGAATAAGATACTGGGAGTTCTCTCTCACACTTGGCACAAGTTCCTTCAGAAATGAAGAGCTAAAATTATTTTAAATTTAATAAAACATTACCACTAAAATCTTCCTCCAAAAATTGGCTTCTTTAAGACTGATGTTGGAGTACATAATTTTTGAGATCTTTGCAAGTTTGAAAAGACTTTGACTATGGTACCTTTGATATCTTGCCATCCAAAGACCAATCTGGCTAAGTGCAGAGGAGCTTATCATCAAAAGGTTGGACACCAACTAAAGAATACTCATTTACTAAGGAAGTGAGTTTCTTAACCTATTTTTGTGTCATGGATCCTCTTGGCAATCTAGTGAAGCCTACAGATGCCTTCTCATAATAATAGTTTTAAATGTATAAAATAAAATACATAGGATAACCAAAGAGATCACATGTTGGAATAGTTACCAAGATGTGTGTGTGTGTTTTAAGTTCATAAAGCTTAGATTAAAAACCAAGGTGTGAAAGGGTCAGGACTTAAACTGCATCTGTAGAGAGAATGTTACAGTATCATATATCTTTTGGAGTGCCTTCATTGGGGTGGCTAGGTAGCACAGTGGATAGAGTATCGACCCTGAAGTCAAGAGTACCTTGAGTTCAAATCCAACCTCAGACACTTAATAATTACCTGTGTGGCCTAGAGCAAGCCACTTAACCCCATTCCCTTGCAAAAAACCTAAAAATAAAGAAATAAAATGAAGTGACTCCATGACTTCTTTTAAGGAAGGTTACTCTAAAATGTTACATATTTTTTACATTCAAAAATTCACTGTGCTGACTCCATAAGCTTGCAGTGGTCTTTGATCAAGAGTGAAACTAGCCTGACTTGATTATCCCTCTTTACCCTTAACAGCTTTCACTAGGGGGTTGGCAGATCTATTGTACTCCTGAGTCTAAAGCAACTCACAGAGACCCAACATAATGTTAGATCCTCTTTGCATATGAAGGGTAGAATTATAAGTATGGAGTAACCCAACTATGAGAAGACACATGTCTACCTTTTGCCCAAGATGTCTTTTAGTTCCAACATTTGGTTTTAAATGAGGGGAGGGTCTCATGGTGTTTATTTTTTGTTTATTATTGACATTTTGGTTTTTTTTATTAAGATGACAGTATGTTAAGTACCAGTTCATTTTCTCTATATGACAATGACACCAACATTACAAAAGTTATAAAAATCATATGTAGATTCTGACCCAACAAAAAAGGAGCCCAAGATTTTTATTCACTTTTTTTCTTCAATGGAATATTCAGTGGGCAGATAACAATATTATTTGTTAATAATAATGGAATTGTAACTCATATTTCTAATTGCACGTTGCAGTTTATAATTGCACTTTATTCACAAGAAGGTTATGGTATAAGTATAATTAGCCTATTTTTACAGATGAGAAAATTTAGTTTCAGAGTTGATATATGACTTGCCCATGGTCATAGGCAGTAGGGGTTGGAGGCAGAATTTGAACCTTAAGGTATCAGACTCCTAAGTCCAGTTCATTATACTGTTCTTCTACTACTAGTTCATTTATATTCTTGGGCAAACATTGTCAGAAAGTTGACGTTTTTATTTCCAAATAAGAATTTTTAATGGTTTTAGAGAAACCTATTTTCTCTTCAGGATAGATTTTTTTCATTCCCTTTTATACCCTGTATATAATTGAATAGCTGATATGATTAAATATCCCACACTGCTGAACTCTTTGATGTTCTCATATTTTTGATTTAAGTTCTTGAATTCTCAGTGTTTGGATGCAATATAATAAGCTATAGTTATCAGAAAATAAGGATATATAAATTAGATTTTTCACCTAAATAAAAGTCAGTTATCAGTATAGAAAGTTCTATGCAAGGTACTCTGGAGAAATGAATGAAATAAAAGTTATGATTCATATCTGGGGAAACTGATTTTAGGTTTTTTTCTAGAAAGGAACAATGTTAGTTCCTTTGTTATCTTTCTGGTCATCTTTTTCAGCATTCTGCAGAATTTAAGAGCACTTGTAGCTATGAATGAAAATCTGAAAAGTCAAGAACAAGAGTTCAAAGCACATTGTAGAGTAAGTATTATACCTGTACTTCCCCCTTCTCCCCAATAAATTTCATGTCTCATCTTCCTCCCATTACTTCGTGTCACAATCTTGTTTTAATGTTATTTCATTCATTTGTTCATTCAGTCAGCATTTATAAAAGCTTTCTTGTGTGTCTGCTATTGTGGGGTAAAAAACCCAAACATAAATATCCTACAGACACTTATAATCTAAGCAGTGAAGATACATATATAAGTAAGACCAGGATTAGACCTTGTGTCCCAGGTGCCAAGTGAATGGTACAAATTAATAAGGAGAGCTAAGATTTTCAAAAGTGAATGAGAAGAGGGTGTGGGGGAGGAGGTGGTGTCATTCCCTATACTGTTCCCATCCAAGTATTTTAATAATTATACTGATAAAGTATTAATGGAGCATGGATATATGGCTTTTGTATCAGTCATTTCCATAATTGCATGTAGATGATAGCTTTTCATGGTTCATAAACACTTGTATTACTTTCAAAGGAAGAGAAGACACGTCTGCAGCAGAGTATTGAAATTTTAAAAGCTGAAGCAGCGGAAGATGGAGATGAAAAGGTAAAAGTTCTGGATTAGAATTCAAAACTCTGGATTTTTTCTCTTTTCTGTTTCCAAGATAGCTCTGCTTTCTTGACCAGGGCTAATAATAACTTCTAAAGCCAAGTTTTTGAAAATATATATTGTGTTGAGGTCTCTGTACCCCTTCTTTTCCTGCCTCCTTTTCTGACAAAACAAAATAAAAAATCCACAGTGGATCTTGAAATTCAAATGTACTATCCTCTTGTTATCACAGCTTAAAGAATGGGAGGAATGAGAAGTTATGGGAATATTGCATGTCTGCTATTTATTTTATCCCCATTAGAATTTTCTTCGAATACTAAAGAAGATAGCATCCCCCCAATTACATTTTTCTACAGAGATTGTATACTGTTTTGTGAGAGTATAAAGAGGGATTTGAATATGCATTTAGCTTTTTAGCAGAGTGGTGAGGAAACCATATTTTGACCATCCTGCAGTTCACCAACAGTCTGAATTCTAGTCTCTATTACAAGTCACAAGAAATTTAGAAAACCTCTTATCATGGTTATACCATTACCAAGATAATGTGAGACACTAATAATAAAATTAGCTTCATTTCTTAGCAGATCTCACTCCAAGCAGAGAGATATATAATGCCTAAGAGGCATTACATATTAGTAGTCTTAACTCAAGAAATTTCTTCAGGGTGTGCAGGCTGAAATGTACTTTGATTTCTTTCTTACAAACAACTCTAATGATTTGTTTTTGTCTGGTTTGTTTTTCCTTCCTTGTAAGTAACTAAAAGTTTCTTGTTCCCTGAGCAGCCCTCTTTGCCAGTACAGAAACAGTCACAGAGTGTTCAGGCTCAACAGAGTCTAAGTCCTATCTCTTCATTTGTTTAGATATGAATACTGAGGCTCAAAAATGAGAATGTTACTTGCATCACTATCTAACTGCTTACTAGCAGAGTTGGGATTCTTGACTTCTGTCAAATGCAGTGTTCTTTCTCTTGTGCTTTATTCTCATACTCCTCCTTATGAATTGGTATAGTTTTGATTTATTGGTTTTCATAAGTCAAGCCCCACCAATCCTCAATATGTCATCATCCACTTTGGAATCTTTCTTCAATCATGGTGTTGGGCTATGTAACATTAGCTGCATAGGTAGAGTACAAAGTCTTTTATTTAAATATAATAATTTATTTAAATAAATACTGCAGTGATAAACAGAATACTGGCAGTCATACTTTAATTGTTCATTAGTAGATTAGTAGAATGAAACAATAGCTCATATTTAAAAGAATTTTGACTAGAATTTAAGATATCAGGTTTGACCATGAGAACATTCTGAATTTGAATACTAATTCAGGAATTTTAAGAACAGTTTCCTGACAATCAGAATAAGTGTCTTCCCTATATGCCAGAAGTATTCTCTCATAAAAATTTGTAAGTCTGTAAACTGAAATCAAATAAAATTAACTGTTATCACCCAGTAATAGAACTCACAGCCTTGGTCTCATTAGTTCTAGACTTTTAAGTGAGCTTTAACCAACCAAGACTTTGTGAAAAATGACTACAAGTCCACCCTATTCAATCTTAAAAGCTCAAAGCCCCAAATTATTTCCTTTTTAGTTCTGTGTGCCACTGCATCTTTTATTTTCACCTAAAGGTTATTCATCTTTTCTCAAAGAAAGCAATAAATTGTCAAATGTTGCAATAAATTTCTTAAAATGTAGAATTTTTTTCTGAATGGAAATTATTTTCCCCCAAGTTACTGTTGGATTTTCCATTTTAGGAACCTACAAGAATTGTAGAGCAACAGTATAAAACTGAGAAAGAAAAGCTTCAGAAAATCCGTCTTTTGCTGGTGAGTAGAAAACTATTGACTATGTGATTTCCTGTGCTGGAGTTAGAAAGTTTACATTATTTAAGAATTGGATGACTCCTATAGACAGGACTGCTGTTTTTAAACTTTGTCAACGTATATAGAGTCACAGAGTAAATAAAGCATGTGACTTTTTAAAACTAAAATTTTATGGCATATGTTTTTTTTAATTTATTTTGAGTTTTACAATTTTTCCCCTAATCTTACTTCTGCCCCGCCCTGAAGGCAATTTGCCAATCTTTACATTGGTTTCATGGTATACATTGATCCAAATTGAATGTGATGAGAAAGAAATCATATCCTTAAGGGAGAAATATAAAGTATAAGAGATAGCAAGATTAGACAATAAGATAATCAGTTTTTTTTTTTCCCTAAAAAGGTAATAGTCCTTGGTTTTTGTTTAAACTCCACAGTTCTTTCCTCTGGATATAAATGGTATTCTCCATTGCAGACAGCCCCAAATTGTCCCTGATTTTTGCACTGATGTAATGAGCAAATCCATCAAGGTTGATCATTGTATGGCATACATTTTATGTCATATCTTTATTTTTTGTAATCTAATGATTTTAAAAGGAACATAGAGTTTAGCTTTAGCTGCAGAAAATCATAGCTGTAGAAACAACTTGCAGAGATGTCAAATGCTGTTTTCAATGTTGGTTAAAGGATAGAGAAATAAATCAGTGGAACAGACTAGACAAGAAAGATTCAGAAAAAGTAGAACTCAATACCTATTATTTGATAAAGTAGAAAAAATAATTGCCCAGAGGAAATCTGCCTATTTTTATTTAAAAGAAAATAAACAGGGTTGGCTAGGTGATGCAGTGGATAGAGCACTGGCCCTGGAGTCAGGAGTACCTGAGTTCAAATCCAGCCTCAGATACTTAATAATTACCTAGCTGTGTGGCCTTGGGCAAGCCACTTAACTCCATTTACCTTGCAAAACCTAAAAAAATAAAAATAAAAAAATAAACAACTGCTGGGGAAAATGAGAAATAGTGTAGCATAAATTAGTCCTAGATTATTACTTTATACCACAACTTCATAATACATTTTGAATTAAATTAGGAAATGAATTGTCACATTGTAAAGGACCTTGAATTGCTCTAGAGTAAGGGATATTCTTTTGTATCATTGATCTCTGGTCAGTAAAGTCTATGAACCCCTTCTTAGACTAATGTTTTTAAATGCTTAAAACAATAGGATTACAAACTTAATTAAACTGAAGTATAGCTATTGAAATATTAAAAGCAAAAAACAATTTCACAGATCCATGGTTAAAAACCCCTGCTCTTTAGTATTTCCATTTATGTGAAAGAGTCTCACAATACCATCTTTTCAATCTCTTGCAAAAAAGTAATACCCTGAATTTTTTTTCAAATTTTTTCCCATCTTCTTCCCCAATTTAGAAAAGAGAAAGACAAGTTCTTTAATTGACCATGTTGAAAAATTGTTATAACATAGATGTTGAGTCTTTTGCTTCCCTGTCAAAAGATGGCTTTTTGAAATTATGTTTGATCACTGAAAAGTATCAGTTTCTTTCTGTAATGCACTTTAATTTAAAATTTAAAAAGCAATCTTCTTGAGTCTAGAAATAAGAGGAAAAGTGATCAAAGCTTAGAAAATAATGAAGGTTGTGGATTGAATGGACTCAGACTTCATCATATTCTGGGATATTAGAATCAGAGCTCCCTTTGAAATTTGAAAGTGATAATTTTAGGAAAAATAAATGGAAGTATTCACACTGATTCTTCGAAGAGATGATACAGGATGAAAGTTAATAGTTTAAAGAGAAGCTTAGATAAGTTTATGGATGTTAAATCTATAATGACAAATAATTTTAGAGTTTTTTGGGTTACATTTTTAACCTTGTAAAGTTGCTATCATGAGGGACAACCCTGCCCTCATGGCCACTTTAAGAGACAGAATTTTGTACTATTTTTAGGACTGACTCATGGTGGTACTGACTTTCCTAAATGTCATATAGTGCTTATTTTAGGTGAGGCAGAGAGTAGGAGCTGTGTAAGTTGAGAAAAGAAGAAAAAAATCAATGTTAACTCTGGAAAGGTTAAAAAATATTTGTCTCACTTAATTCTTCCAATTCTAAATTAAACCAATTCCTTTTAGGTATTCACTATGTAGGTACTACTGAGTTGCCTAAAATAAAAATAAAAAAGTAAATTATTATTATTTTCCTTAAGATGTAGTTGGGAAAGGAAAACATGCCTGTAAATTCAATCCATGAGCCTGTATGTTAGGCTGGAAGTATCTGATATGTGCCAGCTGAGTGCTTTAGACATTACATGATATAAGTCCAGAAGAGGAAGAAAATTTGGAATGAGATGTAAGAAGCACTTCACACCTAGTTCCTGACCCAGAGCTGATGCAACTTTGACTCAGTGACTGATTGGAACTGAGCTTTAAAAGTTCTATAAAATTAATTTGGACAGAGAGGATAATGGATGAGAGTTTCAAACAGAGTAAGAGATATGAGCAAACATGTGGAAGCAAGAAAACATTTAGCTAGAAGCAGAAAGCTGATAAGAGAAAGACAAACTTGGAAAGGTACATTGTGAATCTTGAAGGCCAGACCAAGAAATTTTTACTGTATCCTTTGACACTTGAGAATGCCTAAAGAAAATACTAATAACTGACAGATATATAACTTTACATATATTGTTCGATCCAATAATCTTTTTTGAACTGCCACTATTTGCAGGACATTATCCTAAGCAATAGGAATATAAAGCCATTTGTATTATATTACATGTAATGGATATGGTTGTAACATTCAAGTAAATATTTGGTAATTTGAGAAACAACCAGGGAAATCAGAAGAGGCTTCCCATGGGAGCTGACAAATGAAATAACCTTGAAAGAAATTTGGGATTCTAGGAAAGCAAATCTTCCAATCAAGGGAGAAAATCTGTGCAAAACTCCAGCGGTGGAGATGGAATGTCCAATTCAAGTCATAACAAGAAGATAGTCAATGCTGTTGGAAATGTAGAGTGCATGAATGGAATAATGTGGAGGAAGCTGAAGCCTACTTTTCACAAAGACATTAACATTTTTCTCTGTAGTCACCATCTGCTTGCCCTCACTGCTGTGGCATCCTTCATTTGCTTACCAAGGCCATATATGCCAAGTAGGCAAATGTCTGTCCTATTATGGCCTCCCTGAGGAAACTACATGACCACAGCTTTCTCTAAGCTTGTGAAACTGAATTTAACCAAATCCTCAATTGGGAATACAAGTGGTTTGTTGGACTGAAATTAGAAAAGCCCATGTTTAGGTTGTCTGCTCATCACACAGTTTAAGATATTGTCTATAAGGGTGCTAGTAGAGTTCCTTTAAAGTGCTTCAACAGTTCTTCATTCAGACACTCTATGGGTAACAAAAGACCAATTACAAAATGGTGGGTTTTTTCCCCTCTTTTGCTTTTAGGCTCGAAGAAATCGAGAAATAGCAATTTTGCAACGCAAGATTGATGAAGTACCTAGCAGAGCTGAGTTAACACAGTATCAGAAGAGATTTATTGAACTCTACAGTCAGGGTAGGTGTATCGACCAAGAATATACTCCCAAGGCTCAGCATAATGGAAGGGAGGGCTTCATCATGTTTTTAAACGGTGGTGCATGAATCACAGCAAATTCTTTTAATGCCACCATGGGTAAGGATTTCATTTAATCACATTCATATTCACTTTGCACACAATCCATGTAACCTCCCAGTAGAGTGGCCCATAAATCCAAATAACAATGCCTTGGCATTCTCTATTGACAGATTCTTTTCTTCTAATTGAGCTCTTGGTGTTGGGCTCTGGGACCAGACCTTATCTTGAACAGCCAGCCAACATACATGTACAGCAAGCTTGTTGTTGTAGTACATGGAGCTCTGTCCAAGGTGCTGTCTCATGTCTGATGAGGAAGGGAGGAGGAATGACTATAAGAACTAAGATTCCGTCTATAGTCTCATTGGGGAAGATACACATACCTTTGTGTGAAACGTAAAAACACTTGAAACTTTTAGATCTAGTTCTGATTAAAATGGGAGGAGAGAGTGCACAATAATGGTATGATCCAAGAGTTTGGTGGGGCCTATCTAAGAATATTCATAAG
Organism: Macrotis lagotis; assembly: GCF_037893015.1. NCBI lineage: Eukaryota > Metazoa > Chordata > Mammalia > Peramelemorphia > Peramelidae > Macrotis > Macrotis lagotis. Next base: position 613,320,174 of record NC_133658.1, read on the forward strand.
TATTTGCAAGAGAAATTTAGAAAAGTTCATTGCCACAATTTGGATCATAGCCATAACTATACTAGTTCCACTTCATTAAATGCAGGTTCCAGCTGGAATTTAGATCTACAAAAGGTGCAGGGGAAGTACTAATCAACCCTGAAGAAACCATTAGGTACTTACCTATGTAGCAGATACTGTGTTAGACACTATGGATACAAAAGACAAAAATGAAATAGTCCTTGCCCTCAAGGGGCTTGCATTGTATTAGAGGAAAACTAATATATGACAAAAGATTTTAAATTATCTGCAGATGCCTTAGTATTTCTGGGACCTCGTTAATATAAAAGACCCACATAGAATTATAATGTAGAAATGCTATGCTATAAAAACCTTGTTTTGTTCATCTGTTAAACAATGATCATTATTGCCTTTTACAAAATTATTGCTTAAATCTTGTACTGGCCCAGTGTTTAGTTTGCCTCATGCCTTTTTCTGTATTGGTTCATATCTGTTATGAATTGAACAGAAAGTTCCTAAAGAGAAGTGGCCTTGACATGGTCTACCAAATGATATATTGAGTTGGACACTTAATCTGATGGGGGGGGGGGCAGGGAGTCAAGAAACTTAACTCCAGAGAGTTGATTGCATGAACTGGAGAGCTTCTTTCCTTCAAGGCCTATCAATGTTTCCAATGCTTTAAAAAGGTGAATCATTTATGGAGTAATCTAATATGAAGATCATTTAGAAATAAGTGTTATGGTGAAAATTTCATGCCATGAATTTTGTTGTTACTACTGTTCTCACCATCTCACCACCACGACCACCGCTGATTTCTAGAAGATCTAGAAACATCAAAAAGGATTAAGCAGCATTTCCAAGGTTACCCAGGTAGAGAGAAAAAGAACCAATCTAGAATGAGCCCTAGTCTTTGACACCTGGTGATCCATAGTCTTTATATTACATCATGATGTAATACAGTTGTCCTGACATTAATCGTAATCATTGTCAGCATCATTGAATGCTCTTTGTAGGACCACCATATTCTGGGCATCTCTCAGTTGTTTTGTATGCATGGAGAAGAGCAGATGTTGAATAAGTTGTCTTGATCATACAACATAGATGCCTTTTGTCTATGAAAAATTATATATATAAATATATATATATATATATATATATAATATATATTAAGGAGAATTAGCTACACTGAAAGACCTTTTTATAATTTAGGCCATCATTGAATTGAACCATTTATAACTTGTAATCAAATCAGGGTTCCCCAAAACATAAAAATCACATCATATCCAGTGATCCATGATAAATGCATTAGGGAAAGGAAAAGGAATAAATATTTAGCACCTCTGGACTAGACACTGCTAAGCACTTGATCATTATTATCCCAATGATTCTCACAACAACTCTCATTTCACTATCCTCATTTTGCAGTTAAGGAAACTGAGGCAAACGAGGTTAAGTGATTTAATCATAGCAAATTCTTTTAATACCACCATAGATAAGGATTTCATTTCATCACATTCATACTCACTTTTTTTTGGGGGGGGGGTTGCAAGGCAGTGGGATTAAGTGACTTGCCGAAGGTCACACAGCTATGTAATTATTAAGTGTCTGAGGTCATATTTGAACTCAGGTCCTCCTGACTCCAGGATTGGTACTCTATCCACTGAGATACCTAGCTGCCCCTGCATTCATTCTCACTTTGCACACAATTGATGTAACTTCCCAATAGAGTGGCCCATAAATCCAAATAACAATACCTTGGCATTCTCTCTTGACAGATTCATTAAACTGCTATCCTCATTTCACAGTTAAGGAAACTGAGGCAAACAGTGGTTAAGTAATTTGCTCAGAGTCACCCAGCTAGGAAGCATCTGAGGCTGTGTTTGAACTCCAGTCTTCCTGACTTCAGAGCTAGCATTTTATCCACTGAACCAGCCAGCTGTCTCTTTCTTTAGTGGCTGTGCATTCTAGTTAGTCATTGTCCTTCGATATTGAAGAGAACTACTCCTCCAAGTAACTAATGGAGTGACTTGCACAGTTATGTTTAGTCTAGTTAGGGGCATTCTTTGTATGGCATTCTTCTCACTTGCCTTTTCCAGAACTTTTCCATCCCATAGCCTATTCTAATAGGAAAGAGGATTATTGGTAAGGATCTATATGCTGTGGCAGTCTCTTGGCCTTTGAATTGATTTCTCTTCCTCCTGTATCAAGTGAAGCTCCTTGGTATTACCATCAAGACTGGGCAAGCCCCAGCAAGTGGTTGCTGGTGATAAAATGTGATATCCTGGTATAGCAAACCTATTTTCTGATGAACTAATCAGCACAATTTTTCCTCACAGACCTTGAAACAGTAGGACAAAGGGTCGATGCCTCTCTACTCCATACTCTGTATCTTACATAGGTCTCTGCTGCTCTGCTCTATTAGTATATTCCCCAGAGCTTGAGCTCACCAGATGCCTCTGGAACTGCAACACTTTCCAAGGCTCAGGTTCCTCTTTGGGGTAAACCTATTCCAGGGTGGCTCTGCCCTTCACGAAGAAAAGAGATCTCTCCCTGAGTCTCCCACAGGCTTTCCTGGGATTGATCTCATTACTACACTGGATGCTTCATGGTGTGCATCTCTGCCACCTGGGATTCAGGGATCTGAACCCGACTCTCTTTTGATCAGCCAAGGGCAATGGAGGCCATCACCTATCCCTTCTGAAAGGCACTCACCTCTCAGGATTGACTGACCCATGTTCAACTGCTGTTCACCTGGAACCATTCTCCAATTTGACCTTCAAAGTACTCATTTGAATGTTGTTATGACCACAAGATCAGCATCTGCTGGGGCTCCCCCCATGTCCCATGGCAGCCCTCCTGTTCATCATGTCTTAGCCCCTGAGTAGACTTGAAAGTCAGCACTTTTGTCTGCTCTTGTTGAGCTTGCCCATGCCAGGCACAGTCAACAGTCCAGCCCTATCCATTCTCAGGATTACTTGAAAGGCTTTGCAGAGAAGTGCAGACAGAATGCTCTGTGAGGCCAGAGTGGGAAATGTTGACTGGATGGCTTAGGGAAGACTTCTTAAAAGAAGAGGTCATGCTCCATCCATGTATATTAAGTCCTAGAGACTGAACTGAAAACAACTCTCCCCACCTTCCTCACCAGAACTCTTTGACAGCATCACCTGAATCCTTTTATATTCTTCTCCCTCCTACTCTTCTCACTCTCCTCTTCTCCCTTCTTTGTCATCAACTAAGAAAGGCTTATTCTAGTAACCTCCCTTCAGATATTACTTCCTTGATATGTCCCCTGTGTTCCATAGTCCTATGTTTATATAAATGCTGACAGTGTGTAATGACCCCCTATGGAAGTAATGATTTTTGCATGTTGTGTTTACAGCTTCTCAGGTGACAGAAGAGGCCTTATAACTTTTGCCAAAGAGGCAAAAGTTTCCATGAGTTTTTATATTTTCTTCATTGTTTTTATTATTTCTTCTCTATTTCATTATATAGCAGAGTATGTATTCTAGGTTTCTTTGTAACATGGACTTCCTTCATTTCATTATTTTTTTTCCCTTAAACTAACTTAATAGGCATCAAAATTTCTTTTCAAATAATAACCCACATTTAAATTTCACTTTAAAAAGTTTACAAAGTACTTTCCCCATGCCAGTTGTGAGACATAAATTATACAAATATCCTAAGTCCAATTTTGTATATGATGAGGGGGAAAAAAGAGGAAGTTACTTGCTCCTATTCACACAACTAAGTGAAAATAAGAACTTGAATTTCAACCCAAGTCATTTGATTGCTCTTCTAGGATTCTTTTTACATTATCACTTTTCTTTTCTGTTGACTCACCTCAGAATTTAGTACATTTTGAGGATCCAGAAATCAGACTTTGAATGTCATTTGCTGATAGGATGTACATAAGAGATCATCAATATTAGCATGTGGGTCTGTGTACTTCACAAATCTTTTTTTAATTAAAATTTATTTTATTTTCGTAAAGATATATCTTCTCTCCTTCCCACTTTCCTCACCCTCACTGAGAAAGCAAAATCAAAAAAGCCATGTCTCAGTCCACTTTGAGTCGTCTATTTCTGACTGGAGTAGGAAGCATGTTTCAGAGCCCACTGGAATCATAGCTGCTGAGGATTCATTTAGTGCTTCTTCTTTAATTTCCTTCTATAACATGCCCTACAGAAATACTTTAATACTGCTAATGGGAAATTCATGACTTCCTGTGTCAATCTATTCCATTTTCAAGGAGAATTAACTGAAATTCTCTTAAAGGAAAGGATGTTTTCCTCTTTATTTTGTATCAAACTGTGCCTTCTTAGATCCAGCGAATCTTAGGCAAGTAGTGTTGATGGTAGTAGTTCCCCCTTTACTGTTAAAGTGTTTAATTCCTTTCTCTCTGCTTGGATTGTCTACTGGGCCCAGTAATTCCTCTACCTCCTTTTTCCTGATACATAATTTGATAGATCATTGATGACTAGAAAATCTTGCCAGTTAAACTCCTTTATTAGTGTCATCTTCCAGTTTCATTAGACACAAAAGTCCACGACAATCTTTAGTGTGTTCAGTATGGAGTTGCACTGCTCAGATGGTTATCCTATTGGTCTGACATTTCAGTGACCTGGAACTTTGACTTTATAGAATCATGGAAGTGACTATCATAACTTGTCATAAACCCGGAAAAATCTGTTCCATAGGGTGTAACTTTCAGATTAATGGGAAGAAAAAAGTGGCTTCCATGAAGCATTTCTTACATAGTTCACTGATTTTTTTTGTTTGTTTGTTTATTTTATGCAGTATCAGCAACCCACAAAGAAACCAAGCAGTTTTTCACTCTATATAACACACTGGATGATAAGAAGGTTTATTTGGAAAAAGAGGTAAGAAATTTAATCCAAGGGAAAATGGTAATTAGATAACCAATTAATGATAGCATCAAGGATGTAGTCTAGGACACACAAATGCGCGTGCACACACACACACACACACATACACACACACACACACACAAAATCAGAAATGGAATTCATATTTAGGATATCCCTGTGGGTGTATAGGTATGTGTAAATACACCTATACTCTGTGTGTGTGTGTGTGTGTGTGTGTGTGTGTGTGTGTGTATGTGTGTGTGTGTTTGTCTCTGTGTATATGTGTGTGTGTGTGTTTGTCAGTCACACCTACATAAAAAACCACAATCATATACACACACATGTACAGAGTTCATAATAGATGGATGAGAATGCAACTTAAAGTGGGGAGGATGACTTCAGAATTACTTCCCTCACCATTCCCTCATGTGTATAAGGTAGCAAGAGGCCCTGTATAAAGAAGAACCTCATCCCTGTCCCCGAAGAGGTCATAATCTCACAGAGGCGATCATAACCCATATGTTGTAACTGAAGATCACTTTCGCAGTGTTCCTAAGGAGACCAGGGTTCAGGCCCTTTTTCTTCTACCTGTGTGACCTGGATGAGCCACTTCTCAATGAAAATGATCCAAAAATCCTTTTCCAATTCTATAATTCTAAGTTAACTTGAACATTGGACTGATTGGTTATCAAAACAAAAGTGAGAGTTTTGTGCTGTTAATAAGTTTCTAGAGGATTTTGATACTTTTTTTTTTTAGCAAGGCAATGGGGTTAAGTGACTTGCCCAAGGTCACAGAGCTAGGTAATTAGAATGTGTCTGAGGCTGGATTTGAACTCAGGGCTTCCTAACTCCAGGGCTAGTACTCTATCAACTGCACCAACTAGCTGCCCCAAGGATTTAGATATTTCCTATAATAATGATTATCCTAACTTAGTCCAGTGATACAGGGGGAAACCATTCAGTGAAGTCAGAGATGGCAAAGAGATGAAAAGAAAGGAGTATTAGGCTGTGGATGCAAAACAAGACTCTCTCTCTTTGAAATATCAAGAGTTTTTCTTGGAAATTGCTTTTCACAGCAGAGAAAGCCTTTTATATAATAATGCCTTGTCAACTTTTTGCTTTATTACTGTTATATAATTGGAAATAAGGTTCCTCGTAAAATGCCCTTCACTTTTAAAAGATATTGTTGCATTTGAATTTGGAGAGAGAGAAAAATGTAAGCTTCTAGGGACTTTGAGGCCCTTGACACAAACACACCCCAGCCCCTCAATTCCATTTTACAAAAGTAGGAACCTAAGGCTGAGAGAAGTTAAATGACTTGACAAGGGTCTCATTTGCAAATATTAACTGAAGACTTTCAGCGTCTAGAACAGGGCAACTAGATGGTAAGGTGAGTAGAACACTGGCCCTGAAGTCAAAAGGACTTGAGTTCAAATTTGACCTCAGACATTTACTAACTATGAGACCTTGGGCAAGTCACTTAACATCCAGGGCCATCTACAGTCATCCTGATTCATTTCTGGCCACTGGACCCCAATTCACATGCTTGTCACATGAACTCTACATTTATGTTTAAATAATGTTTGATATCACTTTCTGTCATGTTCTTTTTTTGGCCAGAAAATCAGGGGCAAGAGTGATGTAGGTGGTACAGTAGGAAAATTCTTGGGGATTTGTCTCAGCTGCTTTGAGGAGATCATTGTGAACTCTGGATTGGCCTGTCCCATAATTAGAGCATCTTGTTCATGAATTCTTTTTGAAGTAGTCATTTCACAAGAAGTTAGATTTTTTTCCCCCTTTAATATTTAACCCTACTAATGCTACCATCTTAACTTCTTAGAACTCTAGGCAGTAAACTAAGACTTTAAGTTGCTTTGGTTTGGTTTGGTTTTTTGCAAGGCAAGGGGTTAAGTGGCTTGCCCAAGGCCACACGGCTAGGTAATTATTAAGTGTCTGAGGATGGATTTGAACTCAGGTACTCCTGACTCCAGGGCTGGTGCTCTATCCACTGCACCACCTAGCCACCCCAAGTTGTAAAAAAGGAACCAGCCTGCAGTGGGAGAGAAAATTTATGTATTCAAATTACTTTCATGTCTGTCATTTTATTTTGAAACTTTTTGTGATGAAATCACTTTAAATTTCTGTTTAAATAGAGTTGAATTATGCCTGTCTTTTGTGAATGAAGTAGGGAGAACAGGCTTCTCATTCCCATTTTACAACTGATAAATCTCCTAAACAGAGAGAGTTGTTAATTTACTAGAAGCCACAAAGCCACTTATTATGAGAGCCAGAACTGGAACCCAACTCTCTTGTCTTGACTGTTAACCCAGCACCTTTCTAGATCCAATAGTTAAGAATGGAAATTTCCTGGAATATAGAACTTTAAAATTTCTTCCTGCATGGATCTGAACTAGTTTCTGTGTGGTAGGGCACTAGTAGTGATATGACACCTTGGATGACCCATGAAGGATCCAGCACCAGTTTGGACTTGATAAGAAGACCACAAAAAAAAAGAAAAGAAATCTTGTGGCTGCACACAAAATTCTTGCTTTCCATATTCATGAACCACTGATGGGTTCCTATCAATTAAAATATTTCACATCAGCATGTTGGGAAGGGACAATGCAGCAATGTCACCCAGGTGCTGTTGATTTTGTCTCCACTTCCCCCTTGGTTAAACCTGGGATTCAGATCATCTTTTTTAAATGATTACTTCTACATTTGTGAATTGTCTTTTCTGGTTATGATTTCTTTTATATAAATATAAAAATCTCTTTTAAAATGCATCTTTTTCAGATAGGAAGTGATAAATAATTTCCCTGGCTATATCTTAGTTGGAAAGGGTGTGTTTCTTAACATGCATAAATAAAGACATGAATTTTCTAGCATTGTTGAAGAAAAGTAGACTTCCTGACATTCAGATCAGGTTACCTTCAAATTCAAAATCAGTTAACCTTATGCTTAAAGAATTTTTCTTCCCTAGATTTCTTTGCTGAATTCAATTCATGAAAACTTCCAACAGTAAGTAAACATTACCATTTGGTGTCTCTTTCTATAAAATGCTGCACTTCCTATAAAATACTGTACTTTGAAATGAACTATCTTTGTGTTGTGGAGGGGATAGATAAAATGATATGGTTTTAAAAAGCATACATAATCATCTGAGGTGTTAGGGGGAAGATGCCATTCTTAGACACACAGCCCCTGCTTTTATGCTAAGTGTAAATATATCCTGATTTATACAGTCAGTGTATTCCTGTAAGATTATATGTAAATCAAACTCTCAAATGTACTAGAAATCTCACTATTTAAAACAATTTTGTGATATATCTTTTGCTAATTTATATATGAAAATGGATCATAGATCCCATCAGTATGGGCATATTTTTCAACTTTTGTAGCTTACAATTCACCCTTGCTTTCTCATCTAGTGTGTTTCTCTTCCATATTCTACCATAAATCTTCCAGAAAGGAGATTCTCCATGCTTGGGGAATCCTTTCTCTAGGTCATTTCACATTCACCGGATACCACCAATTTTTGTCCCTTACTATTGTTGCCTAGCCAATTTACCTGCTTTTCTAGGCTCATATTTTTGGAACCATAATTATTGGTAATATGTTCCACCACCCATCATATGTCTCTCAATTGTCCTTTGGGTCACCCATATTTTTAATTCTTTGTTCCTGTTGTTATTTTATTATTCTTTATTTAAATCATGGATGTTATTTTTAATTAGTTTTATTGATGCTTTTTGTTTTTGCATTAGTCATTTCAGTATCCTTCCTCCCTCACCCATGACTCAAATTTAAAAACTGGAGAATAATACCTCATGTCTACTCTTAAGTCTGAAATTGTACATGATAATTATATGTCAGTTCTGTTTTATTTTATTCTTTATTTACCATATGTTGTCCAGGTCTTGGAATATCTCAGAATCATTAAAAAAAATCCTGAGGATTTCAATTCCAAAAGTCTATTTACTTCTGCTTTAAAAATATTATATTTTACACTTAATAATTTTTAAAACAAATTATTTTTAAAAACATTAATTTTTTAAAAACCCAGCATTTAAGGAAAAGTGGATGGAGAAGGATATCTAACACATCAAAAATAAAGTATCATTGTAATTAATATTGACTAGCATTAATATGGCACTTAAAAGGTTTGCAAATGCTTCACATATGTCATATCATTTGATCCTCACAACAGTCCTGGGAGGTGGGTGTTATTATTATTATTATTACTCTTTTGCAGAGGAGGAAACTGTCTAAGACCATACAGCTGGTAAGTGCCTAAAACAGACAGGATTTGAATGCAAGTCTTCCCGGTTTGAATTTCATCACTCTGTCCTGTGTACCACACAAGTGGCTTATAGTGCATTCATTTCTCAGGGATTGAAAATCCTCATTGATGTCCCTCCAGGAAAGAGTTAATGTTATTCTCAAATTTCCAGTTTTGATCTAATGACTTGAGTCCTCAGGAATCCCACAGAATGACATCTTCTGGTTTTCTTGCAGAGCAATGGCTTCCTCTGCTTCCCGTGACCAGTTTTTGCGACAGATGGAACAGATTGTAGATGGAATTAAACAAAATCGGATGAAGGTTAGCTGGATTTCCCTTCTTTACCCTCTATACTTTAAATTGCATTGTAAAAAAGAAATACATTCAAGAGAAGCAATTTACCTTTATAATTAATATGTGGAAAATGTAACTATAATAAAATAGCATACACTCATTTTTCTTATGGAGAAGACCCTGAAAATAATACATAATAAGTCTAGGGATGCCTCATCTCTCCAAAAAGTTTGCAGCTCTTTTTCCTAGATTATTCCACTGACAGACCCAGCAAGTGAAGTTGGACCTTATTTTTGTGGTGTGATTTGAGTGGTATTGAGAAGGCCCCTTGGTCGAAAGTAACCTACCCTTCTGAGTATCATAATACCCGAAAATCTGACATTAAAAATTATTTACATTGCGTCTTGAAAACTCGGTTATAAATATAACTTAAAGAGATAATCAGCTAACATACTGACAATCCTCAGACTGTTCATGGACCATGAGAGAAGGTTGGAGAGATAGTATGACAGGGCAGCAAAGATAATCACTACCTGCTTTACCATTTGGCTTAGGGCCCATCCTACCTGTGGGTTAAGATGGCAAATAATCTGTGTGAATACCACAGACATTGTTAATTTTGTCAATTGTGAAATGGGCTCAGTGAGTTTTCAGGCAACTGATTCATACCTATCTACTTCTTCCAGCTGGGAGCTAGCCAATCTTTCACTTTGAAAACACCAGCAATGACTACTTATGCTGTCAGATTTTACCTTAAAAATCAATATAAAATTTCAGTCATTCTATACTTAAAAGATAAAGCTACCACAGGCTCCCCATCCCTAGATACTGAAATGCAGGCTATTATCAGTTAGTTATCATCTTAGCAAAGACCTGCATAATTGAGATTTGGGAGTTGTCAATAAATTTTAGATTGTCCAATTATTCCTTTCTAGTTTCAACTCCTCTTGTCAGGGAGTTTCTGCTGGTAATAAGCAAATATAGAACGTTTAGAGATACAAATTTCAACTCAAGATAAAGAATATTTTTGACAGAACTGTTTAGAAATGCTTTGAATTATTATCTCAGTAGGTTGTGAGCTCCCAGTTATTGGAGATATGCAAGGAATTCATGCTCTTTGTAAGATGTGATTTAGATGGCCTCTTAGTTCCTTCCTAAGACCAGAGTAAATTGGGACAGGAGGTACCTGTTGAGGTTTCAGCTCCTGGGAGCTGCTTACTTCCTAAAGAAAGTATTCATAAAGAGGGAAATGGTTTAGGGCCCCCCCCAATTCTTCCCTTTTCTCTATCAGACTTTTTGATTTTCAAGCTTTTACGTTCAGCAAGAACTCTTCCTTTTATGGAAAAAGAAACATGATATGGCTTAGTTGTAATTAAAAACATTTATTGTACCTCCATCATTTTGATATAGATATATAGAGAGAAATCTATAGACATTTATAGACAGACAGATACACATGCACAATTATGGTGTAATTTGACTGGATTTTTTTAAGTGCCAGCACTTAAAACATTTAAGTTTAAATCTCTCTTCAAAATGGTCATCTATAGTGATGACACATTTATTTCCCTGATATTGCCATTTCTCAAAACATTTTTAGAATTCATATCTATGGCAGGAGACCATCAGAATCGTGGTGGAGCAGTGTCACAAAAGCCCCTGGAGGAAAGAATATCCAGAAGGATGGGAGTGGTCAGCATTGATATATCTTGAAGGAAATGAGGGATTCTGTGAAAAGCAGATAAGGAGGAGATATATTTTAGGCATGAGGGATGTTGAGTACAAGGCCAGAAATTGGGAGACAGTGTCATGTGATTACTGTGTATTGGTCATACTGTGAGTCTAGGAAGAAGAGTGATATATAATGAGGCTGGAAACAAGATAGACTGAGGCAGGTATATTTGTGGAATGAAGATTGATAAACTATTAGCAAAAGTACTTGAGGGGATATGAACATGTATATTGAAGTCCCTGAGCAAAAGGGCAGATTTTGATGTAGAGAGAAAAACTGAGCCAGATATTAAATTCCTTAAGTAAGGGGAGAAATGACCTTATGGTGTGGTAGATGCTAGCTGCCAAAATCTGGATAGAGTAACATACCTAGATGGAGTGGATCACAAAGTAACAGTGGTCACTAGGGGTTGAAATGCTGTAGGAATAGGGATTGGAAATGACAGAATTAAGAAACGGATGTACTTTTTCTAACCCTGTGTGTTAGGAGATATGAGAGAAAAGAAAGTTATTTCTTATCAATCAAGCTATCTGATTTCTGAGGGTCTTCTAGCTCTCAAATAATGCTTTTACTCTAAACTAATATTAATGGGGTTCCTATTATTATTAGTGGATCTGTACAGAACATTTCTTTTTACTTTCTTTTCTTAAAATTTTTCAACAGTTGGAGAAGAAGAAGCAGGAGAACAAAATGAGAAGAGACCAGTTAAATGATGAATATCTGGAACTATTAGAAAAACAGAGGCTATATTTTAAGACTGTGAAAGAATTCAAGGAGGTAAGAGCAAGGTTTTGATCAAGTTGTCATTTTGAAGAGGATCTCAATAAGCTGGAGGAGGGTGTCAAGAGAAGAGCAGCCAAGATGAAAAAGGCCTTGAGTTCAAGTCATAGAAGATTCAATTAAAGAAATGTGAGACATTTGACCTAGAGAAGAGAATACTAATAGGATATTATAGCTGCCTTCCAGTATCCCAAAGGACTGTCATGTAAGAGTTATTGGACTTGTTTTTCTTTAGTCCTAGAGAACAGAACTAGGAGCAATAGGTAGAAGTTGCAAAAAAAGTCAGATTTTGATTTGATATATAATGAATACATACTGAGAATTAGAGCCATTCTGAAGTTGAATGGGCTACCTGGAGAGTTAGTAGATTCCTCCCCAGTAAAGGCCATCACCTACAGGCTAGGGGGAACCCTTGTCTGCTGTATTGTCTAAGGGAATTCTTGTGTAACTGCAGGCTGGAATAAGATAATCTCTGAATTTCCTTCCATCTCTGACATTTGATAACTAATTCTTAAAGTCATAACTGTTAGAGTCTAACACTACAAATGGGATCTAGATTGCCTTTGCTTTGCACCCCCCCCCAGAATATTTCTTCTTCAAAGATAAGAATGGCAATTTTTTTCCCCTAATGATTTTATCAAAAATTGTAGCAAGTTGGGAACCTCAATTTGGATGTGAAGTGTGGCATTTGACTCATCTGTCCATGTTTCCCCCAGTCTCATGTAAAGCTATGAGATATTGTATTATTAGAAGCTTTAGTTTTAATAATAGCTGGTTTTTACATGGTACTTTAAGATTTAGAAAGTGCTTAACATACATTATTCTTCAGTCTCAGGGTCGCCTTATGAAGAAAAAGCTATTTTTAATCCTTATTTTATAGTTGAGAGAATTGAAACATATAGAGGGTAAATGACTTTCCCAGAGTCATATGACTGGGAAGCATCTGAGGGTGGAATTTTTGAACCTCAGGTCTTCCTGACTCCAAATGCAATATACTATTACATCTTGCTCTGTCTTCAAGGCTTAAGTGAGCACTTTAATATTTAAAATTGCACTCAAATTTCAAATGGCTTCAACCCATATAAAAACCTAATACTTTTTATTGAAACTGAATGTTATCTAACTTGATTTTACAAAACTGAGAGATTACTTTTCTTTTTTTTATCAACTAGTGGCAATAGCCTTATAGCTAAAAGTAGATGTTAAGGTGAGAGAAGAGCTGTATGAGCCAAAGGAGTATGTCTAGTCCTTGGAAAGTGAAGTAATGACAATAGTGATTCATAAGAGCTCCTGTGAAATAGTCACTTTCTACTCCTTATTGAGAGTTCTTGCCTTAAAATCTTTTGCTTCTGACCTAACTAGCTTTCTGTTCCCCAAGTATCTCTGGCTTTTGGTTGGAAACCAGCGAGGGCAAAGACCATGTCTTATTCTTCTTTATATCACTCACAACACCCCAAACACATTCTCTTGAGCATAGTAGACATTCAGTAAATATTTGTTGAACTTAAAATGGCAGAAATTCTGACTTTGTCAAAATAGTCAATAAACATTTATTAAGCACTATGTCCTTAATATGTACCAGACACTGGGCTAAGATCCAGGGATACAAAGAAAGGCATATACCTGTTTCTTCTCTCAAGGAGCTAACAATCTAAAGAAAAAAGACAACAAATAAAAAAGTTGAAAAATCAGTGCGGGGATGGGTGAGGGAAGTTACCCATCATTGGCCATGAAGTCCTGTAGCCAAGTTGGGAAGTGATCTGAGGAAATGAGTTTTAGAATTGATTTCATCTTGCAGAATGATGAATTTGGGATTTCATAAAGTCCAAGAAATTTGTCAGGTGGGAAATAATGAGCTAGAGTCTTTGGATACCCTTCTTAAATGGATAGAAAATGTTTATTAGCTAGAATCTGTCTACCTTTTTTTTTTTTTTTGCAAGGCAATGAGGTTAAGTGGCTTGCCCAAGGCCACATGGCTAGGTAATTATTAAGTGTCTGAGGCTGGATTTGAACTCAGGTACTCCTGACTCCAAGGCCAGTGCTCTATCCACTGCACCACCTAGCCGCCCCTAGAATCTGTCTGAAGACTGACAAGGATAATGAGGTTTCTCAGAACCTTGTTTGGAAAGAGTTGACATGACAGCAATCTTCAGTTGTGCTTTAACCCAAAGAGCAGAACCTAAACCAGTGGGAAGAAGTTACCTGGAGACAGATTTTGCCTCAATATAATGGAAAACTTCATTACAGTCAAATTTGTTCAAAAATAGAATCAACTGCTTTGAAATTCCCTCTTACTAGAGATTCTGAAGCAGAGATTTTATGACTCTTAGGAGAATGACTTCTGAGGTTGCATCAGGGTCTAAACATTCATGCTTCCATATTATTTTCTAAAATTGAGTCCTCAGTACTTGTTAGGTGTGTTAAGTACTCCTGGGCACCTTCTTTTCTTTTAACTTGAATGAACTATAAGCAAAGACAAAACAAAAACAAAAATGAGAAGTGTTCATGCACTTGTTTGGTTGCTCCTGTCTCATTTCCTAGACAGGAGCAACACCTTCAAAGTGCTAGACTATCATCTTTAGGGAAAGTAAAATGCTTATTTATACTTGCATACTAAGAGACTTCTTAGACCTTGAAAGATGTGGTGTTATATTTTCTCACTACACTCACCGCATTGCACTCAATCAGTAAACCTTTATTAATAGCAAGGATTCAAAGGCAAATGAAGCAATTCATGCTCTCCAGGACCTTCCAGTCTAATGAGGGAGGCAATATTTACATAAATGAGTTTATACAGAATATATATAAATTGAATAAATGCAATTTTAAGAGAAAGGGTAGTAAAAGTTAGGGAAATCAAGAAATAGGTGCTCTCCCTGTGAATTGATTGAATGTATAATGTATACATTTTAGATATTAAAGGCAGGATCACAAATGTACCTTATTTCATTTGAGCATAGGCAGCTAATTGCTTCTGATTTTAACCTTGAGGATAATATAAGAGAAGTGTCAATGAACTTGACCTCCAGTAGTTGTCAGACTTATTGGGAAAACAAGACAAGCAAGTCATGAAACTTCTAGAATGCAATGCAATCTTCAGCTGCCATTTTAGTGTCTCTTACTGGAGGTTGTAGAAAAAGCTTGAATGTAGCATATTCACCAGTTGCTGATAGGCTCAATTTGGATGCTCTTTCTGCCAATGCAGATCACATCCTCTCTATGTCCATGTCCTCTCAGATTCCTCAGGGGAGGTCCACCCAAGGTGCAGGGAAACTTCCTTGGGTTTTTTTCAGTCTGTTAGAATACTAACAAAGCATGCTAACTGTCCATTGACTACTCTTCACTTTTGCCAGGTGAGCATTTATTTCATAGCAAATTGATTTTCATTAAATAACAATGAAACAAAGTAATTTCTCCCCTCACCCAATTTTTAGGAATTAAGTGGTAGAGCCTCTCCACAAGGAGGTACAGAGGAACTACACAAAAGGATGCACATACAGGGAATACCTGTGACTGGGGTCTATGCAAGGCGGGACAGCTCACAGCCCCAGTGCTGCAGAGCTGCCAGTGACTTCTGTTTAATGCTGCCACTTTCTAGAACTCCTGTGCATTTCCTCCTTTGTAATTTAGAGTTCCCTCCTCATGCCCACCAGGCATGGGTGCCCCAGCTAACTGTCTGCTCTGGCTATTTTCAGGCTCATCTAATACTCTGAAAATATATTCATTGGAGGGGGAGGGGGGGTGTTTTCATTCATAATCCTCTCCTTGAAAGTCTGCTCTGGCAGTATTCCTTCCCTCTCCTTCAATGCCTCTGCTGATGTCTACTGGCAGACCCACCTCCAAGTGTCCTCTGTCTCCCGTAGTCGCTGTGATTAATAAGCCTTTCCCATCAGGGGAGGCTGCAGCCCTTTACTCAGTCAGCATTCTTAGCCAGTAACCCGAAAACTTACTTCACTTTACTTCCTTTTCCTCTTCCAGTATCTTGGAGGTTCTCTCCATCTTTGCTCTGTCAGTCTTTTTTCTCCATCTTTCTCTGTCAGTGGCTTTGAAATTCTCTTCCCAGGAATGCTGCATCAGAATATACAGAAGCCTAGGAAGTTATTGTCTTCTCCTTTTGACCTCTAGCAATGGGCCTGGAGACAGGAAAACTTGAAACCTCAGAATACTCACTAGTAGTGTGACCCTGGGCAAGTCACTTAACCTTATTTGCCTTAGCTTCCTCATCTGTAAAATGAGCCAGAGAAGGAAATGTCAAACCACTACAGTATCTTTGCCAACAAAACCTAGAGTCAGACACAACTGAAAATGACTAAACAACAACCAACTACACTGAATTGTCTTGACTTCTATTCCCTTCCTATAGTCTCTGTTACTTATCATCTTACTTATGATCAGAAACTTAAAATTTTTAGGTCTTTCTTATGACCCATAGCTAAGATAGTTATTTCCAGGACATTAGTTTTCAAATAGAAAAGGGATTGAGAGACCTTTGTGAGGAACTTTGTTTTAACTTCAACTCAGTAGCCCCCTGTACTGTGCAAAATACCAGTGGCTACACTAACTCTTGCCACCTTCACTAGCCTCAAATTCTAGGTTTTTTCTTCTGTCTTCTCTATGTTCTTTAAAATCCTTATTACCCCAAAATCAGTTATAGATGATATTCAACAAAACCCACAAAATTTATACTTTTTTTCAACTGTGTTCTTAAGAAAAACTTTTCTTGAGGACTAGAATACACCTCCAGCTCAGAAAGCAAGCATTACCACAGCAATTTTCACTAAAATTAAAGATTTCTCTTGCTAGGCAACCTTAGGGAAGGGAGATCCTGCTTTTTTCTTAGTCAAGGCAGGACAGGCAACATCAGGATCATGTAGTGAGAGTGCTTTGCTTCTCAGTCTTCTGGTGCCATATAGACCTCTAGTGAGCTCATGGCTACTTGTTTGAATTGACCTCACCCAAGGGCCCCAATTATGGTTCTAGTGTTTACTGGATGAATCCAAAGGGTTAGAGCACCATTTTCTGAAGGACTGGTTAAAAATATTTGGGGTAGTATAAGCAGTAGGCACAAATAGGGTACTTTACAGTTCTTCAGCTGCATTGTCCAGAAAAAAATATGAAATGAGAAAGAAAAAATCGCACACATGTATAAAACCTGCTCCTGAGGGAAGGTTGTGACTGGTAGATCACTTGAGTTTGGGAGTTCTGAGCTACAGTATGGCTATATCTATTCAAGTGTCCCTAATAAGTTGGTACCAGAAAAAAATAGTGAGTCAAAGATTTGTTGAGGGGAGTGAACTAGAAACGAAGAAGGAAAGGGGCAGAGGAAGAAGAGGAGAGACAGAAAGAGAGAGAGAGAATACTGAGAAAAAAAATGTTAATCAGTAAATATTGATAGAGCAGTTAGCTACTTTGTTTAAGGTTAGAGGATAGCCCTATGAGATTACAAAGAAATGTTAGACAGTATCCCAGTCATTGTGTAAATTAGTATTAATAGGTAAAAACTTCAGTTATGCTAGAATTTAAAATTTCATATCAGAAGTCTGTCTAAGAAATAGTACCAATTAGAAAATAACAGCTCTGAGTTCAGAGGAGGGAGAGCTCATCATAGGCAGAAATAGCCTGGCCAGACATTTTAGAGGAGGAGAAGAGGTATTTTACTCTGTAATAATTGATATATGACCTCATACTTCCTAGATTTAGCTGAGCAGATCTTATATCATCATATACAGGTAGTTCATTGAGAGTTTTACTTCTTAAAATGACAGAACACAGTTGCTGATTTGATTCTGTCCCCTAAATTTCTGTGGATATTTCTCAGATGTCAGTTACTATGATTACTGAAAGAAAGAAAAAAAAATAAAGACCCTAAGAGTAATAGGAAATGTATGTAGAGGAGCTCAAGCAAGAATATGCAATTGGTGTAGAACATCTTTGATTCAGAAAATGCAAGACTTTAAGAGAATTTTTCACTAAGTGGATCCCTGGAGCCTTGGAGAAGGTATCCTGGTGCTAGATTCAGCCAGGCCTGGAGTCTTATTAGCTGAGCACATTAATTCACTTCTAATAAACTTCTTCACTTACACTTTGAAAAGCTGAAATCTTTGTAGACAGCCATGGGAAACAAGTGTGGAAATGAAGATACCCTGTTCACTGAAGTTCATAAAGCTCAGAGTTCTAAAGGGAAGAGGGGAAATTTAACTCAAAACCAAGAATCCAGAGCCTGGGGCCAGAGTATAGGGGTCCAGGAGAATAATGATAATAAAAAGAAGAGCTATCATTTTTTTGCAGGAAGTTGGCACAGAACTTTTCATTTTCTTCTTAAAACAGTCCTATGATTTGATGGATGAGAGTGAATAGCAAAATTGGGTCTCGAATGTGATTCTCTTGACTCCAGATCCATTGCTTTTCCCCATAGCTGCAGAAACAGGATCTATGCCCCTGTGCTATGGGATATCATAAACACCATACAGCTTTCTTGGGATCTTTCTAGGTCTCAATTTTCACATGTGAGCTATTAAGGCATAGGTAGTAGCTCCAGGGATTCTTTCTTGGTGTCTTTCTCACTTGGGGACCATAGTTTTCCTTTTTATTTAATTATGAATCTGTCACTCATTAATTTGCTCTCTCAAAGGTATTTTCTTTTTGTAGCCTGTGCCATCGCTTGGAGTAACAATTTGCTCCCTGCCATGTTAAGTAGAGTTTCATTTTATTTGTTTTAAAATAACAGCCTTTAAGCATCAAGGAATAGAGCACAGAGCCCTTGATAATATTCTAGAGATTAGTGAAGAAGTCTTCTCAGTTTTTTCTCATTCCAGACAGACAACTGGTAATCCTTGTTGCCCTGATCTTGACTTGTCAGGCCTGGACATGGAAGATGCTAGCAAGGGTTTAACCTCAGAGCACAAGATAAATATCAAGAAGAATCTGAATGACAAATTTATCCAGTTAAGACAAGTACAGTACTTCAGAGAAAAGATGGCCAGACAGAATCATCAGAATATCTGTAAAATAGAATAGAAAAGCTAGAGATGTACTTAGAAAACAAAACGCTAAAGGAATTTGGGAGATTTGATCTCATGTCTAAACATAAAGAGAACTCTAGATATTGAAAGTGTAACATTTTGAGGAGGTTTAATGAAGATAAGACAGGCCTCAGAATGGACATGCAGTATTAATTAGAGATATTAACTTGGTGACCAATATAGGAAGATAAACCAGATCTGCTAATATGTCATTGATTAGACATTAATGTACTCCATTTGAGTTCAAGGGCTCAAAGGTTCAAATGCAACTTTGTGGAGATGTGGCCAAACATGAGTCAGGGCATGAGAAAAGACCAGGGCATTGCAGTGGTATGATTTGTCAACCCCAAAACCAAATGTGCCATTTTTAGTATCCAGGAGAAGGAGGGTAGAGTTCCACTAAGCTCTGTCCTGATCAGACCACATCTGGACCATTGGGTGCAGTTCTTGACTGTACATTTTTTAAAAAAACAATATTCACAAGCTAGAGCACATCCAAAAGAGGGGAACATCTCCAAACCTTGTGCACTAAGAATCAGCTTAAAGGAACTGGTGATGTTTAGCATAAATTAGAAAAGAAGACTCATTAAGAGAATGGAGAGATGGGAAATATGATAGTTATCTTCATTATTTAAAGGTATATCACCTGGAAGATGAAAACAATTTTTAAACATTATTAAGTATGTATATATTATACTAAAAACAATGCCAAGTTGGGGGATAAAAATACTCAAAGGAAGAGTCCCTGACCTTAAGGAGTTTACAATTTAAATTATAAGGGAGCAGTGTCCTGGAAGAGTGTGGAAAATCAGAGATGCCACAGCTAATTGATATGTTCTTCCTTAGAAAAGTATTGTTTATAATTGTTCTTAGAGCTAGAAGTGGGAGGGAAAAGAAGTAGATGAACATTGTATGGCATGACAAGAAGATGGCAGGGTCTGGAACTGGCTAGATAGGGTAAACTCTGGCTTTGTTTTACTTGGTTCCAGAGGGTAGAAATAGGAACCATGGGGAGAAGTTGGAAAATTAAGGCATGTTTACAGAAAAGAACTTCTTAAAGATCTGTTCAGAACTAACTCTTAAGTCAGTAAGATTCCCATTACTGGATAATAGGATAACCATTTATCAAATAATTGATTGAATTGGTTTGAATTAGATAGCCTTTCACTTCTGAGATTCTAAATTCTATGCAGGGAATATATCTATATAAGCTACTGCATCTACTTTTAGTGAATTTTTAATCCAGGAATTCTTGTCCTGGGATTCACAGCCCTACTTCCTCCCACGGGGGAGGGGGGCTGGTATGGACAGATTTCAAGACTCCTTTCATTTGGAAGAGAAAAAAAATTACATTATTTCTACTAATCTCTAAGTGAAATTTTGTATTTCTTTCAAATATTTTAAAATATTAAAGGTATAAGGAGTGATCCATAGGCCTATTACAAAAAAGGTTATAAATCCCTATTCGATTCTGAGAGAGAGATAGGCCATCACACCATCAAAGAAGTAGGGAAAGGAGGATAAGAGTACATGTGTATCCTGCCCATTTTAGAGTGTTGAAGATCAAATACAAGCTAAATACAACTAAAATAACCCATATCTAGATCTTAGAGAAGGTTCCATGAATTAAGATGAGGTTCTGGAGAATGTAAATGGAATGGTTTGGCAATGAGTATTAGGACAATAGACCTAAGAGTACAAAATGATTCATCATGTTTAATAAAGTTTATGTTCTTTGCTTGCTTAAGAAAGTTACATCAGTATCTTGAGCAATAAAGATCAATATATATTATATAAACTTTAGCTTTCAAATTAGTTATATGAAGTTTTCATTTTCTCTTTGTTCAGATCTCCACAGAGATATTGAAAGTGGGGAGAAAGGTAGGGAAATAGCTCAGATCTGTTAGGAAAATTTATACATGGAAAAAGGTTGGTGTGTTACCATCTACATTGTGTGATATGACACGAAGATGGTAGAGTGCAGCATTGGCAGAGTCTGGGGTTGGCTAGATATGGTGAACACTCTTCCATTTGACTTGCTTTATTTTTCTCCAGAAGGTAGAAACAGGAGCCATGAGGAGAAGATGCAAAATTATAGCATATTTAAGGAAAAACTTTAAAATACTGATATTATGAAAAGGGATCATAGGCTTCACCATATTGTCAAAGGGGGTCCATAATGCAAAAAAGGTGACAAATACCTATTCTATTCTAGTAGAGATAGGCTAACACCATCAAGGAAAAGGAGAATAATTGCTTGTAAGACCTGTCCATTTTAGTGATGGAGATCAAGGTACAACAATAAAAGACCATGCTTAATTGAGACAAAAATATAAAAGTAGCAGCAGTAGTTGCAAGAGAAGTCATTTGTAAACCATGTGGCATCATATAAATGTTGAGCTATTCTAATTAATTTCTCATTGCACTTTCTCATCAGGAATGCCGCAAGAATGAAATACTGCTGTCCAAGGTGAAATCCCATATTTCCTGAGAAAACTCATCAGCTGGAACCTTAATTGATTTTTCTAGCCTGGAGATGGATTACCATGTTATGAAACGTGATAGGAGTAGCTCAGAGATACCAGCAGACAGCTTCAAATATCCTGGATTTTTTTTCTATTTTGTTTCCTTTCATTCCCATGCCAGGTGTAAATGACAGTCATTCAACACAAAGGGTAGAACCAGAGAAAAAGCCCTTCCATAGAATAAGATGTACTGTGACCAATATTTCTTTTCTGTATAGATTTTTCTTTTACATCCACAATAACATTATACATAAGTAAGATATCAGGAAAAATATTTGCATCAAGTCTCTATAAAATAAAAATTAACTCATTCATTCCACAGATATTTATTTTCCACCACCACCCCTTCCTGTACAAGGCACTATTCTAGACATGGTGGGCTAGGGGGGAAAAGGAAAGCAATGAAGGAAATAACTTAGTAGAAGCAGGTTCTAAAATTTCTGAGCTTACAATGTAAATGGAAAGTAATATTATCTTTACTTCAAAAAAGGTATAATTGGGGGTGGCTAGGTGGTGCAGTGGATAGAGCACCAGCCCTGGAATCAGGAGCACTTGAGTTCAAATCCAGCCTCAGACACTTAATAATTATCTAGCTGTGTGGCCTTTGACAAGCCACTTAACCCCATTGCCTAGCAAAACCTTAAAAAAAAGGTAAAATTAATGTTAATAGTATTTAGAAAATAAGAGAAGGATCCATTCTGCCTGGAATAGTGTTAGATAAAGGTCTTGCTCTAGATCCTACACCTAATGAAGACATAGTCATTTAGTCCTCATCCCCTTCAGTTAGGGGAAGTTCACCTGGGATTTCATTAGAACTTGAGTGGCCTCCTCAACCTTGAGTTAAAGGACCTTGGTTCAAATCCCACTTCTAATATTACTTTCATGGCCTTGCATGAAGTCATTTTATCTCCCATGACCTGCCTATCCCTTCCAGCACTCACTCTAATATGGTCCATGAGCCAACTGTAAAGTCAGAGCCTTCTGACTTTCTGGGGCAGCATACCCCACCCTTCTGCCAACCTCAGCACATCTTGATCAATTGTGTTCATCCAGTAGCCATTCCTTTTCCAACCTGGCCTAACTTCCCCCCTTGACCTTTCCCCAGTACCTGAGTGCTTCCTCCCCTGACCTGCCCACTCCAGTGTCTTTGACACTTTGTTCCATGCCCAATTTCTCTGCCCACTCTGCAAAGACTCACCAGTCACTTCTCCCATCTACACATCAACTGTGTTGATGAAATGCTCCCTCAATACCTCTACTGCTATCTTTCTGCCAGTTAAGGGCAAAGGGACCTGTAGCCCCACCTTATAGTCTGACTGACTCCTCTGATGAGCTCTTCCTAGATCCCAGACAGTAAAGGGAAGCAGGGGAGGTTTTGTAGAACATGTGGAATTTAAGCTCAGGCCTTAAAGGATTCCATTATGGAAAGAGAACTCAAGAAAGGAAAGGCAATTCAGAAACAAGAAATCACAAAGCAATAATTCCTCCACCTGTATAGCACTTTATATCAAATCCAGCTTTAAACACTAACTTACTTGGGCAAGTTACTTAGCTTCTCTTTACCTCAGTTTCCTCAAGTGTAAAATGGGGAAAATGCCATTTACCTCCTGGGATTGTTGTGAGGATCAAATGAGATCTCTCAAAAGCATCTGGCACAATTTATAGCACATAAGAAATAGGAGCTATATAAATGTTAGCTATTATCATTCCACGCTCAAAGGTAGAGCCTACAGATACTGTAGCCCCATTTTATAATAGGAATATTGAGACTCGGAGAGTTTTAAGTAATTTATCTATGGATATACAGCTAGTAAAAGAATGAAAGATAGAATGAACCTGTCTTCCTCACTGCAAGTTCAACCTTGCTTCTCCATTAATAGACCATTTTAATTAAGAGTGAAGTAGTGAGAACTGAGTCTGGAAATGTCATTTGGCATTAGATCATATAGAGTAATTCATTACAGGTTAAGGAGATTTGGCTTTATGCCAGAAATAATAGATCACTGAACCAAATTGTATGAGTTTTATACTCCCAAGATTCCAGTTAATTTTGACAATATGGCCATGCTAGAAGAAAAGAGATTTCAGAATGGGCTTCATGACAAATTTTGTGACCAAACACTAGTCAGAATTTTTGGATAATTAAATATGAAGTTTAAACATATTAGACCGGTACAATTTTAACTCCAGTCACGTTAAAAAATATAGTACACAGAAATACATACATATATATGTGGAAAGGCATGGGTTATGTGTATGAACTTTTTAAAAAATGCACTCTGGATCAATGAGCATTAAGTCCTCTGCTTGACAGCACCTCTTAACCAAACTGAAAACCATCTTTCTCTGTCCTTTGGAATGTAGCAAGCACAAGAGTCACATTCTCAATGTACTTTGGATTTATCTGCATGTAACAAATCCTGCCAACTTCCTGGAAGGAAATATAGGTAACATGATAATCCTCCTGTAAGAAGGAAGCAATTTGGAGGGTTTGGGGTGTTTTTGACATTTGAGTCAACAAATATACAAAACTATCTTATGAATGTTTTGAAGATGGTGGGAAAAGATCCCTTGCAATTGGGTTGGTAAACCACTTGACTTTCCAGAGAAGCATTAAATACAATTTCTCAAACAGGTTACAGCCTTTCAGCTTTAAGTCTGTAACTAGACTCTTTCTTAGTTTCATTTTTTTTTCCTGGGCTGACAATGTTCATGGTACAGAACTTCCCTTTAGTGGAGGAGGGGGAGAGTTATAAGGGCAAGAGTTTTTCTATGTCACTGCAATCAATTCTGATTCTCCAAGTTAATGGAGAGTAATGGTGGGGTAAATAACCCCAAACAACAGATAATTAAATATTTCTATTTAGCTTCATTCTGTTTTGTTTTGTTCTTAAGAGAATAATTTATATTTCTAATTGTTTTTCAGATGGGCTACTGTAATAATTGAAAATTAATTTACATTCCTTTAGAATATATCTACAAAATAACAGGATACAGATAATAGAGACTTGTTGGGGGCAGAAGAAAACTAATATTTGTCACATGTAAATATTACATAGCCTCTTGCAAATAGATAAGGGGTTGCTTTGTTAAACTAGAAAAAAATAAAAATGTAAAAAAAAAAGATCCAAAATATTAAGGGAACTAATGGGGGGATGGAGAATGAGAAGGAAAGGGACCTAAGCATACAAAATTTCCATACTAAAAATATCAATCATCAAAACTTTCAAACAAGTTAAAAAACAGGAAAGTCAGGGGAACATATTAGGTACACAAGAAAGAGAAACAAATAAACATACTGTATTAGCATAGGGTCAAATCCCAAAGACCCCAACTACTGGGGTAAGAATTCTCTGTTCCATAAAATGTTCTTAGAAAATTGAAAAGCTGCTTGACAAAATTAGGTTTAAACCAACAGCTTGTACTATGCACTACAATAAAATAAATAGATACATAATGTAGAAATAAAAGATCACAAAGTAAACAATTTAGAGGAACTATGGACAGAGGAAAAGTTCTTGACCTAAAAAGAGATTCTTCCCTTTTAAAAGGGAAGACAATGAATACTTCAAATTATATATCAATTGCCTTGATACTGGCATATGTTAAAATTTCAGAACAGATTTGTAAACAAAATATAAAGCAAGTTATCACTAAAAGCTATCATGGTTTTGTTAACAAATAGTGCCAAGCTAAACTTATATCCTTTATTAATAGTTATAAGTCAAGTAGATAAGGGAAATGCAGTAGATATAATTTACGTGGTTTTCATAAAAGCATTTGACAATGTATCTCAACATCCTTGCAAACAAGATTAGGATATGGGAATTGTATCAGTTTGATAAGATGGATTTGGAAATGGTTGAATGAACCAGACCATTGAGTTTTGATTAGTAGGTAGGTCTCTAGTGAAATGCCACAAGGTTGCCTCTGCCTTGTTCAAGATTTTTCCCAGTGATGTGGATGAAAATATACATGGCATGCTTATTTAATTTGCAAATGACAAGAATTTGGGAGGGACAGCTGATTCATTATGACTGAATGACAAACTTAAGCTGAAATAATAGAGTGAAGTGAAAAGATAAAAGTGGGATAGAAATAAGATCTTGGAGTTTTTTTAAAAATAATTGCACAGGGGTGACTAGGTGGCGCAGTGGGGGCGGCTAGGTGGTACAAGGGATAGAGCACCAGCCCTGAAGTCAGGAGTACCTGAGTTCAAATCCTGCCTCAGACACTTAATAATTACCTAGCTGTGTGCCCTTGGACAAGCCACTTAACCCCATTTGCCTTGCAATAAATAAATAAACAAATAAATAATTGCACAGATATACAAAATGAAGAAATCTAGGAAAAAATTCATGTGAAAAAGACCTGGCAGCTTTAAAAGCCCAACATAAGTAATTGTATATACATTAATAAACAAGCTGTGTCCAGAACAAGAGAAATTGAATCTTACATACATTGCCCAATTCCAATAATCACATTTTAGGAGTGTTTTAAGCTAGAGTGCATCCCAGTAGAGGGGGACAAGAACGGAGGAAGACCAGGTCATGTGATTAGTTCAGAAGGAATATCTAAAGAAAAGAAATGTAGGGACTTGATATTTCTATAAGTTTTTGAAGTACAGAGTAAAGAATTGTTTTTACTTTGTCCCAGAGAGAAGAAATGACCGTCCTATTAAAATTGCAATAACACATTTGGTTCTACATTAAGAAAAACTTAATGACAATTAGAGTTGTCCAAAACTGCTCTGGGGGATAGTGAGCTCCTTGACACTAGAAATAGGATCAGAGATTTAGAAATGGAATGGATCATACAGGTCATTTAGTCTATTCTCATTTTAGAGGTTTTTCCTTATTTTACAAATGAGGAAACCAAGGCTCAGAGAGATGAAAGTGAGCTTTCCCAGATCACAGATGCCACTTGTTGGGACACCATAGCAGGGCTTTGTGATTGGATAAGATTTGGCTAGGTAATCTTTGAGGTTCTGTCCAATTCTGCAATTCTGTTATTCTCATTAAGTCAGTCTTGGAAAAGCCAGGAGATAATAGTACTCAGCAGTCACAGGCTGGACTTTTCCAACTAAGGCAAGAGCATGAGTAGTAGCATTGACTGACTACCCTTGTTCCAATATCACACACTTGGAAACATCTGAACTTATTAGTACTGAAATGATCCCTACCATAATGTAACAGTGAATTCTAAAAATACATACTGCTGCTTCCTCCCAAATAGCACATGTGTTATTACTTGAGAAATCCTGAATTGTATTTTGATTGTATTTAAATCATAGAGAAATTGAAAAGAGGGTGAACCTAGGACCTCCAGGAGTTTCTGGCAGAAACATTTCTCAGTTTATATTCAATTACCTATTGATAGTAAACCACTACCAAAATGAAGCCAATAGGAGACAAATAATCATCAAATTTGGAAATGAATGTCTATTATTGTGAAAAATTATTTCTAGTTGAGTAAAACCCTAAGATTAGGTTATGATGCTAGCACAGGGATGTGTTAAATTAGACTGGAATTTTATATGAAAAATAAGCATCAAACATTATACTAGGCCTGGGAGGTAATTTAGTTTTTTTTTAAAAAGTCCCTGCATTTACAGATGAGATCAAAGCAATCCATAGTCATATGAAAAATTGCTCTAAATCATTATTAGAGAAATGCAAATTAAAGCCTCAATGAGGTACCACCTCACACCTCTCAGACTAGCCAATATGACCAGGAAAGGATAAAGATCATTGTTGGAAGGGTTGTGGGAAATCTGACACTATTACATTGTTGGTGGAGCTGTGAACTCATCCAACCTTTTTGGAGAGCAGTCTGGAACTACACCCAAAGGGCAACAAAAATGTGCATACCCTTTGATCCAGCAATACCACTACTGGGTCTATACCCTGAAGAGATGATGAAAAAGGGTAAAAATAACACTTGTACAAAAATATTCATAGCAACCCTGTTTGTGGTGGCAAAGAATTGGAAATCAAGTAAATGTCCTTCAGTTGGGGAGTGGCTTAACAAACTGTGGTATATGTATGTCATGGAACACTATTGAAACCAGGAGGGATGGGAATTCAGGGAAGCCTGGGGGGATTTGCATGAACGTGATGATCAACCTTGATGGACTTGCTCATTCCATCAGTGCAACAATCAGGGACAGTTTGGGGCTCTCTGCAATGGAGAATACCATCTATATCCAGAGAAGGAACTGTGGAGTTTGAACAAAGTTCAAGGACTATTCCCTTTAATTTAGAAAAAATAAATGTCTTATTGTCTGATTTTGTTCTCTCTCTTATACTTTTTGTTTCTTCCTTAAGGATATGATTTCTCTCTCATCACACTCAATTTGGATCAATGTACAACATGGAAACAATGTAAAGACTGACAGATTGCTTTCAGTGGGGGTTGGGGGGGAGGGAAGTAAGATTGGGGGAAAATTGTAAAACTCAAAATCTTTTTTTTTTAAGTTTTTCAAGGCAATGGGGCTAAGTGGCTTGCCCAAGGCCACACAGCTAGGTAATTAGTGTCTGAGGTCAGATTTGAACCCAGGTACTCCTGCCTCCAAGGCTGGTGCTCTATTCACTGTGCCATCTAGCCGCCCCCTAAATAAAATCTTTAATAAAAGAAAAAAAAGAAAAGAAAAAATTTCCCTGCTGGAATGTGGCCATGTGGCTATGACATATTCACAAATAACCATATACATGATAAGTACATCAAAGAAGTGAGCAAATTAACCAGTTCTTAGCATAGGGCCTGGGTTCATGATAGATGCTTCATAAATGTTTATTGATTGATAAGTAGAACTTGAGGAGGGAGAATATTTCAGACATTGAGCAGAGCCTGAGGAATATGCTATATAAAGGAATATGCTCCAGAAATAGAAATAGTCCAGTTTGATTGAAACATAAAGACCATGGAGGGAAATAACATGGAATAAGGCTTAAAAGATAGAATGGAACCAGATTGTGAAATGCTTTAATTACTAAAGGAGTTTGAGCTTTATTATTAGAAAGGAAAACGAGATGGAGAATAAGTCACTTAGCTTTTCTGGGTTTGTTTTCTCACCTGTAAATTGATGGGGAGGGACAAGATGACCTCTGAGGTACCTTTCAGTTCTAAATCTATGATCTGATCATATCACCTCTTTTGGCAGACTTCTGACAGTGGAAAGGAATCTTCTATTGAGAGATTATATTAATAGTACAGGCAGGCTGGCAAGTTGCCTTTGCTCAAGAGGGAGCAGTAAAAATAGAAAAGGCAAGGACAGACTTGGAGAGAGACACTGGAATCAGCAGGACTATGCAATCAGATATGAAAGGCAAGGGAAAAGGAAGAGTCAAAGATAGCACTCACAATTATTTGTATTGATCTTAAAACTACTGTACCCTTTTCATGAATTTTATCTAGCATATTTCTATTCCTATACTTATGCAGTTGGATTTTTTTTAAACCCAGGGTCAAGATCTTACTTTTTATCCCATTAAATTTTATCTTTTTTGCTTCAGTCAAATGTGGGCAACTTGGTATGCCATTGGCTGAAATGGTGAAGTCACAAAAAAGAAAGTTTAGGGGGAAAAACAATAAACTCAGTTTTGAATAAGTTGACCTTCAGATATCAGTATGGGGTGGCTAGGTGGCGCAGTGGCTAGAACACCGGCCCTGGAGTAAGGAGTACCTGAGTTCAAATCCGACCTCAGACACTAATAATTACCTAGTTGTGTGGGCTTGGGCAAGCCACTTAACCCCAGAGCCTTGCAAAAAAAAAAAAAAAAAAAAAAGATGTCAGTGTGACAGCCTAGTGGAAATGTTTTATAGACATTTGGCAGTGTGGGTCTGGAGAGGTAACATGGTACAGTACAGAGAGATATATATGTTTAAAGTCAGTCTGGGTTAAAATTCCAGCTCTAGTACTTCTTACTTCTGTAATTGAGAAGGCAACTTAATTTATCTGTGCCTTAGCTTCCTCATCTGTAAAATGATAGAAGTGAATTAGAAATGGGGATTTTTTTTTGTTTTCTTATAACTAACTTCAGTGTAATTGATTTTCTTTGTAATCCTATTATTATTTTTTTTTTTGCATTTAAAAACATCATTCTGAGAAAGGGCTCTTAGGCTTCACCAGACTGTCAAAGTAGTCCATGATCCAAAATAGGTTATAAATCTTTTTTTAAATAAGATATTAAAAATTATTAAATCGATAAGGTTCCTTATAGCTCAAAATCTGTGGCTTCTAGCTTGGAACTTGGAAGGTAGTTCAAAGAGAGAGTGTGTTTGGGTGTGAAGAGAGAATGATGGCAAGAATCTTAAGAGGGAGAGGGAGGGAGAAGGAGAGAGATCCCTGAAAAAAAAAGAAAGAATAATGAGAGGAAAAGTTGAAGTGGACTTAGCAGTCCTTTAATTCAACTTCATTTTAGATAAGAAAACTAAGATTCAGAGAGCCTGAGTGACAAAGCAGCTATTCAAACTCAGTTCACTACTGCCTCACTATGGTGGCTCCATAGCAAAGATTATCCAGAAGTTAACAGTTGTCAGTGTCAAAGGATGCAAGAAGTCCAGGATTCAAAATGCATTTTTTTTTTAGGTTTTTGCAAGGCAAACGGGGTTAAGCGGCTTGCCCAAGGCCACACAGCTAGGTAATTGTTAAGTGTCTGAGGCTGGATTTGAACTCAGGTACTCCTGACTCCAGGGCCGGTGCTTTATCCACTATGCCACCTAGCCACCCCTCAAAATGCATTTTGAGGAAAGTGCAAATGAATTATGATATTTATGGGTATCATTGGACTACACCAAAGCAGAACATCTTAATTATAAATTTGATTTATTTACTTTGGGAACCATTCATTGGGAAGTGACTGATTTGTAAAAGCAAAATATATTATAAGAAGCAAATAAACATGTTATAATGATTGGTATAAACAAAACCCTTCTCTCTCTCTCTCTCTCTCTCTCTCTCTCTCTCTCTCTCTCTCTCTCTCTCTCTCTCTCTCTCTCTCTCTCTCATCAGATGAAATAGTTTAGAGGGAAAAGAAGGCCCAGGACACAACTATGTAGAACACCAAGGGCTAGAGGATATAATTTGAATGAGGATCCTGCAAAAAAAAAGACTGAATAGAAGCTGTCATATAAGTAGAAAAAGAATCAGAAGAGAGGTGTCCCAAAAATCTAGGGAGAAGAGTAGCTAGTGCAGAAAAGATGGCCTAGAAATATGAAGTCAAATATGAAATTGTCCCTGGTCTCAAAGAGTTTACTTTCCATCAGGGTAAACATGAAACACGAACTGATATAAATATATGCAATGTCAAAACAATATGAAACACCAATACCTTTCAGAATCATGAAAGGCCTCACAGAGATGGCAATAGACTAGGTAGGCACTAAGGTGTGAATGACTGATGACCAACCCTCATCCTCCATCCAGTCTTTTCCTAGTAACTCAAATAACTTTCTAATTAATAGGATCTCAGATAGTTAAAAAATGGACCATGAAGAGTTGGGCTTTGACAGTTTCAAAGACTGTCAGAACCTTTTTTCCACTTCCAATCTTCTTTTGCTTTGTGATAATCCAAGTCCCAAGACTTAGCAAACTAATATTTAGCCCTAACCCACTACCACAGTTGGACAGCTAGAGGATACAATGGCATCAGGAAGACTCATATTGCTCAGCTCAAATCTGGCCTCACACATTTATTGTGTGATCCTGGACAAGTCACTTAACCCTGCTTGCCTTAGTTACCACATCTGTAAAATGAGTTCAAGAAGGAAATGACAAATTACTTCAAATGGGTCACAAAAAGCTGAACATGACTGAAAGACAACAATCACACAGTCTCCCATAAACCAAAGTTACCACATTTCTTCACCTTCTCACTTTCTCTCAAAACTAAGCTCTTATTCCATAGTGGCCCTTGGCATTTTTGGATTTGTTTTCACAAGTTCTATAGAATGTTGAAATCTTTTTCCTGACTTTTCCAAGCAAGAGGAGTTACATAAAAGAGATTGAAGTAAACCTTCCAAACTGGTCCAAGTTTTAGTTGTTACCAGGATGGAATTTGAGCAAAGTAGAAAGTAGGATAAATTTGTGACTTTACCATTTCTTTTTTTCCTTGTGTTTTTTGCAAGGCAATGGGGTTAAGTGATTTGCCCAAGCTCACACAAGTATTAAGTTTGTGCGACTGGATTTGAACTTGGGTTCTCCTGACTCCAGGACAAGTTCTGTATCCACTACACCACCTAACTTCCCCCTTTCCCATTTCCTTTTTGCATTATCTTGCCTCCCCTCACTTGTTCTCTAAATACCAATATCTTATGCTGCTTTCTTGTGGTACAAAGTTCCCCTCATACCAAATCTAAGCCCTCCTAACCACAAAATTTCTTCTTCTAGCCTTTCCAGTCTAAATAACATGATTAAGTAAGAATTTAAATAATTAAAATGAATTCACACTAAAGATTATCAAGAATTAAATCTTTTTAAAGAGGAATTTGTTAATCCAAAGGGATCAGAAAAGAGATGTGGTATTGTTTTCTGATGAAAGGTACCATGGTATCATTGTGGTACAATGAAAAGAAAGTATTCTAGATTTGGAATC
The DNA here is from genome assembly GCF_037893015.1 of Macrotis lagotis. Taxonomy (NCBI): domain Eukaryota; kingdom Metazoa; phylum Chordata; class Mammalia; order Peramelemorphia; family Peramelidae; genus Macrotis; species Macrotis lagotis. The sequence goes on from NC_133658.1 coordinate 613,352,272, forward strand.
TGAGGATCTGGGGTTTGAATGCTGGTTCAGTTCCTTACATTTAAGCTGTGATACTGGGGAATACTTTTAGCTCTACATCTATGCAGCTTTGATCTATTCTGGACAAGCATTGCAAAATTCATGATATTCTTTTACAGTCAAAATGGTTATTTTCTATCCTTCTCTCCACTACAGTGAAACCAAATAAAAAGTCATGAGGTGGGAAACCAAAGAAGAGAGAAGGCCTCTACCTGAATCAACTGCAAAAAGTTGGAGGTTAGGGATGCTGTGTGAATGGGGTTGGGCAGGATTCGGAGGTGGATGTGAGTTGGTTCCAAGACTCAGAGAGCTTAACTGTATGGAAATATCCTTGGAACTCAAATAAACCATCTGTGGAAAAGTATAGGGAGATGCTCAACTACTGAGTAGTAGATATGTACATAGTTGCATATCTATGTATATGTATGCATTCATGTATATGTATGTATATATACACATATAGCAGTAATAATAACAATAAAATCTAACATTAATGCAATGACTATTATATAATTAGGCATTATGCAAAGACCTTTATTATCTCATTTGATCCTCACAACCACTTGGGAGGCAAGTGCGATTATTATTCCAATTTTACAGATGGGAAAACTGAGGGTTTTTCTTTGGTCTTTTAAGTGACTTGCCTAAGGTCACATACCTAGCAAGTGTCTGTGACTGAATTTGAACTCAGCTTTTCTTGGTTCCAGTCTCAATGTACTACCTAGATGCCTCAAATAAAGCAATTGCTTTAAAAATATTTAGTATGCACATTCACATAGTTATCAGTCTACTGAGAAACAAGAAGCACATAAGTCTCAAAATTATACTGGGTCAGAAATAGCCACCATCCCTGGGTTTAGGGTCCTGCCCAATAAACTATATCTCTTCTTTATGATCCAGTCATTTTTCATCCCACTATTTTTAGTCATTCAATAAACCTGCTCAAAGAATCAAACCAAACATCCTGAAGGCAGGAGGGAGCATTTGTTTTCTTGGTACTGGCAGAAGTTTGATGCCAATAGATCCCCTGCCTCTAGATATGTTCCTGATACTATGGATAAATCAGCTATTTGTGGTGCATTGGAGAAGCTCCATATATCAAGCAGGCTAGGCATAAATCCTTATATAAAGCAAACCATCATGCTCCAACTGATATTTTGTAAATATGGATTTTTCACAGATCAAATTGACTTGAGTAATGGTCCATTGTAGCTAGGAAATTCAAGTGAAGGCCCCAAGAAAGAAAAAAAACCATCAATTAATCCAAAGAGACTGTACACATGACAAATTATCCAATTTAAAATGGAGATTCACCTATGTCTGAGGTGCTTTCATTGTAATCCTAAAAGGAGAGGAATGCATCACCATAGTCCCAGGGTTCTATGCAGTCATTTTTCTCTGATACCCTAGAAAGAATTACTGAGCATATCAAAGTGGAACTGGGATGGAGATTGTTGGTGTGGCGAGAAGATGAATAGGGACAAGAATTTTCAGGTGGATTGTAGGCTTCTCCAGGTAGGTCAATTCACCAAAAAAACTGTAGTGTCGGTATGGGCCTAGCTAAGTCCCTCTGTGATTCAATCACTATTATAAGCTAGGAACTAAAAAGAAGCCTAAATCCACACTGTGATTTTCATGGTCTCTTAAAGACAGGAACATCCTGAGTTCTGATAGGTGGGTCTTTTCATCCACTCCAGGACAAGTTGGAATTAATACCTAATGAGAGTTCTCCACAGATGCTAGCTGGATCTCTAAGGCTAAAGTATCCTGTGTTGCCTTGCATAATCTTTAAAATCGCTATTTCTAGTGTTTATAAGTCCTCCTATAAGCTCTTTGGGAATGTGGACCAAGACTTCTATATTCCCTTTCCATAGATATTGAATTGCATGTAGAATAAGGAAGAAGACATTCTTAGATGAATAATAGTGTCAGACTATGTGATATGGTTTTAAGAGCTTCTAAGATCACTGCCCTATACACATTCACACAATTATCTTCCCATGCAGGTTGCCCAAACCCTAAGATCCTACCAGGGTCCTTTTGGTTGGAGCATTATATTACACCTTTAAATTGGGGTAAATATCAGACATTTAATTTATCCTCTTTCAGACATTTAATTTATCCTTCAATCACTCTAGGTAGATGTTAATTCCAGATGCAGTACAACCAGGGAATGCTTGGCAAATCTGGGTCCAGTCACACCTATTAGTCACCAACTGCTCTTCCACTTATGGACTTTCTTTTTAAAATGCAACTGGGTTGCAATACTACCTTGTGTACAACAAAGCTGTCCAAAATGCATCCTTCAGTGCAATTTTAAGTGGCCCCCTGTGGGTTTACTAAATGTTTTAGTAAATGAAGCTGAGCTACTGTGGAGCTCTCACTAAAATGGCAAATCAAAATATATTGTCTATTATTTCAATAAAACTTTTAAAAGTAAGGTTGGACAGCCCTGTTGTACATAATAAAATATAATTAGAAAATATTTAACAAAATAAAAATACAATAATATACAGATAACATTAATATGGGGTTTTCCAAATCAATGTGCATCTCACAAGAATTTTTATGTATGGTTAATTGCCCTCATTTCTATTTGAGTTTGTCACTAATGTTCTCTTCAGACAAGATAATTGTTCCCATTTGTTTGACAGTATTCAGGGACCTTGCTCTATTTAACCCTTAAAGAAAATTGTCCCTTCTGGCTCAAAGGCTAGCTAGTTTTAAAGGGTTTAAATTAAAGATTTAGGAGTGTGACTGAAGAAAATAAAGTCAATACTTTCCTCTTCTCTATTCCAAATAAATTAATTCATTAGTTTCCTGTGTTTGTCCAGGGATTTTATCTGTGTCCTTGATAAAGAATTTTTTCTTGGAGTCCAATGTTATCACTAGAGTAGGACTTGATTTGGGGGGAAAAAAATATATATATATATATATATATACATATATATGTATATATATATATGTGTGTGTGTGTGTGTATATACATATATATATATATGAGGCATTTAGTTCATTTCACAGTCACTTAGGTAGATGTTAATCCCAGATGCATCAAATCTTAAGAATTCTTGGCAATTCTTAGTATTACCAAACCTGTGAGTCACTAGCGTATCTATAATGGAGAATGGGAACAGGATCACAGATTTAGTGGTTAAGTGAGCTATTAGTCCATCCCCTCATCTTAGAGATGAGGAAATCCAGTCTATTTTCTCTCTCCTTAATGCAGCATAGGAAAGTTAGCAAACATTTTCTCTCTATGACTCAACCCAATATCCCACAATCCTCTACTAGCCAGTGACACTTCAAAGTCCTTTTGGTATTATGGGAGATCTTACAGGGTAGGGGAGGGAGGAAGATAAAGAGAACAGAAGAAGGTGAATGATGCTGATTCACTACATTCATTGAGTACACAGTTCTTGGATTCTGGAACAAATCAGCTACTTGGAGGTCTTGTTTTCACACACCCTATTTCTCTTTGATCAGATGAATGCCAAATGCTTAAGTTTGAGACACCATGTCTGAAAAGTCTTCTCTCCAATTGCTCCCACCAACCTAAGGGTTCAGTAAAATCATAATTGCACAGATCTCAGGATGCCAGGACTGGAATGAATCACAGATCAATTAATTTGACCCCTTCATTTTACAGATGAGGAAACTGAGGCTCAGAAGAGATGAAGTGATTTTCTCAAAATCATAGCAAGTTTGTGATTGAGCCAGGATTCCAATCTGATTCTTCTGACTCCTCTTGGTTCAATGCTTTTTACACTTCACTATCTCCATCCTGGAGAGAGAGGGGTGAGAGAAGGGAAAAAGAAGACAAGCTCCCTTTGCTTACTGAAAAGGAGGAGGTAGAAATAGACTCTCACATAAATTCCCCCTTACCCCCTCCCACAAGTTTTGCATTTTTTATCTCTGTTTGGAAAAAAGGCTTTTAAAGGCACTATTATAGTTTTTGTTGAATGCTGTGTAAATCAAAGGGTTGAAGAAAGAATTGGAGTATCCAAGCCACAGGAATATGCTTTTCCAGATGGGGGGGATACTGCAGGAACACAGTGGGGTGATGAGCTCTGTGAGGAAGAAGGGGATCCAACAGAGGACGAACACACCGATTAAAATTCCCACCATCAGTGCTGCCCTCTTCTCCTTCTGCTCCCTCCATGTTTCACCATGTGTTTGAAAAGCAAGGGTGGCGTGACGGGCTGTGAACACCATCTGGGCCTCTTGAGGAGCTTCCTTTGCCTTGGAACAAAAACAAATAGATTTTTTAAAAAATCTGACAACACAGGATGACTAAGCAATTAAAATGCTTTATTCTTGCCCAGCCCCAAAGTCCTGCTGTGGAACCAAGCAATCTACAATGATAACCTGTGCTTCAGAATTCAATGTCTCATAATATTTATTTAATATCACCTACAAACAGGGAGAGAAATAACTGATGATGATGATGTCAGGAGAAATAAGAGGAATGATCCCTGACCTGGGACTCCCCACAGCTGAACTCTAGCCTTTTGAAATGTTAAAAACATGAGGAAAGCACTCAGATATTTTCAGTAATTACAAACATACCCACAGGAAGAGTGCTCTGATTTTATAAGGCTATGAAGGTACTTCTAAAACCTGTCATCAAGGAGATACATGATCAGTTAGATCTCCATTAGCAGGGATGAATTTTCATCAAGCCATCCATATAAATTCCCCCAAAGGTGACATCATACTATCCAGGATAGAGATCTACATCTTTATAAGTTGTTAAACTCTTTTCCTGGCTTGTAAAGAGGTATCTCAGGAAATACTAATCCAGTTTCATTTTACACTTACTACAAAGGAATAGTTTTCATGAACCATGTCTTCCTTTCCTCATCCAAGCCTATCACCATGGTTTCCACTGCATGGAAAACATACCAAAAACATCATCAGCTACAGAACACCCTCATATTGACCTGTGTGTGGGAAGGAGTGAGAACACCCAGACATACTTCGTGGGCTGTTAGTCTGATTGGAAAAGTGAACTGGAGACTGAATGAGACAAAGGAATCTAGCTTCATTAGGTGGAAATGAAGATAAGGTAAAAACAAAATAAATGATTCTTAAAGGGAAAAAACACCTTTGAGAGGGATACACTCACATACATAAATATATAGGCAAAATCCAGGCATGTGAAAAAGGAGAAGATAGTCAGTGTTGGACAGGATTAGAAGTTGTTTTTCTTGCTTCCAAAAGACAACCAAATTGCCTTCTAGAAGGGCAGGATGAGACGCAGCATGATATGGTAGAAAAGCACAGGATTTTGAAAGAGGTAACCCAGGTTTGGAGGTAAGGATTGTTTTATTCTCCCAGCATCTCAAATAATGCAAATAGTAGGTGATTAATAAATACATGTCAATGCTGCTTAATAGCCATGTGGTATACAATTGTCACTTTAACTCTCTGCCTCAGTTTTCTCACTTATAAAATGAATAGTCAGACTAAGTGTTCTCTAAGTACCTTTCCAGGTCTATATTGATGATTCTCATCTGTGTCTTTATCTGATTTGAATTTAATATGAATTAAGAGCTTTCTTCCCTATGTTCATAGGCAATCAATGGGAAAAGATGCCTGCTAATGCTGAAGACACTTTGGTGACCCCAACCCTACTTTCCTACCTCCTTTTGTGTGCTGTCTTCCCCAAAGAGTGCATGGTATTTGAAGGCTAGGACTGTCTTTCCTTTTCTTATTTTTTTCCCCAGTGCTTAGCAAATAATAGTGCTTCATAAATGTTTGAGTTAAATTGTAGAGAGGATTTCTGCTCAGACATGCATTAGACCAGATAACCTTGGAGGATACCTAATTCAAAAGCTATAATTCTTTTTTTTTTTTTTTTAGGTTTTTGCAAGGCAATGGGGTTAAGTGGCTTGCCCAAGGCCACATAGCTAGGTAAATATTAAGTGTCTGTGGCTGGATTTGAACTCAGGTACTCCTGACTCCAGGGCCAGTGCTCTGTCCACTGAGCCACCTAGCCACACCCCAGAAACTATAATTCTTACAGGGAATGAATAGTAAAAAATATATGACCTCCCTTCCACAACTCTGAAATCCCACAGCATTTTTAAATGTATTCATTTAGTTTTAATATTCTTTTGAAAAACATTTGAGCTTCAAATTCTCTCTTCCTCTAGTGCCTCCTTCACCCATTAAGAATGGTAAGCAATACAGTGCCCCTTCTACATGTGAAGTCATGTAAAACATATTTCCATTTTAGCCATTTCAACAAAAAAGCAAGAAAAAATAAAGAAAATGGGGAAAAATTATGCTTTGATCTGCACTCAGTGCTCATCCCATAGCATTTTTCAATAATGTATCATCACTATAAAATGTTTGGATCTGGCAGCATCAATTCTCAAGTATTTATCAATCATGCACTATATACCAAACAGAAGAATTCTAACTTCAAAGCATTCACATTTTACTAAAGGGAAACATCTCTTCTAATCCTTTTTCATTTTATAGATGCAAAAATGGACACTCCAAGAGGGTAATTTACTCAAGATAGGCACATAGCCCTAACACTCTCCACCCCTTATCCCACACACAGACACATGCATACCTATTACATATACCTCAATGGTCAGTTATGTATTCAAGACATTCTGAAAAAATAACTGAAAAATTACCAAAATACAAGGTGGGACCTTTCCCATTGTTGGTGGTTTCAATATTGCAAAGGTTGTTCAAGGTCAGTTTCTGGTATATTACACACTATACAATTTTGCTGCTTATCAACTATTTTGTTAGGCATATATGCCACACCAACAAAGAACTGCTACCTCTCTGTGACCTGGTATACCCTAAATTTTATAGGGGGCGCTATTTTCTTAGATGCATGACCTTCAGACGAAATATATACCAAAATACAAGTGAAAAAAATTGTACTTTCTAGGGAGAATGTTTTCTGTTAATCAATTATACTAAAGCAGAAGGCTTGAGTGAGAAGCATCAAAACAAATGAAAATTAAAAAGCATACATAAGCACTGTTGGAAAATGATGTAGAATAAGAATTTCCAGAGGACCACATCTGGGACCAGAGAACCAGAAGAGAATAGATTGTCTGCATAACTGAAGAGAATGGGTTGCCAGGATGCTACGCATCTAACCCCCAAGTCTGTTAAATGATGTTAAACGTTTGCAATTTTTGTACTTGTTATAAAATTGGCTTCTCAAAACCTTTCATTAAATAATATATATATATAATCTCCAAATTTCTGTCCTCCCAGATAAATTTGAGATATGCTTTCACTGAATGTGGGCACTGATTGGTATTTGCCATCAGATACCAGAAATCTTAGAATCCTATTTGGTCTGAGATCCATCAACTTACATCAAGCTACCTTTGTTGCTGCTTTGTGGAAAGGTGGCATTGTTGAGTTGGCCAAATGTGACCATGAAGGCAGGATGACAAACTTCAAATATACCTCATAGGACCATAGCCTTAGAGTTAGAAAGGATCTAAGAGGATACCTCATTTTCCAAATGAGAAAACTGAAGGCAAGGGGAAACTAAGAGACTTGTTCAGGTTCACATAGGTAGTATTAGAGGTAGGATTTGAACCAAGACCCTCTGATTCCAAAGCCAATGGACACCCTCCCTGCTGAGATTTCACTCATTCCTCATCTTTATCTACCCTAATTCCACAAGAGCACTCTTTCATTTGAAGAAATTTAACAACTGCTGTGTGGCAAAATTTTAATTCTATCAATTTCTGTCATCCCTTCTTAGGTTTTAATTCTATACCATGCTCCATTGGCATCCATGTAATTTCAGAAGTATTTAGAGAAGGCCCCCATAATTCTGGGTAAACACTCATGTGGAGGACTTATGAGAGGATATAAACAATAATAATATAAAATTAAAAGGATGTGTGCATTATAATTTATATCTCTAGAGTTGTTGAGTTGAAAGATCCACTGAAGTAAATACATTTTCCTGAATACTTTGTGCTATAGGCCAGAATAGATTAGCTCAGTGGGTTATGACATTTTAATGTTGCCCTTTTGTAGATGAGATCATTTTATAGTTTCATAATATTCTTTAGAAAAAGACTATATCAAAACCCAGATAAATGTATTGTTAATGCATGCCTATGATCAAAAGAAATAAGAGATACAAAAATAAATAGGGAATCAATCAATCAGCAAGTATTTAGTGCCTACTATGAACCAGGCACATAGTGTTGAGTGCCAGAGATATAAATGAAAAGGATGGACAACTCCTACTTGAAAATTGTTTACATTCCAAGAATCCATGCATATAATTCCCACTGCAAGAAAATTTCCAAAGCATAGATTCAGGGCTCAAAGAGACTTCTATGGTCAGCTACTCCTACCTACTCTTTTAAGAGATGAGGAAATGGTAAATTCATATTAAGAAATTAAAAAATCAAGAATTTCCAGGGATTCAATGAAAAAAAGTACAAAAGAAGGTGTCTTAGCCCTACCAGATCTAAAATTATATTATATTATAAAGCATCAGTCATCAAAACTGTCTGGTATTGGCTAAGAGATAGAGTGGTGGACCAGTGGAATAGGCTAGGTGCAATAGCAGGAAACAATTATAGTAATCTGCTGTTTGATAAACCCAAAGAGTCTAGCTATTGGGATAAAAATTCTCTCTTCAATAAACCTGCTGGGAAAATTGGAAGTTAGTATGGAAGAAACTTAGGTTAGACCAACACCTCACACCCTATACCAAGATAAGATCAAAATCGATACAGGATTTAGACATAAAAAATTATTATAAGCAAACTAGAAGATCAAGGAGTAGTTAACCTCTCAGATCTATGGAAAGGGAAGCAGTTTATGACTAAGGAAGAGATAGAGAACACCACTAAAAACAAACTAGATGATTTTGATTGCATTAAATTAAAAAGCTTTTGCACAGATAAAACCACTGTAACCAAGATCAAAAGAAATGTAGTAAACTGGGAAACAATCTTTACAACTAGTATTTCTGACAAAGGACTCGTTTCTAAAACATACAGAGAACTGAGTCAAATTTTGAAAAAAAAAAGCCATTTCCCAATTGACAATGATCAAAGGGTATGCAAAGGCAATTTACAGATGAGGAGATCAAAGCAATCCATAGTCATTTGAAAAATTGCTCTAAATAATTACTTATTAGAAAAATGCAAATTAAAGCATCTCTGAGGTACCATCTCACATCTCTCAGACTGGTCAATATGACCAGAAAGGACAATGATCATTGTTGGAAGGGTTGTGGGAAATCTGGGACACTAATACATTGTTGGTGGAGCTGTGAACTCATCCAACCTTTTTGGAGAGCAGTCTGGAACTATGCCCAGTGGGCATAGTTCATATCCTTTGATCTAGCAATACCACTACTAGGTATATACCCTGAGGAGATGATGAAAAAGGGTAAAAACATCATTTGTACAAAAATATTCATAGCAGCCCTGTTTGTGGTAGCAAAGAATGGGAAATCAAGTAAATGTCCTTCAATTGGGCAATGGTTTAGCAAACTGTGGTATATGTGTGTCAGAGAACACTATTGTTCTATTAGAAACCAGGAGGGATGGGAATTCATGTAAGCCTGGAGGGATTTGCATGAACTGATGCTGAGCAAGATGAGCAGAACCAGAAGAACATTGTACACCCTAACAGCAACATGGGGGTGATGATCAACCTTGATGGACTTGTTCATTCCATCAGTGCAACAATCAGGGACAATTTGGGATTGTCTACAATGGAGTATACCATCTGTATCCAGAGAAAGAACCCTGGAGTTTGAACAAAGACCAAGGACTATTACCTTTAATTTAGGAAAAAATTGATATCTTATTGTCTGATCATGCTATCTTTTGTACTTTATGTTTCTTCCTTGGGGATATGATTTCTCTCTCATCACATTCAATTTGGATCAATGTACAACATGGAAACAATGTGAGGACTGATAAATTGCCTTCTGTGGGGAGTGGGGGGAAGGAAGTAAGATTAGGGGGAAAATTGTAAAACTCAAAATAAATAAAATCTTTAAAAGAGAGAGAGAGAGAGAAGAAGAAGAAGAAGGAGGAGGAGGAGGAGGAGGAGGAGGAGGAGGAGGAAGAGGAGGAGGAGGAGGAAATGGAGGCCCAGAGAAATTAAATGATTATTCAAAGTACCATAGGTAGGAAATGACAGAGTCAAGATTTATACATATGTTATCTGAGTCCAAATCCCATACCCTTTCCACTGGATCTTGCCCTGGTTGAACTTGCTATCTTTATAGAAACAAGTCCAGAACTCTCCTGTTTCTAGTTCCAAGATTTTATCTTTATCACTTAAGGGCAGCCATTAAGGGTAGCAATTAGAATCCAAAGTCAGAGGAGCATACTTTTGAATGCATGGCATATAAAGAACAAGATTACATATACATATATATATATATATGTGTGTGTGTGTGTGTGTGTGTGTGTGTGTGTGTGTGTGTATATTTTATGTATATATTTTAAACTACAACTGCACTATCAGAATAATCATTGTCAAAGGTGTCTTTTAATAAGAATGATGATAGTGTAAGATTTCCTTAATGTCTGCAGTACTTTATTAAAGTTATTTAATATGCATTTTTGACCTGCTCTTCTGAAAAATGATGTTGCTTCAAAGACAAAAGGGAAAGTATCATCTCTATTAGACAGGTATGGGAGAAGGGAAAGAATAAGCATTTATTGTTTGTATCAACCACTGTATTAAATACTTTACAAATATTATCTCATTTATTCTCTAAATTCTCCCTGGGAGGGAGGTGCCAGTATTCTCATTTTAGTTGAGGAAAATGAAGCAGACAGAGATTAAATGACTTGCCTAGTCATTTAGCTAGCTAGATAGTAAGTATATGAGAATGGTACAATGGACAGAGCACTGGCCTTGGAACAAGGAGGATGGAAGTTCAAACCTGGCCTTCAGCCTCAGATACTTGTTACTTAGTAGCTGTGTGACCTTAGACAAGTCACTTAACCCTGATTGCCTCACATCCAGGGTCATCTCCAGTCAAACTGATTCATATCTGGCCACTGTATCCAGATGACTCTGGAGGAGAAAGTTTGGCTGATGTCTTAGCACAGCGTCCCCCTCACTCAAATCCAATTCCTGTGCTTGTCACGATCTTCTTCAAAAACAAAGGGAAAACATCATCAAGTATATGAGACCACATCTATCTAAACTAAGTTTTTCTGACTCCGGGTCCAGTTTATCCACCATGCCATCTAGCTGATGAAAGGGAGAGGTGAAATGATTTACCTAAATCAAGCAGCTAGTTAATGGTCATGCTGGAATCAGATGCTAGTTCTAATCCAGTTTCTTTCAACCATTAATTCACACTCCTTCCCATTATGCACAATCTAGTTTTATATTTGTTTTCAGGGTCATTCAACACAATTCTAAAAATACCATCAAGGGGAGGGGAAAGAGAGCTTATAAGCAAAGAATAATGATTGTGTTTCATGATAGACAAAATCTGTCAGAGAACAAAAGAAGATTTAAAAAGTACAAGATTCTATCAACAGAACAAATAGGTTTCTCATCACCATTTGAGCTATGTGAGGTAAAAACAACAAATGTACTCCCTTAGGGGAGACAAACCCCTGAAAAACAAACATTCTGTTGGCATGTAATTTGTCTTGTACCCTGTCAGCCTCAAACCTCCTTCCTAAAATAAGTTATTTTGGGTTTGAAAATATTCTAGCAAAACTTTCAGAGAAACTCATCACTTTTTCATGATTAACAGATATTACCAATCATCCAAATGCCAAATGAAGTTTGACATGGAATAGCTAATCAGCAAAACACATATTCAAGACTAGCCACACAGAACATTTAGCAAATATCTTAGAAGAGAAAGGAAAATAATCACCTACTCACCCCATGACCCCTTTCACTCCACTGCTCCCTTTCACACCCTCAACACCACTTGACAGAAGTAGAAAATTTTTCATCATTTCCATCATTTCCTCAGAACTTCTTGCTGAGTTTTCTCTACTTGCTAATATAAATTCTCCTTGGTTTTCTTAATTATGAGGTAAAGAAACTTTGTAGGCAAAAGAATTTTCAGAAAGTGGGGGTGTTGAAGGAAGTCAGGGTGTGAAAAAAAGCATTTTTTAAATCAAACTTAAAAAAAAATTAATCAGAAGGAAACTGCTCTCTCACAAAAGAAAACAAACTCCTAGATTTTATGATATTCACCTGAGGCAGAAGTAATTTTACTACAACCAAAGTCTGGTAGAATAAGTAATCAAGTAGGATAATTGATTCAGGAGATGAACAGCTATATTTTGAGACAGGTAAAATTTCTCCAAAGACAGTCTTTGAGCTAATGGATAAGAAGCATTAGAAGAAAATTCTGATTTAATTTACTTGAAAAATAAGAAATTAATGAGTTAGTACATGTTCTTGAGCTATTCTCTCAGGTCCCAATTACACTTGAATGTGGCTATTGTTTGTTCCCTTCAAGGTTTTAAAGGGAAACTCAAGATGAGTTGGAAGGATAATTTTTTCTATAGAAAATGAGCACCCCACTATAGTGTTTCTGTTCTAGATTATCAGTTGATATTAGTTTTAATTTGGTTTCAGTAAGGGGTATTACTAGGTTGCAATGAAAGCATCTCCACCCCCAAGTCTATTAGAGAGTCCAGGGGAAAATGGGCTCAAGTTTAGAGAACATCTGAGGCAAAAGGTTAAGACAGCTCTTAGTTACTTGAAGTCTTTTTTCTCCCCTGCATGGGGGTAGAAACTCAAAGTTCTTTGTAGTGTAACCTTCTGTCTGTCTCCTTGTAGAGTCATGAGATTTTTTTTCCTCAGTGGTTCTAGTTTATCCTCAGCACCTAGTATAGACAGTGCCACCAATAATTGCTAGGACTCAGAAGAAAAAAATCCAAATCCTCCAAAGTTCCAGAAGACCTCCTCTGGTCATAGAGTGGAGGAAAAGATCAAGACTGTACTCCTCTTCCTCCCATGCAAAGCAATTCTCTATCAAGAACTTGACTGGAACAATTTTTACCATTACACTGGCTAGGCACTTATTTTATTCAAACATCACAGGTTTTGACCAAGTCTCCTCTACCAATCCAAATATGATTTTCAAAGGAATTCAGTGGACAGCATCTGAAAGTAATTTAGTTAGACATTTGCACTATATAAAAGAAATCAATTTCTAGAAAGGGTTACAATCCAAGTCACACATACTGATATGGATAAACACATAAGGGATTCCTAACTAGTGGATTAGAATCCACTCTAAATCTATCTCCCCTCTCTTCACTTTTCCAGTGTAGGAATTCAATAACCCCTTCAACAATTGATTTAAATGCAGCTTCAAAGTTTGACTATGTTAATGTTAAATATTAAGCCTATAATTAGTTTTTTAAATAAAAAAATCCAAGTTTGTTGATGATTACCCGTGCATCATTCTTCCTTAGATGATCCATTCAACTGCACCTCATCCCTCCTTTTTGCAATAGAGTTCTACTCATCAGATTTCCATGCTTGAGAATTTGCCAACTTATAGATCATGTTGTTCTTCCTATTCTTTCTCTGAGTTGTTTGAAATACCTCAGACTATGCCTTTTCTCTTCTCTATCACAAATTCTAAGATAAAGTGACTATTTCCTACCAAGGTTCCCATTATTTTCCAAACCAGCAGCCAAGGAGTCAAGATGGCAGAGTAAAGAGAGGGATTTGTCTGAGCTCTTCCAAATTCCCCTTCAAATAACTTTATAATAATGCCTCAAAATGAATTCTAGAACAATGAAACCAAAAAAAGGGCAAAACAATTTTCTAACCCAAGGTAACTTAAAAGGTTGACAGGAAAGGTCTGTCTTACTGAGGTGAGAGTTGAGCATGTTCCAATGCAGTTGACTTCTGGTAAGCTAGCAGAAGACTGCACTCTAGGGAGCCAGTATAGGCCTAGGAGGAACCTGAATCAGAGGCTACAACTTTAAGAGCATTAAGTTCACAGATGATAAGGGGATCTGGGAGATTATTAGGGACATTTTGCTGGTACTGGGTGCAGGACTCTGTTGTATTGAAATCTGGGTTGTAGACCTGGGTTGCAGTCTCAGAGCAAGGAAGAGTACTAGCATGTGAGAGCTAACAGCCATAGGGGAGCAAGGACACTGGTCTTAGTTTCAGGATGAAAAAGAGTGATGGTGGATTCACAGATCAGGGGAGAAGTGACCACATATCTCCTTAGATCATACTACCTTAAAAGAATTGAAAAAGTACAAGCCTCTGGAATTAGTTCTGAAAACAATAGCACAAAAAAACCTGAACCAAGAGCAGAGTTCAACTTTAACATAAAGTTAAAAATCAAGAAATAGGCTCAAAAAATGAGCAAACAATGAAAAAAGAACCTGACCCAAAGTTACTGTAGTGACAGAGAAGCTCAAAATACAAACTCAGAAGAGGATAACAATGTCAAAATACATGGCTATATGAAAAATATGAATTAATGTTAGACCCAAAGAGAGTTCCTGGAAGAGCTTAAAAGATATTTTTAAAAAAATTCAAATAAGAGGCAGCTAGGTGGTGCAGTGGATAAAGCACTGGCCCTGGAGTCAGGAGTACCTGAGTTCAAATCTGGCCTCAAACACTTAATAATTACCTAGCTGTGTGGCCTTGGGCAAGCCACTTAACCCCATGTGCCTTGCAAAAACCTAAAAAAAAAACACTCAAATAAGAGAAATAAAAGAAAAATTAAGAAAAGAAATGAGAAGAATTCAAGAGAATCACAAAAAGAGAGAGCCAATAGCTTAATTAAAAAATTAGATTAAAAAAATTCACTGAAGAGAAAAATTCCTTTAAAAAGTCAGTAAGTCAAATGGAAAAGAAGACACAAAAGTTCACTGAAGAAAATAATTCCTTAATAATTAGAATTGGACAAGAGGAAACTAATGATTCCATGAGGCAACAAGAAACAATAAAACAAAATCTAAAGAATTAAAAAAGAAAATGTAAAATTTCTTCTGGTAAACAAAGAACCTAGAAAATAGATTCAAGATAAAAATTATTGGACAACACAAAAGTCATAATAAAGAAAGAACCTAGCCAACATGTATCAAGAAATTATTGGGGGGGGGGGGGTGGAGCCAAGATGGCAGCAGAACAGCCTCTCTTAGTTGCTTTCTCCAAAATATTTCAAAAACTTTAAAATTATGCCTTACTAAATTTTCAGGAGACAGAGCCCACAGAAAGATCCAGTGAGGCAATTATCTAGCCCAAGGTAACCTGGAAAATAGTGGGAAGTCTCTGTTCCATAGGGTTGGAGGAGCAGCAGGCCAGAGCTAAGGAGCTTCAGCTTTCTGGGAATAGCCCCAAGGCACCTGGCAGCAGAAGCAGTTTCCTGACCTGCCACCTCAGGGAGTACCAAGTACAACTTGGTAGATCAGTAGGGAGACCTCTGCCAGAGTGAGCAGGAAACCCAGGCCAGCATGGCCCTCCTCAGCTTGGCCATAGCCCTCAGCACAGCCCAGATCCCAGGAAATAGAAGTAGGCCTATGGAGCTGTCCAGCAGGAGCTACCCAGCAGCTGCTCCCTGATTGCTCAGCCCACAGAAGGTAAGGAAGGTAAGGGAGTGGAGGGAGACTGCTAAGGTCTGCCCTCTGTCCCTGGGGCAGGACACTGAGGCTTTGACCACATTCAGATCCTGGTCTCAGTCTGGGGCCCCAGAGGGATGAGCTTGTGGCCATTCAACAGACCAGGAGAGCAGTCAGAGTCTCACATACTGAGGTTCTTGTGGGGGTGTCCCAATAATACTCAGAAGCTCAGGAAGCACCCCAAACCAGGCACAGGCTGGGGAAATGAGTAAACAGAAGGAAAAAAAAGGAGTCTGATCATTGACAATTACTTTGATCCCATGGGGGAACAAAATATACAATCTAAAGATGAGAAAGTTCAAGCTTCTGCATCTAAAGACTCCAAGAAATATCAAAGTTGGACTCAGGCTATGACAGAGCTCAAAAAAGATTTTGAAAATCAAGTAAGGGAGGTAGAAGGAAAAACTGGGAAAATAAATGAGAGACAGGGGCAGCTAGGTGGCACAGTGGATAGAACACTGGCCTTGGAGTCAGGAGTACCTGAGTTCAAATCTGGCCTCAGACACTTAATAATTACATAGCCATGTGGCCTTGGGCAAGCCACTTAACCCCATTGCCTTGCAAAAACTAAAAAAAAAAATAAATGAGAGAGATGCAGGAAAAACATGAAAACCAAGTCAGCAGCTTAGCCAAGGAGATCCAAAAAATGCTGAAGAAAATAACATATTAAAAACCAGTTTAGGTCAGATGGATAAAATAGTTCAAAAAGTTATTGAGAAGAAAAATGCTTTAAGAAGCAGAACTGGCCAGATGGAAAACAAATACGTCAGATGTAGAATAGAACTAAAGAAAACTGATGACTGCAAGAAATCAAGACACAATAAATCAATACCAAAAAAATGAAAAACTAGAAGAAAATGTGAAATATCTCATTGAAAAAACAACTGATCTGGAAAACAGATCCAGAAAAGATAATTTAAAAATTATTGGGGTACCTGAAAGTCATGATCAGGAAAAGAGCCTTGACCTCATCTTTAAAGAATTTCTACAGGAAAATTGTCCTGATATCCTAGAAGCAGATGGTAAAATAGAAATTGAAAGAATCTATCAATCTCCTCCAAGAAATGATAAAAAAAAACAACCCCCAGGAATATTATAGCCAAGTTCAAGAACTCCCAAGTCAAAGAGAAAATATTAAAAGTGACAAGAAGGAAACAATTCAAATATTGTGGAGCTGCAGTCAGGATCACACAGGACTTAACAGCATCTACATTAAGGACTCATAGGGCTTGGAATGTAATATTCCAGAAGGCAAAAGAGCTTGGAATGCAACTGAGAATCAACTACCCATCAAAACTGAACCTCCTCTTCCAGAGGAAAAGATGGACTTTCAATGAGATCGGGGAACTTCAAATGTTCCTGTTGAAACTACCAGAGCTGAACAGAAAGTTTGATCTTCAAGTACAGGACTCAGGTGAAGCATAGAGAGTGGATAAGAAGAGTAAATTATGAGGGACTTAATGATAATGAACTATGTGTATTCCTGCATGGAAAGATGATACTGATAATACTCATATGAACCTTCTCATTTAATAGAGTAGATAGAAGGAGCTTTTATAGATGAGGCACAGGAGAAAGCTGAATTTGAAGATATAATATATTGTAAAAATGGAGTTAATAGGTGAAAGGGAAATGTACTAGGAGTAAGAGAAAGGAGAGGTAGAATAGATTAATATATTTCATGTAAAAGATATTTCATGTAGCTTTTGCAATGGTATGGAAGAGGGGAAGGTGAGGGGGGAATGAGGGAGCCTTCATTCTCTTCAGAAATGGCTCAGAGAGGAAACAGCATACATAATCAATAGGGTATAGACATCTAGAAGAAAAAGGAGAGAAGGGGGACAGAGGAGGGGAGGGAGATATAGGGGATATAGGAGAGGGTAGATCATAGGAGAGGATAGTCAGATATAACACATTTTACTTTTTACTTTTCACAAGGTGGTGGGATTGGGTGGCCTGTCTGGGACCACAGGGCTGGGTGATTTGCTGGGTCTCTGAGGGGATGTAGGCTTGGGGCTTCTTGGCCCCAGGGTCGGTGCTCTGTTCACTGTGCCACTTGACTGACCCCAGCACATTTTTGAAGAGGGACAGAGTGGAAGGAGAAAGAAAATATAATAGATGGTAGTGGGGAGGAATGGATGGAGGGAATTACAATCAGCAACAGCAACTGTGGAAGCAACATCTCTGATGGACTTATGATAAAGAATGTGATCCACCTGAGGCAGAACTGATGATATCAGAACACAGACTGAAATAAATTTTTTCTTTCTTTCATTTTATTTCTCATGAGATTTTATATTTTTGTGGGGGAATGGGGTATTATGTTTACTCTTAAGAATGTTTTAGTAATGTGTAAATAAAGAAAATTTTTTTAAAAAGAATAGATGTAAAAAAAATTATTAGGGGAGATTCCTGATATCCTAGAAGCAGAGGGCA
The DNA here is from genome assembly GCF_037893015.1 of Macrotis lagotis. Classification (NCBI taxonomy): domain Eukaryota; kingdom Metazoa; phylum Chordata; class Mammalia; order Peramelemorphia; family Peramelidae; genus Macrotis; species Macrotis lagotis. The sequence continues at coordinate 613,370,346 of NC_133658.1, forward strand.
GAATAAAAATTGAAAGAATCCACCAATCACCACCTGAAAGAGATATCAAAATGAAAGCTCCCAGGCATATTATAGCCAAATTCCAGAGCTTCCAGATCAAGGAGAAAGTACTGCAAATGACCCAAAAGAAACAACTCACATATCATAGAACCACAGTCAGGATAGTAAAGGATTTAACAGCTTCTACATTAAAGGAGCAGGAGGCTTGGAATATGATATTCCAGAAGGCAAAGGGACTAGGATTACAACTAAGAATTATTTACTCTGTGAAATTGAGTATAAACCCTTAGGTGGAAAAAATACATTTAATGAAAAAAGAAAACTTTCAAGCATATCTGATGAAAAGATCAGAACAAACCAGAAATTTGATTTTCAAATATAAACCTCAAAAGAATCATAAAAAGGTAAACAGGAAAGAGAAATCCTAGGGACTTCTTTCATGGGAAGGTGATATTTGTAACTCCAAAGAACTTCAGAATTATTAGGGCAGTTAGAAGTCTACATGGATAGAAGGGCACATGGGTGAATTGACTATGATGAGATAATATCCAAGAAAACAAAACAAAACTAAGGAGTGAGAAAGAAGGATGCACTGGAAGGAGAGGAAAAGGAGAGGTAGAATGTAGTTTATTATCTCACATAAAAGAGGCACAAAAGAGCTTTTATAGTGGAAGAAAGATAGTAGATATAGGTTGGGGACACTGGGCAACACCAAACCAGTAATCAGTTCCTCCCTGTTAGTGAAGATCTGCTCCTCAAATAGAATTTCTGATTAATGGCTCATCTACTTTTGAGGGATAAAATTAAAGTAAAAAAAAATTGTTAGCTATTTTTCTTCAGCTATAGAATTAGCAGATATCCAGATTATCTGAAGTTCTCCATTAATGTTATGTCATGCCTCAGTGCCACACTTGTGAGCTCTTCCAAACTTTATTTTTATTTTTGTCCATGGGTCTGTTGTTTATACTGGTAATATTGTTACTCTTTCTGTCTTGGCTTATTTCATCCTAACATTCTTTTGTTTATTTATTTGTTTTGGCTTTGCAAGGCAATAGGATTAAGTGACTTGTCCAAGGTCACACATCTAAGCATGTATTAAGTGTTTGAGGTTGGATTTGCAGTCAGGTCCTCCTGGATCCAGGGCCGATGCTTTATCCACTACGCCACCTAGCTGCCCCCATACTAATACTTTTTAAAGAAAACTGTTGTGTTATGAGATTTGCAAGATACTTTACATCTTATTTGATCCTCAGAACAATTCTTGAGTTAGATACTATTTTCTTGTCATTTTACATATGAGGAAACTGAGGCAAAAAGAGATTCACAGCTAGCAAGTGTCTGAAATGGAAACTAAATGTAATTCTTCCTGATTTCAATTCCCACATATGAGCTTTCTCTTCTGTCTAGCTACCTAATTATAACCCTCCCTTGCTTGAGTTTTCTTATTAACTCAAATTAATCTTAAATTGGTGGGACTTCTTTTTTAGCACTATTATTTTCTTCAATTGATATTTTTATTTTTCTAATGACATGTTATGAAAGTTTTTCAGCATTCATCCACATGCATGTGCACATTTTTAAGTTACATAATTTCCTTCCACCCTCCATTCCCAACCCTTCCCCTTGGCAGTGAACAGTCAGGTGAATATTGTACATACATGTTTGTGTTTAACATGTTTACTGATTATTTATTTTTATATGAGGAATTAGAATTAAAGAAAAGAAAGGAAACCATGAAAGAGAAAAGAAAGGAAATAGGAAGAAATACATAAGAGAAATTTTTAAAAATAGCACTATTATTTTGGTGAGAGACTAACATGGTGTAATGGAGAGAGAGCTGAAGTGTACAGAGTGCTCAGAGTTAAAAAGAACTGGGCTAAATTTTGCCCCTCACACACCCTGGATATTTTAATATTTACTGTTTACCATAGTAAGTCACTTAGTCTCCAAGTGACATATATCAGGTTCTTATCCATATTGGTAGAGAGTTTTCTCCCTGGGAGGGCTTTATACTGATGAAATCGGAAAACCATTAACCCCCCTCCTCAACATATATATGTATGGGTCTCATAGTATCAATCTTAGTGATTGCTTTGATGTGAAAGTTCCCTCCTTGCATTAGGATCTTTAATTTCTCTTGCATGTACTTCACCCTCTACCCCCCAATCACTTTGTGAATCAGAATCAGAAATCTGAGGCATTAAGCTTTGACAGCTGCTTTCTTGGAATTAACTTCTGGGTTTCTTTACAGATTGTTACTAAAAAAAAATTGAGAATAATTGTATTATAATGGACTTCCATTGCATTGGTAAATATCTAGATAAGTGACCTTTCTAGTTGTCATTGTGACATTTTGTGTTGTGCAGCTAGAGGCTAAAAAAACATATCCTCCTTTCTCTATACTATATTTCACAATCACGTGATCCAAGTTACTAAACTACAAATCTCTTGGGATTTTTTCTTCTGAAGCATTTGAAAGAACTTTCAGAATATTAAAGAACACATCAAAGTGAAAACAACTGACCACTTCATTTTTGAAAGCTGAAGCATGACTCAATACTCAGTTTCTCTCAATAGCTCAAATACCGCAGAATCAGAAAACCAAATGAAACAACTTATAGAGAATTTCTTGTTTAAAAAAAATCTAAGTGGGGGCGGCTAGGTGGCGTAGTGGATAAAGCATCGGCCCTGGAGTCAGGAGTACCTGGGTTCAAATCCGGTCTCAGACACTTAATAATTACCTAGCTGTGTGGCCTTGGGCAAGCCACTTAACCCCATTTGCTTTGCAAAAACCTAAAAAAAAAAAATCTAAGTGCTACTCAGTTTGCATCTGGTAGGAAAAAAATAATTCTTTCCATTGGTATAATTATGTAAATAATGAAAGAGTGTTGCTTTATAAAACTTCCTTCCACATGAAAAGACGCTATAAACCACAACCCAATTGCTTAATTCTATTTGGAGCACACCATTTTTCAGGCAATTTAGTTGGTGTAGGGAGGTTGAAAATCAACAGTTAAGGTTAAGAATGGAAGAAGCCTCAGAAAATTAAACCAATTAGGGTCTGGTCTAGATTTTTATTGTCACCTGGAATAATTTGCTTGTTTGAAGTGAAGTCTTTTTAGTTTTCATGAGATCATTAGTAGTTACTAATGTATACTAACACTTTCTATTCTTCCACTGAGAACAGGCTTATAAAACTTTCTAGGCATGACTTGAGAAGTAGCCACACACTATAATTTGAAGCATGTCTCACCTAACTCAAAATTAATTTCCTATTACCTAAGGTATTATAATATACCCAGAATAAAGTCATTTATGATTCTATATTCCATTATCCATGATTCTCTCTTGTGTATTGGACTACGCCTGGTCTTTGTCTTAGGTTCTCCTCTCTCTGTGTGTTTCTTGTTGATTTCATCAGCTCCCCATGGATTTAAGAATCATCTTGATATAGATCACTCACAGATCTATATATCTAGCCAATTTTTTTTCTGGGTGCACACCAACAGCTGTCTAAAGGCCATTTCCAACTGAATGTCCCATAGGCATCTTAAACCCAGTAAGTCCAAAATAAAATTCATTTTCATTTTTTCCAAACCCTTCCCTCTTCCTAACTTCTCTCTGTTGAGAATTCTATCATACTTCAATTCACCTAGTTTCATAAACCCATAATCATTCCTAAAGCTGCTGTTTCCATCACCCTCTCATATCTAATCAATTGCCAAGAATCATTAATTTTAATTTTTTCATCATCTCACATCCATCTCTTCTTTCTTCTCACACGAATGCCCCATCATGCCATGCCTGGAATACTACAATCATGGTTCTTTTGACTTCAGTCTTTTTCCTGTCTTCTGTTCCATTGCTAAATTGATATTCTTAAAGCACAAGTCATAGTGTGACCTTGTCACTTCCTTACTTAGAAAGCTTCAATGATTCCCTTTGGTTCTCAGATAAAAATAAAAACTCCCTTTTTTCATATTTAAGGCTTTTAACAATCTGGTGTCCAACTATGTTTCAAGGATGATTATCCATTCTTCCACTTCATGTGTTCATTTGTAAGTGTACCATCTCTTCACTGAGAAGTGGTATCAAAAGATACTTTATCTCTGTTAACTCAGAATTTTTCAACAAAGATAGAGCACTTCTGGCAAAATCTCAGTGTGAGACATATCTCTTAGAATCTCTTTGTAGGGGGCAGCTAGATGGCAGCTAGGTGGCAGCTAGATGGCACAGTGGATAGAGCACTGGCCCTGGAGTCAGGAGTAGCTAAGTTCAAATCTGACCTCAGACACTTAATAATTACCTAGCTATGTGGCCTTGGGCAAGCCACTTAACCCCTTTGCCTTGCCAAAAAAAAATAACCCTAAAAAAAAAAGAATCTCTTTGTAGGAGATGTTTCCCTCAGTGGTCTTCTCTCAACAATATTCCCCAATAAATACAATCCAATCAGAAAATGTTATTAGTTAACACAGTTTAAAAAGAAAAACAAAGAAAGGCAAACAGGCTTTTCCCATGCCCTGGAGCAAAGGGTAAAGGAGAAAGGGGATGCAAGATTCGTGCTTTAGTGACTATAGCCCAGCAAGATTTCAGCAATAAGGCTTCTTTCCTCATGCTAGATGGATATTCTTAGAATCATGATCCTTTTCTTTGGGATGATAGTCTCTACCTGCACATCTCTTTTTCCACCTCCTTGTAACTTTTCCCATCTTCCTATTCTCAGTTCCAGATATCTACTTATGCCATGAAGAGCTGAGTTCTTCTCCCTCTTCACTCATATTCTGGCATTCTGGCATGACCTGGAGTCATATTCTAGCATTCTTCATCTTATTGATTGTGCATCAATCCTGGTTCACTTAAGGGACATTTGCACCTCAAAATATTCACTAATCATCGCCACATGTTTATTTGGTTTAGTATCTTATTATCTGGCTTTAATATACCTCCCAGCACACACACACACACACACACACACACACACACACACAGTGGACAGCTGTCATGGATATATTAGACAGTAGCAGTAGAAAGCAAACTCTGCCCTTGAGCTCACCAGTAGTCCACACAAGTGTATCAAAACTGAGGTACTAGCTCATTGGATAGAAGGGAAACTTTCCTTTCTTTTTTTTTTAAACTTATCTAGGTTCATCAAGTTCCCATCCAAGAAACTTGGTTTTGAATCCTTAATGATTAATACATAACATCTAATAAATGATCTAGAAATGAAGGTGAGGAAAGGAGACTGAGAAAAGCACAAGGTGGGTGGCTGTATAAAGAAAGGCAGAAGGACAGAGGAGATAAAGGGAGTAGAGGAAGAAATATAAAAAAGGGAAAAGAGGAGAAAGAACAAAGAAGGGAAGAGAAGACACAGATAATGAGCTATGCATGGCACTTTTACCATATGAATTCAAAAAATTGGATCCTTTATGGAAACAGTACTAGTTATAAAACCAAAGGGTCTAGCTTCTAGTCCTAGTCTAGTCCTAGAGTCTGCTTCTTGTATATTTGTGTCCTTGTACAAATCACTTAATGTCCTTGATTCTAATTTTCCTTATGTGTATGTGAATGAAGTAAGACAATAATGACTGGTTTCCTCCAGCTCTAAAGTTCTATGACTCTATGATATTTTTTAGAAATGTATTCCCTTAAAATTGGAAGGAAGACAGACTTGGGAGAAACAAGCATTAAGTGCCAAATACTATGCTAAGTTACTGAGAGATGTCATAAGGATAAAAAGTTCAAGATTTAGTAATGAATTTATATACAGGATAAGGGAGAGAGAGGAGTGAGGATCAAGTCAAGGTATAAACAAGAAAAGGGCAAAGATTATCATAAAATTTTGCCTCAGCTATTCTAAAGACCTCAACTAAACAAACATTTATTAAGGGTAGAAACTTAATTATATAGTATAATACAGAAAGGAACCTATTTAAGTTGATATTATAAACAGTTCTTCTTTCTTCTAATTCTTCTTTTAGTTACACATACACACATATATTTATACATACATACATGCATACATACATGTTTACATATACATATGACTACACAGATTTATTTAAGAGATGTTTAAGAACTTACTGGAATTCTAACATTTATGGTCCATAGGGATGAAACTCCCTCTCTAAGAGTATTTTGGCCTATTTCTTTCTTTAAGCAAGAAGGAGGACTTGGAGCCATGCCCAGGAATCTTGAAAAAGTATGGAGACATACCATCTGTGAGGAAGCATCTTGGAGATAGTATTCCCAGCCCCATAAAAGATTTAATGAGTTGAGATGAAAAGTATTATTGACTAAGGGGTAAAAACTGACAGAAACAACTAAACTAGAGACCAGATTAACTGGTAGCATCACAGAAGAGAAGGGAAAGGTGGAGCTTCAATGGATTTCAGTTGGTAAACCAAGAACTCTGTTTGAAACTGTTAGCTAAACACACTTTTAAAAGATCAAGAGGGGTTAAAAAAAAGTCCTTGAACTTCTTCCTAGTCCTGTCCAACAAGAGATACTCTAATATCTATTGCTTGTACTCTGAGGTTGGGGATAGCTGGAGATACCCAAACATTTAAATTGGTTCATAGTGAAAAACATCTCTCTTAAGATTAGGAATTTTCTTTACTGGGAACCCTGAACTACTGTGACTATATTAATAACTTTTCTCTTACGACTCTATAAAATGGCATGAGGGATCATGCAGACCTGACAACCATCATATTGTCCCTAGTCTAAAAAATGCACCAATTGTTGTAATAGAATGTGACTGATTAAATCTCCAGTCTTCAAGGCAAGTAGAAACAGGTATTTTAGAGAACGAATTGTAGAGATGCCTGAGAAAAATTGTGTCCTTTCTTCCTTTCTAGATGGCAAGGAGATGAAAAGATTAAGCACCTTTCACAATGCTTCCCCTGACATTCAATATCAAAAGAATGTATCAGAAGAAAGGTCAATAACCAAAGACAAAGAGACATACACACATACATACACATCTCCAGAATGGCTGTCTCTCCATAACAGAACAATGATCAAAGATGTGAAAAATTCAATAAATTTTAATTTTATATTTATGAAGCCAAAGGAGTTAAGTTGTTTTGTTAAAACTACTGAGGTCTTTCCCTGATACAACTTGTACCCATTTAGTTATTATATAGAAATAAAGCAAAATGCCTATGGAAAGAATTGTCTGAATGATTTAAGCATTGATTAAGATATCCAAATTCTGCTACTTGAATGAAAAGCAAATTTCAGATCTGAATTTTGAGGATAACTATATTTCTTTCTACTTAGCTTTGTTGAAAATTTTTGAAAGATATGTACCATAAATGAAAGATTTAAAAAAATCTTCCCTACAAGTTAGCATCTAGGACTAGGAAAATCTTAGTCACAATGGGAGAGAACTACCTGAGGAATATTCCAATGGCTTCTCAAGGACCTTGATTTTCAATCTTTTGTAGTATCTGGGGCTTACCAGAAACCAAGAAGCCTTCTTTTTCTGAAGGTCATCTTTTTTCCCCCCTCTCCCTGAAATGGTGATGTTGAATTGCCTTTAGATTCCTCAGTCTTTCTGTCCTGACTCTGTAGAACTGAGCTTCCCATTTTTTTCTTCCAACTCTACTCCTTTGAATCTTCAAGGACTTGAGGCAACTGAGTGAGTACAAAGGAAAGAGAGGAAAATTAAGAGCTGGCTTTGAATCCCAGTGGGCCAGCTACTAACTGCTTGACTTTAAGCAAATCCCTCCAACTTTCTGGGATTCAATTTCCTTAACAATGAAATGATTGAACAGGGCTAGGTGCTTTTTAAGGTCTATTCCAGAACTAAATCTATGTACCTAAGATAATTCTAGTAGTATTTATCTTTTTAAAAATCAAATAGAATTGTTTTTGAGTCATTGTTTTCCCTTTAAATAATAAAAGTTACAAGATCATGGAAAACATTATTGAAGTTAAGTTATTAAAACAATTGTAGTCCCATAGAATTGTCTTTTAAAGAACTGATGCTGCACTTCCTTTCCCCTCCTTATTCCTCCATCAAAAATCAAGCTAGAATGGGGCAGTTGGTTGGTGCAGTGGACAGACCACCAACCCTGGAGTCCAGAGGATCTTAGTTCAAATTTTCTGACACTTAATGCTTACTAGTTCTGTGACAATGAGCAAGACATTTAACCCTGATTGTCTCACAAAACAAAACAAAATTAAGCTAGAATGCTCTTTTTTTTAATCCTTCATTATTAAAGAAGGTCATGACAAGCACATGGATTGGATTTTACTGAGGGGAATGCTGTGCTAAGTCACCAGCCTCTCTTTCTCCTTCAGAGCCATCTGGGTCCAGTGATCAGATATGAATCAGGACCACAGGAGGTAGCTCTGGATGTGAGGCAATCAGGGTCAAGTGACTTGCCCAAGGTTACACAGTTGGTAGGTGTCAAGTGTCTGAAGCTAGTTTCAAACTCCTGTCCTCCTGCCTCCAAGGCCAGTGCTCTATCCACTGCACTACCTAGCTGCCCCAGAATTAAGCTCTAAATCAGTGGGAAAGAGAGACAAGAACACAATTCCTGTCATCTCCTTTACCTCATATTAGAGTTGATCAAAACCCTACAGAAGTAATTGATATTAGAGGCTCAAAATTTGAAAGAAAACCTCAAGAGGTAATAATATCATGTTTTTCTAGCTAGAATTGCCAATGTACATATTCAGATGTGCTTTTGGCAATATCTAGAACATCAGAAATACAGGAAGGTACCCCCAGGCCAACATACTACTGCCCTTGATATTAAAGCAGCAGACTTCATCAAAGAGCTTAAACCAAGAAAGACAAAGTAGCAGACCCCATAAGAACAACTGGCTAGCAGAGGCTTGCACCATTTTATAGACAGAATATTTGAGTCTAGAACCATTGTTATTGTACTTCATTTTTGAAAAAATCCAATGGCATCACAAAGATATTTTTCTTGACTTGCTTGTGAATTGCTTTTAAGTGAGGCAGAGTTGCACAAACTCTATTTAACTCTCTCTTCCAGAATCATCAAAGATGAGTGGCAGGAGAAAAAAAACCCAATATGACTACAATGGCCCAGGATGAAGTGGATGACCTTGGCATCTTCAATATCTAATCAAACTCTAGTTACTCCACAAGGCCTGTTTTCAGCTGCCTTCATGGCAGTTTGAACTCATTGTTCTCTTGCCCCTTGTGCAAGAGGGAAAGTCTTCACATGCTTGGGGTAAATATTCCCCTAACTCATCTATAGATTTGAGCTCTATCATTTACCCTCAATTTGTTTTAGCCTACCTGCCTAAATAGTTTAATGGGATTGGCTGTTGCATATGGATTAGGTGAATCCTGTGGATATCAAAAATGGATGAGCAGTCTTGAAAAGGGTTCAGTAAACCTTTACACCAGAGGTGCTAGTCCTCTCTAACCATCCCATTCAATCCAGAACTATAAGTGATTCACATATTAACTGAAAACAGGGTTAGGATCAGAGAATTTGTATAGCCCAACACAGCAAAAAAGAAATTTGGAATCACAATAATGAGACCTGGGCTCTAATTCCCAGATGAGCCACTACTAAAAGTATCAGCCACTTAGAGCCTCAAGTTCTTCATTTGTAAAGTGAAAATAATATCTTTCCTTCATCTCTTCCTCAGAGTAATGATTTGAAATCAAGTCCTCCTAGGGCAGCCATTCTCTGCACTTCATCACTTAGCTGCCTAAGTTGGATAACATCGTCTATTTGTTTAAAGTTTCTGTTTCTAGCAACAACTCACATACCTAGAGCCTTTGAAAGTTTATAAAACTCTTTGACACATGTTTTCTCATTAGCTCCTTCTTAAGAACTCTGTGGACTGGGTAAGCACAAAAATCATCTAGCTACTAAGTGACAGAGCCAGAGGTCAAATCCAGTCTCTCTCAAGTATACCATCCTACTTCTAGGGGGGTTTCCTCATAAGATTTTTTTTTGCAAGGCAGTGGGGTTAAGTGACTTGCCCAAGGTCACACAGTTAGATTAAGTGTCTGAGGCCACATCTTGAACTCAGGTCCTCCTGACTTCAAGTTCAATGCTCCACACACTGCGCCACCTAGCTGCCCCCCCTCATAAGCTTTTGAGGCAGTTAGGCTCACAGAGGGTTCATATAATCTGAGTGAGGCTCAAGTGACTGGTCTAGCTAGTTAAGAGAAGAGCAGGGCACTAGACTGCTCTTACATTTGGTTTTGTTTGGCCAAGGTCCAATTCCAAAATAAAAACTCTCAAGTCTCTAAAAATTAGCTTACTCTGTGTAGGTTCACCAACATTATTCTTCTGCTTACAGGTTGGACGACAGAATGATTCTTCTCTAATCAGAAATAAAAATCTATACAAATCCTTAGCAAGTCTCTTCTCTGAGGGTTAACTTCTCAGCGTTTGTCTTTGAGTGTTGGATGGGAGCTTTGCTTCTTAAACTATCTTTCTGGAAAGCTATATCTGCCCCAAGCAATATCAAGGGACTTTTTGAAGAGTATGATTAATTCTGATTAAGACACTCCTTCAAACATTCACCAATTATATAACTAGGTTCCCCCTCTGGTCCACATTCTCTGCAACTGAATAAAAAAATGGAGCATTTACATTACATTAGAGCTCCTCTTCCGTGTCTGTCCATCACACACACATATAGCCTGAGATCAGCTGAGGTTGGCCCTTAAACCCCTAATTAAAAACTATGAAACCAGTTCTTCTCTTCCTTAGAACAGCTTCCTCTGGCAGATTTCACAAGAGTGTTAAGAATCATCTTCATTGGTCAGATATTTTGTTGGTCAATATTTTAAATTTTTTTATTTTTTTTAAGTTTTTAGTCTTTTTGCAAGGCAAATGGGGTTAAGTGGCTTGCCCAAGGCCACACAGCTAGGTAATTATTAAGTGTCTGAGACTGGATTTGAACTCAGGTACTCCTGACTCCAGGGCCGGTGCTCTATCCACTGCACCACCTAGCCGCCCCGATATTTTAAATTTTAAACTCAAGTTGGGACTTATCAATAAGAAATCTTGAGTCTTTCCATGGGGACTACTTTGAGTAATGGTCTGGAGATGACTGTGGTTTAAAGGGGGAGGTTACCCCTCACAGCTGAGAGGAAGAAGTGTATAGATGGATCTTAAGGAAGAGAGTTTCCCCATATGGAGGAAAAAAGTAACTAGCTCAGGACACTGGCATACACCTCCAGCCCAATAGGGATAGATTGTTTAAATTTTAAAGGAAATACGTTGGGACAAAAGCAAAAAATTTAAAAAGTGAGGCCAGTTGCTTCTCTATCAGTCCAGATGTGCAAGCTGGTGTTTCCTCATCCTGTGCAGGGCAGTGGTCAAATCTCCTCTACTTCCCTCTTCTCACCCCTCTCCCGTTTCATCCTCTTTCCAAAAGTCAATTGCCTTCCCACCTCACACCTTCCCACAGTCCCTGCTGATTCGAGCGTCTTTCCCCTTCTCTTTACCTGTACTGTCTCAGGCAGGGGCAAGACTGCAACTCGACGTCTCCCGATTCGAAATTTAGCGGCCCTGTAGATCTTCCAGTAGACGAACAGTACTACTCCAAGAGGCACATAGAAGGCCCCACAGGTGGAGAAAACAGCGTAGGAGGGCTCCTGGCTCACCTGGCACCGCAGGAGTTCCTCACTGTATACCTCACCCCAGCCGAATAGCAATGGAGCAAAGGCGATGAGAGCCGACAGGGCCCAGGTGAGGACAATCATGAGATTGGAGGCGCGGCTGCGAGTGCGCAGGGTGTACTGAATGTGGCGGGTGATGGTCCAGTAGCGGTCCAGGGCGATGGCCGCCACGTTCCAGATGCTCGCCGTGCAGCAGAGAACGTCGAAAGAGATCCAGACGTGGCACAGGGCGCGTCCCAGCCGCCATTGCTTCCCAGTGGATACCTCACTCACCAGGCTAAGGGGCATGACCAGCGCCGCCACCAGCACGTCCGATACAGCAGTCGAAGCCACTAGATTGTGGGGGACACGATGGAAGGCGCGCACCCTTAGGATGGTGGCCAGGACCAGTAGGTTCCAAAGGAAGGTGGCCACAATGAGAATTACTAACAGCGTCAAGATTAATACAGTGAAAATAGAAAAGGGGGGCTCCTTGCTGTGCAAGATACCCTCCCTTTCCCCGACGTCGCCCTGACCCCCAGAAGCTCCAAGAGCGCTGGGGCTACAGTTGTAGCCCTCGGGCCCCGACGTGAAGGTGAGGACTGAAGGGACGGATACATTGCCGCTCTCCATGGTGCTCTCCTCTCTTTCTCTCTGCCTCTCAGACTCCGGGCATTCCAGCTCCAGGTTCCAGTTGCACAGGCACGAAGCCGACCGGGCGAGTAGGACGGTGGGAATGGGCAAGAGGAGTCTGCGGGGGAAGAGGAAAAGCAGAAAGGTACAAGCCGCCCGCCCAGCCTCCTGAACTGGAGCAGCGCTCCTGAGATTGCTCGCCCCCACTGGGCTGGAGAATGGAGCCGTTCACTCGTGGCTAAACTCGACCCGGGAGATGTTGGCGGGGGAAGAGACAGGGAGAATGGCAGGTTCGGGCTTCCTCCTCAGTCCTCCCTCCTAACCTTCTCTCCATCACGGAACAGTCGGGCAGAAGGAGAGAGGGAAGACCGCTAGAGCGCAGTGAGCTCTGTCCTCTGGTTGAAGCAGCTGGAGCAGCAGCCAGCATGGATGGACGCCTTCCCTCTTTGCCTAGGGGTTAGGCGGCGAGGAGGGGGGAAATCTGGCTCACCAACCAATGGCAGTACAGCACACTCCCCTTCCTCAGCTTGTTTCCAAGCGGTAGTTCCTCTCGGTTTGGTATTATTAAGTCTGTTGGTGTTCTTTTTGGAGAAGGCTAACTGCCATGGGCTAATTCTGTACCCACCATTTTTGCGATTGCTCTAAATGAGTCGTGACTTCTGGCTGTATATTTGGAAGTTCGCGGAACAGGTACTCTGTTCTCGGTTCTCTCTTCGAGACCCAACTGATGCCTTTCGGTCCGGCATGAAGTATAAGAATGAAAGATTCAGGAGTATTTTGAATTTGAAATGAAAAATCCTGAAAACTCCTGCTTCTTCCCCATGCACCCTTGCGCTCTAAGACGAAAAATTAGAGCAAATAAGTTGAGTTTCCCTGATAGGGCCTTGAGACATCTGATAATTCACATTCCCCACCTCTTTCCTACCCCAACTCCCATCTGAAAGCAGAGGAACATTCATTCCGCTCTTCTCTTCATCCTGACCCTCTGAGATTCCCTTTCTTTTGCAATATTTACATTTTGTGTGTACATAGTTATTTGCACGTTGCCAGTATTAGAATGTGAGCTTTTTAAATGCTTGGATTGGTTTTGTTTATTTTTGCCCTTTTTAAAAAAAATTCCCAGAGCATAGGAAAAGTGCTTACTCAATAAATACTTGTTGAGTTACTTGACTGTTGAATGAAATATATTATACCTGTTCCCCATCCCATCCTCACCCCCACCCCCATTCCCAACTTCTAACTTTCAGGTCTACTATTTGAGAAGGAATTGTAGGATTAATGCTTAAATCCAAAGAGGACTATAGAAGTCAGTGACTCCGGTCCCTCTCATTTTACACGTACAAAAATATCTGAGATCCAGATAGTTTAAGTGATTTGTTCAAAATCTCATTGATGGGTAAGTGGCAAGAGGCCTGGCTCCCCTGATTTCAAATCCAGCCACTTCCCACTGATCTACACTGCAAATCCAGTGTTCTTTGACATATCATCCAGATGGTTCATTTTTAAGATGTGAAAACAGATACTGAAAGTTCAAGACTCATCCCAAGTTCACATAGACGGCATCTAAAGTAGAACTAGAAAGATGTTTGAATTTCCAATTCAGTGAAGAGTGTTGAATAGCTTGTTAAAAGCAAAACAGCTTTAAACATACTCAAGAAGCAGAATTTGATCTCTGCTCTTTTGACTCTAGCACCAGTACATCTTCCTTTACTCCATGCTTAGTTGATAACTCAGGTAATTTGGAGGATATCTAGATGACAACTGCCCTGCCTGGTACCTGGGACCACATAGCTAATAGGGCAGGTTTTGAAATCAAGTTTTCCTGACTTCAAGTCCAGCATCCCATCCACTAAGATATTCTCATGAGAATTTTAAAAAGGCAAAAAATTAAGCTTGAGTGTAGTTGTTTGTCTTTTGTTTTAAAAGAGGAACAATGAAATCACCAGGTAATGTCTTGACTTGTGGAAGAATTGAAGTGAGACAGAATTGTGTAAAAACATTAACTTCACTGTCTCTTCCAGTCATGGAAGTCTAGTAGCAAGACATAATCAGGACCACTATTGATGACCCAGGATGTAGTAGATGACCTTGGGGTTTTCAATGTCTTACCAAGTTCTTAAGTATGCTATTTTCTTTCTTGAAATAGAAGGGCAGGAAGGAAAATAAGCATTTTATTAAATTAAGCATTTATGTAGTACCTATTTTATACAAGGACTTTGCTAAGTGCTTCATGAATAATATTATATTAATCATCTTTATGATTGATATGTCAATAAACATTGTTCAGCTGTTACTATGGGCCAGGCATTGTGTTCTATATTACTGTAAACAAGCAAGCAAACAACAATACACACAATCCCAACTAATGAAGACTTAATTAAACTTTTATGTTGTTCTAAATTTCATTTTGAATATTGTTATAAATTTTCCTAAAAGTCTTTAGTCTTCACATACTCCTATTTCTCTCAAGAATAATAGAAAGTCTTTACAATTCCCTTCCCAAGAGAGATTGTGGTTATAGGGAGCACTCTTGGTTTTCTCCACCATACACTGGCTGCTGGTCTTACCTATATCATAAATGATGTATTACCTGGACTTTCTTGCCTATGAGTGAATAAAACTTTAAAATTTAAAAAAAATCTCCATCATCAACCCCATAGACTATAAAATATATAAAGCTGTATTATGCCTAAAAGTTTTGAATCCAGGTCCTAGTGGAAGTCACTGAGAATTTAATGAAAGCACCAACCATTTTTTATATAAGGAAAGTGCCTTAGGGTGGTTTGCAGCCACCTCAAGCATTCCAATAAAGATTACAATGTGCTGCAGATTTTCTAAATAAATAAATGCATATTGTAGCTGATCTCACACAGTTATAAATAATATATAGCTTTGAGAGAATCTAATCCAATCCATGAAGGGACTGAAGACACCAGGAGAGATATCTCATAAGGATCTAGTACAATGAAGATGGATTTATCATTCTCTTCCTTTGCAGCCCCAAACATAAAAAACTAAGGGGAAGTATTTATGGTTCTGCCCTCCACTTTAAAGAGAAAGTTCATGATTTTACAGGAGAAAGTTTTACTAAAAGAAAGAAGGAACCACTCCATAAATTAGCAACTTCTTATTCCAAAGAAGTATATAAATAAATTTATAGGATGCCTGCACTCTTTTTTTCTTTTTCTCTCCCCTCTCCTTTCCCTACTTCTTCTCTCCCTCTTTCTCTTTTCTATCTTTTCTCTGTCTGCCTCTCTTTCCCCTTTACTTTCAGTTATCAGTCCCTCCCATAACCAATAGTATCTTAGGGTAGATTACTTCCCAGTTATTCAAATGGCAACCAATTTCATTTATAAGTGGTATTAGTACTGACTGTGTCCAGTGCCTTCTAAAGAAAGTATTTATGATTAAAAAAGACATGAGATTTCTAAGAAGTCTATGAACTTTTGTTCTCATTCATATGATAAACCATAATCAGAACTTTCGATGTGCTTTTTGACATCTTCTCTTTGCCAACCTTTGCATCAAAGTCAATGAGTACCAAAGTAATATTCTGAAGGAGCTTATCAATTTACTGTAGAATTTCTGTATTTTGTCTTTTGTGACAGATTTTGATGAATAAGCTACAATTACATTCATGGTGGTCTTTCTGATGCCATTCATGAACACTGCTACATGAGATAATCAGGTAGTTCTTAAGAGTATTTAAAGCATTTCCATTAATTTTTTTTTGCATCTCTGTGAAGAACCTCTGAACCAATTGCAACTATTAGACATCTGCCCCATTCTCTATTCACATAGCTGCTTCATACCTTTCAACATTTTTTTATCTGGACTATGGTCTCTCTGCTTCCATTCTCTCATCTTTCTAATTGATCCTACACATAGATGCCTACATCAGAGGTGTCCAACATGCTGATCCATCTGCAAATATTCAACACTTGTGAATGTGACTCAAACCAGATTAAAATATATTTAGAAAATATTTAACAAAAACATAAACAATAAAACTGAGATTAAGTTTTGATTTTTTTATATCAATATGTTTTCAACATAGATTCCTATATACTTTTTAGTGGTGGTATGAATCAGAGTAATTGGAAAATACTTATAGCAAGAGTAACTCTCTATCAACTATCTCCACAACTGATTTTATTCTGGGAAATAGCATGACTCAGGGGAAAAAGAGTATCGGTTGTAAAACAAATGACCGGGGCTCTGATCTCAGTTTTGCTACTTATATCTGTATCTTTCACTTGTCTGAGCCTTTGTCTACTAGAATTTATTAGGGTCCTATTATGTGCATTTTGCTCAGAGCAATAGATGAAAAGGAAAGCAAAACATATTTCCACTTTCAGGGAACTCGGTCTAATGGGAGAGAAAACCTACAAACAAGAATATACAAGCAAGATCTAACTTTCTTATTTGTAAAATGAAGATATACTTAGATAATCTTAGAGGTACTGGCCTACTCTAAATTTATGCACATGGAGCACTTTGATTCTCTCATGACCCATTAATCCCTCAACTCTTATATTTAATTGTGCATGTGGGGCAGCTAGGTGGCATAGTGGATAAAGCACCGGCCTTGGAGTCAGGAGTACCTGGGTTCAAATCCGACCTCAGACACTTAATAATTACCTAGCCACTTAACCCCATTTACCTTGCAAAAAAAAATTGTACATGTGTTATATTTTGTGTTCTTGCTCCTAGTAGAATATAAGATCTTTAAAAGCAAAAAGTATAATGTTTCTGTCTTTGTATCCTCAGCAATTAGCACAGTGTCTGACTATTAAATGTGTAATTTCAATCTGTACCTTCATTTCAAAGTTGAAGTGGCACATATTCTTAAAGTATTTCTTTCTCTTTCCCTCCCCTATCCCAAGTTGGTATCAAGGATTTAACTTGGGTCCTCACTTCTGATGTTATCACCAGTAGGCCATCTGATGGCCATCAACTTCCTTTGCATTCTGTCCACATATGAAGGCTGATCTTTGATCTGAGACTTCAGTCACTGTCTACTGAGCCTACTGAGTTTGTGATCTTCCCTCAGAGTCACAGTCATCAAAGTCTCAAAATAAGTAACTGGAGTATTTCCAAACAAAAATCAAATCAAATCAACATTAATGATCAGATGGTGATGGCAGGGAGAAACAGAATGTGCTCAGGAAAACACTGAGGGGTAATTGGGATCTAGTTTTTAAATATGGAGAGATTTGAAACTAATTTGTTTGTAGGAAGGAAGGGGGTGGCAAAGCTTCAGAGCAGTATGAATTAGAGTAATTGGAAACTAAGTCTTTTGCCCTTCCTCCTGCTGTTCTTGATAACTTAATGAGGCAGGCAGGTCCCTGTATTTCATAGCTGATTTCCTTTATGTGGACAAAGACTGGTTTTTCATTTACACATGTACCATCCATCACACTTAAAAATATTCTACTTGCTTATCCCCTGAGAAAGCCACAATGTCCAGAGTTTCAAAATCTGACCCCTCTCAATCCCCACAATGAAATAAGAAAAGAAAATCATAGCAAATTAAATCTCACCTCTCCTCTCACCAGAGTCCTACATGATGCAAAACATTTCCCTCTTTAGTGTAGGGGAACAGGAGAAGGTATATTATTTCTTTGGAATTTATTACTGTCTTTGGGTTCTTTCACTTTTCTTTAGGAAGAAAGGAAGGGATGGAAGAATGAATGAGCTCACTCTTCTGTAGCTTAGCCCATTTAGCACAAAAAAAAGGTTTGTCAAGGAGATAGAAAGCAAAGGTGAATTTAGGCAGCCACTGGGACTATGAGTATGCAAAAGAAGCCATTTACTCAAATCAGATTGATGGATTATAGCAGAATGAGAGATGTTTTTCAGTATTTTAATAAATATATCCATTGTTAATGCTAGAAAATGGAATATGGGTTTTATTTATTTGTGATGGATCATGTAGGTAGATAGACAAATAACTATTTAGTCAACAAGTTTGAAATACTATCTACCAAAAGGGATTTTTAAAAAAATTCATAGAAACCCAAACCTAATCAAACACCACCCCTAAAAATTAAAAAATGAAATAGTAGAAAATGACTATGAAGACATGAAGACAACTAGCAATAGTATGAGTAAAGTTTGATAAGGATATGTAGTGGCAAGATCCTTGACTTTGGAATCATATGTTCTGGGTTCAAATCCTTTCTGATGCCTATTTCCTAGGTAAGTCACTTAGTTTCCTTATCTATAAAATGAGGAAACTGGAGTAGATGGTACCCAAGGATCCAAAACTGACTCTATGATCTCATGATTCCATGAAATTCTGGATTAGGTTATTAGCCTAATGTATAATTTTGGAAGTCACCTATTCTCTCTTGGACTTCAGTTTCCTAAGGGAGAAAAATGAAAAGATCAGAATAGATGATTTCTAAGATTCCTTCTAGCTCCAACTCCTCCTCTGCTCTGTGATATAACATAAGGGAAGTCCAAGAAAATTGCTATGGAAAGAAGGAGGAGGAAGAAAGATCATATTTGATTGATGAAATCATAAAAGCTTTCATGGAAGAAGTGACATTTGAATAAAGTCTTAAAGGACTAATAGGATTTTACCAGATGGATATAGGAGAGAAGGGCATTTTAGGTAAAAAGAATGCATATACACACTCAGGCATGAACATTTGGATCCAGAAAGAATGTATAAATGCAAATGCAAATGCAAAAACAAAGTCTTAATTTAGTCTCAATTTAAATGAGGTGGGAGTGACTTTTGGGGGTTTTTTTAGCCTTGGAATGGAGAAGCAGTAGCACTCTTACACACACACACACACACACACACACACACACACACACACACACACATACTATAAATGTACTTTAAATAGACTCTCCTGTCCTGATAGCTGCTAATATGCATCATTGATTGATAAGAAAATTAATAGACCTTTCTCCCACCTAATGGTTTATTTAACCCAGGCTACTCTCTCCATTAGGGACTCTTGGCAAATCAGTAGCCTACATTCTGACCAGTGAGAAATTGTGCTTTTATTCCTAAGATTAAATGAAAGACAAAGACTTTACAAATGCTTTTTGGCATGCTAAAAAATAGTAAACCTAAAAAGGACAAATTATTATCTTAAAATCAAAAATTTTTCCATAGGCACCTTCTAATTATTTACTGATTGTTGATGAATATAGCAAGAGATATTTAGGCTATTCATTAAAAACAGTTTTAAATGTCCTTAGTACTTAGAGCTTTAAGAGACTTTAGAGAGTTTAAGAGGTTTTAGAGAGAATATAGCAGCTCCCCATGCCACCCCCATGTTATAAATGAGAACACTCAAGCCCAGGAAGATGTAGTAAGTTGTTTAAAATGTGAAAATGTAGCTGAGTGAAGACTGGGATCCTTGGGATAGAGGACTTAGGTCCAAATCCTGGTCCTGCCACTTATTTTATATTTCTGATCTTGGAAAAATCACCTTTCCTGGGCCTCGGATTCCTTATCCTTTAAAATGAGAAAGCTGACCCAGATAATCTCTGCCATTCTTTCCATTCTAAATCTATGAACTTTTCATCCTATGAGGGTTCAATGGATAAAGAACTAGATCTGAGTATATGAGTGGGGGGTGGGGTGGGGGGAATAAGTTCTCAGTTGAAATCTAGCCTTAGATATTTACTAGCTATTTGACCCTGTTCAATTAATTTAACTGCTACCTATCTCAGTTTCCTCAGCTGTAAAACAAGGATAATAACAACTGTTTCCTAAGATTGTTGTGAGAATCTATTATTAACTCATGACAGATTTATAAATCACTTAGCCTGATATGTAGTGGGTGGCTAATACTTATTGCCTTCCTTTCCTTTTTTTCAAGGATCCCATGACTCCATTCCTAGTGCTTTTCCCCTTATATTACCTTGCTCCTCATAAATACATAAAACAAGTAATGGAACCAGAATGCATTGAGATAATTGTGAAAAGATCCATATCATCCCTCACACTTTGAAGAAGCTAGCCAAAATACAAGTTCTGAGAATAACTCTTCTTTCATCATCCTCCCTGTCTATCTGAGAGTGTTGTTAGATCAAGTGAGTTCAAGAGCTGACTGGTCAGTCAGAGACCCAGTCATTAACCCAGTCAGAGCATAACGGATAGAGCATTGACCTTGGAGGCAGAAGGACAGGAGTTCGAAACTGGCCTTAGACACTTGACACTTATCAACTGTATGACCTTGGGCAAGTCATTTAATCCTGCTAGCCTTACATCCAGGACCATCTCCTATCATCCTGATTCATATCTGGCCACTGAATCCAGATGATTCTGGAGGAGAAAGTGAAGCTGTCACTTAGCACAGCAAACTCCTCACTCCAATCCAATTCACATGGATTGGTATCACCTCCCTGATATCATGGTCTTCTTCAAGAATGAAGGTTAAACATCATTATCATCATCATCATCATCAATCTAGTCAGAGAAGAAATGAGGTTGTTACAGGGTTTTCTGAAGGGGGGAAATTCAGTCCAAGAAACTGGTGCCGATTAGACATAGAAGCAGCAGCACAATTAAATCCCTAGGTTGAATTTGTAGGTCCAGAATTGCATGGGTCACAGGTAGTTCTTATAGACACTGAAGATCTGGTCTAGCAGACAATCCTTGGCATCTGAAACTTTCTAGCATTCTTAATGAAATCCCTGATTCTTTCCCACCATTCCCTAAAGCCATAAATATTCTGATGTGGCAAAGCATTTGATATTACCATCATCTTTTGTTGATCTCAACCAGTCAGTCCATAAGCATTTGTTGTTGGATGTTGCAATGAATAAATACATCATTAGATCTGGAGCCAGGAAGACCTGAGTTCAAATCCTGCCTCAGATTCTTTCTTGCACCTATCTCCTAGGGTGGTTGTGAAGATAAAATGAGATGGTATGCGTAAAGGACTTTGTCAACCTCAAGGTACTATATAAATGCTAGCAATTGCTATTACTACTATTTATATTGCTAAGTGTTAAGAGATATAAAGACAAATATGAAAAAATCCCTGCCCTGGAGAAGCTTCAATTCTAATGGGGAACCAGCATGTCAGTGTCAGTTCTTGGGTGGCAATAAAAGATCTGATGATTCCACAATTCTTAAATATCCTTCATAAGTGACAGAATATATTATACTTTCATTTAATTTACAATATGCTTAACTTGGCCTCTGTTCTCCCTATGTTATCTATAGTTTTGATCTTTCCCTCCATTGAAATATGACTTTTTGACAAGATATCATAGACAAAACCTCTTTTCAGAAGTCACTTTGAAATTAGGGTTTTGTTTTCTTTTGTGTTTTGGTTTCTGTCCAAACCATGCATATTTCTTTCATTTCAGAAAGAAATATCTATGGGTTTTTTTTAAGAAACTGGAACTCCCATTACTATTAGAAGACAATAAACTTTGTATGGAAAAACATTGTTCATGCTCTAAGATTTGCTCCAGGATATTTTCTTTCAATCTTAAAAGTTAAATTAAAAAAACAAAAAAATCAAAGAACAAGACCCAGGACATCTCTCACTTCATTTTTGCATCATTCTATCCAATCTTCTATCTGCAGCTAGGTGGAATAGTAGATAGAGCACTGGTGCTGGAATCAGGACAGGAATTCAAATCCAGCTTCAGACACACACTAATTGTGTGACCTTGGATAAGTCACTTAAACCTGATTGCCTCACATCCAGGGTCATCTCCAGTCAAACTGATCTCTATCTGACCCTTGAACCCAGGTGGCTCTGGAGGAGAAAGTAAGACTGGTGATAGCACAGCACCTCCTCACTCAAATCCAATTCATATGCATGTCTTGGCATCACCTTCCTGATGTCATAGTCTTCTTTGGGAACAAAGATCAAACATCAATCACCTGTATTCATTATCTTTCTGAACTAGGACAAATCTCTTCCCTTTTCTGGGTATGGTTTCCTCATCAGTGAAAATCAAAATCTCTTGTATCTGTGGCCCTGGTTAAATTACATGAACTTTCTGAGTCTCACTTTTCTCATCTGTAAAATGAGAGGGTTAGAGTTGATGTCTATAATATCTTCTAGTTCAGAATCTATTATCTTATA
Organism: Macrotis lagotis; assembly: GCF_037893015.1. NCBI lineage: Eukaryota > Metazoa > Chordata > Mammalia > Peramelemorphia > Peramelidae > Macrotis > Macrotis lagotis. The sequence continues at coordinate 613,392,666 of NC_133658.1, forward strand.
AATAAAATTTGATTTAAAAAATAAAAGCTAATCAAAATTTGGCTCTTTTCTCATAAGTATTTGTCTCTCTATAAGTCGCAAAATGTGCATTCTTCTCTTGCCAGGCCCCTTTCTAATTCAATCCTTCAAAAAACTTGTGTTCTTTGAGATGCCTTTCCTTCTCTACCTAATCAGTTTGTTCAGTCTTCAAAGTTCATTTCCTCCATGAAGGTTTTCCTGAGCATTGCAGATTCCAATGGGATCTCCTCCTTCTGGGAATTTATTTTGGTCCTTAACTGCACAGTGTCCTGTATTGTTTCTTAACCTCTTGATGTGTATATGTGTGTGTATATCTTATCTCCAGAGGTCAATGGTTATGTTTTACAAGCCTTCCATCATTCCCAACCATACTTTTCTCTTCACTCTTTAGACCCATGTAAAATAGATTCAAAGACAGAGCAGACATTCAGTAGAGACTTGTTTTAATATGTGTTTGTTTCTCCCACTTCCTGGCTGTCAAGGAGGATACTTGAAGTAGGTGTGTTACCATAGATGGAAATTACACTTTGTTCTGGCAGAGGAGGAACAGGGACTCTACTCCAAGCTAGGTTTTTCTGACTCCAAGTGAGTGCTGTGATTTGGAACCATGTCTATGTGTCAATATGGTCTTTACTGATACCCAATTTACCTCACTGCCTGAAAAAGTCTCCTTGTAATAAAATGTACTGTCCTATGCAAAGGAATCAGTAGAATGCAACAGAACTTTTGATGTGTTGCCATAAAGCTGTTCACAAACTTTATCCCGACCCCCTTGAGATGGTCCTTGGAGTTAGAATTTTATAGTCTGTCCCTAGGATTGAAGTATGGACAGCTAGATGACTCAGTGGATAGAGTGCTAGGCCTGAAGACAGGAAGACTCATATACCGTAGTTCAAATTCAGCCTCAGATACTTTCCAGCTGGGTAACTCTGGGCAAGTCACTTAATCCTGTTTGTCTTAGTTTCCTCATCTGTAATATAACTTGGTAAAAGAAATGGCAAACCAGTCCAGTATCTTTGACAAGACAACCACAGATGGGGTCACAAAGAATTAGACATGACTGAAAAATGACTGAACAACAAAAGGATTGAGGTATAATCTGAGACTTTGGATAAGAGATTCTTTCAATTTGAAATGAACTGGCTCCAACTTAGGTTTGGTTTGTTTGTTTTGGGCTGAGAAGAAGTGGGGACAGAAATCTTGGCCTCATCACTAACTTGACAGATGATTAGGACTAAGCCATTTTGAAGAGTTTCTGATATTGTAGTATGATATTCTTGTTTCAAACTTCATACCTCCCTAAAGAAACATTCATCAGGAACTGCCTTTCCTTCACTGCCTTTAAAAATATTTTTAATTTTCAAGATATTTAGATTTATGAGTTATTTGATACTTACAATACCCCTATGTATTAGACTTGGCAAGTGTTATCATCTACTTTTACATGTGAGGAAAATGAGGATCAGGGAAATTAAGTGGTTTAACCAAAGTCATAGAGGAATTACACCTCAAGAATCATCACTCCCAAATCTATGTATTCTCCACTGCATGACAGTTTCTTTCATATCTGAGACTTTTCTTTAAGGAAATATATTTCAGACTTTTCCCTTTCTAGATCTTAGATTGAGGAACATTTAAAAATGGTCCAGTGGTAAGAACTGGAAAAAACCCAAAAATACTAAGGATAATCAAATCAATATAGCAGAACACCAGATGCCTTATTTTATTTTCTTCCTGAATATGACAACATGGCTCTCTTGCATACACTGATAGAAAAAGCATGTACCACATTTACAGTCAAAGTGAGAAAGTAATTCTATTGCTCTTTACTTTTTTTTTAGAAATTATTTATTTTTCTCTTTTTTCATGTAGCTTTTCCCTAATAAAGTTTACAACTCTATTTCTATGCTAGAATTTCATTCAAGTATAGAATCATAGCTCTTAGAACTTGAAGGAATCTTAAGACATCAGTCACTAGCTGGCTAGGGCATTATTATCCCCATTTTAAAGGTGGGACAACTGAGGCTTAAAAGGGTTAAGAAATTTTGGTCACATCACAAGTATTACTAACAGTCATCCTCTCCGAGGCTTAGTTTCCACATATCTAAATATTATAGTATATACATATATATATAATATATATATATAGTTAGGTAGATTTGAATATCATTTAATGAATAGATGCAAATAGTTCATGTTAATAGGTAAATGTGAACTTGGAACTTGGAAGGTTTGAACTTGGAAGGAGGTTTCAAGAAGAATCCCATAGAAATCTATCCTTGACCCTGGGGCTGTTCAATGTTTGCATTCCTTGAATGAAGGCAGAGAAGTCCTTGATACCTTTCAAATTTGCATAACCTGGGAAGGTACTTAACATAACAGAGATAGGATACCAACAAATCTGTGAAATGAGGGTGATAAATGAAATAACCTCTAATATCCCTTCCTGGTCTAGAGTGATATAATCTTGATAGTCTGGAGTGGAAAGCTGAATCTGTGATAAAATTTAATAAGAATCAATATAAAATTCTAATCTTATATTCAAATCAAATATTAATTACCTATCATGGTAATTCTTGGACGTTCAAGAAAGTTAATAGACAGTTTCTGCTCTCAACTAAGCCTTAGAGAAGATGCTCATTAATAATACTAGTGATGTGTTGTTCCAGGATGATGAGATTTGGGATGAAATCCAGAAGAATGCAGCCAAGTTTGAAATAATCAAACATCAAAGGGAGAGTTAAGAGGAGGATAGGCAGGATTTCATGGTTTACAAAATGTAAAAAGAGCTGGGGAGGCATATTCACTTATTTTTCAGTCTGATCAAAATCTTTGTGACCCCATTTGGGGTTTTCTTGGCAGAGATACTGCAGTGGTTTTCCAATTTCTTCTCCAACTCACTTTACATGTGAGGAAACTGAGGCACACAGGGTTAAATGACTTACCCAGGATTACTTAGTTATTAAGAGTCTGAGTCTGGATTTGAACTCAGGAAAATGAGTCTTTCTGACTTCAAGCCCCACACTTTATCTACTTTGCCACCTGCTGAGAGGTTTAGTGAACTGCAGATTCAAAACAGGTCGGTGACATAACCAAACAATCCGAAAAGATCTTGCTATCCTAGGCTGCATTAAGAGAGGCAGCATCCATAAAGAAGTGATGGTTATTCCATGTTCTGTTCTGGTCAGACCACATCTGAAAGATCATGTTCAGTTCATGGTCAATATATTGATTTATTTTGTATGACTATATCTATGTCTAGATCTATCTGTATATCTATATCTATATCATCTATCTCTATCTATCTGTCTATCTGTCTATCTATCTATCTATCTATCTATCTATCTATCATCTATTTATAAGGGATAGTATCTTAGGGCAGAGAGGACAGCTATGCCAAAGAAGCATCAATAAAGCATTTTTTTAATGCACAGAAGAAAACAAAAAGAACAGAAGGATACACTAATTTTATTGCTGTCTTGTTAAAATATATATAATATAGCTTTTAAAACTATGTAACAGTTCACCTTTCCCCCCACTACTTTGTATATATCTAGCATGTATATGGAACTTTTAGGTTTACAAAGTTATCTGTTACCTACCAGTCAGTTAATAAAAACTGATTGTTACAATGTGTCAAGCATATGCTGGGTTTATAAAGAGAAGCAAAAGACAATCCCTACCTTCAAAGAGTTTATAATCTAATGGGGAAATAAAACACATAATAGAAAGCTGAAAAACTTAAGGGAGAAAAAAAGCTAAAAAAGTGGGAAAGATCTGGGACTTGATGGAGAAATCAGAGGAAAAACAACCAGATGGAAAATGAAGATCTGTGGGGTCTTTGTGCCCTCCTTAAATAGAGGTTGTGGGCATAGTTTTCCATGATTCAGTTAGAGGGAAGGAGGGAGGGGGTACTCACTGAAGATTTGGTTGGAAGTGATCTTAAAGGATAAAGAGTTGCTTGGGCACATTGAAAAAATCGGGAGGAGCTCAGCTGAGTGAGAAATGAAGATCCCTATAACCCTGAAAGATATGTTTGTGCTTGCTGATGATTGTGAGTTCACAATTTTTTGTTGACTTGATTGATATGGGAACATCTAGTAGGGAACTGTAGATTGGCCCCTTCTCTCTAATTTATACCCTTAAAGAAGAACTCTGGATCTAGAAAGATTAAGTGACCTGACCAGATTACACAGACAAATCAGAAGGGGGATTTGAATTTCAGTCTCCTTGACACCAAAACCAGACCTCTATTCATTACATCACACCATCTCTCACAAAATTTCAGTCTCCTTGACACCAAAACCAGACCTCTATTCATTACATCACACCATTTCTCACAATAATTAAGGTTAAGCATAACAACAATAATAAGCAATTGTATTTAGTTTTGAACACCAGAGCGATACAATTGACAGGCATTCAGAAGAGGGTGACCAGTATGGGATGTTGTCTGGAGGACATCCCTTATGAATATCAGATGAAAGATTTAAGGAGATTTAACCCATGGTAGATTTATTTAAGTCAAAAACAAGCAAAAAATTTTGAATTCACAATGGTATGTTGGTATTTGAAGAACTGTCCTGTTTATTATATCTTGCTGGCACATAGTTCTTTGCATGTTATCTCTCCCATTCAAATTCAAGTCCCATGAGGGCAGGAGCTGTTGCCTTTCTTTGTATCTCAAGTTCTTAGGACAGTGATAAGAAAATAGTAAACACTTAATAAATTCTTGTTGACTTAATTTGGCAGAAAGAAAAGATTTGTTTTGCATCCACCAAAAGGCAGATGAGCAAGAGTTGTAGAAATAAGATTCCAGACTGATATATGGGAAAACTGAAAGATCATGTTCAGTTCATGGCCAATATATTGATTTATTTTGCATGACTATCTCTATCTCTATCTCTGTCTCTGTCTCTATCTCTATCTCTATCTCTATCTCTATCTCTATCTCTCTATCTCTATCATCTCTATCTCTATCATCTCTATCTCTATCTCTATCTATCTCTCTCCCTCGATCTCTCTGTCTCTATCTAATCTATATCATCTATATCTATATCTATCTATTCTATATCTATCTATTCTATATCTAATCTATAACTCTATCTCTATCTCTATCTCTATCTCTATCTCTATCTCTATCTCTATCTCTATCTCTATCTCTATCTATGTATCCAAAAGTGGATCCTTCATCACTGGAAGATCTTCAAATTGAGGTTTATGATGCCAAAGATATTATTGAAGGGATTGCTATTCAGGCATCAACAAATATTTGTTGAATACCTTCCTCTGTGCCAGATACTGCTGGGTTATTCATGAAACATTTCCATAGGAACTAGAAAAATTCTAAGAACTCAACTAAGCCATCTCCCTACCTCAAGGCAGAATTGTCACTAAGTCAGTTTAAAGGCTAATTTTCTTTCACCTCTGATTGATTGCTTTTACACTGAAATCTCCTGCTTCCCCTAGGCCCTAGTGGTAGCAGACATTTCACTGGATAATTCTTGAAAAGAGAAAGGCATTCATCAGAGAAGCCATGTGGCTTGGGAGAGGGAGGGAAACTGTCAGCAGTTGACATCATCTCATTCTTAATTAAGTTAAATGTGAAAGGAGACAAGGATGGGAATAGCTCCTTATCTTCATCAACAGGACAGAAATGTCACTTAGGCAGGGCAGTAGGGCCTAGTTGTATTTTTTGACTAGATGGTTTCAACTGTCAAATTGCACACACTGCTTAAAGATCTCTGCTAGGGCCACTCAGAGCTAATGGAAGACATAGACAGTTGAGACGGTATTGGGTAAGTATCTAGGTTAATTAGTTGTATAAAACAACTAATGAGCAAACATTAGCAAAATGATCCAGGAAGGGAAAAATGAGTGAGCCAATTAATAAGGGTAACACTTTTGTCATTGAGAATGGTCTTAGACCTGATCATTTTAACTTTTTTGACAAATTAAACTATTAGTAGTGACCATGAATAAATGGAAGTATGTTTGATTTTCCACATGTTAATTTAAATCTTTCAATCTTTGGGTTTCCCAACAGACACAGACTCCAGTACTTAAATGTGCTGAGAACAGAGAATGTTATTTTACTTTTTCAATTGCATGCAAAGACAGTTTTCAACATTTATCTTTTTGCAGGTTTCTTGAGTTCCACATTTTTCTACTTCCCTCCCTTTCTTTCCCTCTCCCCATGATAGCAAGTGATCTAAAACTGAGTCCAATGAAGATAGATTCTTAATGCCAACAAATGGCAATAGGTATTTTTGCAGAACAGTCCAACTGTTCTTCTCTGCTTCTTCACTATCAAAAAGACATGGTTTTTGAGCTCAGAAGAGTGCCTTGCAGAGATCCTTGGAAGTTGTGAACTATTCTCTGTGGCATATCAGTTTGGTTGATGTTGGAATGATTTCCTATAACACTTAATTGAACTTTTTTGTTTTTGTTGCATTCTGTTTTCCCATTATTGTCAAATGATTATGAAGGGAGTCTAGAAAATTTCATCCTTCCTTGGGTTTAGAATAAATCAACAAAGATTTAGTACCTACTATGTGTCAGGTTTTATGCTTAGCTTCTGGAGATGCTGAGATTATTCAGTTTAGGGATTCTTAATCTTTGTATCATGGACTCTTCTCAAAGTCTGGTGAAACCTATGGCTCCCTATTTATGGTTACAAAGGATACCAATTACACTGAAATACAAATTTATGCATACATACATATATATATATATACACACATACATACAATGTGTGTATTTGTACATATATATATACACACACACACACACACATATATATATAATACAAATTCAGTCATTACAGGCTAAGAATTCATGATTTATTTCTCCATTATTTTATAAGAAATACACTGAAGAGTAAAAATAATTCACAAAGTCGAATAGCAAGTATGTATCCAAGTTTCCTGTTTCTTAATGAATATGTTTCTTGCTCCTGAGTCCAATTCTCTTTCTTTTAGGCCACACTGTCTTTTATGAGGAAAGAAGGTAAGCATCTTGAGACCAGGGGCTATTTTATTTTTGTCTTTGCATCCTCAGCATCTAGTACAGTGCTTAGCTTATTTAAATAGGTATTTACTACATTCTTGTTGATTTGAACACAATACTTGAATGAATGAATGAATGAATGACAAAATCATTTAAGCAGTACTCTGAGCCAAGCCCTGAGTTAAGTGTCATTTTCAGTTTCTTGGCAGAGCTACTAGAATGGTTTGCCATTTTATTCACTAGCTTATTCTACAGATGAGGAAAATGAGGTAAACAGGGTAAGGTGACTTGCCAAGGATCATACAGCTGAGGCAGGATTTAAATTCAGGTTTTCCTCTCCCTAGACCCAGTACTCTATCCTTTGTACCACTTAGCTGCCCTTCTGAGCTAAGTGATTGGGATAAAAATTCAAAAGTAAGACAATTCCTGTCCTCTAGGGGCTTACTTTCCATTATTACTTTTCCATTACCTTGAAGACAAGGGAGGTAGAGTCAGAAAAAGGTCTAAATGTTTTGTAGTAACTGCTAGTCAAGTTTCTTTGCCTTTACCCAACCTTTGCATGTCTGAGTCTTAGCTTCCAAATAGTGATTTCTGCACCTGGAGCTTTGTGAGGTACAGCTGAGTCTCAGTAATTCAGGAATTAGTTATCTAGTCTGGGGATCATCCATTCTAAGTTCTATTTGCCTGTTTTTTTTTCCTGGTTTTTTCCTTATTTAGTCAATTGCCTAGTTGGTTACTATGTACTGTATAGGGTAAGGAAGAGAAACTCCAATTAGTTCTTTTTAATAGGGAGGGTGCAAAAAGTTTGGGGATATTGAGGTATTTCAATTATTTGTGCCTTTATGGATATTTCTGTTAGTGTTATTATTCAAGAACTGGTGGTAACATTTTTTAATTACATTAAGTTTGAGTTTGTTCTCACTTGCTTACTAAAGTACCAGTTTTACAAAATGATTGGAGTGGCAGGGCTTTCTCTATATTTTATTATTTTTTCTCCAAGCTATTATCAGTGTAGAAAGATTTCTATGGTAACTAGTCATGGTATTTAAATAAACCACTTAGAGTTGGGACAAAAGTTTGAAACAGATGTTTAATCACTTTATATAGCTAAAAGATAACTAAAATATCCACCAGTATGACAAATGCTGCTTTTAATTAACACAAAAGGTCTCCACTGAATGAATGAATAAGCATTGTTTATTATGAACCAAGCTGTTCTAAGGGGTGGTGATATAGAAAAGCAAGAAATTCCTGCTCTCAAGGAGTTTGAATTCTAATTAGGTGACAATACATAGAACAGAGATTCCCAACCTTTTACAGTTCCCTTCTTTTAATTTTCTGTAAATCTTCCCAAACCTTTTATTCAACATGAAAAGAAGCAAATTCTAGGTATACCATTTATATGCACATAAGAAATAAAATAGGAATAATTTTTCATAAAGAAATCTTTATTTGACACATATTATTTTCACCTACACTATACTTTTGTAGTATTTAGAATGGTTAGTGTAGTTATTTATAAAAGGCTTCTCATATCTATTTGACAAGCTCTGAATATTCCCTTGGGGTATGTGTAGCACAGATTGGGAACTCCTTACATATAAGATGATTCAGTAAGGCAAATGAAAATACCCATTCAGATAATAATCTATCATGACTATCTTAAGTGTCATTTCCACTGAGAAGACTATATCTCTTTCTGATGCAGAACAATTTGACAACGTCAAAGACATTGAAGCAAGAACATTCTTTTCTGGTTTTGGGAGCCATGCTACTTGAGGAGGCTGGGGTTATATCCCCAGAGGCAGTTTCCAAGTCCTACTTCCTCAAGGGTTGCCTTTCTAGGTGATAGCTACCAGAGTCAGATTGCAAGAGGTCTGATGACTTAGAGAGGATTCCTAGGGTTCTTGGATGCAAGATCCTGAGATACCTCTACCAATAGCCATGGGGAAATGATGGATAGTGTGGTAGTCTGGTGGTTTGGCCTACATGGCACATTTCTGTTTATCCCTCTCCACTTAAGTCTTATTCCTATACCTCATTGTGGCATCAAGGTGGCTCTGGGTTCTAGAAGGTCATGCTCATGGAAAACAAGTTCTGTAAGATCTGGTCAATCTAGAATAGCTTTGAGCATGGATTCTACAATTGTCATCACCAGGTGGAATAAATTTAAATTTAAATAAGTTTAGTTAAATTAGTTAAGTAAATAAATTAGTTAAAAGGTCCATCACTGTAATGCTGGAGAGCAGTGAAAAAGAACAATGAAAGATATTGTAATAACAATATTAATAATAATAATTAATATTGATATTGTGCTTACTATGTGCCAGTGTCATTAAGTGCTGTACAAATATCACATTTCATTGTCACAACTCTGAGAGGTAAGAGCTATTATTATCCCTATTTTACAGATAAAGAAACTAAGGCTAATAGTAACTTGTCCAGGGTCAATAAGTTTTTGAAAATGGATTGAACTTGGTTCTTCCTGACTTCAGGTCTAATACTAATGTGCTAACCAATTGCTCTAGGAATACAAATAGAAAACAAGTGACAGTTCCCGTCTTCAAGGAACTCATATCCTAATAAGGAAGTCAACTTATATAGGTGAGGGAGAGTAAAGAGGGTATACTGTGGATAGGAAGTTACAAGGATAGTGATTCAAGTCATTAGGTATTTGATTGACACATCCTTCCAAGGAAGTGTAGGGCTCATTTGATTACTGTTTTTAGAGCTAGGATTAAGGGGTAAGGAAGTAAGAAAAGGAAGTGGTAGTTTAGAGCTTGGTTCTAGAATCAATATGGTGAATGCTCATCAGTCAGAAGCTTAAATTTCAACTGTGGAAACTTGAATTTCAGGTTGGAGGTGGATATTGGAACCAAGAATGGCAGTTTCCAACTCTTGAATCTGTGATCTTGTAATCTCTTGGTTCCTTTCCAGATCCAAATTTCTGATCCAGTGATTTATAGGAAGCTTTCAGATTTGAATGTACTGTTTTTCTGAACTGCTAAGGGGAGAGGGAGCACCAAGACTTGGCAGGGCAAGAAATAAACTAATGCAGTTCCTTTAGCTTACAGTAGTGAAAGCCCCTAAGTGGCCCTATCTAAAAACTACTAATAGTTTCTAGTTTCTCTAGAAACTAGAGATGAACCATATTTTCACCCAATATTTTCATTCATTTGGAGCTTTAAGATGGGGGATCAATTTTCATGTTTCATATCTAAGTACCCAAATCTAAAGCTGGAAACACACCAATCTATTAAATCGAGATGATTCACTTTCTTGTTGCATAATAAAAGATCTTCACAAGAGCCCATTTATTGTAGCACAATCATTCAGAACATCAATCATGAAGTTTTTAAAGAAATCAGTATTTGGACGGACTTTTCTTCTGGGCAAACAATCTGATTTAGTAACTCAATTGATAAATTTTGAGATAAAGCTTTCATTCAATATGAGTTTTAGAATCTTTGAATTGGAATTGAGCCAGAAGCTGATACAATCCAACCCCTACTTGAAGCAAGAATTTTTTATATATACAACCATCCAGTTTCTATTTGAAGATCTCTAGTGATGAAGACATTACTTCCCTCTAAAGCAACTCAATTCATACTGGGATAGCTCTGTTAGCAGATTCTTCTTCACAATGAGGTGAATTCTTCCTCACTGGTCCTTTTTTTTTCTGCCCTCTGAACCAAAGCAGAATAAATCCAATCTTTCTTCCCTGGTGCCCATCCTAGTATCTCATAACTGGGCTACTCTGATAGGTACCTGATTGGTCTCCTGATTCAAGCCCTTCCTCACTTCCAATTTGTCCTCCACCCAACGGTTAAATTAGTCTTCTTAAAGTTCAAGTCTTATTGATGCAGGGAAACATGGGCATAGGGAGTGTTGAGTTCAGTTGGAGACAAACTTTGAAAATCTTTGGTTCCATTTGTTAAGGGAATCTTCCTTCTTCCATTATTGTTTAGGCCATGGCCTGAGGGTTTGTCCTTCAACATGATTTGGATTGCATTGTCTTATGGGTAGTCCTAGACTACCCATAAGAGATCCCTCCCCAAAAGGCAAAATTTCCAATGTGGAATTTGAGTCACTCCCAGGTCTTTTCTTTAAACTCTTCTTAACAGCTCTGTCATGGGTGTTGGAACATAGACCAAAGCACATTTATTATTATTATTATTATTATTATTATTATTATTATTATTATTATTATTATCATCATTATTATTGGGGGGGTGGTTGCAGGGTAAATGGGGCTGGGCAGCTTGCCCAGGGCTGCACAGCTGGGTGATTGCTGGGTGTCTGAGGCTGGATTTGGAGCCAGGTGCTCCTGGCTCCGGGGCCAGTGCTCTGCCCTCCTGGCCACCCCTACTATTATTATTATTATTATTATTATTATTATTATTTTATTTTATTTATTTATTTTGGTTTTTGCAGGGCAATGGGTTTGAGGTGGCTTGCCCAGGGTCACGCAGCTGGGTGACTGTTGGGTGTCTGGAGCTGGATCTGAGCTCGGGTGCTCCTGACTTCAGGGCCAGTGCTCCATCCACTGTGTCACCTGGCTGCCCCTATTATTATTATTATTTTTAATTTTAATTTTTTTCTCTTTCTTTTACTTTATTGCTTATTCAGGTCTATATTTTTTGAGGGGTGGGGGTATTACATTTACTCTTGAAAAAGAATATTTTAGTAATGTATAAAAAGAATCATTTGTACAAAAAATAAGAATAAATGAATGAATGAATGAATGAATAAATAAAAAACTCTTCTTAACTTTTCTATCACCTTCTTATGTGTTGCAACTTCTTTTAATAAATCTCTATTTTCTTTCCACACTTTTATTCTTGGGTCTGAATTCTGATTCATCACAGGCAATAATTGAACTCAAGTGGCAACATTATCACTTAGCAATAATACTTTTTCTTTTTTGCTTTTGTTTGGAAAAGAGGTTCAATGGAAGTATTAAAATATTATGCAGGTTAGCAAGTTTAGATTTTACCATCACTTCAGGCATGTAGAAAAAACCATCAAAACAGTAATAAATGCAAATATAATTTTAACTACCAAGTGTATAGACTATGAAGGGAGTCTGTTAGCTTACTGATCAACTTACAAATCAATCAATAACAACTAAACTCAGTGGGCCTGCCAATATATGAAATCACATGAACTTCCCAACACTTGAGGGTGATGTTTGTCCATTCTTTTTTTAATATAATCTTAAAAATAATATTTTATTATTTCTAGAAAAAAGAAAAGAGGATTCAGATGATCAAAACAGTCTTTTAAAAACTAAATAGACATATTTTTAATACTGATACATATTTTACTAAGCAGGGAAGATTTTCTAAAGCAGATCAGATTTGGTAGTTAGTGAACTATGAAAGCTTAGTTCAGTTTCCTGAATTTTTGTCCTTCCTTTTTTTTTTTGGGCAAGGCAGTGGGGCTAGGTGACTTGCCCAAGGCCACTTAGCTGCCAGCAGTCCTTCCTTTTTTTTTTTAAGAAAGATTTTATTTGAGTTTTACAATTTTTCCCTCATTCTTGCTTCCCCCCCCCCCACCCCAGCTGTAATACTTAATAAACTCTAGTGGCTCCCTTTTGCCTACAAGATAAAATATAAAACCCTCTCTTCTACATCTAAAGTCCTCCATAACTGTTCCTCCATAACCTTCCTAGTCTTCTATGTTATTTACTTCTATGTACTTTGCAATCCAGTGACACTGGTCTCTATGCTGTTTCTTGAGCTAACTCCTCACTGAGTGTTTTCACTGGTTGTCTCTTATGTTAGAACTTGTTCCCTCCACTTGGTTTCCTTCAAGTCCTAAATAAAATTATTTGTCCCTTACTTGCAGATTCATTTTTGAAGAAACTGAGACATTTTACCTGACTCCAGTCTTCAATACTTCTAGATCTTCCAGAATCTTTCTTTTTAAAACTTTATTGATCAGTGATATTTACCTATTTACAAGCACATGACATAGCTTTCATTTTTCTCTCTCTTCTCAAGGATTGTTGAGAGCAATTCATTAATCACATTTGTAGGTTCTTTTCAGCACCCATGGATGTATGGACACTTGAGGGCAACTAGGAGCTCTCCAACTCACTCATTACTTTGATTTCAATTACTTCTAAATCTTTTTGTTCTTTTTTTAGCATTAATTTTATTCTTGATAAAGAAAATAGAAGCAAATGGAAATTATGTATTTTTCTTCCTTTAGCTGCATAGTTTAGAGCAAGAATTTTTAACTTATCCACAGAGTTCAGGTAGTCTTGAACAGATTTTCACTAACTTCTAAATGAAATTTAGCAATTCCTTCAATTATTTAAAAAATATTATCCTGAAAAGGGGTCCACATGCTCCAGAGGACTGCCTCAAGAGTCTGTGTCACAAAAAAGGCCTAAGAACATCTGATTTAGATGACAGTCAGCTGGTTTCATTAGTTTTGTAACTCTGAGGAAGTCAAATACCAAGGGGTTATTTGAACAATGCCCTATTATATTTTTGCTTATTTAGTTAAATATTTCCTAATTTCATTTTTATTTGGTTCATCCCTAGCTCTAGACAACTCTTTAAGACTAAATTGTGGGGAAGTTTTTTTACTTGTTTTGGTTTAAAGAAGTTTTCTCATCTGAAACTTTCTTTTACCAATGAATTCAGAGGTCCAGTACACTACAGCAGCAGTGTATTCCTCCCCAAGTCCTTTTCCCCTTTATTGCAGGTCTATTCTTTCTTTGTCATTGCTCAGGAACCAAAATAAGCTTTATTTATGTGAGCCTGATGACAGGAAATAGGTGGGGTGCCCAAAGAAAGGGCTTAAAGATTAGGGTTCAGTCTAAGGGAGGTACAAAAAGCTCAAGATTTTAATTCACAGGCCTGCAAAGTTTTTATATTCAGATGTATTACAGATGGCAAGCAGTTCACAGAAAGTGAGATAGGGAGCTACTTAAGGTCAGGCTGAATAATAAAAGTGAAGCTAAAATGTTTTAAGGGGAAAGAGGAAAGGAATAGGAAAATAGCCACAAGAAATGACTGGGTTTAGAATTGGGTGGATCCAGCCTGGAGGTGGGGTCCTAATGGTAATTAAAGAAAGTAACCAAATTAAAAGGGAAAAGAGAAGAAAAGCTGAGACAGAAAGAGAGAAAGAAAAAGAGTTTGCATCTAGCAGGGGAACAGCTAGTAGGGCAAGCTGGGAGAAGAATAATCAAGTTAAATAGGAAAAAGGGAAAAGAGAAGAAAGAAGGGAAGATGGAAACAGCAGGAGAGGAAAAAAAAAGAGGAGGAAAAACTTAGATCAACATAGATATAGCCACATGGAGCTGGGGCCATATTGTGGTTTGAGAGGGCAGGTCTAGGAAAGAAGTAAAAAGGGTGGGGTGGGGGGCTGGAGAAAGGGTATGTATTAGAAACATTAAGCCTCTGGAAATCAGTAGGGGGGTGAAAATGAAAAAAAAAGGTGGGGGTGGTGTGGCAGGTGGGGTAGGAAAGCCTCTGGACATCCATTGAATGAACCTATCAAGGCCTTGAGAAAGGCATGCCATGAAGGAGAGGGTTTGGGCTGATCCTAAAGGTGTGGCTGGGAGTGGGGGTGAGGTGAATCTGCCAGAGGGCATCCATAAAATACTGCAGGTCTGTGAAAGGGGAATGGACATGAAGGCATTGGGCAAGGGAATTATGATTTTAACATTGATTAATATATGCATAACGACTTTAATAATAATCATTTAGTTTCTAGTGATCTTTTTTACAAGTAGGCTTTGTGCCTGGGAAACAGTGAAAACCAAATATAATTTGTTTTAATCATGATAGGCCCTGAATTTTTCCCTGAATTGTACTTGCCTGTCTTAAGTGAAGTATATCAGTATAACTTGTACTGTACTGTACTATAACCCCCAAACTATATAATCAATCCAGTTGTCCCCACAGGACTTCTACTTGCTTGGATGCTCACAAGTGATGTAATCATATTGTCCTGCATGATGGGCTTGTCCTGGGAAGATCACTCAAGTCCTGTATCTAATTGTTCTATGATCTTCCTGTATAAATAATGTATAAAATATCTGGCTCCACAACAGCAAGGTGGTGTTCCAAGGAATGGAGTAATCCCATGATTTGTAAATTGGTTCCTTGCAAAAAAAAAATAATAAAGCACTATCTGCTTTACTAGTACTTCATCTCTCACCTGCTTTGTCATGTCTACATTAGAGATAATACCATAAAAATTTGATTAACAAGAGGAGTAGGATGAAAGAGGAAATCACTGTTTGAAACAGGAGAAAGAAGAGTAGACATTCTTCTGAAGTATGCTATGAGGGAAAATCCTACATATAGGTACAAGTGCTAGGAAATTTGGGCATTCATCCTATGTACCTACAGTGGGCTAGGGTGTTGTAGGGTGTGTTCAAGGAAGACTAGTACCTCTGGTGTGAGGGCAGCTGAAGCCTTTTTAGGGCTGCGTTCCATCTTTGATAGCTACCTGAGCCACCTAACTCTCACCTGTGATTCCAAGAAGCTTAAAACTTCCTGGATGCATCATTGCAGCAAACATTGGAATCTAAAAGACTATGTGGACTGTAAGAAGAAACACAGTATGAGAGTGGTGAAGGCAATGTGTGGTACAGAGTGCTGGACTGATCACAGACTCATCCACTCCAAGCCAAATAATTACATTCAACCAAAACAGTGGCCCTAAAGAATGACTACTAGAAGAATTAATGTCAAGAGATTAGGGTATCTCAGGGAAAGTAGAGCCAATACAACAGTGGAGCAGAAAAAGAGTGGGCAGCTTTCAGAGATTTGGTGTACAATACTGCATTGGCTCACCTGGATCAGAACACTTGTAAATATCAAGACTGGTTTGATGAAAATGATAGGGAAATACAGAAGCTGCTAAATGAAAAATGAGAACTCCAGTTTACCAGCAGGATGGTTTATCCATTTCTAAGCAGGCAGCACCATCAAAAGTGAAGTACAAGTGAAGCCCAGTTGGTAGGAAAGCAGATGAAATTCAATTTTATGAAGATAGTAACAATCCAAAGTGCTTCATGATGCCCTGAAGGCTATTTATGTGCTAAGATGTGGTGCATCTCAATTAGTGCTGATGGAACTAGTTTGATTAGTGAAAGGGACATGATCCTAGAGGGGTGGGTTGAATACTTCTATAGTGTTCTTAACAGACTATCATCAATCAAAGCAGAAGCAATTGACCATTTACCTCAAGTTAAAGTCAATCCATCCCTAGCTGAAGCTCCAATTGAAGAGGTTTTTGTATGCTAATAGGTCTTTTCATGTGGTAAAGCACCTGGTGCTGATTCTATTCCAGCTGAGATTTACAAGGTGGGGTCCAAGGCTCATACAAAAGTTCCCTGAAATCTTACAGATTATATAGCATGAAGGGGTTATCTCCCAAGAATTCAAAGATGCCTCCATTGTCTATCTCTATAAAGGGAATAGATTGTCCTGTGATAATCACAGAGGTGTTTCTCTTTTAGTCATTGCTGCTAAGATTCTTGTAGAGTCCTTCTCAATAGGTTGATCCTTCAACTGGAAGATGGTCATTTCTGAGAAACAGTATGGTATCAGAAAGGGTAGAAGAACAGTTGATATGGTGTCTGCTGCCTGACAGCTCCAGGAAAAATGCCAAGAGCTTATGGAAAATTATGTTAAAATTTGATTGACCAAAGTTCATCAGTGTTGAACATCAGTTTCATGGGTTCTGGATAGTAGATGATGATCTCAAGACTTCCTGGTCACCCAAATGGTCAAAGGATATGCAGAGGCTATTTACATTTACAGATGAGATCAAAGCAATCCATAGTCATATAAAAATTGCTCTAAATAATTACTTATTAGAGGAAATGCAAATTAAAGTTTCACTGAGGTACCACCTCACACCTCTCAGACTGGCCAATATGACCAGAAAGGATAATGATCATTGTTGGAAGAGTTGTGGGAAATTTGAGACACTAATACATTGTTGGTGGAGCTGTGAACTCATCCAACCTTTCTGGAGAGAAATTTGAAACTATACCCAAAGGGCAACAAAAATGTGTATACCCTTTGATCCAGCAATATCACTACTGGGTCTATATCCTGAAGAGATGATGAAAAAGGGTAAAACCATCACTTGCGTAAAAATATTCATAGCAGCCTTGTTTGTGGTGGCAAAGAATGGGAAATCAAGTGAATGTCCTTCAATTGGGGAATGGCTTAGCAAACTGTGGTATATGTATGTCATGGAACACTATTGTTCTATTAGAAACCAAGAAGGATGGGAATTCAGGGAAGCCTGGAGGGATTTGCATGAACTGATGCTGAGTGAGATGAGCAGAACCAGAAAAACACTGTACACCCTAACAGCAACATGGGGGCAATGATCAACCTTGATGGATTCGCTCATTCCATCAGTGCAACAATCAGGGTCAGTTTGGGGCTGGAGAATACTATCTGCATCCAGAGAAAGAACTGTGGAGTCTGAATAAAGACCAAGGACTGTTAACTTTAATTTAGGGAAAAAAAAAACTGATCTTACGGTCTGATCTTGTTATATCTTATACTTTTTGTTTCTTCCTTAAGGATATGATTTCTCTCTTATCACACTCAATTTGGATCAATGTATACTATGGAAACAATGTAAAGACTGGCAGATTGCCTTCTGTTGGGGTGGGGGGGAAGTAAGATTAGGGGAAAATTGTAAAACTCAAATAAAATCTTTACAAAAACAAAGGTTTCCTGGTCACCAATGGAGAAATCACACAGGGCAAGTAATCACAAGTGGGTCAGAAGAAGCAATACCAGGACTTTTTGAAGATTTCTCTTAAGAACTTTAGAATTGATTGTACAGCATGGGAGACATTGGCCCAGGACTGTTCAGCATATGTGCCCTCATTAGTGAGGGTGCTGCGCTCTATAAAGAAGGCAGAATTGAAGTAGCTTAAAGGAAACATGAGGTACCCACCCAAAATGTTCACATGGTTTTTGTGCTCCACCTATGGTAGAGCATTCCAAGCTTTTATCAGTCTGATCAGTCACAGATGGATACCCTGAATCTCATTTTTAACATAGTGATGTCATTTTAGTCTTCTTCACTAAAGGATGAGAACCAAACCAAATTTTTGGATACAGTTAAGTGTGAAGATGAGTTTTTGCCCACCTTTCCTACCTCCTCACCACTTCACTTCCTAAAGAGCTGCTCACTAGATCCTGAGTGGACTTCTGAGTTCAGAAGATAATCATCTACTATCCCCTAGCTCCCTCATCTGCAAGGTCCTCTGGTGGGGACAAGTAAATAGCAGAAAGTCATTTTAGTTTTTGCTCTAGAAAATTAGTTGAATTTTAAGCCCTTTGGACTGGACTGCAAAGGACCTTGGAGGTGACCCGTCTACCCTCAAATTTTACAGATGAAACTAAGTCCCAGAAAAAGGAAATAGCTTCCACAAGTCACAGGGTCAATTAGTAATGGAATGGGGACCCATTCCTTTCACTATACTTTCTACTTGCAAAGTCTTTTGTTTGGAGAGGCCCTTTCGTTCTTAGTATTTATTCCTTATTTTGCACAACACTGGCTACTCCAGTGAAGAGAGTATGATGACTTCACTATGCCCCAGGAATCTTATCCTTGCAAGGTCACTTTATCCCTACTACTCACATCTCATCAGTACTTTTTTCTTCTGGGCCCCCTCCTCTACCTAAGTCTCCATTTAAGGAAGGTATCCAGGTCAGTCATCTATTAATTTCTGCACTCAGCTGAACTTCTCCATGATATCTCGAGATTACCTTCCCTCCCCCTTGTGCAGTCTGCCTTAGAATGTTTCTTGAAGACAGGTGCTATCTTTGAATCCCCAGTGCTTAGCATAGTGCCTTGACTGGTCCCGATAGATGAATGTAGGCTCCTCTAAAAAGCGTTACATTTAAAATGTGATTTTTCACCTTAGAAATTATAATTTTGGGGTGGCTAGGTGGCACAGTGGATAGAGCACTGGCCCTGGACTCAGGACTACCCGAGTTCAAATCTGACCTCAGACACTTAATAATTACCTGTGTGGCCTTGGGCAAGCCACTTAACCCCATTTGCCTTGCAAAAAAAATTATAATTTGACTCCTAAAAGCTTGTGTGACTTTGACTAAGAACTTCTTATGCAAATCATGGGGGAAGGTGAGATACGATGGGATAGGGAGGAATACCTTACATAATTAAAAATGAGTACTTTTCTCCTTAAGTTCCCTGCTTAACCTAGACAATTATCAACCAGGTTAGAAAATTTTTTACTCTTCAAAATTGTCTAACCTGTTTAACTTGAGATAATCTCTTGGTTCAATCCTTTTTGGCCTCCATAAGCACCACAGGATAGACAGTAAGTACTCTTGTTATTGTTCTCACTGGATGGAGACATATCTAAGGTAGAGTGCAATCAATAAAATGTGCCTATTTCTGACTCCTAGATGCTTATCACAACACCAATATGTATATCCATGATGTACAGAATCACTGAATTATGAAGAGGAAAGTTGGGTTCTCATTAAGGTAGTACAATGCCCCTGGATCTTGTTTTTTAAGAATCTTAGGGTATATGTGTTGATCTTACTAAAATCTGAAAGATTTCTGATTAACATCTTTGATGCAAACACTAGAAGCTTTTACAAACGAGGTTTTGTTAAACAGAATCAATAACTGACATTTATATGGAATCTTAAGGTTTGCAAGTATTTTACATATATTATTCCATTTGATGCTCACACAGAGGAAACTGAGGTTTGGAGATGTTATGGGACTTACTCAGGATCCATAAGAATCTAAGGTGCAATATGAATTCAGATCTTCATATGTGTACTAAGTGCTTACAGAACTTCAATTTAAGCTTTGGAATAAATATCACAAATGACTTGTTTGTGGGGCATATTTTATTTTCAAGAATGTCACGTTTGGATAACAATGAAAAAAATGGATACATAGTAAGATGCTTCTCATGAATCAGGTCAAAAGAAAAGAAACAAATATCTTCTTCATATAATCTATTACTATGGTAATAAGTACAAACAACCTTAAATTTATGGGGTTTGTTTAATGAGTTCTATAGGATCATAAGTTTTGGGCTAGAAGAAACCTTGGAGGTCTATTTAGTACAAATCCTTTATTTTACAGATAAGGAAACCGAGGCCAAGAAAGGTTAAGGGACACAGATTACTGAGGAGTAATCAGTATCGATCAGAAATCTACCAATTTAAAATCAAAAAAGGTTATGGATCCTTTGATTTAGCAGTCAATATTTAGATTGGATCAAAGTCAATTTGTGTTATCCAAGAAACAAGGAGAATAGACTGAGGCCTTTATTTGTACAGTAAGGCCCAAGAAGACTCTCATATACTTGACTACATTAAGAGGTCATTAATATTTGCAATCCAAGTCACAGAGTTCTCCAAAGACAATGGTAAGGAATGATTGTATATAAAACAAAACAAATGCTCTTTAGAGAAATGGAATTGTTCCCAATTTGAAAATATAAATTCTTTGAAAAAATAATTTATAGTTAAAATTCTGTATTTTTTAAGTCTACTGAAAAGAAAATGTCATTTGTCTTTTTGAAGCCAAGATAACCTTAGGTTCATCTCACTCGTTTTATAATTAAGAAAATTTGGTTGAAGCCACTGAACTTGAGTGTAGTAAATCAGATCATAATCCAAATCCTGAAGGTTGTAAATATTCCATGGTTAGTACAGTGAAGACAAGTCTTTATTTGAGGACAGAGTTATTGAAGATTACATATCAGTGAGAGAACTGCCTGCCATCAGATTTCTTCTTGCTAATGTGCTTGAAGATTTTGGACTTGTGGACATTCTTGGGTTTCTGGTAACCAAAACCACCACCACCACCTCTTTTTTGCATCCTCTTCCCCTGGCTGCTGTTCAAATCTGAAAAGTGAATGTTAAGGAAAGTAGACAATAGGAAAGCACATGACTTTCAATCTAATATTACTAGGGAATAAGAGCAACCAGTTGCCTCAAATCACAATTTTAAGATCTATTAGTATGGAAGTGATCTTATGAATCATGTAATATAGCCTGAGAAACAGATACAAAGAGACTAAGGGGTCTGTCCATGGTCCCCCCCCCCCCCAAGGTGATAATTACAAACAGGATTCTATACCTTCAAATCCAATTATTTAACCAAACCATGCTATTTCTTTCACTCTAATATGAAAAAGTGAAGAGATACAAACAATTTACAGAAAATCATGAGACAGAAGTGTAAGACTATGTAGAATAGCATACCAATGATAACTCGTGACTTTGCTCAGCCTCACTGCTAACATTTTTACCACACACAAAAATTTACTGGTAAAACTACTTTCATTAAGTCCTGGGAGAAAAAGCTAAAGTGTTTTGGCATATATTCAAATAGCCTTCATTTGAAAGTGGGTGGTTGTTTCCATTTCTTATGGGGATTAAGGACACTTACAGTCACATAAAGAAGCAATTCTTTTCCATGAATCATTCACCCTGTCCCCCCCCCCCAAATTGTGCCAAAATTTAGTTGATGATGATCATCTCATCTGAGATGACACAGTCCAAATAGGTAGGGACATGCAAATTCATTTCACTAGTCATCTGTGATCTGATGTCATAAGTACTACAAAACGCTTACGTACACAATCCAGCTAAGTGTTCCAAGTTTCTACTTCTCAAAAATCCAATGATCGTCTTAAGAAAGCAGCTGAAAGAGTTTACACTGTTCTATATCTTGTGCCTAAAGCGCCATGTCAGCTTTCTATTCAGTAGTATAAACATCCCGAACAGAAAAACCCAAACCCAACTAATTAGGACCAAAACATAGGAACTTACCAGTTAAGCCTAGGAGAGTTTCATGCAGAAACTCCCCCAAGATTTCAGGGTGGTGATATAAAAATAAAGCAAAGGATACTTAGGTCAACAAATGGAGGTACTTTGAAACCAAATGATAAAGCAACTTGAGGTAAATTTAAGCTGTTAACATTGTAGATCTGCTTCAGAGAATGGGAATCATAAGCTCGAACATAAGATTTATATGCCTCTTGTGCTGATTTATGAAGGAAGTAGTTCTTCTC
Source organism: Macrotis lagotis (assembly GCF_037893015.1). Lineage (NCBI taxonomy): Eukaryota > Metazoa > Chordata > Mammalia > Peramelemorphia > Peramelidae > Macrotis > Macrotis lagotis. Next base: position 613,414,768 of record NC_133658.1, read on the forward strand.
AATTAGCTTTTCCAACTGAAATTTTTAGAAGCAAAACACCATGTAATATGCCAGGATGCTACTTTTCTTAAGCATACAAACTTCAGTACGAATACAGTAATACTATTTTGCCCAAGCCTCCAATCATGCTGATGTGCCAAATAACTCCAAAGATCCAAAAGACTTTCGACCACGTTATCACAGAAGGCTAAATCAGATCATAGATCAGATCATTTTAAGACAAGTTCAAAGCAGAAGATGAAAATCCTCTGGACATATAAAAATAATTAACATTTAAAAATGAAATACCTGAGACTGAATGTCAGAAATTTTTGACCAGGAAAATTCAAATTCACTTAATGGTACCTAGGAAGAAAGGGGAGAAAAAGCCAACACTAAGTAAACCAGAATCAAAGGTTAAGTTTAAGACAGTGTGAACAATACTTTTCCAGTGGGGTTGCAGATAATATATTTATGTTTTGGGATAGATACTAAAATGTTAAGACTTAGAGAAGACTTAAAGAATTGATCCCATCTGTCTGCTTTCATTTTCTATATGAGGGAAATGAGGCATGGAGAAAGGACATAACTGACTCAAATGAATGGAAGATCTGGTATTAGAACCCAGGTGTTCTGGTGCCTGCTCCATTACTCTTCAAATTACCTGTGCTGACTTTCAGAAGATCATTTTTCCTTAAATGCTGTTATGAAAGCTGAGGAAAGGAAAGGAGCAAAGATGGCTTATACTTTATAGACTCATCTTCGCCAATTTTTTTTTTTTGTAAAAGGCTATCTGATCTACACTATATTCTTTTCTGGAGATATAAAAACCTTTTCTGTAACTAGTGTTCCAAACTATCCATTTGATTATTGCTCTGAGTTGACATCACTTCAGTCTTGATCAGAACCGTAGTCAAATTCTTTCCAAGTCACAATGTCTTCAATACTTTAGGGAGGAAAAACAAAGGTGGCACTGGGCAGCTGGTCTGAATCATAAGGAGCAAATGAGCTTCCTGTAGCTGAGTCTAGTGAAGAATGGAAAGTAGAGAAAGTCCTTCTCAAACAAACATCCATGACAAAGCATAGGCTACTCTCATATAGGTCCATGTGACAAATACTTGATGAGAGGTAGCAGTTAGGACCAATTATAACTTATGGTAGTGGATAATAACCTCCTGCCTAGAAGGCAAGATTTGAAACAGGAGGACCCCTTTGTGAGGTCAACTGGCAGAACTCTCTGCACCACTTAATGTTTAGTAACTCCTTTTTCTGGAAATTCAAGTAACCTCACCTCTCTTCTTGAAATATTGCTAGAATCAGTATCTCTCCACATTTTTTGTATGCTTTATCTGAGGTCTGCCAACTGGAATGTGGTGGGAAAGTGTTTTAAAGATGGCATTGAGATTTTTTTTTAACAAGGCAATGGGGTTAAGTGACTTGCCCAAGGTCACACAGCTAGGTAATTATTAAGTGTCTGAGGCTGGATTTGAACTCAGGTCCTCCTGACCTCAGTGATTTATTCACTGCACCACCCTAGCTGTCCTAACATTGAGATTTTTGAGAAATGGAAACTTGAGCAAACTTAAAGAAATGGACAGTTTTGAGAAAGAAATAAAAATATTCACTTCTTCACTTGTAAGAATAAGTTAGAAGATATGACTAATAATTTCTAAGGTTCCCCTCCAGTTATAAAATATGATTCCTTACCTTTGCTTGCTTTAGGTAACGAAGAAAACCCAATTCTTCTGGTCGTAAAATAAGCAAAGCATGACCTCTTCCATTTATGCCTCTGGCTGTTCTACCTACACGATGAATATATTCCTTAAATGGAAAAAGGAAATGTGATTTAAAATGTGGCACCATTGCAAGGACACGCTGGCAATATATCTGCTTTTCCAAGAATCTATTAATGGTGGCACATCATCTGCACTCTTATTGGTACAGATGGCACATTTGTATTCAACTTAAAACTTGCCATACCAGGCAAGTATCAAGATAAGGAGGAAAGAACACAAGCCTTAAGGAAATCCAAAGGACATAATGGCATAGACAAATGAAAAGATTGGGCTTTTTCCTAAAGCTGAAGTCTGTGACTTCTTATGGGTAGGAAGGCCTCTGGTGAAAAAGCTCTCTCTATTGATTGCAGATTGGTGACTAATCTGCAACTTCTAGTCTAGTGGCGACACCTAGTCTAGTGTCACTGAGTCAACACGTCACAGAAAGGACTTGAATGAACTTCTTCTTGGTTCTGAGTCCACTTCTCCATCTGCCTCTGCAAACTTGTTTGACACCATTTTTGCATGTGTAGGATACTATAAAATTTTCAGTCCATCTGTCTACTGCATCTATATGAAGTGTATGGTGTTAGTGCTAAGTTTCATATACCTACTAAATAAAGTTTTTATTTTTCCTAGAGCACTTTTCCATGGTGCCCTCCTAATGCCTCTCTGAGAGTATTGAAATTAGAAGCCAGTTTATGTCCTCTTATGTTTTCCAGAAACAAGAGTATATATCAGCATTAATCTAACATTGTGGATTTAACTTTGCTATTTAATACTGATCAAAAAACTCAAGGAAAAGATAAATGTTATGAAATACAATTAGTCATTTCTGGCTGTACTGGAATGCTTTAGCAGTTCTTAGGATATTATTTATTAAGAAAAGGTCTTGAGAAAAATCAGAAAGCTAATCAGCACACTGACTATGTATGGCAGAAATCCCCCAAATAAGATAATATTTGGAAGAGAAAGGATCAGTTACCTTTGGATCATCTGGAGGATCGTACTGGACAATCCAGTCTACTTCTGGTATATCTAGCCCTCTGGCAGCTACATCTGTACACAGCAAAATTCCAGAATCTGCATTGCAGAACTGAAAGAATGTAGTTGTCCGTTTATTTTGCTTCTGTTTGCCCTAGATTGAATAAGAAATGCATTACTGAGCCACATTGTGAGCAGTCAAATAATACTGCGATCATTTCTGAGAGTGGGCATTTACCCACTGAGGAAGACTCAAATCTTAAAAAAAAAGGGGGGGGGCTAAATTTTGATTGTTTTTAGAATATTTAAATAGACCACCCCCACCCCCAACACAGCAAAAAGCACCATATTACATAGAGATGAAAGTAATGGGAAACTTAACCCATCAAGAATCTGAGTCCACAAGACTTACTTTTCAATCAGGTTACAGAAGTAGTAACTCAAAAACCAAAGCATATAGTATCAAAACATTCACAATTCCTGTAAAGGATAGTGAGGTTATGCCACCTTCAGTGGTTCTGGATGCCTTCGAATTTCAAAGGATCCTTCAGTGATCGCCCTCTACAATCTGTCCCCAGTCTCCCTTTCTAACTTCTTATTTAATATCCTAGGTTAACTGTTTCTGTACACCACACACTTTTACTCAGCTTTCTAATATGAATTTTCATCCCCAAAGGCTCAGGTCAAGTCCCACATCTTAAGCAAATTCTTCCATAATTCCCAGTGATCTCTCCCCAAAAATTACACAAGCCTTATGGTCTGCACTCCATTAATCTGGTATTTATAGGCTGTGTTGTACTGCCAGTTAGACTCTCCACATCAGGGTAGGGATTGTGTCTTGTAAATCTTTATATTCCCAGAAACAAACAATACAAGCTTTGAATATAAGAACTGACAACTAACTGTTTACTGATTGACTTTATTTAAAAAAAAAATTTATTTAAGGCAATAGGGTTAAGAGTGACTTGCCCAAGGCCACACAGCTAGTTAATTATTGAGTATCTGAGGCTGCATTTGAGCTCAGGTCCTCCTGACTCCAGGTTCATTACTCTATCTCTATCTACTGCTGCCCTGCTGATTGACTTTAATGCTAAAGTTGTGAGTGCCAGATTGAATTGTTAGTATATAACATAAATTTAAGATTTTTTAAAAAACAGAGCACTTACATGAATGGCCATGACAGGTAAATCAATATAGTTCAGAAGCTCATAGTGGTATTTTACTGACATACATGAAGAAAAAAATACCATCAGTTTCTTCTTCCGATTTTTCTTGAGAAATGTAAAGAGTAAAAGGAACCTTTTCTCAGATGGACAAACAACATATCCCTAAAAATAAATCAAGCGAACAACCATTACATGCCTCAAATACTAGAAGAAACTGACACAAAAATTATACTTGAAAATAAAAAAATTTTTCTTGTATATTCTTTGCCTTATTATGGATTAAAAAAACTGCATTCAACTGACCCAGCTTGGTTCTTTGAAGTATTCTTAAATTCTGGTACTTCTAATGTTAATCTTATCATTTTGATTAATAAAACAGATCATAAAAAGAAAATAAAACTATTCAAAGACAAAGACAATTTTCAAACCCTTAGTTCCACACTGATGTATTCTAACCACTGGAATGAGAGCATGAGTAATACATACCTCTGCACTCATTTTTATACCTTAAATTTAGAGAAGAGTATTGTATTAATAGTAATGATGATTTCCTAAAATAATCTCTAAGTGACCTTTTCATTTTAGTTATAATTTTAAGTACTCTATTCCTACAAATAACTTCCCATTGTAACCAATAGATATTTTACTCATGCCTTTGGTATTTTTCATCTATGGTTTGGTTCCAATTCTGAATGAAATGCAGAGACTGTAATATATCAAAACCTCAATTATTTGCATTTTTCTTTACAACTACATTCCATTTTTAGAGCAAAAAGGCAAATGATAAAACAGATTTGAGAATTAAAATTTACATACATGGAACTGATGTTCAATCTAACAGTATAAGGTTATTAAAACATTAAAAAAAATTAACTTGAGTTAAAAGGTCAGTGATTTTTCAGTCAAGTTGGTTCACCAGAAAACTTAATTACCAAGAAGACAATTTAACCTAGGTTCCTATCACCTTCTACCTAAATTACAATATTCACATAGTTGGTTGTACCAATTTCTGACTTTCCATATTGATTTTTTTTTCTGCCTAACCCTGCCAAAGTTATATCTACCACTCAAGAATCCATCACTATAGATCTTTATGAAAAGATTTAGTATTTTTGACAAGTGTTTTTCAATAAAATTGTAATCCTATGTTTTATTTTAGGCACTTAAAACATGTTTCTCACAAGCAGTTCATAGGTTTCCCCATACTCCAAAGGGAGTGACACAAAAACGACAATGACATAAAAAGTCAGTGATCAACGTGGGTTCCATCCCTCCTTATGCAGCCTTTTCCAAGTGTTTCAGACCACAGTGATGTAAGCCTTTCTTTCAATTCCTCTAATTCTCATTCTCAGTTCAGCCTATTTATATCCTGTATTTAAAGCATCTTATACATGTTTCACCAAGGGGAATGTGAGCTATTTTAGGAGCTCTTGTATAAAGCTTATTTACTTCTCTGATACCCACAGAGTCTATAACTCAGTGCCAGTGAGTCTAATGAAATATCTGTTGAATGATTTTCTTGAATTCAGACTGCACATCCCAACTGAAGGCTTACATCTATGTGACCAAGACCTGCCACTTAACTTGTGAGCTCTAGTTCCCTCATTTGTACAAGGAGGGTTTGGATTAGATTATCTCAAAGATTCCTTCCTGCTCTAAATCTTATGATATTAATTCCCAGGAACTTATAAATCAGGGAACAAAGGACCAAAACAGCTTTTGAAAGTTACCAACACATGTTAACACTGATAATAAGCAAAGATAATCTTTTTTTTTTTTTTTAGATTTTTCAAGGCAAATGGGGTTAAGTGGCTTGCCCAAGGCCACACAGCTAGGTGTCTGAGACTGGATTTGAACCCAGGTACTCCTGACTCCAGGGCTGGTGCTTTATCTACTGCGCCACCTAGCCACCCCAGTGAAGTTTTTCTTGTAAGAACGAAAGCATCTGGAGGTCAGGAATTATTTCTCTTGTATATCCCCAAATATTTCTATTGTATATCCCCAAAATATTGGAAAAAATTACCTGCTCAAGACCATCTACCGTTGCAGTGTCTTTATCATCATCAACACCAACATACAATGGTTCCTTTTTAAGGGAAATCTTTGCCAGATCTTCTACCTTACGAGTTTGTGTGGCAGAAAAGAGCATTGTTTGTCTTCGTTCTGAAATAAAGATGATATAAAATAATGTAAGCCTTTCAGAGAATCCCAACCACTTTAAACTTTCAACCAGATAGACAATGAAATTTTCCCATAAAATTGGTGTGTCCAACCTGTGAAGTAGGGTGAGATGGAGGGGGATTTGTTGAAGCTGGTGTGAATCTTATTGTATTCATGAATGGGTATTGAATTCTATATGTACTGATCGGTTTTTGAGAAGAGCTAGAAGTGGACACCCCTGCGTATAAAAAAATGTTTTAATGACAATCTCATAAAACTTATATGCCTGTCAAATCCATTCATTTTTTTTCTATATACATGCAAAAAAAAAAACAAACCCCAAAACAAACCAGCATTCAAACAAGTCAATGCAAGGCATGTCACACAAATGAAATTTCTGTTTTCTGCCCTCTCCATTAATGGTAATATGGACATTTTGTCAACTGTTTTGTTTTTTGACCTAGCTGTCAAATTTAACATCTTTCAATGAACAAACCTCAAATAAGCAGAGAAGACATTTTAGCATAGCAGTGAGCTAAAAGGATTTGACCTTGGGACAATAATCACTTAAATTTCATTTCCCCCCCAAAGATAATCTTAACTGGGTGGCATGACACTACAGTGCAAAATGTCCTAGATTTGGAGTCAGAGGATCTGGTTTTGAATCCTGTCTCTGTTACTGACAGGTCAGTTAAATTATCTGAATCTTTTTCCTCCTGTATATAATGAGAGGCTGAAGTAGATGGCCTGTGAGGTCCCTTCTAGCTCTAAAAGCTAATATCCAAAACAATCATAGTGTCAATTAAACTGATTTATCAAAATGGGCCAAAACTACTTTTATTTATTTATTTTGAGGTAATTAGGATTAAGTGACTTGGCCAGAATCATACCAGTACTAAATGTCAGAGACTGGATTTGAACTCAGGTTCTTCTGTCAGTGAGAGGATGAAATAGCTTATGTCTTTTATCTTAGAGAACAACCTCCAGGATGTCTGTGAAATAGTCTTATATGGCATCTTCTATGCAACACATCTAAGTAGTCTAAGGTTTTTGTGAAGACCTGTAAATAGGGAGGTGGGGTGGGTGGGTGAGAAAGAGGATGTCTGTGTGTTTTGAAAATAATTTACTTTGAGAAGTTAACTTCAGGATCCATAATTTCATTATCATTACTACAAGATAGTCAACATCATTTGCCACCTCCAATTAGCAGTACACACAAGCGCCCCAAACTCAGTGAGTGTGCCTTGGCTATATGCAGCTTCCACTCACTTGGCAAAAGTTTGATGATCTGTTTCATTTCTTCCTCAAATCCAACTTCAAGAATTCGGTCAGCCTCATCAATAACAAGACACTGCAGATTTTTAAACATAAATCCTGGGGTGTTCTATAAAATAAGACAGAAGCAGAAAGAAGATTATTATCTACAGGTTTATTTTTTAGGGTGAAGGGGAAAAAAAAGGATAGCTGTATGACATTTACCTGCATATGGTCCAAAAGTCGGCCAGGTGTTGCCACAATAATGTTAATCCCATTTGCAAGTTTCTGTGCCTCTGCAGATCTATTACTGCCTCCCATGATCAAACCATAGGTATGCACATGATAAGACATTAGCTCCTTAAGCACACCAAAGGTCTGCATAGCTAACTCTCGAGTAGGTGAGAGGATAAGGACACCTGTTCCTAAAAAACAAACAAAAACCCCCCCCCACAAAAAACTCAAAACTCAACCTCCATGTAGAAACACGACAGTCTTAAGCCACAAGAGTCAAAATAAAAGTTATATTTTTAGAGATATAAGTAAGAAATTGAGCTTACCATTCCTAGGCATGAACTTTAATTTAACAATGAGTTCTATCGAAGGAATGAGGAATGCAAGGGTTTTGCCACTGCCTGTTTTTGCAGCTGCTAGAATATCCCTATTATTTAAAAAATAAAAGAACATATTTAGCCTAATATACGAATAATGCTGTAATGAAAAAAATTTGTTTTATCATAGGGGAAAATAAACCAAACTAAAAATAAATAATCTACAAAGTAACACATTTATTACTCTTTTTCCCCCTAAGTAGCTGTAACTAATTCTCAGCATTTTTTGATGCTTTACATAAATAATCGAATAAGTATCAAGATAGGTACATCTTGCAGAAAATGAAGATACTATATTGCCTTAGGGGCAACAATAACAACAATAGCTAACATCTGTATAGTCCTTTACGTTTTGCAAAGCATTTTATAACTACTATCTCATTTTTATCCTCACAACCACTTTGGGAGGTACATGCTATTATTACCACCATATTATGGGGTGAGGAAAGAAAAGGGGCTAGAGGAAAAGTGACATAACCACTTATTAAGTGTCAGTCATATTTGTACTCAGGTCTTCCTGACTCCTGGTCTTTCCCTACTATACCACCTCATGGTATACACCAAAAAATCATAGGACAAAATCAAACAATCTTAAGCCACAAGAGTCAAATTAAGTTACATTTTTAGAGACATAAGAAACTGAGAGATCATGTTTACTTTACCTGCCTTCTAGAAGTGGTCTGATACTTTTATGCTGAATTTCAGTCATGTTTGTAAAGCCCATTTCTGCTATTGCTTTCAGAGTGCTTTCATTGACAATATTAGTAAGTGAAGTGAATGAAGTATCTTCAAAAGACCCTAGATAGAAACAGTTGATCATTAACAAACTTTATTTTTTTAAATTAACATTACCAGTTAACTAACCATTTCATGTTGATTTATTTTTGCTATACTAGCTTAGAGGAAACCTTTTAAAATAAAGCCTTGATTTGATCATTTCTGTATGATAGCAGTTAGAAAGAGACTTTAGTTTCTTTACTTCTAACCATAAACAATTGTGAAGTTAGGAGTTGGGAAATCAAGATGAAAAAAAAAAGACATTCAGAGAAGTCTCAGGAATTTTCTTTAGGTAAATGATTAATGAGAATTAAGAATTCGAATAAATGCCCAGGTGTTGACTCCAAGTCTAGTCCTTTTTTACTATATGGTCCTACCATTCATATCAGAAAGCACCAATGTGAAGGACCAGAGGAATGAAAGGAGAACAAAAGGGATGCTGAAAGGTGCTCCTTTCCAGATAACCAAGATGACTAAAAAAGGAAAAAGACATTGTTCAAGGGAATGTGGGTAAATAGGCATTTTGGTGGTGTGAGATAGTGCAGACATTTGGGAAAGCAGTTTGGAATTGTGCATTCCCTTTGACCCAATGATACCACATACTTTTTTAAATAGAAAAAAGGGCTACATGTGTAAAAAACTATGTATAATATCTCCTTTAATAGTGACAATGAGCTGGAAAAAAGAGGGCACCATCACTGCAGAACAGCTGAACAAACTGTAATATGACCGTATGGAATACTAAAATGCTTTAAGAAATGATGAAGGTGATAGCCTTAGAGTTATATGGGAAAACATCTATGAATAGAACAGAACCAGGAAAATAATACTTGAACTCTGATCATGATTATTATGAGGCATGCTAACCACATCCAAATGAGGACTAAATATGGAAAATGGGACACATTTTAGTATGTGGCCCCTCTGGCAATTTCTTTTGCATATTTGTTAGAAGAGGTTTGTTTTCTTCTCTTTTTTCCCCCAGATGGAGGGGAAAAAAAAACTGCAAATTAAAAAAAATGAAAAGTGGTCTTTGGATTGAACAAATGGAAGGGATTTTGGATGTTTAAGAAATCAGAAGCAGAAAAAAGAGGGACATTCATTCAACACTACAAAATAGAAAAAGAAGGAAAAATAAGAATTTAGAGGTCTTTAAACTATAAAAATAATAGCTAATATTCGTGAAGTCTTTTAAAGATGCTTTACATATATTATCTCATTTGATTTGAGCTAGGTTCCATTTCATTTTACAAATAAGGAAAATGAAGCTGAGAAGAGTGACTTGCCCAGGGTAACAAAGCTATAAAAATGTCTCATTCAGATTTAAACTCAGATCTTCCTGACTTCAAATCCAGTATTCTATCTACTATCCTACTCCAATTGTCTTTGTGTGTGTGTGTGTGTGTGTGTGTGTGTGTATGTCAATCAATCCAAGTAACTCATGTTAAAGAAAGAGATAGAAAGGTAGACAAAAGAGTATGCTTCAGAAAGCATACTGAAAATTACCTGTTAGTCCATGAGGAAGGCTGGGCAGTTCATCATCCTCTTTCTGATCCTCCACAGTGTTTTCTTTTATTTTGGTATCTTTCTCACCTTCATCATCAGATCCCTCTTGGTCTTCAGTTTTTGTTTTTTTGTTTTCTGGTTAAAGTAAAACACCATAGTAACACAATTCCAAAAAAATTTTCTCATGGACCTCCAGGTCATGGAAATGTGAGCATATCTCCATGCTTCTTTGTCTGAACTCTCATTTTCCCAATAAAAGCTCTCAAACTTTGACAAGAAGACTACATCTCAGTCCAATGGAAATACACTCCAAATACAAGTCTTTGCTATATTCCTTGCAATGCCAGAAAAACAGGGTCACAGTGTATTAATACTAAAACTCGAAGTCCAATCATACTCCTCTCTCACTTGAATTTATGTTTATTCAAGCAATTCATTGTTCAATATACACAAATAATAGGTAATATTCATTAGGTAAAATTAATCTTGGAAATCGTAATCTTCCTTGCACAAAATGATTATGTAGGTAGTTTCTTAGAAATAATCTTTTAAGTATTAAGTGTCTTTGTTTTTCTGATCCTGGTGCATTTCGGATATACAACTACTCATAAACTGGCAAAAAGTACAGAAGAGAAAAACCCAATGGAATTTTGATCAAATCTATTTTTTTTTTTAGGTTTCTGCAAGGCAAATGAAGGCCATACAGTTAGGTAATTCTTAATTATCTAAGGCCGGATTTGAACTCAGGGATTCCTGACTCCAGGGTCCGTACTCTATCCACTGCCCCACCTAGCTGCCCCTCAAATGTATTTTCTAAATAGAACCAAACCTCACTGGGAGGAACAGGGAAAAAATTCCTATTTTTCTTACAAGTCTCAGGCCAAACTTCAACTCCCTGAACTTTTGCTCAAGATGCTGGTCACTCCCAAATTAAGAGTCAGATCAAAAGATCCCACCACCTTCAATATCCTTTCATAGATATATCCCACTTCAATATCCTTGCCCAGTAATCTCTTCTTTGAACACCTGAACTGTTTACTATGTCTATCTCTCATTAAAAAGAATTGTTCTGTACTGCCTCATTTCCAGATACATCATTATGGAATTGGACTATACAACCCTCAATTTTTTTTTAATTCTATGGCACTATTTCAAAAGATCTGCAATGTTACAATCACAGCTATTCCCTCTGTCCACTGATATAGAACACTATTCTTCCATGCCTTAGCAGACAATTTCTTGAGCTACTGAGGTTAAAAAAAACAAACCTGTAATCATGTTTTGGTGATAAGTATCTCCAAACTTAGCTAGTCCTCAGCTGACAAATTCAATTCAGTACTGACTTTTTTGGTAGTACTAGAAACCTTACAGTACAGCTTCCTTGCCTGCCCAGCACAACTCCAAACCTCTCTAATGTTTAGTTAGAATCCTTATTGCTTGGTAAGTCTTCCCTCTACACCTAAACCCAAAATGCTGGTACAGATCTAAGAGACTCAATAAATTCTAGTTTCTTCATTTTACAGATGAGAAATCTGAGACTAAGCTAATTCAGATAATCCGTTCAAGATCACTTATACATAACCACTATTAGTCTATTTCAAAACAATAATTTGGCATATAATAGGTTTAATCATCCTATAAACAGTATGATTTGATGAACAAAGAAAAGCAACAAGGCAGGTTACCTCCCCTCAAGTATTTTTACAATCGGTTTGGGGAAAACAGATGAACATTTAAATAATAATAAAATTGGATGTCACAAGAAAGTACCTGACATTAAGTGCCAAGTGTGTGGCAAAGTGAGAAATACAGTAAGTGAGACCATTGTGGATTCTAGTGTTCAAGTGAGAGGTGGGGAAGACTTACCTCTGTCTGACAGAACATATTTTTCTGCTCCTTAGTTTGAAAGGAAAAAGGTCCAATCAAGGATAAAGAAAAGATTATTTTTAGAATTCATATATGACTCACTTTTTATTGTGAGTTTTTTCAAAGTTATTAAGTCTATTTAACTCAATATTAGGTTCATTTTTTTTTTAAGGTTAAACACAATTATACAAAAGCAAATTAACTCCCTTTGAGGAGAGAAGGAATATAGAGCAGATGGTTCTGACAAAATTTCTGTGAAGACAGGGGTAGGTGTACCTAGAGGCAAAATGGATAGAATGACACAATACTAAGGACCTTAGAAATGTCTGGACCTCTGCTGGGCAGGGAAATGTACTGCCTTCCCTGGGGGAAATCTATAAGGTTTCAGACATTTGGGCAGATGAATTGGTTCAATGACAAAAAGAGAATTAAGGTGGTCTTTAAAAAAACCAGGAAAAAAGAAGGGACTTACCAGGTCCTGCATCAGCTGTAATTTTTCTTTTCTTTTTCTTTTTCTTTTTTAATTCAGAATTGGGAAGCAGTGCAGTTGATTCTTCATTGGCTGCTAATAATGTAGATTTCTTGGGAGATTTTTCTACTTTTATTTCTTCTACTGTTTCTTCTGATACATGCTCATCTTGAACTTCTGATATATTGGCCCTCAAGGCCTCTGTCAAAAATAAAGACAAAATTGCTTGGCTCTAAAATTCGGCAGTTTAAGAATTAACCTATGACCGTTATCAAAATCACTGTTCACGTGCACTTTATGTAGCATTCATACAGAGCAAAATCATTTTTACCAAAGTGATATTTTGTGAGGTTCAATAATCTGAGAACTTGGTGACATTTTCTTATTTCAGATAAAGAACAGAGGAAACAGAGAAACTCTCATAGATTCTGCCATCAGAAAAATAACTAAGTGGAATTTTAATAAAAACTTGTTTATAAAGTCTTTTAGTAGGAACCACAAAGAATTTGTTAAAATGTGTCTGTACCATTGACATTTTAAAAGGATAAAAATTAAGGTAATTAACAGACAAAAGAACACAATCATACACAAATCAAATAAATATAGAAACTGTAGGAGTTCAATAAATATTAAGCATAGTCAGGTGGTGTAGTAGAGTATTGAGACTGGAGTCAGAAAGAGCTGAGTTCAAATTCAGCATCTGACATTTACTAATTGCATGACCTTGGGCAAGTCATTTAACTCTCTTTGCCTCAATTCCCTCATCTGTAAAATAAGCTGGATAAGGAAATGGCAAAACACTACAGTATCTTTGACAAAAACAAAACAAAAAGCCTCCAAAATGGGATCATGAGGAATAAGATATAATTGAAACAAATGAACAACAACAAAATAAAAATTTAACTGATAGGCTGAATGTAGTTGCTCATTCATCAGATCATAGTCTGATCCCCTTTAAGTCATTTCTACAACTACAAAAGGTCTTAAGTGTCCCCAATTTTCCTATAAAATCAAGTGGTGATGATGTTATTCATTTAGCTAATATTAGTATAATTTTAACTATATTTATATTCATGTCCTTATACAAATAAAAACAAAAATGATTATTACCTTTACAAAATTTAAATAATTTTTTAAACTAAATTCTGCATCTGAAACTATAGGTCCTTAGGAAAGCTATTTAATCTCTCTGTATCTCAGTTTGTAAAATGAAAGAGCAGAACCAAAATATCTCTAAAGTCTCTTTATATTCTATATCCATGACCTTTTTCATATGATGATTCTTTTGCAGTAAGAAAAGCAGGCAAGCATTCAAAACATTTATTTCTGGGAAGCTCATGCTGTTTCCCAGAACATCAATCAATCAACATTTACTGACAAACACATTATCTTCAAGGCATAATTCTAATAGATTTGTCTTTTCTACTGTTCAAAGCCCACTTTAGCTGGGATTATATAGGGCAGTAGTGGGAGAGGGGTTGGGCAGGTAGGTTAGAACTAGATTGTGGAAGCTATCAAGTTTAGGGTAAGAGGCATATATTTTATTTAAAAAGCAACAAGGAGCCTCTGAAAATTTTTGAGCAAAGGTTTAAAATAATAATACTTGGCAGTGGTACGTGGGATGAATGGGATGGAAAGAGATGTTAGTTAGGAAGAATTGGTAACAAAACTCATTTAGTCTGATCCCTCATGTTAGGAAGTAACTGGCCCAAGATGTCAAAGCTACTTAGTAGCAGCCCCGAGAAGACAACTTTTACCTCTTGATTTTTATTTCAGAGGTTTTTTGCTGAGATAAGCTATGTTTATCTCTACTCTAACAATATATTAAATAAGCTTATATTCTATATGTGAATATTAAGGACTCAATGCTATGTTGTAATAACACTATTAAGTTGCTGAGGAAGTTTAAGAAGGGCATACATTTTTTTTTCTTTAAAGTATAAATCCCTAACTGGAGGAACTTGAAAAACATTTTATGGTAAAGGTTCTTAACTTGGGAGGCAGAGACCCAGGGGATCTCTGGATACATTTCAGGAAGCCAATGTATGATAAAAAACAAATATGATTACTTCACCATAATTTTAGTAATAATTTTAAACATTTTGCAATAAAATAAAGTAAAAATATTCCAAGAAGGTTTCACCAGACTACTTAGGAGGTCCAGGAAACAAAAAAAAAAGGTTCAACACCCCTTGCTTTTTTTCTTTTTGCAAGGCAGTGGGGTTAAGTGACTTCCCTGAGGTGACAGTGTCAAAATAAGTGTCTGAGGTCGAATTTGAACTTAGGTCCTCCTGAGTCTAGGGCTGGTGCTGTAACCACTGAGCCACCTAGCCACCCCACCCCCTGCTTTTTTAAAAAAAATAAAATTTATTTTTCCAACTTCATGTTGGAACATGTTCCAACTACATAATTTTTAACCATCATTTTTTGGTAGGGTTTTGAGTTCCACATTTTTCTCCTCTTCTCCCTTCCCTTGACGGAGAGCAATCGAAACATAGTTATATTAATCATGTTGAAACACCCCCCCCCCCCGTTTTAGAGATCAAAACAAACAAAACAAATTGAGGATAAAACATGTCATAAAAGAAGAGACAATGTTTCAGGTATTCGGGAGGAGGGAGAAGCCACAGTGGGAGGGCCAGCCTCGGGGAGGCTCTCTGGAATCCACTGACAAGGCAGGAATGAGATGCGTCGGGCCTAGCTCAGGATCCGGGGAGGGATTATCTACCCACCGTCACTCAGGAATAAGATTACAGGTGGATTTTGGTTTAGGATCAAAAAACCCCTCAAGTGCGAAACCAAACCAGGGAGGAGGCCTGTAGGAGGGGCTGCCGGGGCACCGCGCTGGGAGGCAGCGGAGGAGCTGCTGGTGTGCGAGGACCCGAGGCCGGGCCTCGCCTCAGGCGCCCAGAATCCAGACGGGCTCCGGGACAGCCTGGGAGGCGCCGGGTTTCCCGGGCCCCCAGGCGCGTCAGCAGGCGGCCCCGAGCCCGGCGGGCCTCCGTATCGGCCCGAGGCCCGCCGGGGCTCACCTTTCTGCTTGAGTCGCTGGTTCCTCTGACGCAGCTTCTCATTCCGCTTCTCGATTTTCTTGCGCAGCAGCTTCATGGGAAGGTGCGACATGCTGCCGGCCGTCCTGGCTCCCCGCCCGCGCCCTTCCTTCGCCGGCCGCCGAGTCCGCGGAGCCTGCTTTCTTGTCCCACACGTGGGATTCCGCCGGAAACCGGACGTTACGCACGTGGGCGCGTCGTACGCGGCACAAATACTTCCGGGGCAAGTGGCGAAGGCAGGCCGGAGGTGGTAAGCCCAGGCAAGCCGGTCCCGGCGAGCGCTCCCTGCGGGAGGGGAGGTCTCGTTGCTTTTGTGGATGCCTCCACGCCCTCACAGATTTAGGGCTTGTAACCCCATCTCCGGGCCTGGGGATGGACTGATCCTTCTCATCCTTCATCCTTTCCCCGCCGTAAGGCCGGGCGCCAAAAGCTCCTGACTCCGGCCGGTCTGACCTCGTCCTGTGCCGCGAAATTAATTAAAATAATGAGGGTTGAAAAGAGAAGATGGGATTGGTGGAGGGAGAGTGGAGGAGATATGGCCTTCCCTTCTCTTTCAAATCCAACAAATAATAGACTTGAAAATATTTTATTTTTTCCTCAATTACATGTTAAAGGCATTTAAAAACTTTTTTTTTAAAGTTTTGAGTTCCAAATTGTATCCCTCTCTTCCTTTTCTTCCCTCCCCCCACCAAGATAAACAATCCAATATAGGTTTTATAGATGTGCCACAGTCACGTAAAACATGGCCATTTTAGTCAGTTTGTACAAAAAGTGTTAAAAGTGTATACTAGCAGTGTTTCACAAGTGGCCTTCAGAGGAGTAGAGGAAGTGTTTTCTAATATATCCTTTTTGAAGTCAAATTCTTTTAAATTTAATTATTTCTTTGTAGGTATGGCCAGGTGGCACAATGGACGGAGCACCAGCCCTGGAGCCAGGAGTGAGTACCTGAGCCCATATCTGGCCCTGTACACCCAACAATCACCCAGCTGTGTGGCATGCAAGCCACCCCAACCCCACTGCCCTGCAAAAACCAAAAAAAGAAAAAAAAGACCCAAAATAAAATAAAATAGTAATAATAGTAGGGGCAGCTGGGTGGCAGACAGAGCTTTGTCCCTTGAGCCAGGAGCACCTGGGTCCAAATCCGGCCTCAGATACCCAACGATCACCCTGCTATGCGGCTCCAGGTGGGCCACCCAGCCCCATTTGCCCTGCACCCCCCAAAAAAATAATAATAATAATAAAAAGTGTGCTTGAGTCTTTGTTCCAACACTAGCAACTCTGTCACAGGTGGATCACACTCTTTAGGATAAGTCCATCGCAAAAGTTCCATATTTTTCCACCATTGCCATTGCTGATTGCAACTCCCTCCATTTGTGCTTCTCCACTACCATGTACTATATTTTCTCTCTCCTTTCACTCTGACTCTGCTGTAGGGTAGCTGAGTGGTACAGCAGACAGGTCCCTAGTACAAAATGAGAATAAATATTAAAAAAAATTTAATTTATTTCAATTAAAACCATGTTTTCTTTTCCTTCTTCCATACCATTAAAAAAAACAAAAATCATTCCAATAAATGGGAAATGTCTAGTAAAGCAAATTTCAGCATGTTCAAAAATATTTGTCTTATTAGGTATCATAAGTACAGCACCCTGTCCGTTAGAAGGTAATAGGCTTCACCATTGGTCCTTTGGAGTCCTGGTTGCTCATTGTGTTGACCGGAGTTCTTAGATCTTCAAAATTGTTTATCTTTACAGTGTTGTCATTGTATAAATTGTTCTGATTCTGTTTATTTCATTCTATAATCAATTTTGTCAAGTTTCTCTGAAGCCATAATTTCTATCATTTCTTTTACCACAATAGTATTCTACCACATTCATATAACATTATTTTAGCTATTCCCTGTTTCCATATCTTTCTCATTACAAAAATAATATCTATAAATTTTTTTTACATGTGGATCATTTCCTTTTTTCCTTGATCTGTCTGGTCTACAGACCAGTAGTGCTTACTGGGTCAAAGAGTATGTACAGTTTATTAACTATATAAGCATAATTTCAAAATACTTTCCAGAATAATTGGATATTTTCACAGTTCCACCAACAGTTTTTTGGTTGCTCTTTTTTTTTATGCTTTTGCTAGACAATAGGGTTAAGTGGCTTGCCCAAGGCCACACAGCTAGGTAATTATTTAGTATCTGAGGTTGGATTTGAACTCAGATACTCCTGACTCCAGGGCTGGTGATCTATCCATTGCACCACCTAGCCATTCCTGGTCTTGTTTTTTATAGCAACTCTCACTTTATAGTCATTCTTCCTTTTTTTAAATCAATTTTTCTAAATCTGATAGGGATGAGGGGGAAACCTCAGGGTTACTTTAATTTAATAAAATATTTTAATTTTTTTCATATGACTGTTGATAACTTTGATTTTTTTTCCTTAGAAATTTTCTTGTCCCTTAATTAACTGTAGAGTGGTCTTTATTTTTATAAATGTGAATACATTCTTACATATCTTGGAAAGGAGACCATTATTAGAAAAACTTGCTGCAAATATTTTTTTCCTATTTGCTTCTCTTCTAACTTGAGTTACATTGGTTTTTATGTAATCAAAATGACCCATTTTAAGTTCTGCGATATCCCCATTTCCTCCTTAGCCCCCTAATTGATATCACCCTTTATGTCTGAATCCCATATCTATTTGTAATTTATCTTATTTTATGATGTAAGATATTTTAAGGAGCTGCAAGGTGGCACAATGGATAGCCAGACCTGGAATGAGGAAAACTCATCTTCCTGAATTCAGATATTTATTAGCTTCTTGATGTTGGTCAAGTTACCTAACCCTGTTTGTCTCAGTTTCCTTATCTGCAAAATGAGTTGGAAAAGAAAATGGCAAATTATCCCATATCTTTGCCAAGAAAACCCCAAATGGAATCTTGAAGAGTTGTACATGACCAAAAAGGACTGAACTACTACCACAATAACAGATGTTGGTTTATATCTAGGTTCTGCCAGACTGATTTCCAGTTTTTCCAGTAGTATTTGTTAAATAGTGGATCCTTAACCCCAAGAACTCAAGTCTTTTAAGTTAAAACTAGGCTAGTGTTGATTTTCTTTTGAATGTTGCTTTCCTCTACCACTCATTAGTCTCTTTATTTTTATTTTTATTTTTTTTAGGGTTTTTCAAGGCAATGGGGTTAAGTAGCTTGCCCAAGGCCACACAGCTAGGTAATTATTAAGTGTCTGAGGCCGGATTTGAACTCAGGTCCTCCTGACTCCAGGGCCGGTGCTCTATCCACTGTGTCACCTAGCTGCCCCTGTCTCTTTATTTCTTAATGCTAAATTGTTTTGATGAATACTACTTTGCAGTATCATTTGAGATCTAATATTACTAGGACCCCTTCCCACTTTTTTCATTATTTTCCTTGAGATTCTTGACTTATTCATCTAGATCACTAGTATCAAATTCATATAAAAATAGACATTGATTTATAAACCACAAATTAACATTGTTTTATAAATTACTATTTTTATTTTGTTAAACATTTCCCAATTACATTTTAATTTGGTTCACCTGCATTGGCCTATATATTCCTGGGGGAACTTGACACCTTTGCTCCAACTGAATTTTGTTATTAATTTTTCTAGCTCTATAAAATTATTCTTTGGTAGTTTGACCCCAAAATTATAGCTCTGAATAAATACATAAATTTAGTTAGTATTCTCATTTTTATTACATTAACTTGGTGTACCACAAGCAATTAATATTTTTCCAGTTGTTTAAGTTTGTCTATTTCTGTGGAGACTTGTTTCAAAGTTGTAGTCATATAGTTTCTGTATGTGTCTTATCAGACAGACAAATATTTTATAAATTCTGAAGGTATCTCACCTGGAATTTTTTTTGTTTTATTGTTTTTGTAATAATGCATTATTGCTTTTGTTTCAAACAAGGAAGCAGATCTGTTATTGGGACAATTATTGTGGCAGTGACATAAAGTATGAACTGGAGAGTGCAAAGACTAGAGGCAGGAAAACTAGAAAGGAAATAGTAGTCTCCATAAGAGGCAATCAATAATAAATGTCTGAACTAGTCTGATGGCAGTTTTTAAAAATACTAGTCAAGGGGCAGCTAGGTTGCATAGTGGTTAAAGCACCGGCCCTGGAGTCAGGAGTACCTGGGTTCAAATCCGGTCTCTGACACTTAAATAATTACCTAGCTGTGTGGCCTCGGGTAAGTAAGCCACTTAACCCCGTTTGCCTTGCAAAAACCTAAAAATACTAGTCATGCTATTTACATGATCATACCAAGATTTCGAATCTATTGACTTCTGTCTTGGTTGAGATGGGGGTGGGAGAGGGTGTGCCTAAATTTATCATTTCTTTTTAATGGATACATATTTTCACAGGAACAGCTAGATGGTGAAGTAGGTAAACATCAGGAGTCAGGAGGAACTGAATTGAAATTTGGCCTCAGACACTAACTAGCTGGGTGACCTTGGGGAAGTCATTTAACCCTGATTGCCTTGCATCCCTAACCATCTCCAGTTATCCTGATTCATATATAGCCACTGAACCCAGATGACTCCCATGAGAAAATAAGTCTGGTGACTTAGCATAGCACTCCCCTCACTCAAATCCAATTCATTTGTTTGTCATAGCATCACCTTCTTGATGTCATGGTCTTCTTGGAGAATGAAGGACTAGCATTATCATTATTTTCACAGAGAAAGAAGGAAAGTCATTGAATTTGACTGGGAGGAGGTCAGTGAAAATCTTGGACAATGCAATAGTGCTACTCAAATATATACAACTCCTTTCCCTTCCCCCTCTGAAAAGTGACCCTAAGTTCAAAGTACATGATCTTGACTGTAGTATAGCTGAAACCATAGCATGTACATTTCCATTGAGTGGGATTATCAATCAGACAGAAGATACAATTATAATAAAAGGAATTAATGAATTTTCAGAATACGAGATGTTGTAATGAAGCTCCTACACAGAGAAAAAACAACATCGGTGGGATCCTGTAGGTTATGACACCCACAAGAAGCAGATATAGCTAGCCCATGTACTGGGAACCTCCCTGATGCCTCAGGACCACTGATGTTCTCTGTTGATGTTATTTCAAGGTTCTGCTTGGCTTGTTTTTGCCCAAGTGCTTTGATTTAACTACTAGCCATTAAATGTTGCATCTCTAATTCTTTTCCTTTGCCTGGCTTTTTTTTTTTAAGGTTTTTTTGCTTGCCTGGCTTTTCTTACTCTTGCCATCTTCTGGGTCTCAGCTGTGGTCTTCCCCATGACATTAGGAGTTAGCTTTGCTCTCTCTTTTTTTTTAGCTTTTATTCAAGAAGTTAAACTTAGATTTCCTTTAGATTCCCTCCTGCCAGCTCTTGGCATAAGATCATCCATCTTCTGATTCTGTTTTTTCACTGGCTGACCCCCGTGCCCCAGACTGCTCTTCTTACTGTTGTCTCTTGTCTTCCCTTCCTAAAGGCCTCTAGTCCTTACTCCTGCAGAAGACCTTTTCCAGTGTTTCCTCCCCAAACACTAGTATCTTTCTTTTGAGATTACCTCCTTTCAACTTACATGATTCATATATCTTGTTTGCATAACTTTTTGCTTGCTGTTGCCTCCATTAGAATGTGTGGAGACTGTCATTTGATATTTCTTTGTATCCCTTTCACTTAGAACAGTGTCTGGCACATAAATCTTTACTAAATGCTTGTTAATTACCAGGGTTCCAAGATTCTTTATGGCTTATAATTAAAAAGTTGTCTTTAACTAAAGTCAATTTTTGATTGTCTACTTAAATTTCCCTTTCATCATCTCAGGGGACTTCTTTGAACAAAATTAAGAGGGCTGTCTTGGTTTGGATTGCAGTGGCTTTCCTTGCCCTCATTAAGATCCAGTCAGAGTCTGTCATGCCAGTGATATAACATGATATCAAAAAATGCAAAACCAAAAAGCAAGATCCCCTTCTATAAAACTGCTAATCCACCTTCTTAAATACTTTGTTTGAAACCTCTACCTTTCAGAGTATGCTGCGAACTCAAACCTCTGAAGCAACCAGTTGGATAGAGTCTGGAGTTAGGTCTAAAATTAGGAAGAACAGAATCCAATGGTCTCAAAACACTTATTAGCTGAAGTAATTTCACATCTGTCTACCTTCATTTCCTTAACTGCATAATGAAGAAAATAATAGCACTTCCTCTCAGGGTATTTGTGTGGTTCAAATGAGATCATATTTGTAAAGCACTTACACAGTGTTCGGCACATAGTAACCCTATATAAATAATTATTCCCTTTCTTCCCTCTTGGAGCTTCCTTACAAATGAACATGGACAACATTTTATAAGAGAAAAATAGGTTTAGGTGAGAGGAAATGGAGGGATAAAACTAGCAACACAAGATAGAAATGAGGTTTTAGGGGTGTTGAAACTAGTCCTATGATTTCATTGGAATTGAAAAATTCCAGGGACTTGTAACTTTTGGAATCATTGGAATTAGAAACTCCTCCATTCATATCTTGGCTCTTATCATCCTTTACTTCTGTGTCCTCAGGCAAGTTAAGTTTTTTGGTCCCCAGTTTTCTCATCTATATAAATGTCATCTGAGGATCTTTCAAGCCTGATTATCCCAGAGTTAGGTGTCCAACATGGGACAGAAGCAGCATTGATCTTGTACTTCATCAATTCTATGTTAGCTCCTCTATGCCAGAGATGTCAAACTCCTACTTGCTCCAAACTGACTCTCTTAAGGGAAACCATAAACCACCTCTTTTAGATATCTGATTGAATTGGTTAACCTCCCCAGGAATCACATATCCAAACCTCAGGACTGCAAAGCAGCCTTGGTGCTGACAAACCAGATTCAAATGTCATTGGAAAATGTTTAAGAAAATTCAATAGAATGTAGATAATGTTAAAATGTGGTTTTCTAAGTCAATATGGGGCCCACAGGGATTGGTTTCTATTTGAGTTGACACTCTATGCTATACTGCCAAAGTTTCATATTTGAAAAAAAATAAAGGCAAGTGAAAGGTACAAATCCCACCCCTTCTTGCACTCCTCCATTCAAGATAGGCATATTCAGATTATGACTTGTGACTCAAATTGAATAAACCTTTTAAAAAAATTTAAAGTAGTTACAAAATATCATAGCTAAAGTGAAGGAGCCATTAGGAATAGAATGGAGATGAGGAGAGAGAGAGAGAGAGAGAGAGAGAGAGAGAGAGAGAGAGAGAGAGAATTTTTTTTTACACTGGCAAATTTTGCAATGGAAGTCTGATGGTTACAAGGAATTTTGTCAGTGAGCACCCCATTTTCCTGTACCCTTTATTTTTATATTAATGATTCATAACTTCCTAGAATAAAATTGTAAGCTCTTCCCCAGAACATAAAATGTCAATATAATATTACTTTTATAAGCTACCCAAAAAGGTTGTTGAGAGAAAAGTACATTGAATATTTTCAATCTCTATAGCAATAGAAGCTGCTTTTGTTAACATAAGTGTGAATTGTTCCAAAGAAAGACTGGCATAATATTTTTCAAAATAAATATATAGAATGAAATTTGGAAGGAAGGAAGCACAAATGAGCAAGAAAGTATTAAAAAAGCAACAGAATTTAGTATATACTTTAAAAAATGGATAAAAATAGTTGTGTTTTGAGTATATGGAAATGCTCTTTTTTGGTTTTTAAGTTCAGAATAAAAATTTAAAGCAATATGAATTGTTGTTATAAGGATCAAATTGCACATTCCATCTCTAATTAACTGGTTGGAGATGATTCATCTATGGTTTTTAGCTTCTCTTGACCCCCTAAAACTGAGGTTCCATCAATTTACAAGAAATAAAAAATTTTGGCTCATCTTTATAAGAGTGTGAAAATATAACTTCATTTGATAGAGGAAGGAAACCTCAAGGAAGAAAGGAGATCTTGAGGTTATATAATGAAGCAATGCAGTTTTCCAAGCAGAAGCTAGATTTAACTTTAGTAGCTTCCCATTGCTTCTAGATTAAAGTATAAACTCTTTATTTTTCAAAGCCCAAAGAATTACCTCATACTTTCTTTCCAACCTAACTGGACATTATTCACTCTCCACAGTCAGCAGGTTAGACAAATTGTCCTCTTTGTTCAACACTTGTTAATGGGTTGAAGAGGAAAAGTTTATATAGGTCAGAGATCTTAGGGCAGTAAGTAAAATATTAGAGAATTTGACCATGAAGTTGGGGCTGAATATGGACCCAAATGAACCCAGACGAAGGGAGATGGGATGGAAAAATATGAATGTATCAAAGAAGGTCACAGTAAGAGGAAATAGTAAGTTTAGTGAGTAAGAGTTGGAAAGGCAGAAGGACAGGAATTGGGGTTAGAATGAAATTTTGAAGATTCAGAGAGATGATAAGGTTGAAGATATGACCATGTTGGTATGTGATTGAAGTATGATTGAATCAAAGAGACTGAGGTGTTGTTTGAGTGGTTATTAACAGAAACTGGTAAAATTCCACTTGGATTCCTAGATAGAAATGACTGAGTGCTGAATATGTGCTCAGGATGACCTGAATTCAAGTCTAGTTTCAGGTATTTACTATCTGTGTGGTTCTAGGCAAGTGTGCCTTACTTTCCTCAACTGCAAAATGGGAATGAAAATAGCATCCATGTCTCAAGATTTTATGAGGATTAAATAAGATGTTTGCAAAGTGCTTGGCATATAGTAGCTAGGTGCACAATAAATGTTTTTCATGTTTTTTATCTCTTCCTTCCTTCCCCTCCTTCCTTCTTTCCTTCCTTCCTTCCTTCTCTCCTTCCTTCCTTCCCTCCTTCCCTCCTTCCTTCCTTCCTTCCTTCCTTCCTTCCTTCCTTCCTTCCTTCCTTCCTTCCTAACTTCCTTCCTTCCTTCTTTCCTTCCTTCCTTCTTTCCTTCCTTCCTTCCTTCCTTCCTTCCTTCCTTCCTTCCTTCCTTCCTTCCTTCCTTCCCTCCTTCCCTTCCCTTCCCTTCCTTCATTTGCAATTGGTGGCAAGGGATATGGCCAGTGAAGGGAAAGATATTAAGATAACTGAGAAAAGAGGGAGAATGACTGTTGATAAATTGAAGTAATAAGAATGGGGAGAGGGTGGCATAAGTAAATTGAGTGACTCTTGGAAAAAAGGTCACTCAGAGAAATGTTTTGTACATAAGTAGTTTGTCTACTATACCTTCTAATTCACAGAGTCAGAACAAAAGGGAGAAGAAGTTGTCTTCCATGAAAAGGATGTCAATGGATAAAAATATCCTTCCTTATTTAATGACTACTTAATGCTAGACATTATGTTACATATAGGTAGGAGAGCTTCTTTCATTTTCCTATACAACAGTATTTAAATATTAATTGGAATACTTTTGTTTGGTGTTCTTTTCAATTTGTATCTTCAACCTTCTAGTTTCAAAGAAGTGTTAGTACAATAAAATATGATCTGCATACACACACACATATATGTATATAAACATGCCTTTCATTCAAATGTAAAAGCTATGCTTCCCTGAGGTGGGTGGGTGGGGAAAAAAAAGTCAATTTTTATTTGTATCAATAATACAGTGATGTGAGTCAGGTACAGCTGGAATCAAAAATGCTCCTTCTTTTAGCTTCATCCTCTCCCTATTCTCTTGGGGGAGATAAGACTTTATATATGAAATAAAGACCAATATAAGCCAATATAGGCAGGATGGCATGGTAGAGGACTTGGAATTAGGAAAGGTAATTTCTAATTTTAGCTGTCACTTAATTTTTTCACTGCACTTATTATATAATGTCTTTCCTTGTATTTATAGTGCTTACTTAGCATTTTACTCAACATATAGTAAGCCCTGTAATAAATACTTATTGATTGATTAACTGCATTTTAATTGTTCATACATAATTTTTTTTCCTAGTTAGATTATAAACTCCTGACCAGGGAAAGCTTTTCAATTATCTTGGTATCTTTCATAATTCTATAAATATATTAGATTTTCAATAAATATGCAGGCTGACTGTCTAGCTGTGTGACTACAAGCAAGTTATTTCCTTTCTCTGTCTCTGTTTTGACTCTGTGATTCTAGGTACCAAATAGTGTTTTATAGACAACAAGTGTGAAGGGTATTCAGAAAAAAAACCCATTGTGACCTGGAGAATCTAATGAATGACTTTATGAAAGAGTGATGGGTAGGCAGAGAGTAAGGGATAGGTCCCTTTGAAGAAACTGAGGTTGGGGATGTTAAGGAGATTAGAATAATTGGAGAAAATTCCTTTTGGGGAATGATGGGAAAAAAAGGTGATGTCAAAAACACAAGACTGCCAAATTTGGACTTAATCCAATTTATTTATTTATTTATTTATTCATTCATTCATTCATTCATTCATTTATTTATTTATTTAGATTTTTTTTTCCAAGGCAATAGGGTTAAGTGGCTTGCCCAAGGCCACACAGCTAGGTAATTACTTAATCCAATTTATAAGGAGGTCCTCAAGCAAGGGAGTGAAATGAGGAAAGTGTTGTGTTAGGAAAAACTGCCTAGCCTTTAAGAAAGTGAGGAGAGGCTATAAAACAATTTGGGAATTAGAATAATTAGAAAGCTTTTGAGGTAATTTATTTATGAAGTTGCTTGTAGACATTTGCTAATATACATGCGAGATGAAGAGGAAGGGATAATCAGAGAGGTTATGGGAAAAGAAGAATTGATAGGATTTTGTGATTTAATTATAAGAAGAAAATTAAAGGAAAGTTTCAAGAATGGGAAGTTGGGAAGAATGATATTACTATCAACAGGAATAGAAAAGTTGTCAGGGAGTCAATTTAAATGAAAAGATTGTAAATTCAGTTTTCAGTAAAATTCTTGCTTTCTTTATAAAATTTTTAGCAGCCCCAAATGGTATAATATATTTAATTGTACCAGAATGAAATAGTAGTGAGTTCCTAGGAGGAGGGACAGATGATGGAGAGCTAGGTAATATTAGTGAAATGGGGGTTGGTGCATTTTCAGACCACCTGAGTTAGTTTCCTCAGATGGAGAGAATGGGAACTGCTTCTCTGAAAATTTATGAAGATTTTAGCATAAATGGATCTTCTGGGTGGCGCTCAATTAGGAAGAGCCTTTTTCCACTGGCTGAGTAGCTAAAACTCTATAATTTCAAGCCACTGCCTTTGTGGCATTTAGTGCTTTTGAGTCTGAGGCACTGAGATGTCCCCTTCACTAACTTGTTTCCTGCGAGAGAATATTATAAGGTGAAAGGACCTTAAAATCTCTTCCTCCCTTCCTCAGGTCATATAGCCCCTGATAGTCCCAGTTTTTGAAGACTTCTTTCTACACCAGAAACACTAGCCAC
Source organism: Macrotis lagotis (assembly GCF_037893015.1). Classification (NCBI taxonomy): domain Eukaryota; kingdom Metazoa; phylum Chordata; class Mammalia; order Peramelemorphia; family Peramelidae; genus Macrotis; species Macrotis lagotis. The sequence goes on from NC_133658.1 coordinate 613,441,707, forward strand.
ATGAATCTGGTAGTCTAGGATTTTTGACTGGATGCCGTAATTGGTCTCTACTTGTAGAAGCAAAGGTCTGTGACTCTAGGCCTAGTAGAATGTGGCAGCCATGTAGCTTTGGATTTGAACTTGGAGAGATCAATGGATCAGTGCTATGAAGGAAATGGACCAAGTTGTGAGCCATTCCACAACCCTTCTCCCCCACACTCCCCCTCCCCCCATATCACCTCAGACTCAGGGGTGATATGGGGGGATCATGTTCCTGAGATGCTGGGAGAAATGATTGCACTTTGTTTTCTCCATAAATTTGATGTAAATGTGCTTTTTTTTAAAAGCTATCCAATGATAAGTTGTTAAATGGAACTGGAGACTTGTCAATGAACCCCTAAAATTGGGCTAACATAGTCTGAACACATTCTGCAAAGGGTAGGGTCAAAGAAAAATTATTATATTTTCACCAAGGAAGGTAAGGGTTAAAAAACCAACCATTCTCAAAAAGCATAATCTGGAAAGACAAAAACGGGCAAGGGTTATACTTTCTGTCAGCTTTCTGCACCAAAGGAAAGAGAATGCATTAGCTAGTCTTCTAGGGTTATGATTTCCAAGAAGAGATTTTCTTGAAGTATTACACTGAAATATAATGCTATATATCAAAAAATTGCAGTTGTATGTTGAAAACAGTATTTTATTAGGGAATTGTTGAGGTAATAGCCTTTGACTAAAAATTTCAAATTTGAATATAGTACAAGATCCTCTAATCTATTCAATGGACTAGGAATTGGTTGTAACAACCCTTAGTAAGGGGGTTCTTATTAGAATATATATGTGTATATCTATATCTAGATATATATTTATAAAAAGTTTGACAGAGGACTGACTAAAGGAAATTTCACCCATATTTACAAATGTAATATTTAAGTTTCCCTCATTGAATACAGCCCCCTCAATCCAAAGTAGTCAAATTCATACCTAACCCTGGTTCTACAGGAGAGGATTTGAGGGAGAAGGAGCAGGATATTTAATTCTCTCTTTGTCTCTGAGATTCTCTATCTGTCTCTCTGTCTCTGTCTTTGTCTCTTTGTCTTTCTCTGTCTCTGTTGTCTCTGTCACTGTCTGTCTCTGCCTCTGTCTCCTGTCTCTCTCTTTCTCTCTTTCTGTCTCTCTGTCTCTGTCTCTCTGTCTCTGTCTCTCTGTCTCTCTGTCTCTGTCTCTGTCTCTCTCTGTCTCTCTCTGTCTCTCTCTGTCTCTCTCTCTCTCTCTGTCTGTCCCTCTATCTGACTCTCTGTCTCTCCTCTCTCTCACTGTTTCTCTCATTTCTCTCTTAAGAGTTACTGCTCAAATTCTCCCCTCCAGTGCTAGGGCTAAGTATGAATCTGACTATTTTAAATTGAAGAGGCTCTATTCAATGAGGGACACTTTTAAATATTACTTTTGAAAATGGGTATGAAGTTTCCTTTAGTCAATCTCCTGCTATACTTTTTATAAATATGTTTACTTTTTTAATGCCAGAAATTCTCTTCATGGTATATATATATATATATATATATATATATATATATATATATAAATAATTTTGTTACATTTTAAATCATGTTACGCTGAAGGCACAAAGCCTTTGGTGGATAGTGAGTAACACACAGGGGATGTAATTTTTGAGCTGGCTGTGTGTATGTCATTTTCAAATCTTGCCCAGGGCACACTAATGCCTTGTCCTGGCTTTGCTTCCCAGGGTTCACTTCTCTGGGTATTGCCTCTGCACAGCTGTGGCAGGAGCTGAGTGATTATCTGTGGGTGGAATAACATAGACCCAGCTGCCTAAAAGATCTGGGAAGGGACAAAGGGAGGCTTTTCTTAACTCCACAGCTCCAAGGGTACTGTGCCCTGGGGTGTCAGCAGGAGAAAAAGCCTGTTCAATATAAATGAGTTCCTCTTTTCTCACTCCAGTGAGACAGTATCAATTTTGTCCATCTTTGGGTTAAAATATTTCTTCCTGGATGTAAAGAATTAAGAAGATGACTTTTTTTTATTTTTTTTTGGTGTGTATATGGGAGAAGTGGGTGTCTGGACCTGGTTTAGTATTTTATTGAAATTTTACCACAAAATTTACTTCTTATACTCTTTAATTGAAATTTTACCACAAAATTTACTTCTTATACTCTTTAAGACCATTTCTTAGGCACTAGCTATATAAAGTTCGATATGGAATATTCAATAGGAAATTCTAGTAATTCCTTGGTGGCAAGTTCAGATCTTTGTTACAGACACTGATCCAAATATAATTTTCTTTTTCAAAATGGGAAATTTGTTAGCTATCTTATAAGTCATTATTTGCTTTTTTTCTGTTTGCTAAAGTACTCAACTAATTAATTGTCTTTTACTAAATATTATTGCAAAAATAGGATGTCCTCAATTAACAATTGAATTACTATGAAACTTGAATTGTCTATGTAATATCTTAAAAAGGTCTATATTTTGCATAGGAAAGTTTCAAATATATATTGAGAATATTTCTATATTAAGGGCATCTTATTTTCAAATTGTTAATCAGTTTATCTATTAGTCATTGACTTTTATTTCATGCTTCTTAGATAAAGCATTAGAAATGAGTTAAAGGCATCACATGATGGATTACCTTTTAATATCACTTATGCATTCACTTAAGTCTTAACAAGTTAGATTTCATATTTGGTTTGCTTCTTACATCATCATGATTAACTGAACAAAATTCATTAATAACTTTCCATGACCTCACACATCAAAAATCACATAACATGTATACCTCAACATCTTTGAAAGAAGCATGGATATATTTTTCATCCATCAGTTAATTTTATAGAAGATACAGGAGTGAGGGCTTAAGTGGAACTGAAAAAGTTTTTGATTATAAGCACAATCTTGACAATGCAGTTAAGTGAAAGACTGGATAGATGTCTTTGGTCTTGATTTTTTCCTTTGTTCTAGGGAAACACACATTTCTTTAGGCATTTAAAAAGAAACCAAAAAAAAAATTTCTTCTTAAACCTTCTTCAACTAGACTTTTGCATTTTCATGAAAAGGAGGATCAACTGGTGGTTCTCATGAATTATACTTCTAGCTATATATTGCAATTTTCCCTCAATGCCATTTTGTTTACATAAAGAAAGAGCCATCCTTGGGTAGGAGCAGCTAGGGTGTACACCAAAGAATGAATAATTAACATGATTCCACTTCTAGCCCCCATCATACTTCCTTTGGATTATACATCTTGAGAGTAAGGCACAGGTACTATAATTATTTGCTTTTACTGCCTTTCCTTAAAGTAATAGAGAATAATTAGCATCCTTATGGTGAAACCTCTCTAGAGCTTTCCTTTTAGACTTCCTTCATTGGAAGAACACATGCCTAAAGATCTATTTTTTTTTTTTAGGTTTTTGCAAGGCAAATGGGGTTAAGTGGCTTGCCCAAGGCCACACAGCTAGGTAATTATTAAGTGTCTGAGACCAGATTTGAACTCAGGTACTCCTGACTCCAGGGCTGGTGCTCTATCCACTGCGCCACCTAGCTGTCTAAGATCTAAATTTTTTGAGCATGCATTTTAAACAGCAACCAGAAACCTAACTTAAAATGCTACCTGTCACTTGGCTTCATTGTCCAAGACTTGTAAGTATAATGTATTTTCTTATAGTCAAGAACATGGTCCCATGTTTCCCACTTGAGGTAAGATTCTCAATGTAGATTTTTCTACATGCTGTCTAGACTAGTAAGTAGGGTCAATAGAGTAATGAATAGATTAATCAAAATTGCAGACGTAGCAGTTCACTTGTAACTTAAAGACCGACAGGTTCATAAGCCTTAAATCATAATTTTTCTCTGGGATACAAAGCTTTTCCATAATAAGCTACTCTTTTTTAACATGAAGATTCCTAATAAAGGGATTATGATCTCTTTCCCCCAATACAACTCAATTCCATACATCTATTCAACCAAAAAAATTTAAGAAATAACGATAAGGGTTTCATTGAAAGAAATAAAAAATCTGGGCTGACATTTCAGATTTAACTATTTTTGTTAATTCAGTAAAATAATTTATAGCTGAAATATCTGGTCATCCTATAATATTAAGATTGATTTTGACCACAGCTCTTGGATTAAAGTTTATGATTGTTTGTTTTGCTATTGGAACCTCATGAGGAAGTATCCTGAATTTTTTAAGAAAGTTCCTGAGGCCATTTTGTTTATTAATTTTGGTTTGGAAACTGAGTGGAGATCTTAAACAATTTTAGTCTAAGAACTAAATGTGGAATGTGGTAAAGAGTTAAGTAATTTTGATTTTTTTCCTAGTTGTTTATATTTAGATGTTATATCTAAGCTTGGAAAATTACATATATATTCTAATATATACATATATGTATATATGTAATATATGCATATATGTATATATTCTAATATATACATATTCTAATTACATCACATGGGGGTCATGAAATTTGATCTTGTCTGGAAAATTCTCATATTTTAAGGTTGTAGTAATGTCAAAAATTATATCATCTCTTACAGATTGAAATATTCCTAAGCTTTCAATATTGGAATTTTTTTTTTGGAAAATAAGGAAGGAGAGAGGAATAAGCAGGAGAAGAAATCTGTTCCTGTTAAAGGTTTATCTGGACCAAACCATTGCAGATTCAAAGAATCACTGAGATCTCTCTCTCTCTCTCTCTCTCTCTCTCTGTATATATATATATATATATATATATATATATATATATATATTTATATTAGCATATAAATGGACCTAAGAGATTATCTAGTTCTACCTCATCATTTTGCAGTTGAGGGAACTGAGATCTAGAGGGAGTTAAATGGCAAAAATCATAATCAAATAGTATTTGCAATGAAATCAAAATTTCTATAACTTAAAGGAAATGTCAGTTTATTTGATTTTAATCTGTTTAATGTGTAAGCCTATCTTGTCTCCTGATTCACATTGCATGCCACATGAGAAAGTTCTCATAGAGATGAGAAATCTTGATTCATTCAGAGTTAATTAATCAGAATAAAACCAGACAACTGATTCTTTGGGTTATTATTTAACATTTTTCTTGCACAGATACATATTTGACCTAAAAACTCAGAGGCTCATAATCTCCTTTGGACTTTTAATTGCATAGTCATAAAACCATCACCTTGTAAATGTTTATAGGATTCTGAATGATGTGCAAGCAAAATTATCCAGTTACTTTTATGCTTGTTTTCTATACTTTCTTTCTAGAGGACGACCTGAAAATACACACACACACACACACACACACACACACAGAAACAAATACCCACCAAAAGCAAATAAAACATGAGACTAAAAGAATACTGGACCCAATTCCTCAACAACAAACTGGGATCTTCATTTAAATAAAGATTTCAATAAAATTTTCTCATCAATTATTGCTAATATAGAATAAAAGAAAAATAGAACATGTTGGTGAATCTTTTTCCTTTTATAGTACCTGAGCACTAAATCTCCAAATGAATTGAAGCTCGCAATGAATTTTTTTTTTTTTTTGGATTTGTTTTTCAAGGCAAATGGGGCTAAGTGGCTTGCCCAAGGCCACACAGCTAGGTAATTAAGTGTCTGAGGCTGGATTTGAACTCAGGTACTCCTGACTCCAGGGCTGGTTCTCTATCTATTGAGCCACCTAGCCTCCCCCTTGCAATAAATTCTTTCTTTCTTAGAGAAAAGGAGGATGGGTGCTTCATGACTAGAGACTGGCAAATATTTGGATTTTCTAAAATGACAAAAGTTCAGAATCAGCAAATTGTGTTTCATTGAACTTGACTTTTGCCCTAGGCAAAATTCTATAGCACATTGTTATGTACTCTGTGAATATCTGGAAAGGTATATCAGTAATCATAAATGGCCATCATGACTTCATTAAGATTAGAGTGTGTGAGGGAAAAAAATGCTGACTTTTCAGAAACATGGTGCTAAATTAGTCTAAGCCATAGGTCTCAGTTTGTATTTCTCAAGAATCAGGTGAGCTTGGGAACCTGAATCTCTGGCTAGAAAAATAATGTCACCCTAACCATGTAAGGTGTAAACAAAGACTAACCTCCTGGGAAGTCTTCCGGCCATCAAGTTTGATCAATTGTTGTAAGGGTCAGAAGAAAAGAGGAGGGGGAATGGGTGGTAGTTTTTGTGTTTTTTTTTTAGGTTTTTGCAAGGCAAATGGGGTTAAGAGGCTTGCCCAAGGCCACACAGCTAGGTAATTATTAAGTGTCTGAGTCTGGATTTGAACCCAGGTACTCCTGACTCCAAGGCCAGTGCTTTATCCACTACACCACCTAGCGGCCCCTTTTTTTTTTGTTTTTTTTAACCCTGCTTCAGTTTCTGTAATTTGGCTTTCTCTCTCTCTTTCTCTCTCTCAGAGAATTAGGAATTGCCCCACTTCTTGCAAGAACCCAATTAAATTTTAACTGCTGCCACTTTGAGAGGACTCCGAGGAGTCATTTTGGGTTAGGGTTTCAATACCCTGTACAAGCATATCATGGTCAATGGAGGAATTTGCTTTGCTTGAGTGTACATATTTGCGATAGTTTTATTTGTGTTTTCTTACTCAATGGAGAGAGAGAGAGAGAGAGAGAGAGAGAGAGAGAGAGAATAGAAATCTGAAAATAATACAAAATTGAATTAAAAAAGAGTGGAACATGTCAGAATAAACTTATCAGATAACTAGAATTTTAGATCAGAGGAATACCATAGAAAATATACTAATATTTCAGTGAATTATTCACATAGGCTGTCCATTACTGTCATTATGGACAATAGAAAGATATGGATGAGATGAGAGTATAATTAGGTAGATTTAGGACTTGGTTGAATGACCTGACTTGTAGAATGGTTATTAATATAAAGAAACAAACTTGGAGGGAGATTTCTAGTGGACTACTCTACTACTACTCTAGGGATCTTTTCTTGACTTTGTGCTATTGAATACTTTTATTAGTGCAATGGTAAATAGCATGCTAATGAAATTTGTAGATAACACAATATGGTGAGAATGGCAAGAGTTGGAATTCAAAAAAAGAATTTAACTGTCTAGACCAGAAGAGCAATGAACATATATATGTCTCAAGATCACACCTTTATAATCACCAAAAATTTGCACATCCTCAGAAATAGCCCTGAAATAGCAGCATAAAAATGCCTGAAGCTTGAGACAGTGCCTCCCATTATGAGTTGAGTAGACCCCAACTTTAAAATAAATTTTAAAATTAAAAAAAATAGGCTGGAAAATGATTACACAACAATAAAAGAAAGTTTACTATAAAAAGCTACTAGGTTGACAGAGAAGACCAGGACAAACTTAGAAGAATGTGAAAACAGGTACCAAAAAAGTATCAAAGAACAATTCTAATTGGACCAAAGTCCAAAAATATTCCTGTAAACATTAAAGAAATAAGAGTGGTAGAGGAATAATTGGGAAAAGAAATAAGACTGATGCAAGAAAATTGTGAAAAGAAAAAACTTTGATAAAACCAACACAAAAAATACCTAAGAAAGCAATATCTTAAGCAGAATTGGTTAAATGGTAAAAGAGACACAAAGAAAAACTACTGAAAAAATGAACTAAAAAGGCAAGATTGGTCACATATAAAAAGAAGTACAAAATCTCACTGAAGAAAACAATTTCCTAAAAATTAGAATTGGGCAAGTGCAAGCTAATGACTTCATGTGACATCAAGAAACAAAGTCAAAAGAAGGAAAGAAGTGAAGAAAATATACAATGTCTTATTAAAAAAACTGATTTGGAAAATAAATTGAGGAAGAGATAATTTAATAATTATTGACCTATCTGAAGTTCATGGTCAAAGAAAGAGTCAAGAAATATTTCAAGAAATTATCAAGGAGGACTTACCTGATATTCTAGAATTAGAAAGCAAAATAGTCATTGAAGAATCCATTCATCACTTCCCAAAAGTGATACCAAAATTCAAAATCCCAGGAATATTATAACCAAATTCTAGAGCTTCTAGATCAAAGATAAAATATTTCAAGTAGCCAGAACAAAACAAACCATAGTCAGGATCAAATGAGACTTAGTAGTTTTCACATTAAAGGAGTTAAGGACTTAAAATATAATAATCTCTAAAAAAATATAATAATTGGAAAGCAAAAGAACTAGGATTATAATCAAGAATAATCTGCTCAGGGGAAACTAAGCATAATCTTTTAGGAAAAAATGAATATTTAGTGAAATAGAAGACTTTCAAGCAGTCCTGGTGAAAAGACCAGAGCTGAAAAGAAAATGACAAACCCAGGACTCAAAGAGAACCATATAAATGTAAACATGAAAGAGTAAATAAAAGGGACTCAAAGTTTAAGTGTTTACATTCTTATGTGAAAATATGATAGTATTATCACTATTATGGCAATTAAAAGGAGTTTACATAGATGAAGGACATGTGGGTAAGTTGATCATGTTAGAACACTCTCCAAAAATATTAAAGGGGTAGGAATGAAGGATGCACTGGGAGAAGGAGAGAAGGAAGAGGTAGAATGGTGAAAATTTTGTAATATAAAAGAGGAATGCTAGGAAAACTTACAATCAGGAGAAGATTGGGGTTAGTAGCAGGCAATGCTTAAACCTCACTCTCATTACAATTGATTCAAAGAGGTAAGAATACACATGCATACATGAATTCAGTAAATATAGAAATGCAACTTAATAGGAAAATAAGTGGAAGGAAATAAGAGAAAGGGGAGAGGGATGAAAAAAGGGAAGGCAAATTAATGGAGGCAGTGGTTAGAAGCAAATTAGACTTTTGAGGAAGGACAAAATAAAAGAGTGAGATAGGGTGTATGTGTGTGTTTGTGTGAGAGAGACAGAAAGTTGAGAGTTTTGAGAGAGACAAAGATAGAGACAAAGACAGAGAGACATGGAAATAGGCAGAAAGAGACAGACATGGAGAAAGAGAAATGAAGGAAAAGGAGAGAATATGAAGAATGGATAGAAATATACAGTAATCATAACTATGAATGTATATGGGTTGAGTTCATACATAAAATGAAGGCAGATAGTAGAATTGATTAGAAAGCAGTATATCCAACAGAGTTGGATGTCATTTCAGAGTTAATGGAAATGACTAGAGCAGAATCTAATATTATTAAGTATTAATTATATATTAATTCAGGCTTTCAAATTAAATGACTTTTTTAAAATCTTATTTTGAGAACTTCCATAGATTTAGGATTTTATTGAAGTGATCACTTTTTTCACTTCAGTAAATCACTTCCCAGTCAGTTTTCATCCCCTTCTTATTGGTTGCCAGGACTTAAGAAGAACAGTGATAAACTATCAAATATCCAGAGGAGGGCAATTAGAATAGTGAAGAGCCTTAAGACCTTCACATATGAAGATTATTTGAGAAGCTGGGCATGTTTAACATAGGGAAGAAAAAACTGGGACTAGGAGGAGAAACAACATTTAAAACTATTTTCAAAGATTTGAAGGATTTTTGTATGGAAGAAGAAGACATTCTATTTGGGACCAGAAGTAATAGGTCAACATGGACTTGATATGAGGAAAAACTTTCTCCAATTTAGAGCTATGCAAAAGGGGAATAGGCTTCACAGAGAGGTGAACATTGTTCCTCTTTGGAGGTTTTCAGAAAGTATCTGTATGACAATAATAATAACATTTAACATTTATATCATCTTATTTGATTTTCACACTTGTTTCCTCCATTTTACAGATGAAAAAAAAGATGCAAATAGAAACAAAGTGTCTTGGCTATAGTCACACAGCTAGGAAGTATCTGAAACTGGATTTGAACTCAGTGCCCACCACTGTTTGCTGCACCATTTAATTGCTGCTCTCCTCTCCCCTTTTCTGATCATTTGCTGCATATGTTATATTGAAGAATATATGGCTACTGAGGACCTTTCCATTTCTCAAGTTCTGTGATTCTATGCTTCTTACCACCTTCTTTTCATAAGTCCTCCATTAAGTATCTAGCCCTATAAATCTTCCTTTTATTCTTCTAATACTTCAGGTACATCAGTGCAAGATTGGGTTATTCATTTGTTATCTCTCACCTTAATTACATGGCCAAATTGCTTCTTTTTCTGATAAGGCAAGTCTCTGGCAATGTCTTTTGCATCACTTTTCATGCATATCTTATCACTGATAATGTTCTAGAGCTCACTTATACCTGTCATTCATCTATGTTCATTGCCTATTGGGTCACTTGCAATTTTGATTCCTCCATTTCATTTACAAGATATCAAACTAGTTTGCCCATTTTTCTCATGAATTTGACAGTTTCAAATCATGTAGATAAATCTTTAGAATAATAATTTTCAGAGTTTGGGGAAGGGACTATTTAAAATTCTAAATATAGTTTCCTCATTTGTAAAATGGGAAGAGTAATAGGACCTACCTCACAGGGTTATGATGAAGATCAAATGGGAAAATACATGCCTGCAATGCTTTGAAAACTTTAAGTGCTGAATGAATAAAAGGTAAATAATATTTTTATTTGGAGAGAGCTAGGTGGTGTAGTAGATACAACACCTGACCTAGAGCCAGGAGATCTAAGTTCGAAGTAGCTTTAGACACCCTACACAAATCATTTAACCTTTCTTAGCCTGAACTTCCTCATCTATAATTGAGTGTAATAATAATAATAATAATACCTATTTCCCAAGATAAAATGAAAATATTTGTAAAGTGTTTTGCAAACATTTACTCACTATATAAATATTATTATTCTTATTGGTAGTAGTATTTTTAGTGAAAATCAAAAAAACCAATTCAAGTAAACAAATGTGTATTAGGCCCCTGACATATGTCAGGAATTGTGCTAGATGTTGGCAATACAAGGGCAAAAATGAAGTGATCTTGGCCTTTACAGTCTAGCATAATTATAGTTCTTTCAAATTTATTCTTTTTTTCATAAAAACAAGTTTTTGTCATTTTTTTTACACAATACAATTTCTACAATATACCTTCCTCTCCTATTCCTAGAGTTGCCTCAAGTAGTAAAAAGAAATTTTGAAGAGAAATAAGAGGAAATAATAAACATAACTGATCAGTACATGAAGAAAATCTTACATGTGCATTGTATCACAGTTATGAATCTCTCACTTCTGTATAGTAGTAGGATTTACAGTGTTTTCTCAAATTTAAAGATTTTATTTCTTATTTCAAAATATGGCTGTTCTGTGTAATTTTGCAACACTTGATTTTTTGTGATTATTTACATTTACATTGCTCTAGTCAATACATTTTGTTTTCTTGTCTCTACTTCACTCTTCATCAATTAATGTAGATCTTTCTATGCTTCTTTATATTCATCACATTTATCATTTCTTATTATATGGTAATATTCATTGCATTTGTAATCAGTTTACTTTAGTTACTCCTTAATAGATGGACCTCTGTTTTGTTTCCAATTCTTTGTTCCTTTGTTTTTTTAACAAGACAATGGGGTTAAGTCACTTGCCTAAGGCCACACAGCTAGGTAATTATTAGGTGTCTGAAGTTGGATTTGAACTCAGGTCCTGACTTCAGGGATGGTGCTCTGTCCATTGTGCTACCTAGCTGTCCCTCAATTCTTTTATATCACAAAAAGTGCTGCTATAAATATTTTGATGTATATGGGGGCTTTCTTCTTATCATTGGCAACCTTGAGTTATGAGCCTTTTTAGTGGAATCTCAGAATCAAAGGTTATTGTCATCTTACTTTATTTGCATATTTCTTGTGAGGTAAAGCCCTAGGGTTGCTTTGATGTGCATTTCTCTTATTAGTAGTGATTTGGAGCATTCTTTAATTTGGGTATTAACAGCTTCCAAATTTTATTTTTCCCCTCAACAATTGACATTAAGTGACTTACCCAGGGTCATACCGCTAGTAAGTTTCTAAGGTGAAATTTGAACTCAGGTTCTTCTGATTCCAGGGCCAGTTCTAGTTTACTATTCTTTTGAGACTGTTTATATTTTTGATCACCCATTTATACACACATGTATGTGTTAATTATTTACCTTTGTTGAATACCAAACCCTTATCAGAGAAATTTGAGAGTTTTTTCCATTTGACCACTTTCCCTCTTATAATAGGTGCATTAATTTTGTTTGTGCAGAAACTTTTCAGTTTCATGTGATCTTTTGTAATTACCTCTAAACATTGTTTAGTTAGGAATACTTCTCCTACCCATAGCCATGAGAGATTTACTATCTACTTCTCTTCTAATCATATTAGTAATATTATCTTGAATACTAGAGTAATATATATATATATATATATATATATATATATATATATATATACATTTAGAATGCATTGCAGATATTGTATAAAAGTAATGACTTAAGTCTAATTTCTGTGCCAGACTTCCTTTTTAGTTTTTTTCTATCAGTTTTAATCAGATTGGGAGTTCTTTCCTAAGTAATGTTTATTTTTAGTTTATTACAGATTGAGTTATTAAATTACCATTCTTTCTGATTTTCCCTTGTTTAGTCTATTTTATTGAACTGTCAATTTTTAAACAATATCACATAGTTTTTATGCCTGATGCTTTACAATATAGTTTAAAGTCTGAAAGAACTATTCCCTCCTATTTCTACCTCTTTTAATCATTTCCCTTCATATTCTAGATTAGGATTGGCAACTATAGCCCTAGGGCCAAATCTGGCTTTCCAACTGTTTCTATACACCCAGTGAGTTAGGAATGATTTTTGCATTTTTAAATGCAATAAAATGGCCAAACAAAAATAGATGGCATCCCAATTGAGTTAGATTTTTGCCTATAAATCAGTTTTCTATCCTTGTTAAAAAACTTTTAATTTTCCAATTGAACTTTGTCATTATTTTATTGAGTTCTGTAAAATATTCCTTTGATCATTTGATTAGTATTGATAGCATTAAAAGTGAAAATTAATTTTTGTAATATTGTCATTTTTTGTTATATTGACGTGGCCCAGTTGTTTTTTCTTTAAGGAGTATTTTTACAATTGAATCTAAACAAGAATTTATAAGTTTTGGATGGTTGATCCCTAGATATTTTATTAATAATAGAAAAAAATTACCACTTAGATTTTGTTATTATTATTATTACATAGAAATGCTTTTGATTTTTGCCATTTTATTATTTACTCTGTGACTTTATTGAATTATTATCTCAATAAATAACTTCTTTGTTTCCATAGGATTTTGAAAACAAACCATCAATTCATCACCAAAAAAGGGAGAGTTTTATCTCCTCTTACTTGTTCTTATACCTTTAATTTCTTTCTTCTTTCTTCTATTTTATTGCTATTGCTAACATTTGCAGAACTATATAAAATAATAGTATTGACTTAGGATATTAAAAAACATCTTTTTCTATAATTTACAGGGATTTTAGTACAAATAAGTGTTGTACTTTGTTAAAGGGGCTTCTTTTTCCTGTATCTTTTGAGATAATTATGTGGTTTTGGATATTTTTGGTTTTTTTAACCTGATTAATTACAGTGATTGTTTTGCTAATGTTGAACCATAAATTCAATTAGGTTATGGCAGATTAGTTCTTCAAATGAATTGTTATAGTTTGTTTGACTTTTTAATTTAAATTATTTATTTTAAAATTAATTAATTTTTTGAATTGATGTTCACTTAATGATATTGTATACCATTCTCTTTCTGTGCTTTATTCTTACTTGGTTTGGATTTTAGGATCTCATAAAAGGATTCTGATTGGGTGCCTTTCAAGGCATTTTAGTGTATTGTTTCTTCATTATTATCTTCTTTCCCAGGATTATTAATTATTTCTAAGGTTTGCCTTTTTTTTCCTTTTAACCAACCAATTATTTGAAATTGATTCTTGCTGTTAACTCTGTGCCTGGTTATACTGCTCCCCTACTAAGGTAACTTTTGCTATTTTTTTATCCAAATCATTTCCACTCTTCTTACCAGAGTATGTCTCGCTTTCCCCAGAATCCTCTTATTCATTCATTTTTTTTTAAAAACAACATATGAAACTGAACATATCCATTAGAAAAAAGTTCCTTAGGCTCATTTATATTCCTAGTGATGTAGTTATACCTGTTGTTAACTTGTTTTAATTATCCCTGACTATTCATGATAGCATATGAGTATTTATTATTATTATTATTATTATTATTATTTTTAGGGTTTTTTTTGGCAAGGCAAATGGGGTTAAGTGGCTTGCCCAAGGCCACACAGCTAGGTAATTATTAATTGTCTGAGACTGGATTTGAACCCAGGTACTCCTGACTCCAAGCCGGTGCTTTATCCACTACACCACCTAGCTGCCCCACTATTATTATTTTTTTGGGGGGCAGAGATACTGGAGTTGTTTACTGTTTCCTTCTCTGGCTTGTTTTACATTTAGGAAACTGAGGCAAGCAGAGTTAAGCGATTTGTCCAGAATCCTAAAACCAGTAAGTTTATGATGCAACTTGACCTAACAACTAGTCCTAGAAAGTAAATTGCACTGATTAACCACAATAATCTACTAGATTATATTTAGCACAATTTAGTATTTTTAATGATCTTTAGGTTGAATTGAAAAATTTTGGTAAGGATTGTTTGTGAAGTAGGAAAAAGGGAAAATTTGTGATTATGTGAAATTTTGTTATATACTCAAACAAGTAGCATGATGAATAAATAGGAGAAATTTAAAGTTCTAAAATTGAATTATGAATTTATTTGAAGGCTAGAAATGGTGGGCTGGCATATGTGGTTTTTTTATGTACTTTACACTGTTCAGGAAAAAAAGGACTGGAAAAATGTAGCAATGGCTTACAACTGAATCATTAAGGCAACTTTATTTCCAAAATGTTTTGATGTGTGCTTCTGTTATAATGTTTACATTGCTAAAAAGAACTATTGATCTTTAGGACCTACAGATGAAGCATGGATTCTTGTCTAATCTGTAAGTGTGTTAACTAGAGAAAATAAGTGCTTTAAACTCAAAAAAAGAAAAGAAGGAGGTATCTTGTGCCCCCAAACCACTCTTTGACCTCCCTTTTAATCATACCCGACCTAGACACTTTTTTTTTTTTGCAAGGCAAATGGGGTTAAGTGGCTTGCCCAAGGCCACATAGCTAGGTAATTATTAAGTGTCTGAGATCGGATTTGAACTCAGGTACTCCTGACTACAGGGCCTGTGCTCTATCTACTGTGCCACCTAGCTGCCCCAACCCCTTTCTTTTGAGATATTTTTAGTATTACAATTTTGTTTTGATTGATGAATAGAATGTTTGATAAATAAGGGCTAATTATGTTCTGTAATGGAATAATAGAGCTCTTAAAATGTCAGTAATAATTCATTTAGACCAGCTGTTTCTTCACTGATTATTAAGCAATATCACATAATGACCTATGCTTATAGGAATAATGAGTAAAATTTTAATCAAATTAATTAGTAAAGTTTTAAAATAGGCCAGAGGTAGAGAATTTCCATCCCCTACTCTGAACATGGTCTTTACCTTAACTTCATGTAGATAAAGAGGCATAGACTAGTAGATGGCTGCAATTTTGTCTGCTGTTGTGAAAATACAACAAAGAAAGTACATGACTTTAAAATTCATTGAGGGTAATATTCCAACCAGTCACAAGATGGCGATATTACTGCATTAAAGTAATCCATTTCCCTCTAAAATTGTTAAATAATTTCTGAATTTAAGAAGATTTAAATTTAGAATTGATTTAATTATTGGAATTATTAGACATTCATCACTACACTATTCTAACTGGTTTCTATTTAAATTTTTTATAATTTATTTTAAAGATCACATTTTATTTGTACTTTGTACTTGCAATTGTTTTTAAGTCCAAAGAAAATTCTGTCCTGACTTTTAAAATGAGGTGGAATATTCCACATTTCCTAAAGCATGAAGTTAGTTTTTTCTTTTTGAAAATTAGGAGAAAGGTTTTAAAGATTAGCTGTTCTCAATATCTAAATATGAAAAAAATATGAATCAAAAAAGAAAACAAAAAACCTAAATCTTTAAGAGGTCTATATTATTTCATAAAATATTTTAAAAATATTTTTATTCTGAATTTAAAAACCCAATAAAGGAAAATTTCCACCTACAAAGTAGCACATAAAAAGAGAATTGATTGCAAATGATAATGCGAATTTTCATTTTGCATAGCCTGCTTTTTCTTTTAAGTATATAATAAATTCAACATGAAACTTTCAAAACTTATCTCTTTCCTTCTAGTTTCCTCTGAGTATATTAAAAAGTATTTCCCTATCTTCTTTTGTTTTCTTTTTCCTTTTTCACAACCATATCAGTGCTGGTTTTTCTCTCCACTTCCTAAATTCCTTTCAGATAGAAAAAAATAAAACCTTTGAAAAAATATCCATAGACTAATAATAATCAGTATGTTATGAAACACCTACTACTTGCTAAGCATTTTATAATTATTGCTTGATTTATTACTTACAATGACTCTGGGAGGTAAGTACTGTTATTATACTAATTTTACAGTTAAGAAAATTTAGACAAACAGAGAATTAGATGATTATGTTCAAGAGCACACAACTAGTAAATGTCTAAGGTTGGATATAAATTCAGCTTTTCTTGACTCCAGGCTCAGTGCTGTATTCACTGAGCCACCTAGCTATCGAAATAATAGCTCATATTTAAAATGCTGTTACCTGTGGACCAGATTTTCTTTTTACCTGCCTTAATTAATTAGAAATCCTTAGGGGTTTACCCTCCCAGCAATTATTTATTTATTAATTTTTCAGTTTT
This sequence comes from Macrotis lagotis, assembly GCF_037893015.1. Lineage (NCBI taxonomy): Eukaryota > Metazoa > Chordata > Mammalia > Peramelemorphia > Peramelidae > Macrotis > Macrotis lagotis. The sequence continues at coordinate 613,458,437 of NC_133658.1, forward strand.
CATTTATTTATTTATCTATTTATTCATTCATTCATTTAGCAATTTATTTATTTATTTACTTTTTATATATTTATTTATTCATTAAATTTTAAAGTGGTCATCTTTGACACTTGGGCCTCGTCTCTCTCTCTCTCTCTCTCTCTCTCTCTCACTTAACCTTAATCAAACAGTGACCAGGGGAAGATGTAGCTTTAAAAGACAAAGGTCTCCCACTGCATCCAGGGACATATCTGACTACTAGTCCTAGATAACTCTGGAGGAGAAAGTGAGACTGGTGACTTTGCTTTGCACACCCTCATTTAAATCCAACTCTTTTGTATGTTATGGCATCACTTCCCTGATGTCATGGTCTTCTTACAGAACAAAGGACTAACAACAACATTGTTCTTCTGTAATTATGGTTGATTATTACATTCAAACAACGCATGAGATAAATGAGTGTGTGATAGTCATACCTGGCTACCCTGTGATGGTGCTTTGTTCTGCATCAGAAAGTATGGTCTCACCAGAACTCAAGGACATATTCTTACCTTGAGGGGTCCTAATCAAGAAAGGAAAGTTTCCAGTGATAGGTATTCAATAATTTAATAAGTTTATTTTCCCTGTTTTTGTTTTGTAAAAGTGATAAATTACTTCTACTTATGTGGCTATGCTTTTATATGTATGTATGATGGGATTAGAGGGGTGTGTGAAAAGTTTCCCTCTAGAAAAAGTGGACCCAGTCCTTTTTGTGTCTGGGTTCACATCTTCCTGGAGACATTTTTTTAACTTTTATCTTGACTTTATGATTTATAATCCCCCAAATTGTTTCATTTTCTAATTATACAAATGTTTGGAATCTATTATTTGAAAAGCATAATACTAGGCAGGATACAAAGTTTACAAAACATGGTCTTTATCCTCAAGATGCTAAAACTCTAGTAGAGGAGATGAGAGATACACTCATTTCTGAATTATTCATTTAAGAAACATTCTCTCTGAAAAAATTATATTTAAATTCATCAGAATCCATTGTTAATCACTTGTAATTAGTCAAAACTATTACTTATTAATATTTTTTGAAGATTTTTATTAACCTCAAGATAGGAATGTATAGTCAATACTTCCTTTAGTTGAAAAAACAAATGATGTAAAACATTTGGGGTGTCCTATGTGATGAGGTTGGGATCCAGTTGTTGCCAATAATAGAAGTTATTTTTATTATATGACTTCTGTTTCATGGAAAGTCATTTCTCCTCTTTTTACCTGACTATACAGGTTTGTAACAGGACAGACTTCAAAATAAAATAAAATAGAATAAAATGTGTATATATATATGTATATATATATCCATAGATATAGATATCAAGCCACAAAACTCTTTTTTCCATCAGACATTGATGTTTTCAAGATCTAATACAGATTTGTGTGAAATCAATTGGAAAGAAAGAAAAAGAAATTAAGAGAGAAAGAGATAGTTTTAATTAAGCAATTAATATGTGCCAAGCAGTATGTTAAGTGGTAGGGATACAAATAGAAAAAAGGAAAATTTCTACTCTCAAAAATAATATATAATATATAATTTATATATATTATATAATATATAATATGTAATATATAATAATTGAGGGAAACAGCACATATAAGAATTAGCAGAGTTTTAGGAGAGATTTATTCAAAGAGCAAAGAATCAGTTAAATTAGAAGAAAAGTGTCTCATTTTTCATGTATGGCATGCTTTCTTTATTACTTTAACATTTCAATATGCACCTGATAATCATCTCTGTGGTGAATATTGCAACCTATCTGTTCACTTTCATTGGATGTTATTCTAGCTTGTACTCTTCCATATATCATTCACAGAAGATCCATCCAATGGCATGGATGATTTCCTTTGGGCCAGGGAAGCAGAATGCCCAGCCAGTACATGGATAAGACATCTGTATATCCTTTTAGAAATGTGAATATGAAAATCAAAAAATTTAAGTGGATTACCTAAGGTCTTTTAGCTAGTAAAATGTTAGAGTTATGATTTATCTTTGGTCTGGCATTGCCAAAGCAGTTGCAGGTGGGAATCAAAATTCAATGAATCTGATAATATTTTAGGGGTGAATTAATTAAATGTTGACCAAATATAGCAAACTAATGTTTAAGTTTTGGTCCTTGGTGGAAAAAAGTTTCCTTATTCTTGAAGGCCAAGAATTCTTAATTTGTTTTGTGTCACAAAGACCTTTGACAATCTGGGAAAATCTTTCTCTGAATAATGGTTTTTTAAAAAAGGGTAATTGAAGGAAATGTTAAATTTCAACCAAAGGTTGGTGAAAGTAAAGATTTTTTTTCTTATCCAATTTTACAGATCTTCTGAAATTTATGGGTTAACTACTCTAAATATTTTTTACATTTTGTGGATACCAATGAGGGACATATTCTATATAATTAGGGAAATTTACTGGACAGTTATAGAGTTGTTGGATACTGCAAAAAAAAAAATCTTTTGTAATGTTCAAGCCCCGCACATGCTGCATTTTCTTTTTCTGACACACCCACCACTTTGGTATAAACCTTCATCATTTCACTCCTAGATTATTGGTTTCTTTGCTTCAAGTCTCTCCCCACTCCCATCCATTCTTCACCCAGCTGTCAAACTTAAAATGCAGGTTTGACCAAATCATCCCTCCTTGCTCATGCAATAAGTTCCAATGACTTTGCATTTACTTCCAAGATCAAACATAAAATTCTCTTTCACTCTTGAAGTCTTTGATAAACTTTTGCTTTTCTAGTTTTCCAGTTTTTCTTTTTTTTTTTAATCCTAATTCTTCCCCACATATTTTGTGAACAAATGATACTGGTCTTCTGGCTGTTCCATGCCTAGGACAGTATGAGAAATCTCATTACCTATTTTTCATGCCTGCAATGCCCCTGGCTTCCTTCACATCTCACCTGAAAGTCTCATCTTCTACAAGAACCCTTTCCCAGTGATTCTTCTTCTTCTTCTTCTTCTTCTTCTTCTTCTTCTTCTTCTTCTTCTTCTTCTTCTTCTTCTTCTTCTTCTTCTTCTGCAAGGCAATGGGGTTAAGTGGCTTGCCCAAGGCCACACAGCTAGGTAATTATTAAGTGTCTGAAGTCAAATTTGAACTCAGGTCCTCCCGACTCCTGGGCTGGTGCTCTATCTAGCTACCCTATCCAGTACTTTTTAATTCTGGTTTTCCCTCTGAGATGATCTCCATAATATTCATTATATATCTTACATGTATGAAGTTGTTTGCATGCTTTCTTCCTTGTTAGATTGTGTGCTCATTGAGAACTGCTGCAATTTTGGCCTCTCCTCACACGGTGGCTGGAATACAGTAGGTGTTTATTACATGCTGATCAAATGACAAAGCTGGAATAATGATAGAAAAAGTTGAAGGTAGGGTGCATTTTAAAAGAGAGGTCAAACTATTGGAAGAGCATAGCCAGCTTTGGAAGAGAACTTATTAGCTATCCTAGAATTTCTTTGGTGTTACTTGATATATATCATACATGGATATGAATGTTTGATTAATATTTGGTCCTTAATACTGAATAGATTTTGGCATTAGTCTTATCCTCCACTACTTGGTACATGCAGGTATGGTATTAAAGATAATTTTTAAAGTATCTTACTTAGTGTAGACTTTATCTTGATTTTTTGAAGGAAAACTTTTTTTAAAATTTTTATTATTCCTTCTTGGAGTTAATTTTTTTTTAGGTTTTTGCAAGGCAAATGGGGTTAAGTGGCTTGCCCAATGCCACACAGCTAGGTAATTATTAAGTGTCTGAGACTGGATTTGAACCCAGGTACTCCTGACTCCAAGGCCGGTGCTTTATCCACTACGCCACTTAGCTGCCCCGGGAGTTAGTTTTTTGAACAGAATATGTTTACTTGTGCCTCTAATTTTATGCTGAAGTTGTAGAATTTCTTATTATTTTGCATGATTATATGCTTAAATATTTTTTAAAATTGGATAACTTTTATTTTAGATTTTTGCAAGGCAATGGGGTTAAGTGGCTTGCCCAAGGCCACATAGCTAGGTAATTATTAAGTGTCTGAGGCTGGATTTGAACTCATGTACTCCTGACTCCAAGGCCAGTACTCTATCCACTGCACCACCTAGGCACCGCAAAATTGGATAACTTTTTAAATAACCTTTTTACTTCCAAATCTATCCCTCTCTTCCTAACTAGAAAAATAAGATTAAAAAAAAATTAAGCAAATTTAACCAACGTATCAACCTAGTTTGATAGTATATACTTTTACCCTAATTACACATCTTACATCCTTCATCTTTACAAAGAATGGAAGAAGACACTTTTTAAAAAATTCTCAGACATTAGATCAGTTTTTTTGTTCTTGTTCTTTTATCCTCACAACCATGGAACTTAGGTGCTTTATTTTGTTCATTTTACCGAGGAAACTGAGCCAGAACATAGACTAAATGACTTGACCTATTTGAATCCAGGTTTTCTGACTCCAGATTCAGTGCTTTATCTTTTATGCCATCCAACTCTCTTTAAAACATTAATTGGGCTAAAATCAGAGGACTCTCATTTCATAGTACTGGAATGCTTGCTAGATTTATTTATTTTTTCAATGTACATATTCCATAGCCTAAGTGATCAGGGCCTGATCCAATTCATTAATGAGAACCAAGTGCTGTCATTCAAAAGTTCATTTTTTTCTGTTATGCATCTCCCCAATATAAGAAGGTTCTCTAGTGGCAATTGGCAAACTATCTTTGTCCCTCCCACTGATGACCCTCTCTCCTTAGTGCTAATCCTTTTTTAAATGATCTATACTCTTGTTTTTTTTTTTTTTTCTTGTCATTGACTGATCTTAAAGTTTTGTGGACAGGGCATGGGTATTTCACCTGGAATATCAGTATCTAAAGAATCAAGGATCAACCTCCTCTAGGTCTATATCCCAAAAACATTACAGAAAAGGGGAAATGACCTTCATCCAATAAATAAAAAATATTTATAGCAGCAGTTTTTGTGATGGCAAAGAATTAAAAATTAAGGGGATGTCCATCAATTGGGGAATGACTGAACAAGTTGTGGTACAATGGAATACATACAATGGAATTCATACAATGAAACAACAATGATTGTTTCAGAAAAACTTGGGAAGATATATGAATGAATGCAAAGTGAACTAAGCAGAACCAGGAGACCATTTGTACACAGTACAGCAGCATTGTAGTGACGATTATTTGTGAAAGACTTAGCTATCCTGATCAAAACAAGGATCCAAGACAATTTCAAAGGATTCATAATGAAAAAATTCAATCCACTTTCAGAGAGAGAATTGATGAACTTTAGAGGGTAGACTGAAACATATTGTTTTTCACTTTATTTTCCTTTCCCCCCCTGCAAAACAGATATATAGAAATTTTTTTCATGACTTCACTTGCCTTTTCAGTGGATGGGGGAGGATCTGGAAGAAGGAAGAGAATTTGGACTTCAAATAAAAAAAATGAAGCTAAAAAATAAAAATGAAATAAAAATGAACATAGAATAAGAATAAAATAAGAGTGGAGCAGGTAACTCAAATGCAGTGGACTTGTATGAGGTGGGAGAAAGTTGATTGCAACACATTTTCAATTATCAATCTCTATGAAAGAAATGGTGCCTTCTGGACAGAAACACACAAGCTCCTTCTCATGCTTACTACAAGTAAGTTTCTAGACATTTCCAAGGACACAGAAACATGGCAGGTAGAATAAATGAGGTCTGTATTGAAATCTCTAGGTTTGACCTTGAACCTTCTAATCACCTGCCTTCATTTGCAAACTTTTTATTCAACATCAAATATATATATACCCTTTTCCCTCTCCCTAGTCCAGTGATACTGAACCCCATAAAACTGAGTCCAACCCCAGCTGGACATGTCTCATTCTCAACTTCTTTGACCTCCAATGCTCTACTCCAGATTTGCTTGTCTGTTTCAATCCTGTTGGAAGTTATAAGCTGATACAAGCCTAAATACATATTTTAAGCTAATTGCTTGAAATCTCATCATTTATTGATTTGATTTATGATTTATATTGACTCAACTTTTAATAATTCAACACCTCAGCTCCCTCAGTTGCCTCTCTTTGTCTGTTGGGAAGGCTGAAGGATGGAACAATAAACTCCTCCCTAGTTACTTGCATTCCAGGTAACTATTCATTTTCAATCAGTGGCTTGCTTATTTTAAACTCTACAGAACATCATACTCCCTCCCCTATTCTATATCACTTTCCTTTTGTATATTGTCTTCCTCCATTATATAGCAAGTTCCTTGAGGAGAGGGATTGTCTTTCTTTTCCTTATTAGTATCCTCAGCATTTAGCAAAGTGCCTGGCACATTGTTGGCACTTAAATGCTTATTAAATTGAATTGTTACATAATTATTACTCCTTTTTTTATTCTTTCATTACTTCTTTTCATGTGCCTTCCATCTTCTGGTACTTGCTGACACTTGATTCTCTGGAATGAATTGCATCTCTGGTCATCCTCTTTAGTACTGACTGTATTTCCACTAATATCCCTAAATCTTTGGTTATGGTGGGGGAGTTAGAATCCTTTTTGTCTCTATTCTCAATTCCAGACTCTTCCTTTCCATTATCACTCAGTAACTTCACTTTCTTTGAAATTTAGTCAATCATCAATACATATTTACTAAGTACCTATTATATGCCAGATTCTGTGATAAGGGTGGGAATAGAAAAACAAAAAAGAGAGATGTTCCCACCATCAAAAAGCTTATAATCTAAGGGTATTGGGAAAGGAATGTACACTGTCACTAGCATATTGGATAAGTCCAGAGGAGTGCAGTAGGGTGGCAGATGAAGGGCTATCATCTGAAAAGTCCCTCCTTAAATTAAGGGAGGAACTTTTCACCCTCTAATCAGGATACACTGATAAGATGTGAGTTCCAGGACTGATGTGATCTTGTAGGATGAAGAGGTTCCATGTTAGAAAAGTTCAAAGAAATGCAGTTCGCACAATTTAAATTTATAACAATTCAGATTTTGATAGTTACTATCTCCCATCCCTTAGGACAGTCTTCCTGCTTTCTCAGTGAATTTGGTGCTTGAGTCACAGTCTTCCTCTCCACTTCAAATGCTTCCTTAATGCTGGAAGTCTTCAATATATGGTCACATTCTCTTAAATAATCTTTCCAATTTATCAGCTCCAATAGCCTACTGCTGCATATCATTTCAGCTACACACAATTCACACAGCTTTGTCCTTATTATGAAATTTCTTTATCTGTTCATAATCTTCTGAATTTCCATCTCTTCTTATGCTTTGTTCCTCCTCAACTTTTCATTTTTTCTATGATCTCAATTTACTCCGTCTCCTAGTTAATCTCTCCTCTCTGCCTAGTCTAAAGCTATTTGTGAATGTGCTCAACTCTACACTATCCTATTCTATTGGATATTAATATTATTGAATCCCTTGTTCCATTTTCATATTACTGACCATGCCTTGCCATCCCCATGCCTGGATTGATCCAATTGTTTCTCATATGCTTTTTATCAGAACTGGAAAAAATACCAAGTTCATATTGATTGAATCACCCCAAATTTATTTACCTCAGAAAGGTCATTATATCAAGATCATCATTTCCAATGGATTTCCTAACCTACTCACTATAGCTATTGTTCCAAACTTTTTCTTTCCTCAGTTCTCTCTGACCACTTTTCCCTTCTCAGCTGAAAACCTCATCATACTTCCCCAAAACATTTGAGGCCATGAGAACTTATTTTCTTTTCTTCCACTCATTTCATATCACTCTGACATCATTCTCTCTGATATCTTCCTTCACCAATCTTTGATGAAGAGGTATCCCTTTCTTGTTAAGCTCTACTACTCTATGTATATACCCTTGATACTAACCCTCCCATTTTTTCCAGCAGTTTGCTCCATTTTCCTCTAATTTTCAATCTCTCTTATCTACTATTTCCCTTCTTATTGCATACTCTTGTATCTCCTTATCTTTAAAAAAATTCTTGCTAGATTCTGCCATATCTATTATCCCTCATTCTATTTCTTTTCTTCTTTTCTGGTGGAACTGTGAATTTCTGGAGAGCAATCTGGAATTATGTCCATAGAATTAGTATACTGCCTATATACTTTGACCAGCAATACCTCTACTAGATCTATTCCCAAAAATGTTTAGGGGAAAAGGAAAAAATCCTAGGTGTTTGAAAATATTTATGACAGCTCTCTTTGTGGGGACAAAGAACTGGACAATTGGGGAAGGGTTAAACAAGATATGGTATATAATTGTGGTGTAAAATTGCTGTGCTGTAAGAAATAATTTTAGAAAAACATGGATAAACTTGCATGATATAATGGAGTGAAATGAACTGGACCAAGAGAATCTTGTATACAGTATTAGCAATATATACATACAAATATATGCAAATACAGAAAGAATTCAAAGGCCTTATGAAGGAAGATGTTATCTAAGTCCAGAGAAAGAACTGATAAATAGAAGTATATATAGAATGATTTTCCTATATACAGATATCTAATATATACACACATCTCTAGGGTGGGGAGCAGGAATAAAGAGGGAAGAAAAAAAGGGAAAAAATAAAGTTTCATGATAACTTTATTACATATTTAAAAGAAATAGCAAGCTATATATAACAGATTTAGTTTTATGTGCAATCTTTTTTCTAATATAATTTAATTTAATTAATATAATATAATTTCTAATATAATTTCATTATGTTATAGAAATGCTTGCTTTATTCCTTGAGTTCAAAATAAATTTTTTTAAAAAACAAAAATCTTTCTATAACCAGTTCCTCCACTTCCTTTCTTTTCACTTTATTTTAAATATTCTGCAGTTTGGATTCTGATTTTATCATTCAACTGAAATAGCTCTGTACAAAGTTACCAATGATCTTTTAATCGAAAAGAATGGCTTTTTTCCCCCAGTTGGCATCCTTTTTGACCTCTTTGAGACATTTGATACTTTCTGACCATTTTTCCTTCTGGGTCTTCATCTATGTTATGTTATTGCTATTGGTATGATATTATAGCAATATAATTTTATATATTTTTATATATCAATATATATCATTATATATATTTATATATCAATATATATATTTATTTATATTATATTTAAATATTAGATACATATTATCAAAGTCTCCAAATTCATGATAGATATTTATGTACATAATGGACTTCACAAATAGTGCTTATCTTATTCCTGAATATAATAAATAGAATATATTTTGGGGACATTTCAATTTTTTAGGCAGCTGCCTTAATTATCCTGCCTTTTTTACATGCTCATATTCTCCCTGAGAGTATCTTTTAAAATATAAATATTACTGATATCTTTTGTTTTTACATTGTTTATATTTTCAGAATTCAAAAATGAAGAAAAAATTCAACAAAACTAATCAACACATCAAGATGATGCTATATGCAGTTTTCTATACCCATGAACAGCCTATTTTCTTAATCCCCACTCTGCAAATCTCTTTTTTTCAAATCTCTTCTTTAAGCCTAGGGTTAGTAATTATAATTTTGCAGCATTCATTTTTGATTATTTGATTGCTGCTCTTTTATCCATTTATGTAGCTATTGTTTCTTTTTGTGATTTATCAAATATACACTAGTGATATTTTTCCTAAAATAAACAAAAAAAACTTTGAAGTATGAAAATGCACATAAACATAAATGAATACCATAATTTCTTTCACAATTCCCCAATTTATGATTATTTACCTTGTTTCAATTATTTGCCACCATTGAAAAAGATGCTTATATAGCTATTTTGGAGTATAAGGAGTTCTGACCGTCATATTCATGCCCATGACTTGATGATGATGATGATGATGATGATGCTTTTTCTTTTATTCTGGAAGAAGATCATGACATCCGGGAGGTGATGCCATGACAAGCAAGTGAATTGGATATGAGTGAGGGGTGCTATACTAAATTACCAGCCTCACTTTTTCCTCCTGAACTTTCTGGGTTCAGTGACCAGATAGGAATCATGGTCAAGTGACTTGCCCAAGGTCACACAGCTAGTAAGGTCTGAGGCTGGATTCAAACTCTAGTCCTCCTGATTCCAAGATCAGTGCTCTATCCACTGCATCTGGTGGCACTGTGATTTAAGGTAAATTTTTTCATTTCTTATGAATTCCTGTTACTGGTGTTTGTTTAAATTCCTTCTGAGTTTTCAATATTGTATGATACCATGATTTTCAGTGGAATTAGCTTATTATATTCTTTTTTTGTTGAGGTAGTAACTATTGTATTTGTCTATTTTACTGACAGCTGACCCAAAAATATGAGTGAGAAAATCTATAGTTCTAGAACCAATAATGGAGGAATTTTAGAAACTGTTGATAAGTAACTTGAAAGTCTGCTAGTCTGTATTACATGGAACTTAATAAATAACAATGAACTCCTAATTAATGCACTGGAATAACTCATGCATTGTTTCCAAAATGCTTTCCTTTTCCTCCACCTTGTTATTTTTGATTGAGGATAAAATATCTATTCTTTCTATTACTCTGTTTATTCAATGATGAAATTACTATGTAGAAAGTTTTTATTAAATGAATACTATATATAAAACTGTGCTAAGTGATCAGAGTAGTCATAGAAATTAGGACAGCTTAAACTCTCAAGGAATTCTAATATGACAACAAATTGGAAGAATTCAACTTTTTTCAATGGTGGCAAATAATTGGAAACAAGGTAGATGGAAAGGTCCCATGATCCTTAGAGAACTACAGGGAAATAGATGGAAATTTCTCTTTCTTAATGCTATTTATACTGATAAAATCATATGAGTTTCTGATTTTGAATGGTTTGATAGTGCCATGGATATTGATAACATGATTTTTCTTTTCTGAGTCTTCTCTCTGCAGGGGTTGCTTCCTAGGATGATAGTTAAAGACACTGGACTAGGAGGGTCCTGGGCTTTCTCTCAGGAAATGGTGGTAAAGGTGGTAGAACTGATGACTTGACCTACCTTTGCCTATTTAGGGAAAGTGTTAACAACATTAATTTGGGAAAAAAATTGGTACTGTGCCAAAGGCTTTGGATGTTGGGCACAGTGGTCAGTTGAGTTTCTTCTCAATAACTTGAACTTATTGGTAGATTTGGAGGGGATTTTTTGCAAGAATTAGCTGGATTGACTGTTTAGGTTATTCCCAATTCACCTCCTTTCTATCTATCAACTTTTAGGATATTTAAGCACTGGATGCTAGGATATCAAGGCTTTTGAATTCCTAGTGAGACAATTTTGTTCAAGAGAGAGAAAGAAATATTGAAGAGTGATGTGCAAACCAGTGAACTTTGGGGAGGAAGAAAAGTTGAATTTCTAGCTCAATACAACTATTTACATTCATTGAAATATCTCCCAAAGTTGATACATCTGAGCAGCAATCCTAAAATCTTGGACACCCAAATATTCCAACATGAGCAATATAATTAGATTCCCAATGAATGTTGGCACTAATACTAGTGAAACTTTTCACATAGTCCCCATGGAATGAGTTAAAGCCAGAGAAGGAAAGACAAAGTGCTGTTTCTGCCTCCCAATTGGGAGAAAACATCCATCTATAACTTCTGTTTAGAAGATCTGAATCAGGGAAGTACACTGAGTATCCTTCTCTCTCTCTACTGTGGTAGGGAGACATGCTATTTATTACATTCCTTCTTGCTAGAGTTCCTTTTGCTTATTCCTCATATTTCTGCTCTGAGAGTTGGAGGCAAATTGTATTTTTGTATTATAAACTCTGTATTAGATCAGGAGATCTCTGTAGATATTGTTGCATTTAAAGGGGCATATTTGGTACTGGATCAAGGCTATCCTGTCATATTAATAACAGAAGACCATTTCAATTCAGTGAAATGGTCAGATGTTGCCTCTTTCTGAGAGCATTATTGTTCTGACAGGAGTCATTGGGGAAGGTATATATTTTTATGCCCTGCTCTTCATTCCAAAACCTAAAATGTGAGACAATGTCAGTAAATATTGCTCAAGATATCTAAGCAGCCAGGTTTCTAAAGAGAATGATCTGAAATCACAAATCTGTCCAACCATATTGCTTACTATTAACCTGAAGGCAGAGAGCTAAACCAAATTGTCTCAAGTTCCCTCTTTTCTATTTTTCTATTATGGGCTCACGCTACTGTGCCAAAGGCTTTGGATGTTATGCACAGTAGTCAGTTGAGTTTCTTCTCAATAGCTTGAACTTTTTGGTAGATTTGGAGGGGATTTTTTGCAAGAATTAACTGGATTGGCTGTTTAGATTATTCCCAGCTCACCAGGTGACATTAGATTTATGTTTTTCTTGTGACTCAGTTATGTACTTATGCTTTCTTGCTAATCCCCCATCATTTACCATTTAGAGATATTGATGTTAGGGAAAAAGTTCAAATTCAATAGAAATTGGTTATGTAGTAGTTGCCCAATAAATAACTGTTAATAGCAAGATTTATGAGTTTGTCATAGGAAAAAACTAACCACAATATTGAACATGACACATTTTGTCCTTGAGAAAGTGTGTCTCTAAAATTATTTTATATGATTAATTTCTTTATTTCTTTATCTAGCTACTTCTGTATGCCGTGCGTGCGTGTGTGTGTGTGTGTGTGTGTGTGTGTGCCTGTTATCATCTCATCTCTGGAAAAGAAATAGAAAAAAATAATTCCTACAACAAAATATTAGCTGATAAGGTTTTATTATTCATACATTAAGGAACAGATATTTTGTTGCAAGGGATTATTCATGTAGTAATTGAGTCCATCTTGGTTGTAGAAATAGAAATAACATAAAATCAGGGCCCTGCCTATCACATAGAGAAGATGATATCAGGCTGTAAAAACCAGCCAAGTCTTAGACCCTGGTTACCTTGGCTGCTTTGATTTTCAGTGGTTTTCATCTGACACAGGACTTGGAACATCAATAAATTACCGCCAGGAGGCCTTGGAAGAGTGGAATGAAAAAACTTGAAAAACCAAATTCTCCTCTTCTGTTCACACTACAGATAAAAGATTCACAGTGCAAACAGGAGGAGTAAATTGGTCTCTATTTAAATGTTTGGCTTTCTCCCACAGAAATTTTCTTCTAGAATGCAGCAGCTGCTTCTGAAATGGTTTTGATATATCCTGGTTGTTATCAATTTTTCATTGTAAAAAGTAGAATAATCTTTTGTGTGTTGGCATCTTTTTTGATGGACTAAGGTTTTGTGTAAATTTGATATTTGTCATGGTAACCAAAAAGAGGTAGTTCTTTTTTAAATTAAAGGGAAAGGGAAGGAAAAAATGACTGGATCTTTAGTCTTGCTTTGCTCTGAACTTGCTTCTCTAGGCCAATAGGAAGAGTTTTCTAAACACTTGGTGCTTTAAATACTACTTTTTCAGCTATTTCATTAATTCTGTCTTTAAGAGAACACTAAATTGTTTTTCAATTAAGAACTGCTTATTATTATATTGTGGAATTTAAAAAGTTTGTTTTTATATCAAAGAGTCATTTCTAAATATACATCTCTGCCAGTTTTTCCAGTTTGAGCCTAGCTTTGTTACAGAGATAAAAGAAGCAGCTAAACAAAACCAAATAACACATTGACAATATCTGAAATCTCATGAAACATTGCACATCCATAGTAATTCACTTCTTCAACAAAAGAGAGATTCATTCTCATATTTATTCTTTGAGTCAAGACTAGATATTGTAATGAGATAGTGCTTAGTTTCATTTTACTGCTATTTTAATTTACATTTTTGAAATCTATATATTGTTTTCCTGTTTTGCTCAAGTCAGTTCTTTACATATTTACATATTTCTCTGAATTTCTTAAGCTTTGTTTCATAAAGGACATTACTATTCCATTTCCATTTAATTTATATACTGTAATTTTGGCTTTTCCCCAGGTGATAGGCAACCTCTTTATTCCCAGTTCTTTTCTACCTCAAAAAATGTGGCCATGAGTATTTTAGTATACATGGGATCTTTCCTTCCTTGACCTACTGGGGTGTATTACTAACAGTGGGATTACAAGTCTAGGATAAGAATTGACAGATGTGGAGTATACTTGATACCTGAGAGCAGGATGTCATGAGATTTTGAGAGGTCTAGTGTAGACTTAAGCTCAAGGAAATTTCTGATTCTGAGAAATCAGGGTGGAGTTGAGGAAAATAGAATCTGTGGCACAGGACTGGGTCTTCTACCATTCTTGGGAGTGATTCAAATCCACCACATTCTTGAGTTAACAGGAGATGGATGGTTTGCTTTTTCTTAGCTCCTAATTGGAAAGAACTGAAAAATGAATCTCTTTATTAGCTTTCATCCCTGATCTGGGAGTTGAGACTTCAGTCTAGAAAAGATTGCTGCCTTTGTAAAGACTGGGATCAGCAGCTAAATGAAATGTATTAGTTACATGTGTTTAAAATTTCTGCTTTTATTATCTTTTCTATAATCAAATCAAATATTTTATAAGTCATCAACTTTAGTAATGACAACACAGTGAAGCAAATGAAAAGGAAGAACCTAAGGAAGGGTCTAAGTAGGGGGTGGATTCCCGAAAACTGAGTAATTAACAATAAAGACAAATAGTATACTCCTAGATGGACTTTGTAGTTTGGGGCATCATCCTAAGAGAGATTGGAACTAAATGAAGATGACTACCATCTACTCTGCTAACTTGATGGAAATTAGGAATTTTAATCAATATCTACAAATTTATAGTTATTATAACTATTATAGTTATATAATGTTTAGTTATCATAATCATCATCATTACTGTTGTTAATATTTATTGTTATTCAAGGTTACAAAAGTAATTGTAGTAATTAATACATCATAGCAGAGTCATGATTCAAACCCAGGTATTTTGACTCCAAAACCAAAACTCTTTCCTTCTTAGATAAAAACTTAAGTTTTAGTCAAAGCAGAGACAACTTTTAGTTCAATATGTAGTACTTCCAAAATTTCCTGAAGAAAACTTGGGAATGGATTAGAAGATTACTTGAGATTCTCTAACGGGATCAAATAATCTCTGAATTTGATGATAGCAATGAGTTACTGTCATTTACCACTCTCAACAAGTTGCTGTCATTTTCTGTTAGTCTTGGATTCTAGAGTTTTAAAGGTATTTTACCCACTCCTTTATCTAAGGCTTTCATAACATAGGCCCTAAAAATTATGTCATTTCACCATTGACAGTTGGTTCATGCATGGCAGTGGCAAAAATATTCTGTTTGAAATTATTCCACAGCCTATTCTGTTGAAAGTTTTTCACCCATTGAACTCTGAAACTTCTGTGAGAAGAGTCCAGACTCTTTGTAAAATATTATAGAAATTAACTTATCCCCCTTGAGCGCTTAAGTATATTTGATAGGGGAGAAAATTTCTTCATTGGGACTGGAGGATATGTGAAGCTGGATGCTACCAAGAGATATGGCACTTTGAGAGATTTTAAATGCATTTCTCCTCCTGAGGAAATGAGAACGGTATATAAACTGCATTACTAATACATTTTCTCATCAGTAGTATAGTAGCCCCTCACTCATCCAAAGGTCACTTATCTGACAAATTTAGCTACCAGAAACTTAGAGAATTTATAAAGTAACTTCCATTTCCTCCCCTGCCACAACAAAGAAAAAAAAACTCTAGGTACTTTTGGACCACTGAAATATCATAATAATAGCTGCAATTTTAATATGTTCATAAAATCAATATACTAAAATTCCTTCACCCCTAGAAGGGCCTCATTTAAAGCCTATTTGCTCTTCACATACAAATATTTCTAACAAGTATGAATAATTAATATATTAGCTCAAAGAAGATTTAAACAAAGGTAAATTAAAGGGATGGAGAAAGGATAAATACTATTTCCAGACTGGTATTAAGTTATGAGTGAAGGGAGATATCCTTCCAAAAAGCCACTCAAAACAAACCAAACCCCCCCTCCCACTAAAACCATTAGAATTTAAAAAAAAGTATAATTGTCTGGGATCATTTTACATAGGGTTTTTTGCTCCTGAAGATATTACTATAATATAATACAATATTGCAATCAATGCTAATAATAATTACTTTGAATCATTAGGAAAAGAATTGTTTAAAGGGAAGTATTTATACATCTTATTATTTTAGAAAACTTTCTATAAAATGATGAACATCAATTACTTGCAATCTTAATTGCAAATCGGAAGTCATTTATATAAATTCAATAATGATAAAAGATCAATTAAAAATTGAAATTGATTTTTTTCCCTATGAATAATCAGGTATACTTGCATTTGAAACTACCTGAAAAAACGTTTCTTCCAATGGGACTTTAGAAATAGCTAAGGGGTGTCCCTAAAATTGGAGGGGGAGAATATAATTCCCTTTACCCCCTTCTCTATCAATTTAGCTAGCTGGTCAAATTGCCTATCAGCACCAGATTATCCAATGATGATATTGATTGGGTGACCTGATAATGAATGACAGTTTAGCTAGCCAATAAAAGAGCATGTCAGTACATATTGACAAATCTATAATCTTTATTGTCTCCCTATCCCTATTGTAAGAATTAAGAGGTAAAGGGAAATTTTCAGGTGGAGCCTAAACTTCCGCAAATAGGACAGTAACACAAGATCTTCCAAAGTGATGATGGCCCTACCTGAGTTCTTCCTTGTAAATAGTATTCTTAACGTTTTAGTGCTATAAGCGATGATGACATATCACTGCTATGTTACTATTAAAGTGTAGCCTCCTAATTTGTCTTCCCAAATTCCATCTCTTCTTCCAACATATCTTATACATAAGCTACAAAAATGATACTCCTAAAATGCAGGTAGGACTATGTCACTCTCTTGATGTCAAGCCAAGACAAGTTAACAAGCATGAGATTAAAATTCAGACTCTTCTTTTTTTTGTCATATGAAACTTTCAGTTTGTTTTAGACTATCTTTTTTATTTTTATTTTATTTATTTTTAGGTTTTTTTTTTTTAAGGCAAATGGGGTTAAGTGGCTTGCCCAAGGCCACACAGCTAGGTAATTATTAAGTGTCTGAGACAGGATTTGAACCCAGGTACTCCTGACTCCAAGGCCAGTGCTTTATCCACTATGCCACCTAGCCACCCTAGACTATCTTTTAAAGTTGATTCACATTGCTATCCTTCATAAGGTTCTCAGGTATGGTCTAACAAAACTATCCAATTTGCTATTTTTTTTGGACATGGCCCCCATCCTGACATCCCTACTCCCACCTCTCTTGTCTTTTGAGAGTGTATCTCCCTCTCTCTTCCTGGCTGAAAGGTCATTCAATAGCCCGATTCTACTAACCAGTATGGAAATTCTGACTTCCTTAATTTCCCAGTTTGGGTATGTTTTATACCACATTTATACCATATTAAGTAGCCTTGTAGTGCTCTGCCCCTGGGGACTTAATTATACTGGTGTCAGATTTAGTGTGGTAAGTGGATTTTATTGAGTAGGGCATGATATAGTTTCACTAGATAAGTGGAAGAGAGGCAGGAATGGGGAAGAGACTTAAGGCAAGAGTAACCCTGTAGTTAATGAAGTTCCCCCTAATTAGTCATTGAATCAAAAGAAGTGATGATCAGTAGACATTTTCAAAGAAAAGTTTCCTTGGCTGCATCTAGATTCAGGGATTTCAGTGAGTATAGGGCAAGGTCAGGTCCTTCTCAAACTCATATGGGCAGTTTTGCCCATATGGTAGCTGGTAAGAGTGGGGAGAAGCATTTAATCCAGCAAGTTTATAATAAGCCTCCCAGCTCCTTTGTCTCTGTTGTTTTTTCTTTCCTGATCTCAAGCAAGCATTTTCAGGATTGGTGAATTCTGAAAGGTCAGAAATTCTGGCAGTGCTGTCTACCAGGAGAAATAGTGGCTAATGGGAGAGTAAGCATCTGCCCTGGAGAGTTCAGTGATCTTCCTGTTTTAGCAACCAGTTTGAATGAAAATTCCAGATCCCTTTTTACCTGAAGATGAGTCTTGGGAATGATCAGACAGTGTCTAGTGCTGGAGCTGAAAAGAGAAATATCTAATTACAGTCACACACAATTTGTGTTAGGTTCTAATGTGGCTCCAGATATTAACCTCCCAATGGATCATAGCCAGAGTTTTAAGTTGTTGGCTGTTGTTCTAATCATTCCATTAATGTACACTGTGGACCTTTTATGTTTAGCATTACTTTTTTTTTCTATGCAAGAATAAACTATTTGCCCCATTGTGACCTTCATCATCATCATCATCATCATCATCATCAATTACATTTCTGTTCCACTCACTATGAATCCTGTACTTTATTAAGAGCATTACAACTGTCATCTCATGTGATCCTTACAGTTACCCAGTGAAGAAGCTGCTTTATTACCCTCATTTTTACAGATGAAGAAATAGAGGAAAACAGTTTTTGTGACTTGCCTAAGGTCACATAGCTAGTAAGTGTGTGAAGCCAGATTTGACCTGATTCATATTGAGAGCTTTACTTTCTCTGCTCCAATTTTTTTGGAAGATAGTGAATGTGAGAATGAGGAGTTGAATCCACCTAAGAAGAAAAAGATATGCTTCCATAGGAATAATCCCAGAACAAACTA
Organism: Macrotis lagotis; assembly: GCF_037893015.1. Classification (NCBI taxonomy): domain Eukaryota; kingdom Metazoa; phylum Chordata; class Mammalia; order Peramelemorphia; family Peramelidae; genus Macrotis; species Macrotis lagotis. Next base: position 613,477,018 of record NC_133658.1, read on the forward strand.
AAATGTTTGGCTACAGAACAGGGAATGCTGTGAGTCACCAGCCCCTGCAAGGCTCAGCTGGGCAGTGCTTCTATATTAGTCACTTCATATTCTTTGCCCGAGTGCACTTTGTACTATGTGTGATGGGCACAAAATAGGCAATTATTACTTTATTTTTTCCATTTCTTCATTTGTAAAATTGAGATAATTGTGCCACCTATTTCATAAGGTTTTCTGAGCAGAATGCTTTGTAAATCATAATGTGCTATAAAATTGTGTGTTACTTAATTACTTCACCGTTATGATTACTTTTCTCTGGAATCACTCCAGCTTGTGAATATCTAAAATGTGGTGCTCAGGACTGGTCATAATACCTCAGATGGGCTTTAACCAGGACAAGACTATCACTTCTCATGCCATGGATATTGTAATTCTATTATTTCAGACTAAGATTGCATTATTTTATTTTTTTTGGCTTCTAATTGATGCTTTTTATTCACATAGAACTTGTAGTCCACAAGTATCGCTTGTCCTTTCCCATGAACTACTTTCTAGTTATATTTCCTTCCTCATATACATGTCTAATTGCTTTTTTGAACTCAAGTGCAAGATTTTAAATTTCATCGTCACAACTTCAGTAGGTCTATGACCTTATCAGAATGTATATTCCTTTTGTCAGCTCAGCTCACAACTCTTCCTAGTTTTTTAATCTGGTGTAATTATTGTTCACATATTTTTCAAAAGCCTCTTTGCATCATCTGCACATGACAGGGAAGCTTTCCTTTACTTCTCTTACTATTTTTGTATATATCAGTGCAGACTTTAGGCTTCCCTTTGAATTGGCCCATACCCTCTCTTTGCTCAGTCATCTGGATTCAGATCTGGCCTGACACCAGAGCAAAAAGTAAGGCTGGTGACTTTGCACCAACCCTCCTTCCACAATTCACTTGCATGTCATGGTATCATCTCCCTGATGTCATGATCCTCTTCAAGAATGAAGCACAAACATAGAAAAGACAAAGACCTATTGGTAATTATGCTTTTAAAATGGTTAATTAGAAAAAATTAAATCATATATTCATCGTTCTACTGAGTTCTTCATAGAGAACTATTCCTTATAAAAATTTTTAAAAGGTTAAGAAAAAGTTCTGCAAAATGAACCAATACATCAAAAAAAGTCTAATACTAAATTTAATATCCTAAATGGCTATGGTTCCTCACCTCTGCAAACACATGGGGGAGATGCTTTTTCATATCTCTTATGTGGGTCCAATTTAGTCATTCTGTTTCATAACATCCAGTTTTGATTATTTAGTTGTTAATCTCTCCATTATATTGTAGTTAATGTGTATGTGGTTTCCCTGGTTATGTTTACCTAATTTTGCATCAGTTTGTTTAAGTCTTTCCATTCTTTGTATTCATAGTTTCTTATATTCTATTATATATATAATTTATATTATATAAATATATAAATAAATTTATAAAATATAAAAATATAAAATAAACTTATACATATATGTAATTTATAATATAATTATATTTTATTAATTAATTCTATTGAACTAATAGTCTATTAAATCAATACATTTCCATTTGCTTAGCTAATACCCTTACAAATGTCTTTTATGCAGTTTCTTATGCATATTTCATTGTTGGTACTTTGCTTTAGACTACTTATATTTTTGACTCGCCTACCTTCCAACTTGTCGCCAGGTACATTTGCTTCACTTTGGTGATCACTGATAATTTTGGTTCTTCTAAAAATCAATTTTATGCTACTTTTCATGTAATAATAAATCTACTTATATCCTCAGGCATATTGACTTGCTTGGTCATTTGTCCATTTTGTGTGTGAATTTTGATTTTTTTTCTTAGCTAGGACTCAGCTAGTTTTGACATCACTGGAAAGATACTGATGTTTAAAAAGATGGACTCTTCAACAAATAGTGTGGAATCATTAAAATTGATATTTCCTATTTGAGATTCTGCACTTTCTAATATTCTGTAATTCTGAATTAATTTATTGTCAGCCAAAATACTGATCCATGAGATGCATATTGATAGACTAATTCAATGTGTTGCCTGCCTACTATCTGCATGCCATAATATAAGCAACATGTGTTCTTCTGTACTTTGTTATGCCAGTGTGGATGGGTTAGGCTATCTCATGTATATCATTGTGGAATCCATGATGAAATTAGAACAATATAGTCTATTAAATTATAACATTTGGAGAGTCGGTCAATTGAGAATCCCTCTTTCTTTTGAATTCATGCAGGATATCTTCTATGACAGAGGAGTAATAAAAACAACAGGTACCACTAACTATACATAAGGATGCTGCAGGTTACATATTGACTTAGTTTTGAAATGCATTATTTTATTAGCATTTTTAGTATTTGTTTGTATTATCTATATTCATTTGTTTTTAAAATTTATTTTATTAAGTCTTTCCTAATGACATTTAAATCTGGTTAGGGTCACATCTGGGAGCATTGTGAATTGCATGCACCCTTCAGAATGTGTGTTTGATACCTCTGCTCTATAATAACTTTGTTGAACCAGTTGTTGCCATGTATTATTTTTCAATTCATGCATTTATACATTTGATATTAATCCTTAGGGAGTCATGGACTGATGCTATATCTAGAAAGTTGTAGTACCTTACAATTTTCTGCTTTTTGACCAGTTTGATATATATCAGGAACTCATTTAATGCCTCTCATTGACCTGGTTAACTACAGTCTATTATTAGTGAACTTTCTTTTATCTGTATCTATATGGTGTATACCATGTCTTTCCCTCAGATTTAAGGATTTCTACATTTTGGATATGTCATTATATCTCTGTTTTCTGATATGGTCTACTTAAATTAGTCATACTACTCCCTTGCTATATTTCAGTTATAAATCTCACCCCACCAAGTCTCAGTGACCTCTGTGATATTTATCTCTGATTTAAATATACAGTCACTTTATTATCTAGACTCCATGCATTGATAAGTGATTTCCTGAGCCCATGGGTATTGTTATTGTTTCTCTTCTCCATCACCTTCATCTTATGAGGGCTATTAATCTCTTCTGCATCTATTTTTTCTTTATATTTCCTGTAATTTATGGCTAATTGTCTTTGGTTCCATATTCTTTAAACCCAAGACTGTTAAACTATACAAAACCCATTAATTCACACACAATATGGACCAGTGGTGTCTTATGATGGACCACAGAAGAGAATCTCTCTAGACAAATAATCTGTCACATTTCCTTTTCCTTTCAGGAATTTAATAATAACTAGCATTTATATAATGCTTTAAGATTTGAAAGGTGATTTGCATTTTGTTTCATTTTATCCTGGGATGAAATTATTATCACCATTTTACAGATAAGGAAACTGAGGTAAATAGAAGTTAAGTAATTTACCTAGGGTTATACAATTAGTAAGTATTTGAGGCAGTATCTGAACTCAGTTCTTCCTGATTTTCATCTAGGGCATTGTTGACTAGTACAAATAGCTACCTGATATTGTTCTTTTCTCATAATACACTTCCCTTGAAGTCTGACTTTGATATATTATCACAGGGAAGAAATAAACCTGGTTTATTGAAGACTATGCCATTAGAACCCAAATTCTGGCAAGTCCTACTATAAAAAAAAGGTGGTACAATACCCTGGGCCTGGAATCTGAAGACCCGACTTCAAATTTAACCTTAGACACTTACTATATGACACTGACCAAATCAGTTAACGTCTGTTAGCTTCAGCTTCCTCATCTATAAAATGTGGATAGTACTAACACCTTCCTTATAAAATTACTGTGAGAATTAAATGAGACAATACTTAGAAAACATGGAGCATAGTGCCTGGTGCATAGGTACTATATAAATGTTAGCTATATTGTTGTTGGTATAGACTTCAAGGACAGACTCAATGATTTGTCTATTGTCTGAAAACCAGTTAAGATTTGAAAAAAGTTATTGTCAGTTTGGTTGAAGAGTGATGAATTTTTTCAGTTACAGAAATTCTCAAAGACCATCTGCTAGATTGTAGCCAGATTTTTTTTCTGACCATAGAGAAGAAATCAAAGATCTTTGAACTAATTTATACATGCATTTATGTGTATGTGTATACACATACATAAGCACAAGCACAGACATAACAAACACACACACTTCTGTCACATTTTCAGGTCATCCATAAATGGCTTGCTCTATCCATATGATTTTTCCAGTATGGAAATTATGAAAAGAAACTATTTAAAATACACTGAGAATGTGGACACTGGTGATGATTAAATGATAGGGTTATAGATGTGCAAAAAGTTAAAAATTCCATTAGAGAATTACTGTAATGTATTCCAGGGTAGTGTGCTAGTTTCAAACTGGGATCAATTTTCCTTCATGAATTTTGTTCCCCTACAACAAAGAATATTGAGTTTTCCTCCCAATAGATGGCAGTGTTTCTTAATAGATAGGAGACCTATGGCCGAGTGAAGGATAAGCTTAAGAAAAATAGCTCAGTTGGTAAAACTAGATTTAAAATAGTATAAATAAAAATGAAAAGTTCAGGACTTCTACTGGATCCCTAGGGACTTACTTTTTTGGTGGGTTTAATTAAAGTCAATGAAGAAGCTTAAACTTCCTAACCTCCTCTGTTTATGGTGGGTAGTTTCTCTAATTGAGTCTTTTTTTTTTTCTTTTTCTTTTTCAGGCCAGGCTAAACGAAGTGACAACATATCATGTGGTTTGAATGTCTGTTAAAAAAAAGCTCATCTGAGAATAGATCCTGGTGGCTAATAGGTTATTGACTAACGAAGCTATCTGCAGTGTGCTCTCAGCATAATTGACTGCTCCGTTTCCTTTTTAAAATCATTGATAGAGTAAAAAACTTGATTCTCTTTGATGTGAAAGGTAGTTCCAACTACCAAGTCTTAGTGCCTGGAGCAAAAAGCACAAAGGAGCCTAGGGCAAGTAATAGAAAGGTACCCTCAAATTAACTTCTTAAAAACAAATTTATTTGGGCAGAGGAAATCTTGGGGAAAGGCTTCAGGCAGCACACCAAGAACCCATGGTTAGAGACTCCTGGATACAGCTCCTTAATGAAATGAGGGACTTGGTGGGGACAGGGTTTGGGGAAAGAGACTCTGAGATGTTTGAAATTCCTATATATCATGAGGTCACTACTGTGAAAAAACTCAAGTAAGGTATGACCAAGATTGGAAGAAACCTTCATTAAGTAGTTCCCTCTTTTAATGAATAATTCGAATTCAAACTAATTAATTCTCACTGTGTTGAAGGGATGTATATGTTAGGGACACTGTTCTCTGAAAAACTTACGACATTGCCACACTATGTTTAAATGGAAGGAAGTTTTCCTCCTTAGAGTTTTAAGTGGCACCATAACAAACAAAACAAAAATACTCCACTTGACAAAAGGAGCTTAGTGGCAACTGTAGTGAACCTCATTGAAGTTGTCTTACTTATGATGTGTCATTGTTCCCCAAAATACTCTATATTGGGACTGGGTTGCTGGATTTATTTTTGGGAGAAAAATCTTTAAAAAATATGTAACCTACATTTTTCTTTTCCCTATCTGGGTTCTACCTTACAAGTTATTATATATTTTTAAAATTTTGAATCTATCAGTAAAACTATGATCAAATTTCAAAAAATGGCAGGTTATGTGTTCACTATCTTGTGAAATGTTTGCATTTGCAATAGTTTTTTATTCTTCATATGTGTATGTTTATATACACACATGTATGGATGGATATATACCTAGGTGATGAGGTCAATAAGAAAACTGGACCTGGAGACATGAAGATGTGAACTCAATTTTGATTTCAGATACCTATTAGCTATGTGATCCTGAACAAGGCAGTTAACCTGTTTGCCTTAGTTTCCTTATTTGTAAAATTAACTGGAGAAGGAAATAGTAAACCACTTCAGTCTCTTTGTTGAGAAAACCTCAAAAGGAGTCATGAAGAGTGGGGACATGGCTGAAAATAACTGAATCCAAAAATATACACATATACATATATTCTTCTAACATATTGTTCTTGTACTAGAATGTGTTGATACCTTATGGATTGTGGTACTTAATTAGAGCCCCATCATCTAATAGTCAAGTATCCTACAGATGTGGTTAAGAGAGAGAGAGGAAGAATAACAGACATCATACTTAAAAAAAATTTTTTTAGGTTTTTGCAAGGCAAATGGGGTTAAGTGGCTTGCCCAAGGCCACACAGCTAGGTAATTATTAAGTGTCTGAGACCGAATTTGAACCTAGGTATTCCTGACTCCAGGGCCAGTGCTTTATCCACTGTGCCACCTAGCCACCCCCAGACATTATACTTTTTAAAATATAAAATAAAATTCTTTAATAAAGCAGATCCTCATAAACAAACTCAGATTAACTAATTAGTATATATGTATATTAAATGATTATACCCAATTAGGGAAAGATTTAAAGAAATGTAATACTTAGGCATAATCACATAGCTTTTCCTATTTATCGATAATGATTTACAAGTACTGTTTATTCAACCTTGGTTTTTCTTTCCTTCTTTAATACACCTTCCTTCCTTATCTTGAATTCACTAACTTAAATTTAGATCCTTTTGTGGACTTTTGATGTCTGTAGGAATTCATGAGAGTTTATTCTCAAAAACCTCCTCATTTCTCTGGGCATTCACTCTTTACCAGCATTACCAAAATGTCCAAACCACTGAAGTATTTCTTCTTTTAATGCCATTAATTCCCCTGCTGAGAGATTTGCATATTAAATGACTGAAACAACCAGCTTACTCAGCCTGTAGTGTTCAACATTGTTTCCTGGCATGAAGAAACTGAATTACATAGATTTAGTTACATACAAAGCTTTACTCAAGTTGAGCACTATATTCTATAGGAAGCCTTTTCTGTTCCTCCAAATTGCTAGTACCCACCCTCCTTCCCAAAATGACTTTGTACTTATTTTATGTTTATTCTGTATCAATCAATTATTGAACAAATTAATGAACCCTTAAGTGTCTGTTGTGTTAGGCACTGGAGATACAAATGGAAAGAATGAAATACTATCTACTCTTAAGAAACTTAAATTCTAATGAAGGAGACATATACTTAGAAATAGCTACAGATCAAATAGGAAGACAAAAGTGCAAGTTGTTAGATGCAAGTTATTTTACAGGGTCAGTCCCTAGCACTTGGAGGCATCAGGAAGATCTTAATTTGTAGAAGGTGATGATTAAAAAAGAGGGATTTTGTGAGGTAGAAGTGAAGAGAATGGAAGTCAGTAGAAAGGCAACAGAGAGAGAAGATATGTGAACAGAGAGAAGGACACTTTGTCATATCTCAGAGGATGGGTGGGGGAATAATGAATGAATCTGGGAAAGATAAGTTGATTCCAAATTATGTAGGGCTTAAAAAGGTTAACAGGTTTATATCTGATCCTAAGATGTAATATTAGGAATCCACTGAGTAGAGAATGTTATGGACTTATCTGTGTTTGAGGAAAAAAAAACACTACATATAGGAACCATCCTATATACTGAAGCTATAGACAAGTCACATATACATAGGTTTTATCCCCCAAACAAGCATAGTTTACTGTTGTGTAGTGTATAGAACAGTTCCCAGAATATAATAGCATTTAATAAAAGTTGACTGGCTGTGTGATTGATTGACTTTTTCATCCAAGGCTATTAGAAGAAAGGGATTTGTTTTAGAAGCTCTATATGTTTTTGCATCAGAAAAAGCATTTCTCAGACACCTTTCCCTCTTTATTCTTTTTTCAATTAAAGACTTCTCATCATCCCTTCTTTCTGATATTTTGAAGAGATAGTTCCACCTCTCTCGGTCCTCCCCTTATCAAAGATCACATTCAGGAATTGACTTGTCTCAATATATATATATATATAGTCTCTTGAAAAGAACATGGAATTATAAACCTTAGTTTATTAGAGTATATTTTTTATGGCACATCTAAACTGTAAGGTTTTAAAAACAATCTCAAGTGGTTTCTCCATAGGAGAAAAGCCAGTTCCATAAATGTCCAAATAAAGCATGACTCTTAGGAATAGAACACTTTGAGATAGAGGCTTTGATAGCTTTTTCCTGCCCCCCCCCCCACCTTCTCCAAAACCCTTGTGGTGCACACATTATTGGCGTTTTTGTTTTTCCTTACATATTTTGTTGTAGACAATTTCACAATCACTTACAAAATAACAAGCTCAAAAATGTACAAAGATCACTTTAAAAAAGATCATTGATAATAAAATAACACCAGAAATGCCAAATTCAGAAAATTCCCAGAGCTCATAGAGTCACTTAAAATTCTGACAGAAGACTTAATGTGGAATTTGGGGATGCCATTTACAATGCCACATTTTTGAAAAGATTTTTCTATAGGCCAGGGAACAGACTAATCAATCAAAATGACAAATAAAAGACTCTGTGTCTCAGGAACCGGAGTGGATGTGAAGCTTGCAATGTGGGGATCAGAGAGGTTCATGGGGTGTAGGGAATTGACTGATAGTATGGAGTTGGGGACTCCACAGTGAAGTAAGGTATATACCAGCTGAAGATCCTAACCCTAATTATGCAGTTGTGATCCTTTTTATTGAGCAGCCTAAAGTTTTAGATACTGCTTAAATCATCCCCCCAAAACACGTCTCAAGTTCTATTCTCTGGAATCAATTTCAGAATAAATTCAGTTCAATTCCAAAAGTAGAATCTCTGCCTCTGCAATGGGTGTTGAGGGCAAACCGTGGCCATAAATTCCTACTGAGCTCTTGCTGCATCCCAATCAATTTACAAGCAGATTGTTTTTTTTTTGTACTTCAAAAGGTTTCAGCTTTTAAGATGAAATTTGAAGTGAAATAAGGAGGGTCCAGTAACATTCTGTGTTTCAAGGTTGACTGAGCACAATCAGGATTTGCTTAGTGGCACCAGGGGAAAAGATGAAAAGAAACATTAAAGGATCTGTCATTAAGAAATAACTGGTTGATTTTCTTTGATGTAACACAAAGAGAGGAGACTACCTCCTCCCCTTGAGCTTGGGTCCTAGAATTTTCATCATCATCATCATCATCATCATCATCATCATCATCATCATCATCATCATCAGGCATTTATTGAGTGTCATCAATGAACCTAAGTGATGTGTTTAATTTGCTCATTTTGGAATATCACAACATGTCCTCTGAAAAGCTCTTCTCCCACATCACACCTGAATTCTATTCTTGAATGGAATTTTCAGTAGGGGAAGAGTTCACCTACTACTATAACACTTTTCTTTTCCACTTGAAAATTAGCCTAAAGTCATATTAGAAGGACATGGGGCCTACTTCTGAGAACTAGGGAAGAAATTTTGTGATATGCTTGCTCAGGCAATGCCCCCCCCCCCCCAACAAAACTTCAAGGTCTTGGGAAATGTGAGCTATGAATTAAACAGTTCTCTAAATTACTGTTTTAAAAAATAAAAGTTTTATTGATGGCTTTTGCTTTTACATTATAGTAATTTTTGGATATATATATATATATATATATATATATATATATATATATATATATATTATGCCCCTCAGAATTTAATGTTTCCCTCTTGAAAGTAGTGAGTTTTTTTTTAACAGAGCTGCCTCATCTTTGTCATAAGTCGAAGGGCCCCTGGGAATTTTGAGAAGGGAAAATAAATTTTTGAGATTTGTGAGACTAGGTAGGATTTGTGGAAGGGCACAAAGGTCTGGCATTCCCTGTTTTCTTTTTTTGCCCTAAAGAGACACTTCTGATTGGCCAATCAGGGTGTTGAGAGGGAAGTACTTTGGCAGTCAGACTGAGTTGTCATGCCTGCTCTGTGGGTGGGATGAAATGAAATTTGGGAGTCTGATGTCTGTGGATCAAGCTGTCTTGATTCTTATACTTATCTGCTGTGACAAGTATTGGAAGCAGAAGAATTGAGGCTAGATTTCAGGAGTGAGCCACTAATTTCTTTCTTTCTTTTTTTTTGAAGTGTAAAAGCTAGAGATTTATTGTTATTTTGTGATTAATAAATTGTCAAATTGGCTATGACACTTTCCCACAACTAAATACCACCATTCACCAGTACAGAAGTTGATATTTAACCACATTTAGGAACAAGGCAGAAGGGGCAGACATGTGAATATCATTGCTATTTCAACTTACACTCCTTGTGCCTTTGTACTGCACATTATTCCCACTAAGGAAAAGTGTCCGAACAGATAAATGGGGCAAATATGGCCTCCACAACCTTTTTTGTAGTGAGTCACTAATTTCAATATCTGGGATGAATGCTAAAGAAGCAACTGGACCAAAATTAGAAGTAGATACCAGAGTTAAAGTCTTAAGGAGACCCTTCTCCCTACCTCACCCTGAAGACTTCCAGCCTCCTTGTCCTCTAAGATCTGTAAATGTGGGTGTTTCAGGCCTTTGCCCTAGGCTTACCAAAGGGCAGGGGAGGTACTTAGAAGGAATTATGGGAGATGATTGGGTATGGGACTCTGTTTCAGAAGTCCTTAATTATTTTCTCCCCTTAATTGCACATTGTACATGCTTGGTAAATATTTGTTGAATGGATTCATGTAGAACCAAATGAAAGGAGACTAGTGGAAATACACAGATGACCTATAACATTTAGTAGTAAAGGTGGAACTATGATTCAGCATCTTTCCAAGGCAGACCTATCAATACACACATACACACGCATACACACACACACACTCACACATGTTTGTCCTTTTTTTTTGGTTTTTGGAAGGCAAATGGGGTTAAGTGGCTTGCCCAAGGCCATACAGCTAGGTAATTATTAAGTGACTGAGACTGGATTTGAACCCAGGTACTCCTGACTCCAGGGCTGGTGCTTTATCCACTACGCCACTACACCACCCCCATCCTTCATTTTCAAAGAAGACCATGACATCATATGAATTGGATTTGAGTAAATTGTTGCTGTGCTAAGTCACTAGCTTCACTTTCTCTTCCAGAACTATCTGGATCCAGTGGCCAGATATGAATTAGGACGACCGGAGATGACTCTAGATGCAAAGCAATCAGGGTTAAGTGACTTGCTCAAGGTCGCACAGTGAGTACCAAGTGTCTGAGGCCAGATTCAAACTCCTATCCTCCTGACTCCAAGACCAGTGTTCCATCCTCTGTGCCACCAGTGTTCCCTCCCTATGTTCACAATGCAATAGAACAGTTAACTATAGATGAGCAAACACAGACTACTAGCCCACATATCCAAGAATGAGATTGACTTAAATAACAGTTTTAGGGAATAGCTAACTGTAGAATTCTTTCAGCATCATTTTGTCTATAAGACAAACTGCTTCAAAATGACTGTAAACGGAAAAACTTTCAAGTAAATAGACCTGCCATCATCTCATATGCTTTTTCTCATTTTATATCTTACCTGCAGTTTGTAAATACTACAAGAAATCAATAATGCTGCCATATTGCCAAAATCTCATTTGTCTTTTCTGAATGGGTGAAGCTTGAGTAGGTGTTTGGCATCACAGTTTCAGACCTCAGAGAGTTATGTTAAACATTTATAATGCACTTAGTCATCTGTCAGAAATGTACAAAGGCATAATGTCTCATTAATAATTATTAAATCATTGAATTGTATGGGGGAGATGGTACCCTCTTACTTACATAAAGACAAGTTACCAGTAAGATGTGGGTCATTTGTGATGTGGGAGCAGCACATCAGATAAAGTCTGCTTAAAGAAATTAATAAAACCTTATGAAAAGATAGGCTTTTAGGAAGAGCAAGCAAACATGCATACTGATTGCAATGATATTCAGCCAGGGCAAATAGCCTATCTTTTTCCTTCTTTCCCTCCATTATAGTGAAGTTAAAACTAGCCAGGTAATTGCTGGAAGTAAAGGGATGTGAAAGGAAATGATATTATTTGCTTTCTGAGGTTAGATAAGTCATATTCAGAATGCTTGGCTTAGGGTTTTTACATGTGAATACGTGTATTATTTTACAGCTCAGGGAGATACAGATTCTGACTTGGTATGAATCAGAGGATGCAAAGTATAATCTGAACTTTTCAGGGCTTTAGTTTTCATTTCCTATATATGCATTTACTGTTGTAAAGATATTCTGTGTATGAGCTGTTAATATTGGGCAATGGCATTTTAGAGCCATCTGCAAAACCAGGACTGAATTATATCCATCGCAGATTTTTTCCCCTTTTATTTTATCATAGTTACTCAGGAAAATTTAAAACTTTAGCCTTAAGGAGATTCATGACTCAGTGAAAAGATTACTATATTCAGAGGCAGAGGACCTGGGTTCAAATCTTGATTCTGCCACTTAGTAGTTATCTGACCTTGGGCAAGTCACTTAACTCTTCTGTTTCCTAGTTCCCTTGTTGGTAAATGTCTACATCCCTTTTGGCTATAAATATGCAACTTGTTCAGTCATTTTAGTTATGACTGACTTTTCATAGCTCTATTTGGAGTTTTCTTGGCAAAGATTCTGGAATGGTTTGCTATTTCCTTCACCCACTCATTTTATAGATGAGGAAACTGAGGCAAATAGGGTTAAATGATTTGTCCAGGGGCACATACTAGTAAGTATCTGAGGCCAGATTTGAACTCAGGAATAGACTTCCTGACTCTAGGCTCAGCAGTGTATCCACTGTACCATCAATTGCAAATATGTAATACAATGATTCTGATCCTTCAAAATAAGCTTATAAATTTACCCTTGTCTTAACAGGAGTGCACATTAAGTGATTTTCCTTAAGTGTTGATATGACTATGTCACTCTTACACTTGATAGACTCCAGAGGCTACTTATTTTCTCTAGGAACAATTATGAGCTCCGCTGTTGGGTTTTTAAAGATTTTTACAATCTGGTCCCAACCTTTATTGTGAGCCTCACCCCATGTTACTCCCTTTCCAACACTGAGTGATGTAGCTGAAACATCCTGTTTTCATATAGGCTGTCCAACTTTCATCTCTGTGCAGGTTGTCCTCCATGCCATGATTCTCTCACCCCCATCTCACAGAACCCTTCTTAGCTCAAGTGCTACCTTCCAAGTTAAGTCCTGATTTCCCCCCAGTTGCTGGTGTGTTTCTAATTAACCGCACTGTATTTGTATACAACTACTTCCTGACTATCTTCTTACCAGATATTTTACTTCCAGATTCAACAACCATGTATCAAGGACTTAACTATTTGGTTCATCTCCAGAACTTTTACTCCAACTGGTCTGACCCCTGACATGCTTTACTTTACTCTCTAGTCATTATCTTGACTGTCTTAACCCTATGCATCCTTCCCTTTCAGTTCTGGAACCACAATCAAAGCAATACCACTATTACTTATAGAAAAGTATCAGTGTTCTAAGGTTCCCTACTACTAACTTTTCAAATCAAAATACATTTTCCTCACTACAAGTCTCTTTTATGTATATATTGCTTACCTCCATTTTATATATAAGCTTCTTGAAGGGAGGGACTATCTTCACTTTTGTTTTTATATCTCCAGGGCTTAATAAAGTGCTTTTTATTCATTCATACAACTCTTTCCAGGGACCAATATTGATTTCCTTTATCGAAGCCATCATGTTCTTTGTTTTCTTGATTCTGTTTATATCACTCTACAGGAAGTTTATAGAGGCTTCCTATGTTTCTCTGAATTATTCATAGTTATCATTTTATTACAACTTAATAATGTTCAATTATATTCATATATCATAATATGTTCAATCATTTCTTAATCAGTGGGTGGGTATTCACTTTGTTTCCAGTTCTTGCCTACCACTAAAAGTACCACAATGAGTATTATGGTATAAATGAGAACTTTCTGTATTTGACATCCTTGGTTACAGTCATACCAGTGGGATCTCTAGGTCAGAAGATATGAAATTATTGACTTTTCTTGCATGATTCCAAATTGCTTTTCAGATTGGCTGGATAAATTCACAGCTCCACATACAGTATAACAGTGTGTCAGGCTTCCCAAGGTCTTTGAAGCATTATTACCTGCCAAATTGCTGGGCATGTGGTAAAACCTCAGAGGTGTCTTAATGACTTTTCTTTCACAAATCAATCAATATAGCAGGCAAGCAAGCATTTCTTAAGTGCTTAATATAATTATTATATTATATAAAAATACATATTGATCATTTGCAATTTTTATTTAAAAGTTTTATTGGTGCTCTTTTTTAAAAACACTACTGTCACTTTCTCATTACTACTCTCACTACTTAGTGGAATATTAAGTATAGTTAAGGCAAGAAAACAAGACAACAGTCATGTCTAAAAATTATGGCTCATTATGCTCCTACTGTTTGTTATCCTATTGTGAGCAGAAGGCATGCTTCATCTTACTTCTTTGATTAATCATTGTTTACTATTCTGCTTTTTTTTAAGGCATTGGGGTTAAATGACTTGCCCACATAGCTAAATAAGTATTAAATGTCTGTGGTCAAATTTGAATTCAGGTCCTTCAAATTTAGGGCCAGTGCTGTATCCATTGTGTAACTTAACTGTACCTGTTTGCTATTCTTCTTTTGAAAACTGTGCTTACCATTTTACTATTTACCTATTGGTAAATGATTCTTAGTTTCAGGTTTGTGTTAATTTCCCACCTTTCTTGGATGTCAGATTTTTATTGGAGATATTTGGAAGAACTTTCCTCTTCACTAATATTTTCTCTTTTTTTTTAATTGCACTGATTTTGTTTTTATAAAAGTTTTAACATTTTATGTAGTTGAAATGGTCTATTTTCTTATTCATGATCTCTTTTCACCTCCTTCATTGTCACACTTCTCTTCCTCCAGGTAATCAGTAATCTTCTCCTGCCCTATAGTTATCTGGGGTATCCCACTTAGATACCTGATTTAAATTTTCTGTTTGGGAGAATCTCCCATGACCTTGAATTTTTCTGACTTCTATTAAAACTCATTTTAGAAAGTTGTAGGATGTGTAAAGACTACTTGAGTTAGGAGCAGAAGAATTAGGTCCATGTCCTGGATCTACAATTCATTAGCAATGTGATTTGGGCCAACACCTAATCTCTCTGGGGTCTCAATTTTCTCAACTGTAAAGCTTCTTCAGGGTTTCCACTCTATAGCATTGTGGTGGAAAAAACACTAAAGTGTAGGGCATTGTATAAATATGACCTATTCTTGTTCTTCAATTTCATTCTTTTCCCATTATAAATGAGCTAAATAAATGACATAAAGTCAGTGATATGCTAGTAAATGTTTAACAACTAGCTGTATGGGGATAAAAAAGAAAGCTTGCCACCCTTCTAATCTGAATTATTAACTTTTCTCCATCACTTTCTTAAGTCAATGAAGTAAAGCAATAAACCAAGTCCAGATTTGTAGAACTTCCAAATTTTCGTAGTATAAATGTTTACACTGAAAATTTAACAATTGACTCTTGCAAGAGAGTTCAAGATGCTTCCAGTGCACCTCTAGCTAGTTTCCCCTTGCCTCATTGACTTTTGAATTTTAGCAATTACTTTTAGAGCCCACAAAAGATGTGAAAATTTACATCAAAAATTTACAGGAAAAAAGCAAACAGAAAAAAAGATGATCATAGAAATATAATGATGTGGAAGATCAAAGACACAATCTCAGAACAGGCCATTGGAAAAAAGCCTACATGTGAAGCCCCAGAGAGTAATATGAATTGGTCTCAAGTCTAAAAAATTCTCATGCATGAGCTTGAAAAAGATTTTAAAAATCAAGTTAAAAATAGGGAAAAGAATTGAGAAGTCAGCAGTTTGGAAAAGGAATTAGAATAGGCAAAGAAGAAACAAACATCTCATTCTTTGCAGATGATATGATGGTATACTTAGAGAACTCTAGGAAATCCGTTAAAAAACTACTTGAAACAATTTTAGCAAATTTGTAGGATATTAAATAAACCCACACAAATCATAATATTTTCTCCATATCACCCATAAATCCCAGCCACAAGAGATATAAAAAGAAATTTCTTTTAAACTAACTGGAGACAACATAAAATACTTGGAATTCCACCTGCTAAAACTAACCCAGGAACTACACAATCATAATTACAAAACTATGGAGCCTGAAAGCAGACCAAATAGAGAAAAGTCTCTTGTGAGTTGGACAAATCCTCCCTGGAGGATTTATAGGAAAACATGGATAAGAATTACCCAGATGACTAGGTTTCTGATGAGATGCCAGCAAAAGCACTGGAGAAAACTTCAACTTTGTTTAAAATAAGAATCTACTGAAATTTTGAAGATTGATCTTAGGGAGATGCTCTAATTTTGGTAATCAAATTAGATTGGATAAACATAAGAAGTTAATATATTACAAGGGTTAACTCTCCCAGAGTTACTTTCATTCTGTTAGGACAATTCAACAGAATTTTCACTTTTTAAAATTTGTTGTATGTATTTTCTTATTCACATTTCCTCCTTTTGTTCTGATTCTTCTTTCACAACATGACAAATATAGAAATATAACATGATTTTACATGTATAATCTATACCAGATTACTCTATATCATGGGAAAATGAAATTAAAATTAAAAAATAATTATTACAATAACATTGGATAAAGAGAGCATTTATTAAGTGCCTACTAATATTCCAGATATTATACTAAGTGTTGAGGATAAAAACGTAAGCAAACAATATAGTATATTCTCTCAAAGAGCTTACATTATAAAAGAAACAAAAGTATATGAAAGGGAACTAAAAAGTGATGGAGAAATATACCTGCTATAACATATTATGATGGTAGGGAAGAGGTATGGAGGCTTGGTTTCATACAAAATGAGGCAAAATTTGGCCTATCAGAGCTCAGCATCCAAATGTTGGGCTCAAAGTTTCTTTTGAAAGGGAGAGAATGACTAGAATACAGGCAGAATTGAATGGGAATTCACAGAATTGAATGGAAACACAAAAAAGATGAGTATGATGATAATAGTGGAGAGATGATGGGTGAAGATTTTTTTGGGGGGGTTAAAATTCTGAGAGAAACATGTAAATAGTACAACTCTTAAAAATAGTGATTTATCTTTATGTTCCCATCTCCACTTAGCATAAATGGAAATAAGAGATTTTGAATCATGGTTTTTAGACCTCCTGAGTCAAAGTGGGAAATTTTGCAGTATCATTCACCTTTAGAGAGCAGTGAGCTAAGTTAGCTGATCTCGATGCACAAGAGTTTTTATAACACAGCCTTATGCTCATGATATATATTTCATTCATCCTACTTTGGTTTTAGGAATGCAATTATTTTCCTTAAACTTAGTAATGTAGTGATATTCAATAAAAATTACAGTGAGTTGCAATTGAATCGGGCTGGTTTTGTCTTTACCAGTGCTATGAGGGGTAGGAAGGAGTAATCCTGTTTAGTGATTTGGTATGCAAATTGCTACTATGGAAGAGTGTAACTTAAATATCAGTAATGATAGAAAACTGTTCTTTATCTTTCTTTTAGTATAATTATCTGTTAATAATTGTTTGTGATTAGTAACATCATTAATGGTAATAGATAACATTTGATTAGTTTGGTACATATGTAGAGAGTCTCATGTTGGTTGCTTAAGAGCTTATTTCTTTTTTCTTTTTTAAATATTTTATTTATTCTGAGTTTTACAATTTTCCCCCTAATCTTGCTTCTCTCCCTCCACCCCTACAGAAGGCAATTTGCCAGTCTTTATTGTTTCCATGGTATACATTGATCCAAACTGAGTGTGATGAGAGAGAAATCATATCCTTAAGGAAGAAACATAAAGTAAAAAGAGATAGCAAGATCAGATAATAAGAGATCATTTTTTTTCTAAATTAAAGATAATAGTCCTTGGTCTTTGTTCAAACTCCACAGTTCTTTCTCTGGATACAGATGGCATTCTTCATTGCAGAGAACCCCAAATTGTCCCTGATTGTTGCACTGATGGAATGAGCAAGTCCATCAAGGTTGATCATCGCCTCCATGTTGTTGTTAGAAGAGCTTACTTCTGAGGGAATTGTGATGATGTATAATAGAAGTGCCTTGGTTTGACTGTGGAGCATGTGGCACTCTATGGAACTGATTCTAACTGATTCTAACTGACTGATCACATATTGAACAAGAGGCATTTGGAAAAGTCTGTCAGCTTCAACTACTTTCTCTTTGCTTTATTGGTTTTGAGGGGAGGTCAGGGATTCCTTTACTCATGGCAACCAGTGAAAGGAGTTGAACCTATGAACGTGTGACTTTGAGAAGTCCAGAGGGTACCTCAGCTTCCTGGTGTTCTAGGTTGGGATTTGTAGCCACTGCAGCTGCCTCAGGGAGCAAGTATTGATGTCTGGGGCCTCGGCTCAATAGCAAGTGAAACAAGGACTCATTAGCCTTTGGATATGAATTTATTAGAATGAATGTTATATAAGAATTGAGAGATGTTTTGAGCCTACCTTCCCTAGGAACCAAAGAGATTTAGAGATGATTGTGCTCCTAAAATTTTGGGTTGAAAATATCTGTACTTTTTTTGTTTTTTTTTTTTGTCCATATTTTCCAAGTTAAGATCTTTTAATAAAAGCTACTTGAAGTTAAACAGTTAAATGCAACTGGATTTCTACTTATTAGGACCTAACAATTTTGGGAAGATAGCTTGTGGGGACTTGAACCAATGGGAGCAGTAGAGAAAAGACAACCATTATAGACTGTCAAGGTTACCTCTGGGATCCTTGAAGGGTAACGTAACTGATCTTGCTCCAGGAGCTAGGCTTACAACATACTTGCTCCACTCTTACATAAAACTTAAAGATTTACAAAGCACTTTATGTAGGTAATCTCAGTTTTCAGTTCAATTCAATAATCATTTATTAAGGGCCTACTCTGTGCTAAGTGCTGGGAATACAAAGAAAGGCAAAAGGCTCTTAAAGGACTTATAGTCTAATGGAGAGAGATAACATGCAAACACCTATATGAAAACAAGTTAAATGTAGAGTAAATTGGGGGAGATCAACAGAAGGAAGAAGTTAACATTAAGAGGAAATGGAAAAGGCTATGTTCTTATTTTTGTATATCTATTTTTATTCAGGACAAATTACACATAGACAGAGGAAGAAGTTACATCTTTGGTGTGATCCAAATCCCCTCAGATTGATGCCTGAAGTTGCATCATTAGTGATTTTCTCTTTTATAATACTGTTGAATTGTCCTGTTAGCTCTGGGAGAGTTAACCCTTGCACTATATTAACATCTTCTGTTTATCAGATTCTTTCTAATCTGATTAGCAAAATTAGAGGATCTCTAAAATCAATCTTTAAGACTTCAGTAGATTCTTATTTTAAGTAAGGTAGAAACTTTCTCCAGTGGTTCAGCTTGCATCTCATCAGAAATCTAGTCATCTGGGAATTCTTATCCTTGTTTTTCTGTAAATCCTCCAGAGAGGATTTGTTCAACTCACAGGAGACTTTTCTCTTAAGCTTTTTTTAAAATACATTTTACTGATGCTTATTTTTAAATCATTCTATTTCTCTATATAGATCTGTCTCTCTTTCCTGAGAGTTTTTATTATTAATAAAGAATAATTAAGAGGGGGAAAATTTAGTAAAACCAAATAACAAATTGAAAAGTTTGATATAATATTCCTTGTTCCCTGTTAATAGTTGAACTATCCTCTGCCCTGAAACAGGGGAGGTGCCTTATTGTAGCTCTTCTTCTGGGTTAGGTCTGGCAATTATATATTATATATTTATTATATATTATATATTATTTCATTGCCTTCAGTTTGATTGTTTTGTTGTTGTTCTCATTTATATTGTGTATGCTGTTTTGCTTACTTCACTCTGACTCAGTTTATATGGGCCTCCCCACATTCTCTGTATTTATATTCATAGTGTGTTAATATTCCATTACTGTCATGTACCACAAGGTATTTCTCTTCTCCAACTGATGGACCTTCACTTTGTATCTATGACTTTCAGGAAAAGTTTTAGACTGTTCATTTATTTATTTCTCTTCTTTTCTATTTTTTTTTTTGGTGAGGTGATGATGTTAAGTGATTTTGTCCAAGGTCACACAGCTAATAAGTATCATAGTTCTGAGGTCAGATTTGAACTAAGGTCCTTCTGATTTCAAAGCAGGTGGCTTATCCACTGTGACACCTAGCTGCTCTGGTTCATTTATTCTTGATGCATGACAAGCCCATCTTTTCTGACTTTGCATTTTCTGGATGATATATTTTATTCTACTTCTTATTTGTGAAAAGGAGATTCAACCTTTGAAGAAAATCTTGGCTAAGGTTAACCCTAGTCCTTCCCTAAGACTAACACTAAGACTATTAGTCCTTCATTATTGGAGGAATACACCAACCAACCAATGACTGGAGGTGTGAGTTATACAATTAATGTTTATTATAGTGAGGGTATCCTTCTCACTAGTCTTTTGAATGGTTCTATGTCAGGCAAGCACTATTCTATGTTATATGGTTACAAAATAAGACTATCAGGTTCATCCTAACCTGTTTCTCAATTGATTAATGGTCAGTTGGGTCTTTCCTCTCAAACCTTCCATCTTTGAATTATGAGCTACTCATCAGAATGATACAATTGGCAACAGCTTTAATACTAGGACAATGTCAGCTTTTCATTCATCAGATTATACTGCTCTGCTGTTAGTATACTACCTAGAGCTTGATCTCATCAGATACTGCCAGAACCATGATGCTTTCCAAAGTGCCCACCCCCTCTCAGGGCAATTTCAGAGCAATTCTTCTCTTCATAAAGAAAAGAGAACTCTCCCTAGATTTCCTGTCTGCTTCTCTGGATTGAATCATGTTATTGCATGCCTCACAGAGCCCATGTCCACCATGTCAGATTTGGGGATCAGACTACCTTTCGATTGGCCCAGGGCAACAGAGGTCATCACCTATCCCTTTGAAGCAGCATTTCTTAGGACCTACTGACCCATGTTCAACTGCTGTTTACATAAGATCTGTCTCCACTTTTGCCTTCAAAGTTCTCACTAGAATATAGGCAACTTGGCCAACAGCATCTTGTGATCTTCTCTGCAGTTGGGGATGAATGCTCAGCTGGTTCCATTTCCCCAAGCAGCCAGCTTTGCAAATGACTCTTCAGTTCCATTAGCCTCCAGAAAACACCAGGGAAAAGGCTGAGTGTTTATCCCCAACCTCCCTCTTTCCAATGGTGGGAAAGGAATAAATGGAACTTAATCACCCTCACTCAGCTAGGAGTGAGATCCAGAGACTTGGGGGATGATGAGATTAAGCAAGTCTCACAGCTGCCTGAGCAACCTTTTCTATCCAACTACGGGGGAGACTGGGGTGCTGTCTAACAGCAGAGATAATGATGTATTGAAAGACCTCAGGCATATGGCTTAGGCTGGTGCAGTGGGAGTAGGAGCAGCAGAGAAAAGAGGTGGCTATATATAGATGGAGTAAACTGCATTGATAGTGGAATTTTGAAAGAAATTCACAGTATTATAAATCTGGAACTGAAAGGGACTCTAGAAGTCATTTAGTTTAAGTGTCTTATTTTACGTATGAGGAAACTGAGGCCCAGAAAAGTTAAATGGCTTGCCCAAGGTC
Organism: Macrotis lagotis; assembly: GCF_037893015.1. Taxonomy (NCBI): domain Eukaryota; kingdom Metazoa; phylum Chordata; class Mammalia; order Peramelemorphia; family Peramelidae; genus Macrotis; species Macrotis lagotis. The sequence continues at coordinate 613,498,556 of NC_133658.1, forward strand.
ATTGTTTTTCCTTCATTTTTGAAGAAGACCATGACATCAGGGAGGTGATGTCATGACAAGTACATGAATTGGATTTGAGTGAGGGGAGTGCTGTGCTAAGTCACCAGCTCCACCTTTTCCTCCACTCATCTGGGTCCAGTAGCCAGTTATGAATCAGGATGACTGAAGATGTCTCTGGATGGGAAGCAATCAGGCAATGATCCATCCCAATTAACACAGGCAGAAATGAGCTTTGAATTAAAGTTTTCTAATCCCCAATTCAGAGCTCTGTCTATTATATGATACTGACTCAGAAGAAGGTGGAATTATAGAAAGAAGGAACAGTTAACTGGAAAAAAGATAGAGCTTTAAAAAGTTTGAAAGTTTGAAAAGTTTGGAAAGTAAATTTTCAGAACTATTAAGCATACATTGGGAATAAAGTGTTTGTGTGTGTGTGTGTGTGTGTGTGTGTGTTTGCATGTGTGTCTGTATTGAACCAATTTGTTCATGAGACTTGAGAGAATGATTCTATTGCTTAATTTTCCTGGATATTTACATCAGTTTTGTCAAACTCAAATAGAAATGGGGATACATCTATAAATAACAACAGCTGAAGAAGCATATTTGCTTAGAAAACTGTATTTTAACATTATCTATATTATATGTAGTTTTTATGTGTTTTGCTAATGATTTCCCATTTACATTTTTAAGACCCTTGGGAAGGTTGTAGTGTGGTGATTGTCACCTCTGATTTATATAGTTATACTGTTGCATTCATACAATTTATTATTTGATTTATGGATCCTTGTTTACTCTGATAGTAAAGAAAACACTGAATGGGAGTATGTTGTTTTGTTGTTTTTCAACATTCATTTTTTTTGTGCCAAAATGGTTCTATAATGTATATTTGTGGTTGTAACAAGAAAGGGAATGCAGAAAGAGAGAAAGAACTGGTGAAAGACTAGAATAAGAACAGTAGTAGCAGCTGAATTTCCATACTTTCTTTTTTCAAAAAAATAAATATTATATTTGTTTTTGAATTATATACAATAGTAGTTTCTACCTATAATTTTTTGTAAGGTTTCGAATTTTACAATTTTTCCCCACCCTCCCTTCCCTCTTCCACCTAGAAAGCAGTCTGATAATTTTTACATTGTTTCCATGCTTTTCATTGATCAAAATTGAATGTTCAAGCTTCATTTTCAAAGAGAACCAATGACATCATGAACTAAATCTTTATCACCTTCATTGAACACAAGTAGTTGTTACAAAGTTGAGTGAATTAATTTACATAAACTAACCACCTTTGTTAATATACTACAGCTCATCCTATATGTCTACATATAATATACCTAAAATTGGAACATTTTGATAGTAGTGAGAGTGGAGAAAAGAGACCCTGGGCAGATAGGAGATAGCATGAGGGTCTTGAGAGCCAAAACATTCATTGTTTCAATGGGGAGGAAGAGTACTTGAAAGAGAGAAACAAAAACAAAGACTAACCATGCAAATTTCTCAATTTTTGCTAAGGCAAAGCTCCAACTTTTTGCACATATGCTTTTGGCAAAAAGGTTGAAGAGAAAAGCTTAACAGAAATATAATAATGTCCAAGATACTTCCTCTTGTCCCTTCTTTAATCATCTTAGTTTTTTTCCCTTTTCCTCTCTTCTCTTCTTTTAAGGTTCTATTTAGATTTGTAATCCCCTAAGGAGTAGACATCATATCCACTTAGGTCATTTTATTCAGGAAGCACTGAAATGCAGACAAGTACTTTATAAAGGCATTAGAAATGAAAATAATGCTATCCTTGAGTTTTTTTTTAAAAATAGCAATAACTGATGTACCTGTAGTTCTTTAATTTTGCTATGTATTTTATATTTAGATAAGCCTCATTTAAACATCTACCTGAGTCAGGTAGATAATGCAAGTATCTCCATTTTACAGATGAGGGAAACTGAGATTCAGAATTATTAGGTGTTTTGCCCATGGCCATACAACTAGTTAAACAGTGGTGGTTGGTTTTGAACCCAGTTATTCTTTTTTTTTTTTTAAAGATTACTTCCCTCCTCCAGTCCCCCCACAAAAGGCAATTTGTCAGTCTTTACATTGCTTCCTTGCTATACATTGATCCAAATTGAATGTGATAAGAAAAATCATATCCTTAATTAAGAAACATAAATATAAGAGATAGCAAGATCAGACAATAAGATATCAGTTTTTTTTTCTAAATTAAAAGCAATAGTTCTTGGTCTTTGTTCAAACTCCACAGTTCTTTCTCTGGATACAGACGATATTCTCCATTGCAGACAGCCCCAAATTGTCCTTGATTGTTGCACTGATGGAATGAGCAAGTCCATCAAGGTTGATCATCACCCCCCATGTTGCTGCTAGGGTGTACAAGGTTTTTCTGGTTCTGCTCATCTCACTCAGCATCAGCAAATCCCTCCAGGCTTCACTGAATTCCTGTCTCTCCTGGTTTCCAATAGAGCAATAGTGTTCCATGACATACATATACCAGAGTTTCCCAATTGAAAGACATTTACTTGATTTCCAATTCTTTGCCACCACAAACAGGGTTGCTATGAATATTTTTGTACAAGTAATGTTTTTACCCTTTTTCATCATCTCTTCAGGGTTTAGACCCAGTAGTAGCATTTACAGTTCAAAGGGTATGCACATTTTTGTTGCCCTTTGGACATAGTTCCAGACTGCTCTCCAGAAAGGTTGGATGAGTTCACAGCTCCACCAACAATGTATTAGTGTCCCAGATTTCACACAACCCTTCCAACAATGATCATTGTCCTTTCTGGTCATATCAGCCAGTCTGAGAGGTATGAGGTGGTACCTCAGAAATGCTTTAATTTGCATTTCTCTAATAAGTAATGATTTAGAGAAATTTTTCATATGACCATAGATCACTTTGATCTCCTCATCTGTAAATTGCCTTTGACCATTTGTCAATTGAGGAATGGCTTTTTTTTTAATTTGACTCAGTTCTCTGTATATTTTAGAAATTAGTCCTTTGTCAGAAATGCTAGTTGTAAAGATTGTTTCCCAGTTTACTACATTTCTTTTGATCTTGGTTACAGTGGTTTTGTCTGTGTAAAAGCTTTTTAATTTAATGTAATCCAAAGCATCTAGTTTGTTTTTAGTGATGTTCTCTATCTCTTCCTTAGTCATAAACTGCTTCCCTTTCCATAGATCTGACAGGTAAACTACTCCTTGATCTTCTAGTTTGCACATAATATTGTTTTTTTTTGTCTAAATCCTGTTTTCATTTAGATCTTATCTTGGTATAGGGTGTGAGGTGTTGGTATAATCTAAGTTTCTTCCATACTAACTTCCAAAACTTCCAATTTTCTTTTTTCTTTTTTTAATTTTTAATTTATTTTTATTAAAGATATTATTTGAGTTTTACAATTTCCCCCCAATATAACTCCCCCCCCCCCACGGAAAGCAATCTGTCAGTCTTTACTTTCTTTCCATGTTGTACCTTGATCTGAATTGGGTGTGATGTGAGAGAAATCATATCCTTAAAGAAGAGACAAGAAGTTTAAGAGGTAACAAGATCAGACAATAAGATATGGCTTTTTTTCCCTAAATTAAAGGGAATAGTCCTTGCACTTTGTTCAAACTCCACAGCTCCTTATCTGGATACAGATGGCACTCTCCTTTGCAGACAGCCCAAAATTGTTCCCAATTGTTGCACTGATGGAATGAGCAAGTCCTTCAAGGTTGATCATCACTCCCATGTTGCTGTTAGGGTATACAGTGTTTTTCTGGTTCCACTTATCTCACTCAGCATCAGTTCATGCAAATCCCTTCAGGCTTCCCTGAAATCCTGTCCCTCCTGGTTTCTAATAGAGCAATAATGTTCCATGACATACATATACCACAGCTTGCTAAGCCATTCCCCAGTTGAAGGACATTTACTTGATTTCCAATTCTTTGCCACTACAAACAGGGCTGCTATAAATATTTTTGTACAAGTGATGTTTTTACCTTTTTTCATCATCTTTTCAGGATATAGACTCAGTAGTGGTATTGCTGGGTCAAAGAGTATGTACATTTTTGTTGCCCTTTGGGCATAGTTCCAAATAGCTCTCCAGAAGGGTTGGATGAGTTCACAGATCCACCAACAGTATAATAGTGTCCCAGATTTCCCACAACCCTTCCAACAATGATCATTATCCTTTCTGGTCATATTGGCCAGTCTGAGAAGTGTGAAGTGGTACCTCAGAGAAGCTTTAATTTGCATTTCTCTAATAATTAATGATTTAGATCATTTTCTCATATGGCTATGGATTGCTTTGATCTCATCTGTAAATTGCCTTTGCATATCCTTTGACCATTTGTCAATTGGGGAATGACTTTTTGTTTTAAAAATATGACTCAGTTCTCTGTATATTTTAGAAATAAGTCCTTTGTCAGAATCATTAGTTGTAAAGATTGTTTCCCAATTTACTACATTTCTTTTGATCTTGGTTACAGTGGTTTTATATGTGCAAAAGCTTTTTAATTTAATGTAATTGAAATCATCTAATTGGTTTTTGGTGATGTTCTCCAACTCTTCCTTAGTCATAAACTGCTCCCCTTTCCATAGATCTGACAGGTAAACTATTCCTTGATTTTCTAATTTGTTTATAGTATTGTTTTTTATGTCTAAGTTCCGTAACCATTTGGATCTTATCTTGGTAAAGGGTGTTAGGTGTTGGACTAATCTAAGTTTCTTCGATACTAACTTCCAATTTTCCCAGCAGTTTTTATCAAAGAGAGAGATTTTATCCCAATAGCTGGACTCTTTGGGTTTATCAAACAGCAAATTACTATAATTGTTTCCTGCTATTGCACCTAGACTATTCCACTGGTCCACCACTCTATTTCTTAGCCAATACCAGACAGTTTTGATGACTTGATGCTTTATAATATAATTTTAGATCTGGTAGGGCTAAGGCACTTTCTTTTGTACTTTTTTTCATTGAATACCTGGAAATTCTTGACTTTTTATTTCTCCATATGAATTTACTTACAACTTTTTCTAACTCATTAAAGTAATTTTTTGGAATTTTGATTGGTAGGGCACTAAACAAATAGTTTAGTTTAAGTAGAATTGTCATTTTTATTATATTAACTCGACCTATCCATGAGCAGTTGGTGTTTGCCCAGTTATTTAAATCTGATTTTATTTGTGTGAGAAGTGTTTTGTAATTGTTTTCAAAAAGTTTCTGAGTCTGCCTTGACAAATAGACTCCCAGGTATTTTATATTGTCTGAGGTTACCTTGAAAGGGATTTCTTTTTCTAGCTCTTCCTGCTGTATCTTGCTAGTCATATCTATCTATCTATCTATCTATCTATCTATCTATCTATCTATCTATCTTTCTATCTAAAAGTTGAGGGTTCATGAGGGTTTATTTTATATCCTGAAACTTTGCTAAAGTTGTTAATTGTTTTCAGTAGTTTTTCTGGATGATTTCTTGGGATTCTCTAGGTATACCATCATGTCATCTGCAAAGAGTGAAAATTTTGTCTCTTCCTTCCCAATTCTAATTCCTTCAATTTCCTTTTCTTCTTTTATTGCTGAAGCTAACATTTCTAATATGATATCGAATAGTAGTGGTGATAATAGGCATCTTTGTTTCACCCCTGATGTTATTGGGAATGCCTCTAGCCTCTCCCCATTGAATATAATGCTTGTTGATGATTTCAGATAGATACTGCTTATTATTCTATGGAACAGTCCATTTATTCCTACACTCTCTAGTGTTTTTAGTAGGAATGGGTGCTGTATTTTGTCAAAAGCTTTTTCAGCACCTATTGATGTAATCATATGATTTCTGTTAGGATTGTTGTTGATATAATTAATTATACTAATGATTTTCTTTATATTGAACCAATCCTGCATTCCTAGGATAAATCCTATTTGGTCATAATGTATTATCCTAGTGATAACTTGTTATAATAATTTTGCTAAGATTGTATTTAAGATTTTTGTGTCTATATTCATCAGGGAGATAGGTCTATAATTTTCTTTCTCTGTTTTAACTCTTCCTGGTTTAGGTATCTGTACCATATTGGTATCATAGAAAGAGTTAGGCAGAGTTCCATCTTCTTCTATTTTTCCAAAGAGTTTATATAGAATTGGAATCAATTGTTCCTTAAATGTTTGATAGAATCAACTTGTGAATCTATCTGGCCCTGGAGGTTTTTTAATTAGGGAGTTCAATAATAGCTTGTTGAATATCTTTTTCTGAGATAGGATTATTTAGGTTTTTAATTTCCTCTTCATTTAATCTGGGCAACATATTTTTGTAAATATCCATCCATTTCACTTAGATTGTCAGATTTATTGGCATAGAGTTGGGCAAAATAATTCTGAATTATTAGTTTAATTTCTTCCTTATTGGTGGTAAGTTCACCTTTTTAATTTTTCATACTAGCAATTTAGTTTTCTTCTTTTTTTAAATCAAATTGACCAGAGGTCATTCAATTTTATTGTTTTTTTCATAAAACCAGCTCTTGGTTTTATTTATTAGTTCAATAGTTTTCTTGCTTTCAATTTTATTAATTTCTCCTTTAATTTTTAGAATTTCTAATTTGATACTTAATTGAGGGTTTTTAATTTGTTCTTTCTCTATTTTTTTAGTTGCATATGTAGGTCATTGATTTCTACTTTCTCTAATTTATTCATGGAAGCATTTAAAGATATAATATATCCCCTGATAGCCACTTTGAGTGAATCCCATAGGCTTTGGAATTTTGTTTCATTATTTTCATTATCTAGGATAAAATAATTCTTTCTATAATTTGTTGTTTGATCCACTTACTCTTTAAAATGAGTTTATTCAGTTTCCAATTAGTTTTGGTTCTATATCTCCCTGGGTCAATATTGCCTATGAGTTTTATTGCATTATGATCTGAGAAAGATATATTCACCATTTCTGCCTTTCTGCAATTGATTATTAGGTTTTTATGCCCTAGTACATGGTCAATTTTCATGTAAGTGCCTTGTACTGCAGAAAAGAGGTATATTCCTTTCTATCCCCCATTCATTTTCCTTCATAAGTCTATCATATATAGATTTTCTAGCAATCTATTTACCTCCTTGACTTCTTTCTTGCTTATTTTATGATTGATTTATCTAAATCTGAGAGTGGGAGGTTGAAGTCTCCCATTAGTAGAGTTTTGCTGTCTATGTGTTCCTGTAGTTCTTTCAATTTATCCTCTAAAAATTTGGATGTTATCCCATTGGGAGAATACATATTCAGTAATGAAATCACTTTATTGTCTAGGGTACCTTTTAGGAGGATATAGTTTCCTTCCTTCTCTCTTTTAATGCTATCTATCTTTGCAGCTGCTTTGTCTGAGATAAGCATTACTACCCCTGCTTTTTTTCACTTCAGCTGAAGCAAAATATATTCTGCTCCAACATTTTACCTTTGCTGCATATATATATCTGCTTCAAATGAGTTTCTTGTAAGCAGCATATTGTAGGATTCTGGTTTTTAATCCAGTTTGCTATTTGTTTATGTTTTAAGGGAGAGTTCATCCCAATCACATTCAAAATTATAATTACTAATTATGTATTGCCCTCCATGCTATCTTCCCTCTGTTTGTATTTTTCCCTTTTCCCCTTTATCCATATTCCCCAGTATTTTGTTTCTAAATACTGCCAACTTCAGTGTGTTTTCCCTCCTATGTCTATCACCCTCCCCTTTCTTTCCCCTTTCCCCTTTCCCTTTTTCCCCTTTTTCTTCCCTTTCCTTCTGTTAGTTCCCCCTCTTCTCCCTCTCCCTGTCTCTGTCCCCCCTCCGCTTTTCTCCTTTTCTCTTTTTAACACTTGAAAGGTAAGATGTTTTTTAAGGTCACAGAGTGTATGTGTAAGTTAACTTTAATCCAAGTCTGATGAGAGGAAGATTCAGGTGTTTCTCATCTCCTCCCTTCTTCCCCTCTATTATAATAGGTCTTTTGTAATGTAATTAATGTAATGAGATTTACCCCATTCAATTCCCTCAACCCTCCTGTCTCCTTCCTGTCCCCCTTTTTAAGGAGAAAGTGTTTTCCTGAGTTATAGGAAATCCTGAGTATCCATCACTTCTAGCTAAGTATATTCTCTCTAATAGAGTTACAGTTCTTGAGAGTTATTAGTCTTTCTCCCAAGTAGGGTTATAGCTAGTTTCATCCCACTGGATGGATAAGCCATGAGTGTCCATCATTTCTGGCTAGGTATATTTTACCTGTTAGAGTTACAATTTTTAAGAGTTATGAGGATCTTTTTCCCATGCTGGGATATATAGTCAATTTCATCTTATTGGATTGTAGTTTTTTTTTAACCCTCTTTTATTTAACCTTTTCATGTGTCTCTTGAACCTCCTGTTTGACATCCAAATTTTCTATTTAGCTTTAGTCTTTTCATCAGGAATTATTGGAAGTCTTCCATTTTGTTAAATGTTCATCTTTTCCCCTGAAAGAGAAGGCTCAGCTTTTCTGTATAGTGGATTCTTGGCTGGATTCCAAGCTCCCCTTGCTCTTTGGAATATCTCATTCTAGACCCTTCAATCCCTTATTATTGATGCAGCCAGGTCCTGCACAATCCTTACTGTGGCTCCTTGGTATTTAAATTGTTTCTTTCTGGTTGTTTGCAGGATTTTATCTTTTATCTGCTAGTTCTGGAATTTGGACACAATATTCCTTGGTGTTATCATTTTAGGATCTCTTTCCTGAGGGGATTGATGTATTCTTTCAATAACTATTTTTTTCCTTCTGGTTCCATGTTATCAGGGCAATTTTCCATCACCAAATCCTGTAATATTAAGTCCAGGCTTTTTTTCTCTTCAATGTTTTCAGGAAGACCTATAATTCTAAGGTTGACCCTTCTTGACCTATTTTCGAGGTCAGTGGTTTTGCTGATGAGGTATTTTACATTTTGTTCTATTTTTTTCTATTTTTTGGTTTTGTTTAACAGACTCTTGCTGTCTCATGAAGTCATTAGTTTCCACAGACTCCATTCTTTTATTTTTTTAGAGAAGAATTTTCTTTATTTACCTTTTGCAACTCCTTTTCCAATTAGTCAATTCTATTTTTTTTATGAGTTTTCCATTTCACCAATTGAGGTTTTGAGAGAATTGTTTTCTTGTTGCAAGGTGTTAATTTTCTTTTCCAAGTTTTCCAATTGATTTTTAAACTACTTCCTTATTTCTTCAAGGAAACCTTTCTGTGCTGGAGAGCAGGTCATATTCTCCTTAGACGTTCTACGTCTTTCTGAGATAGTGTCTTTTCCTTCCAAGAATTTTCTATGCACTGTCCTTTTTTCACTGACCTTTCTTCATTCTCCTAAGATCTTGTGTTGAGGAGGGGCTGGTTCACAGAGGTTTGGGTTTGGGATCCCTAGAGGCTTTATTCACTGAGTGTAATTTCTCCAGCTGGCCAGTAGGGGGTGTTGTTTGTTTTCTCTGCCATGTCTGTGACCTTGATTTAGGCCCTCTCCCTTGGCCTGGAGGGAGTGAAGCTGTTAAATACTTTTGTCTTTGATCAGTACCCTGGGATGAAGTAATCACTCTCCCAATTGTCAGCTGAACTGGTTCTGCTGCTCATACACCTGAGCCTGAGGCAGAGGTAGTCTGTAGTTGTGTTTGTTCTGGGAAGAGGCTTCAGCTGAAATGGAGGTGTGGACTCTGAGTTCCTCCTGACCAGATGAGCCAAGGGATGATGTCTGCTGCTCTCCTGCACTGGAACTCCCCCTCCAGCCCTGCCCCCAATCTCCAGATGGTTAGCACCACAACCAATGCCCCTGCTCCCTAGTTGGCCCACGTCCTGAGGCCAACTGGCTCTAGCCCTATGGCTGATCATGCTGGTCCTGTTCTCAGGCCCTCAGGCCCCCGGGCTCCAGCCCCACCACTAATCAGGCTAATCCTCAACTAATGCAGGCTCCTAAACTCTTACAGATCCTGTGCTCCTGGCAGAGTCTGCCTTCTGTGCTCCAATTCACCAAGACTCACCCATGATCTTGGAAGACAAATTCTGAGGTAGATGTTCTCCTGGCTTTTCTTTCTGGGTTTTGTTGATCAGATTTCTGTTAAGAGGTTTATTTCATATTATTTATGAGGGAAGATCAAGGGACTTTAGAACTGTGCCTATCTTCTCTCTGCCATCTATCCTTTTTTTTAACATGTCACTTTATTTCTCATATATGATTTCTTTAATATATATCCCCACCTTGCAAATAATTCAGAACAACCAAGGACATGAATGACTGAAAAAAATTCCAGCTTTATGCTAGGTAGGCATTTTAAAAATTATATTTTAAATTTTATTTTTATTTATTTAAGGCAATGATAGTACCTGTTCTATCAACATCACAGGGATTTTATGAGGATTAAATGGGATCACAAATGGGAAGTGTTTTTTCAAAACCTCTATGCAATTACATTAAATTGTGTTAAATAAAAATTCCTGATTATCGGTACTTAAATTTAAACTATATTTTGAAGAGACAGGAACCCCAAAGAGTAGAATCTCAATATGACGAATAGCAGCCTGTGTATTCATCCTACAAGAGTAGAAAATTGCTCAAACTGTGTTCTCCCTAATGTTCTCCAAAAATGCCTACCTAGGGGCAGCTAGGCAGCTCAGTGGAGAGAGCACCGACCTTGGAGTCAGGGAGACCTAAGTTTAAATCTTGCCTGAGACACTTAATAATTGCCTAGCTGTGTGACCTTGGACAAGTCACTTAACCCCATCGCCTTACTTCTTTACTTTCCAACACATGCTATTTAATCTAGTGACACTGGCCTCCTGACTGTTCCACAAACAAAATATTCCATCTCTCCACTCTGGGCATTTCCCCATACCTGGAACTCTCACCCTCTCCTACTCTGACTACTGACCTTCCCAGCTTCCTTAAGATACCAACTAAAATCCCATTTTCTTTAGGAAACCTTTTCCAGTGCCTTTCCTCTGTTAATGGTCTTTTATTTTTCCGATATGTAGCTTATTTTGTAAATATTTATTTGCATGTTGCCTTCCTTCATTTGATTGTAAGCTCCTTGAGGGCAGGGACTATCTTTTACCTCTTTCTATATCTTCACTATTTATAACTGTAGGAGCTTAATAAATCTTTATTGACTAATTGAATTGTGTCTTGGAGTTTTTCTTTTAGCATCATAACAATAATCACAGACCAAATTTAAGGTAATCTCGGAGGGGAGGTACTAGCAATGAGGATACCAGGAAAGGTCACCTATAGGAAGTGGGATTTGAATTTTTACTGTTCCTATTTTTACTGACTCTATCAGAAAGTCATAAAGTTTCACAAAGAAACAATGGCCTAGCATTGAATTTTGACCCTGATTTTTCTCCTTAGTAGTTTCTTTTTGGAATTAACATTGATTAATTGGATAAGAAGTAAGCCTTTACCTTCAAATTCTTGAGGGAAAATTCATAGCATCATAGGGCTGTAGGATTTTTAAAAGTGGCAAAGACCTTGGAGATCATCTAATCAAATGTTCTTATGTCACAGAAGAGGAAACTGAGTCTAAGAGAAGAGAAAATAATTTATATAGTCATATAATGTGGCATGACTTCTTTTGATTTCTCTGTGTGTCTCTCTCTGTCTGTCTGTCTTTCCTTTGTGCACAAGTATTTGATATTGGGTCTCCCTCTCTCAACTGACATTCAGTTTTTTGACATGGGAAGCCAGGTAGCTCTCTCTTGGTAGGGACTCAACAAGTGGCTTTTGTCCAACTGTTTCTTAGAACTCTAGACCACAAGTGATTCACCAACCTCGACCTTCTCAAAAGAGGCAGGAATTATAAGCATGCAACATCATGCTCCATTTTGCTTTGTTTTGGACATGATGGATTATTTGAGCTCCCTTGTGCCAGTGTCTGCAGTATGAATTTCTTCAACTACCTTCCTCCTGTTTCACTTGTGAATTATAAAAACAGACAAACAAAATCCTATTATTAGATTTTTGTCTTGGTTTTTATTAGCAAAAAGAATTGTCTGTGCTTCAGATCTGTTAATTTAGTTTATAGTTCTGAAACTACTCTCCTGTTCTCCCTTTTCAAATGTGTTTGTGCCTCTGTTATACCATGTTCTCAAGTCATTAAGTCATGTTTAATTTGTTTTAGAATGTGTTGTATTCTATTGAACAAATTCATTAACTTCCCCAGTTTCATCCAAACATGAGAATAGCTTTCTCTTTAATAATGAGTTACCTGGTTCTGGTAATTTTATTTTGATATATTTTAGAAAATGGGATCAACAGGATTTTTAGTTGGCCAGGCCCCAATCTTGATTCCCAGTTCTCAGCCTTAGGACCCCAATACATTTTTAATAACTTGGGCTGTAATGATTATTTCTGCCAAGAATTCTTTCTGTTAACACCATTCACACTACTGTACATGTTTCACAAAGTAGATTGATTTTGGGTGCCTGCCACATACCTTGACCCGACTCCTTTGGTAAATGTCTTTTGCATGCACAGCATTCACATTTGTAAACCAGTGGGAGGTTTGCTAGAGAGTAAAGTAGCCAAGAAAGGCTCACGGTAGCTGTGGATTCAAACAGAGATGGAACAAAGAATGTAACAAGATGACTGAAGAGGGATGGATGGCATTCAGGTGCTATGCCCAGATTCAACCTGCTTTTACAAGATTGTAATAAGAACACGAATCAGGTCCAGTGTGTGTCTGGAGAACCAGAAAGGGACAAAGGATACTTTAATTCTTTACTTTGCAAGTATCTTCCTTAAATAATTTTTACAAGAATTTTTTATCTTTTTATTAAAAATAAACAAAAGTTGTGAAAATTTTGAAAATTCTGAAATGCATTAAGAAGTGAGAAGATGGAAAAATGTGTAATTTTGAGACTCAAAGTAGTTAACTATACAACAGAAAACTTCCTGACCTGTCACTTGCTTATTAACAAAATTAATATTTTAGGGGAATTTGAAGAGAGACACTTTATAACAATTTTAAGAGAAGGAAAATATATGTCTGAATTTTCTGAGCTATGTATTTCCCCTCACTTCATACTTTTTGCCTCAAGACTTTTAAAGAATAAACAAAATGCTTGAAAATTTGTTTATGTATTTAGATGAGTTTTCCAATAGGCATTTCTTTATTACAGTATTGTATTACCTACTTCAGAGATTGTTGTGAGGAAAGAGCTTTGTCTAGTCAATTCAACAGTCCTTGCTATATACTAGAAACTTGGCTAAGTCCTGGGAATATAACAGAATGGGAATGATAACAGACAGTCCCTCCTCTCTTGGAGCTTGCAATCCATTTCAAGAGGAAACATGCAAATAACTATGATCAAACATACATGCAGGATAAATTAGAGGTAAACAACATAGCTAGGATTCCTGAGTTAAAGAGGATTGAGAAAGACTTTTTTGCCAAAGATGCAATTTCAGCTGAAAGTTAAAAATCACTAGGGAATTTAGATTTGAAGATGAGGAGGGAGAGAATTCCTGGTAGATTATGGGAGATGGAATATCATGTTTGAGAGTGAAGAACCCATGTCACTGGATTACTGAATACATTGGAAGGGAAGGAGGCTGGGAAATAGGGTAGGCAGTTAACTGTAGGAAGATTGGAAAGGTAGGAGGGGACCATATTATGAATGGCTTTGGATGTCAAGCAGGAGTCTATATTTGCAGTTGAAGATGACAGGAAGTTTCTAGAGGTTATTGAATAGAGGATAACTATGTTTGAGGAACATCAATTTGACAGCTTATTGGGGACAGACTTTAGGTAAGGGAACCAACCAGCAGGATAATTAACAATAGTGAGGTGATAAAGATCCAGGGCTTCAAATCAATACGACTCAGAATTCAAATCTAGTTTCAGATATTTGATAGCTATGTGTCCCTAGTCTAATTATTTAATGTTTGCCTTAGTTTCCTCAACTGTAAAATGGGGATAATAATAGTACCCACCTCCTAGATTGTAATGATCAAATGAGGTAATGTTTGTAAAGTACTTCGCACATAGTAATCCAGAAATAAATGTTTATTCCATTTTCTCTTTTCTTATAATTTGGGCCAGGGTGGTGAAAGAATACTATTTAAATGTGAAGTATTTTTCTCTTGTATTTTATTATATAGTTTTGGGTATACTCTTGCTGGGTAAAAAAAACCATTGCTTTAACTTTTAAACATTTGAAAACAGGGATCACATTTTTTATTTCTCTTGTATCCCCGGTTTCCCCATCCCACTCCGGGGCTGACAATGTCATGGGATATATGCCAGAAATACTTGTTGACCCATGACTTCATGACTTCTTGGATCAGACAGTGATTAATTATTTGTTACTCCTTACCAATTTAGTGCAAAAGATATATTTTGTTTTATTTATTTATTTATTTATTTATTTATTTTTGGTCAGAGGAGGTGGATTTTTTTCTAGTATCTTTGCTGATTGAGTTGATCACAGAAGTTGACTAGGCAGGAGTTTATATAGTTTAACTGAGGGAGAATCAAAAAGTTCTGCCTACAAATGATCTACTTCTCTGTTGAGGTAGGTTAGACAGGGTTATATATTGCATTATTAACATTCATCAATACACTATAAATTCAACCAAATAAACATTTGGTTGAATTTGAATATGTATATATTTCTAGTCAACCAATAGGAGCCAAGTTTTCTAATCTTTTAGACTTCAGATCCAGAACTCTTTTCTTATTTTCGATTTCATTTCATATCTCTTCTCCCATGCCTCTTTACTTTCCTCTCTAAAGGTTGACCTTATAGATTTTCAGTCACTGAAAAGCTTCTTTTTTCCCATGTGGCAAACTAGCCAAATACTGCACATAGGATCTAATTCCAAAGCAAGCCTCCTGAGGAGGCTTTCCTGAGGAAAGTATCTTAGGTTAGCATCATAGTCTCAACAGTGGCCTTATAATTTAATCACCAAAATATTTTTCCTCTAGGTTTCATTTTCTTAACCAATTTGTATTGCATTCTTTTAAAAGTTCATTTTTATATTTCTTTTTGCTCAGGAGAAGACTGTAGCAGGTAATGCAGAATGAGCATTTGAATTCACCACTTTCATTCCCTGGATATTTAGGTATTTTCTCTTTGTAAATTGACTATGCAGAGCAAGCTCTCTAACCCATTGCCAAAGAGCGAGTAATGAATGCAACCAACAGTACACTATAGTGTTTTTAGGTGGCATTTTTATGTCCTGTAAATGATCTGCATTGGAGGGATTAGCTGAGCCCACCATGTAAAAGCAGCGACCTGTCACTGTTCCATGAAGGTAGCCTGATTACAGCTTCAGCTCCAAAGGGAAAGCTTGGAATTGCATGTTGATGAATAGCCTCTAAGGTATTCTGTCCTTCCAAGGTCTTATACCTAGTTACCTTTTAAGATTAAGAGAAGAGGTATTTTCTTCAGATCCTTATTGGAAATCCTGTACTATACATCCTGCATAAATGTATCTCATGGGGGGGGGGCACTGTCTAATGCATAATTCAAGTTTGGGAACTGATTCTATTTGAATGCTAGCCAGGTAGGTTGTGTATTACTCATGTGAATGAAAACATCCATTGTTAGGTCTAATAAGAAAAAGATGGATTCCAGTTGCAGAAAATAAGGCATAGTGTATGTTTAAACCATGTTTTAAACATAATTGATCATAACATATGCAGAAATTTTTCTGAATTTAATTTTAAGTGCAAATAAATACATTTTAGAAAATGTACATTGTGAACAAAGAGAAAGCTTCATCAGTGCTCAGTCACTTCTCAGTTCAGAAGTTTGTAAGTACTTTATTAAATGCAGCAATATGTTAACTACTGGAGATAAATATGACAAAAAATTTAACAGTCTCAGTTCTCAAGGAGCTACATTTTACCTCAGTGGAAAGAACACTGACTCTGTAATCAGAGAATATGATTCAGATCCTACCTCTCATACTTACTGCTTTGTGCAATCTTGAGCCAATAACTTAACTGTATAGAACAAGATGGACTTTGATGCTCATTTTAAGCACTAGATCTATGATCCTATGAGCTTCTCCTTCTTTCTTCTTTCCTCCTTCCCTCCTGGTTGTCCCATATTTACTATTGTTCCTTTGTCATCATTCTCTGGAGCATCAAGGTGGCACAGACCTAGAGTCAGGAAGATACATTTGCCTGAGTTGAAATCTGGTCTCAAACACTTCCTAGCTGGATATTCCTAGGCAAGTCATATAATCCCATTTACCTCAGTTTCCTCATCTGTCAAGTAGTCTAGAGAAGGAAATGGCAAATAGCTGCAGTATCTTTGCCAAGAAAAACCCAAATGGGGTTATGAAGAGTCAGACATGACTGAAAAGGACTGAATAAAAATGACTTATTTCAAGTCCTGTGCTAGACTCTGAGAGTAAAGACAGAAAATAAGAAGCAATTTTTGTCCTCATGGAATTTATATATTATTAGGAGAGATAGCGTGCATATACAAATAAACACAACACAGTTTTTGGAGGGGTTATGGAACCATGGTAGGAAGATAAGGAAAAACATTATGCAAGAGATAACTTTTGAGTTGTTCTTGTTATTTTTCCCTAAGGTTCTGGGGTTAAGTGACTTGCCCAAGGTCACACAGCTAGGCAATTAAGTGTCTGAGGCTGAATTTGAACTCAGTTTCTCCTGACTCCAGGGCTGGTGCTCTATCCATTGCACCACTTAGCTGCCCCCATTGGCTTTACACTTGATGATAGATTCAAATGAGGGTCAAACGATGAGCATCAAGGACCTAAGATGAATATCTAGCTAATAGTATCTGTTTGCATTTGTTTTTGACATCAGCATCTTTAATACAAAATCATTTAATTGTGAGGAAAGTAGAAATGTGAAGATGTAAATCTCTCTCTTTACAGTAGTCCTTAAATTTCATAAAGATAAAATGTAATGTTTAATTAGTGACAGAGATTATTATTTAAACTTCAGACATCCCTTCCTCCCTCCTTTCATGTACAACTAAATAGTATTTTCTGTTAAAATTTCAGCTCATTCACACTACTCCATAGACTTATTATTCAGACTTGCTACTACTTGGATAATTTTACTCTTAGATACAATGCCAGGTTATTGTGTTGACATATCACCTTGATTTGAGATCTTTGGAGAGTTTGATGGTGAAAAGAAATACCACTAACTACCTAAGAAAGTTAATATCCTGGGTGCCATATTGTACTTCATTCTTCTCTTATGTGATAAAATTCATAGTCTTTGTTAAACACAAAAATCTTTTTTGTTTGTTTTTGTTTCTAGGATTGGGTCTTCCTGTGTCACCCAGGTCAAAAAATGTAGCAGCTATTCTATATGTCCAACCCTATTGCTATAATGCACTGAAGCTTTGTCCCTTCTTGGTTCAACCCTTGGTTCACTGGTTCACCCCTTCTTGTGGGCTCCTATTCTTATATTGTTGCTAGACTTGGTATATATAGACTTGTTGATTGACCTTGGCTCTCCTGTAACTCAGAACTCTTGAATTCCATCAATCCTCCCCACTAGCAAGGACTACAGTTGTGTGTCACCATTCCTGCTTTTTTCCCCCCTCTTCTTCACAAAATTCTTAATATAAAGCTTTCTTACTACCTCTTTCATTATTTGGGTCTTTTTGAGGGGAAGAAATATGTCTTTTGGGCATCCTAATATCATCATCATGAAATTGTCATTTATTTGCTCCTCACTGATCACCTTGTCTATTCCATCTACAAATTGGCTCTTTGTAATTATTATTTGGAAACTCCTTAAAGGAAAATGCTTTTTAGCTAAGCTTGGGAAGAGGTCATTAGGTGTATCAGGGAACTTGGAATAAGGTGATAAGTTAGGACAGCAGTACCATAATCAGAATTTCCCACCACCCTCACACAGCTGCCTAATGAATGCCAATAGGAGACCAGAGACCAATAAACAGATGTGTGTGCATTGTTTATAAATTTTATGGTAGAGGAAAAAGATGAATAAAAGTATTCATGTAAATCAGGGCTGAGCAACCAGTATAAATTGTTTCTTTATTTACTAGTCATCTTCAATTAGGTAATGTCCTTTCTCAGAATGCCCTTCACTTAAAACCAGCAGAATCACTATTCAGAAATTTTGTATCACACTGACTGATTGTAATAAATATTTCTTCATACTTTCCCAAGGATCTCTGACCATACCTCTCACAAGGGAAACTAAATAATGTTTACTGTTAAATTTGAGATAGATGAAGGAAAAAAGGATATAATTTGGAATTAATTTTCAGAAACCCAGACTTTCTGTTAGAGGATCATATATATCTAGAGCTGGAGGGTATCTTAGAGACCATCTAGTGCAACCCTCTCATCTTAAAGACGGGGAAATTAATATCCAAGGACATTAAATGACACCCTCAGCCATATCCCTGCATATCTATTTGTAGTAATATCAGAGACAAGATTTGAATCCAGGTCATCTGATTCCAGAGCCAGTACCTTAACTCAGTTCCATGGTCACAACACGGTAGTCAGAAGCAGAAGGATGTGGAAGAGCTTACCTAAGAGACCTGAGAAAGAAATATATTGGTGTGAAGCCAGGGTTGTGCTGGCACCACTTGAGAGCAGATTGGTTTTCAATACAAGGATTTAGACCTTGGAAATCAGCAAATGTTCCAAATTGGGCTTGATTTGTTGTTTTGTTGATTGAATAGACTTAAGAAAGTGATGGAGAAGATGTTAATGCAAATTAAACTGAAAAGCATGTCTTGCTACATTTCCCCCCACTGGAGATCTGGTTCTTAAATATTTATCAGCACCTTACAGTGTGAAGCTCTCTTCTATCCCTCTAGCTTGCTTTTCTCTGGTCACCAATAGTTAAAATTTGTGACCTCTGTATTCTGTTCATTGATTTAGGTTTAATGCAATCTGGCTAGATGATAGATTATTCAGCAAGCCCTGTAGTGTTAAATTATTCAGTAAGCCCTGTAGTTGCATCTGTATTTCTGTTCCTTGAAATCTAGAACTGGTCAACTGTAAGTGTTGAAAAGATCAGTAAAAAACGAGAAAGAGGATGTGAATTGCTGTTGGGAGAAGAGGGAACTAACCACGTGTCTTTTCAATTATCCAAGCCATTGTATTTTATAGAGCAGAGAGGAACATGATGGAGGTAGTTTGAAAGCTGTTTCCTGACCACCCTTTGACTCAGCCCCTTTTCCATTTGAGCAGGTGGAGCCCTGGGAATATTTGCCCCCTTAAAATAAGAACTAAACAGATTCTTTTTGAGAGTTGAACTGAGGGCTATAGATGAGACAGAGCAAAGAGGAGTGAAAATAGATGTACTCTTAGACTGAGCATATTCTACCTACCTTCTTAGGCATAGACTTGACTGAAGAGAAGAGGTTCACAGTCCTAGCTGTGGCCTTCTTGTGCAGTCAAGAGATTTATTACTTACAATATCCTCTTTAACTCTCTCCTTCCACCTCCTCACCCTATCCCCTCTCATGGAGGGAGACAGTGTGATGTATAGCCTTGAAGATAGTACTTCATTTGTAGTTAAAGTTCAGGGGACACTGAAAGAACTAACTGGAAGTGGTGTAACCTTTCCTTGTGGGGAGAAAAACTTGCTAATCACAGCTTCACTTTCACCCCAACCTATTTTCTCATTGATGATGGGAAATAATTATAACCCACCTTGGCAGCAGGGAGGTTCGCTTATCACCCCATTCCCCAGTGGATGATGGATAGAATAGAAGGTGACTATGGGTAACTGATGTTGAGCTGGAGTGGAGACATAATGATTGATTGATGAGACTCATGAGAGAGGACTTTTGGGTGGGAAAAGCCTGACATCAGCAACTCTGTAGGGTAGAAGGAGCGAGTTGCCTCTCTACAAGGACTCTGGGCAAGCATATCCCTGCATATCTATTTACTTGCCCCATACTTGATCTTTTTGAGTGTCCACATGACTTAGGGAAAATGTTTGTAGTTATGGTAAAATGATCTCCAGATTTATAGGGGAATATTCTGTTATGTTGTCATCATGCTATTTCATGAAATGTCTATGCTTAGAACTATTGTGTTCTTTGCTTGACTAGCAAAGTAAATATTTTATTGGGGTATTATGAGATATGATTTGGAAAAAAATTTGTTTCCTCAAATATCTAGACCATATGTGTGACTTTCAGACGTTCCCACAGGTGAGACAGTCCTTGGGTTTTGTAGTCAATCAAAAATAATTTTTTAAGAATCTACTATTGCCGGGTTTTTATTTACAACGCCGGCTTCTTTATGCTAGTCCGTCCTCTTACTCACCAGTCCAACGCATGATGAGTCTTCGGGGTACCTCCGGCCCCCACTCTTTGATGGGGGAAGAACCAGACAGAGCGCCTGAGGTGGATAATGAGTCTTTATTCTTCTGTGATCACATCCCGCCCCCCCAACCTCTCAGCAGACACTTTTATCCCCTCTGTCCTCCCTCCTATGAACTCTTACTCAATGAGGGGCCGAGTTCTGTAACATTCCCTTATAAGGTGATTATGTTTCCCCCTCTAAGCGACCGCCAAGCCTCTTCCCCCCGCCCCCAACATACTATGTCCTGGATAACTAAGCTAAGGGCTGGAAATACAAAGAGGAATTTAAAAAAGATAGTCTGCCTTCAAGGAACTTACAATCTAATTGGAGAAGGGAAGCTGAAAAGTAGGGGAGAAGAAGAAGAAGGTATCTGGTGTAAGGTATGTTAGAAAAGTCCAAAAGCAGCACAGGTAGTGGGAAATGGAGAAAAGACTGGGAGGGACCCTTGGAGGCCATGGTCTTGTCTTGTTATGTCATGTAAATCATATACTAGTCATATAGGACTGCTTTGAGGAAATACTAACTAAAGAACAAACTTGCCAAGTGTTGACCATTGTTTAGAGTGGCTGGAAATAGAATGGAACTGGTGGGTTTGATATGTTTGTTCCTTGATCCAGTTCTTAACATCACTCTGTTGTCCTCACAGCAACATTCAACACCCACTTTACTTACCTCCCTTGAAATACATAGAGATCACTGAACATGCAAACTGCAAGAGCTTTCTCTGGGGAAGAAATGCTTGAAGGAGACAAATTCACTCTAGAATATTACATTTTCTTGAATAATTTTATTCATGAATTCTTATTAAATTTACAGTGTTAAAATCCCCAAGCCTCAAAACACAGTCATTTTGTTGACCTGCCAAATTATCTCATTAAAAAAGAAAGCAATTGTGAATTTAAAATATTAGTATGCCACTGCTAATATGTTTTTAATTCTCCACATTTACTTTCTCTAGTTATTATGTTTGAAATAATATCGCATTACTATCTAATATATACTGCTGGCAATTTCCAAGGTATCAAGGAAAGTTTACTGAGCAATATTCCCTGTTTTCTTAAGCACCTTCTCAGTTAACAAAAGAATAACTAGAATCATAAAAAAAAACTGAAAGGGTCCTTATAGATAATTAAGTTCTACCACCTCATTTAATGTGAGAAAATAAACACAGAATGGGAATGTGACTTATCCACAAACATAACAGTACTTGGTGACAGAATTAAGCTCAGAACTCAGACTCCTGCCACATAGTTTTTACTTTAATGTGTTGCTTCACATAGTTTCCCCTTGAAATAGTCCTGTTTCATCTGAATTAATATTCTTATCTTAAATGACATAGCAAGGGATAATGTATAGGTCGTCAAACTTCCAATTAGGATAAGGTGAGTTCAAATTCCACTATAGGTGTTCACTAGCTCTTTGACCTTGGGCAAATCTAAGCTATGAATTCCAGTTTTCCATTCTTTCAAATCCTGAGGGAAACTTCAGAAGGAACCAGCTACTAGATGGTTTGATTATTCTTTCACTCCCTATATCCAGGTTGAATGATCAGTTTGCATGTCAGGACTGGTATGGAGCTCTTCCAGAGTTTTCTCTGGCCTTACCCTGCTCAGTCATAGTTATTTGAACAAGGCAGAAGTGAAGAAGCTCAAAGGAAACATGATATGCTCAAGAACCTACCTCAGGTGTTCATGTGGACTATTTGTGCCCAACCTGGGGAAAAGCATTCTGAGCTTATATTGGTCATGATTGTTATTATCATCATTAGCTTCTCTTTTGATCAATCAATCAACTGAACATTTTATAGCACTTAATTTGTGCCAGTCATGTACTTAGTGCTGGACATATTACAAAAGGCAAAAACATGGTTCCTGTCCTCAAGGGGTCTCTGCTATAATGGGGAAGACTCCATGTAGTTAGATGCAGCATCTGAGGATGCCAGGAATGACCTTCTGCAGAAAACACTATTTGAGGAGAATCTTCAAGGAAGCCAGTGATACTAAAAAGGGAAAGTGAGCAAGTAGGCATTTGGGACTTGGTATAAGATGCATGAGAATTTATACCTTGGGAATTATCAAATGTTATAAATAAAGGCTTGTACTGATTGTTTTGTTGATTCAAAAGAAAGTGATGGAAAATATTAATATTGAAAATTAAACTTAAAACTGTGTCAAATATGTTATTTTGGTTTTTTTCCTTCTGTGAGCTGGTTGTTTAATATTTAACAGCATGCCAGTAGATAGCCATGGAACTGAATTCACAAAGTTCTTGAACCAAAGTTATGTGGAGCAAATGAATGTAGTGAATTTTTAACCTGTTGGCAAGTTGTTTGTAGGTTTTCGGGTCTTACTGTAGATTTAGGTTCTTTTTTATTTAATATTATACATTAATAAAATATTCTTATTTAAGAGTAAACATAATACCCCCTCCCCCCCAAAATATAGATTCACTTGAGAGATAAAATAAAGGGGAGAGAAAAAAATTAAAATTAAAATAAAAAATAATAGTAATAATTGTAGGAATGGCCAGGTGGCGCAGTGGATGGAGCACCAGCCCTGGAGCCAGGAGCACCCAAGCCCATATCCAGCCCCGTACACCCAACAGTCACCCAGCTGTGTGACATGCAAGCCACCCTAACCCCACTGCCCTGCATAAACCAAAAAAAGAAAAAAAGACCTAAAATAAAATAAAATAAAATAGTAATAACAGTAGGGGTGGCTGGGTGGTGGACAGAGCACTGACCCTTGAGCCAGGAGCACCCAGTCCAAATCCGACCTCAGACACCCAATGATCACCCTGCTATGCAGCTCCAGGCAGGCCACCCAGCCCCATTTGCCCTGCACCCCCCCAAAAATAATAATAATAAAAATGTGCTTCAGTCTGTGTTCCAACACCACCAACTCTGTTGCAGGTGGATCACATTCTTTATGATAAATCCATCACAAAAGTTATTTCCACATTTTTCCACCATTGCCATTGCTTGATTGCAACTCCCTCCTTTCCCATTTCTCCACTACCATGCACTATATTTTCTCTCTCCTTTCACTAACTCTGCTGTAGGGTAGCTGAGTGGTGCAGCAGACAGATCCCTGGTCCTGGGGCCAAGAGGCCCTGAACCCCCATACTACCCCTTAGGCCCAGCATCCACCTGGCCCTATGGTCCCAGACAGACCATCCTATCCCAGCCCCTTGCAAGAAGTAAAAAAGAAAATGCATTATATCTGACCACTCTCCCCCCATGGTCCATCCTCTCCTCCTTCATTCACATCCCCACCCCTTCTCCCTGTCTCCCCCCTCTCCTTCTTACTCTAGATGTCTATACCCCATTGACTATATATGCTGTTTCCTCTTCTAGCCACCTCTGATGAGAGTGAAGATTCCCTCATTCCCCCTTGCCTTCCCCCTTCCATATCATTGCAATAGCTCATTGTAATAAAGTAAAAATCTTATTATATGAAATATCTTGGCCTACTCCCCCCTCTCCTTTTTTCTTTCTCCCATTATATTTCCCTTTTTTCTATTGACTCCATTTTTACACCATATTTTATCTTCAAATTCAGCTTTCTCCTGTGCTTCATCTATAAAAGCTCCTTCTACCTGCTCTGTTAATTGAGAAGGTTCATATGAGTATTATCAGTGTCATTTTTCTATACAGGAATATATGCAGTTCATCATCATTAAGTCCCTCATATTTCCCCCTCTCCTCCAATCTCCATGCTTCACCTGAGTCCTGTATTTGAAGATCAAACCTTCTGTTTAGCTCTGGTCATTCCAACAGGAACATCATTTGAAATTCCCCTGGTTCATTGAAAGTCCATATTTTTTCCTGGAAGAGGACATTCAGTTTTGCTGGGTAGTTGATTCTTGGTTGCATTCCAAGCTCTTTTGCCTTCTGGTATATTATATTCCAAGCCCTATGAGCTTTTAATGTAGTTGGTGCTAAGTCCTGTGTGATCCTGACTGCAGCTCCATGATATTTGAACTGTGTCCTTCTGGCTGTTTGTAATATTTTCTCTTTGTCTTGGGAGTTCTGGAACTTGGCTAGAGGTTTTTTGGGATCTCTTTCTCAGGGGGATCTGTGGATTCTCTCCATTTCTATTTTGCCCTTTGCTTCTAGGATATCAGGGCAATTTTCCTGTAGTAATTCTTTGAAAATGATGTCAAGGCTCTTTTCCTGATCATGACTTTCAGGTATTCCAATAATTTTTAAATTATCTTTCCTGAATCTGTTTTCCATATCAGTTGTTTTTTTCAATGAGATGTTTCACATTTTCTTCTAATTTTTCATTCTTTTGGTTTTGAAGTATTGAGTCCTGATTTCTCATAAATTCATCAATCTCCCTGAGTTCTATTCTTTGTCTGAAGGATTTGTTTTCCTCAGAGAGCTTTCTTATCTCTTTTTCTATCTGGCCAATTCTGCTTTTTAAAGAATTCTTCTCCTCAATACCTTTTTGAACTGTTTTATCCATTTGACCTAAGCTGGTTTTTAGCATGCTATTTTCTTCAGCATTATTTTGGATTTCCTTGACTAAGGTGCTGACTTCATTTTCATGTTTTTCCTGCATTTCTTTCATTTATTTTCCCAGTTTTTCTTCTAGCTCCCCCATTTGATTTTTCAAAGTCTTTTTTGAGCTCTGTCATAGCCTGAGCCCAATTTCTGTTTTTCTTGCAGTCTTTAGATGTAAGAGCTTGTGCTTCCTCATCTTCAGACTGAGTGTTTTGATCCTTCTTGGGCTCACAGGCAAAATATTTCTCAATAGTATTTCTCTTGTTTCTCTGCTTGCTCATTTTCCCAGCCTAAGCCTGTTTTTTGGGGGTACTTCCTGAGCTTTTGGGACACTCCCACAAGGGTCTCAGTGTGTGAGACTCTGTCCTCCCTCCTGGTCTGTGAATGACCATATGTGCCCCCCTCTGCCACAGGGCTGAGGTGGGGAGGCCCTGCTGTTCTATTGGTGGGGGGCTAGACAGCGATCAGGATCTGAATGTGGTCAGAACCCCAGAGTCCTGTTCCAGGGGCAGAGCTTGTCAGTCTCTCTCTCTCTCTTTTCACTTCCCTCCCTAGGTTCAATGGGCTCATGCCCTGGGGGCTCCTGCTTACTGGCTCTGCCTGCTTCTATTTCCTTGATCTGGACTGCCTTGACCAAGCTGCTTGCTGGGTGCCCTGAGGGCTGGGTTTCACATGCTCACTCTGGCAGAGGTCCCCTGCTGTTCCCCCAATTTGTGCCTGGTGTTCACAGGGGCATAGGTCAGGAAACTCCCCCTCTGCTCTAGATTTAGGTTCTTAACTTTTTTGTGTGTTTGTACTCTCTCTCTCTCTCTCTCTCTCTCTCTCTCTCTCTCTCTCTCGGAAATCTGGACCCATTTCTTAGAATGGAATGCATTTCTTAGAATAATGCACAAAATAAAACACATAGGATTGTCAATAGAAACAATTATATGAAAATGCAGTTATAAAAAATTGAAAAAACTCTTCAAGTTCATAGACCTCAAATGAAGATTAATTGCTGTAAATGAATACAATGGTCCTACCAGCACCCCTGATGACTAGGAAATTTTTCATATCCTAGTTTGCATCCAGAAGTAAGTAGAAGATTCAGGCAAGGTATATGAGTGTGTGTGTGTGTGTGTGTGTGTGTGTGTGTGTGTGTGTAAGGAGTGGAAACTCAGGGAATTCTGAGAAATTGTTATTTTTCAGTTGTCTGACTCTGTGATACCTATTGGACTTTCCTTGGCAAAGATACTGGAGAGGTGTTAGGGACTGTTGTGTATGGAAGCACTGTATTTTCTTCACCTGGTGTCCTTGAGCACCAGAATCTTATTTTACTAAGTGCCATGGGAGTGGGAATGGATTAGAGATTGGGAAGGATATTTAAGTTTGGTTTCAATAAATGGAGACCTTGGGAGACAATGGAGACCTTGGTGCACAAAGGGAGAACTTGTATTCTTTGTCTCCCACCCCTTCAACACTCACCTGGGGAAGATTGAGGGAGTCCAGAAGGGGACTCAACATAAGAATTCAGTAAAGGGACTCAACATATTGGTGCCCATACAGGGATAGGAAGGCAGAGAGGACACATCAGATACAAGCAAGAGAACCAGGTGATATCCTGGAGCAGAGGACTCTGGAGAAGGTGACAGGTTGATGTTACCAGGGGCTGATTTTAAGTTGGAACAAAGAGGTATAAAGAGAAAGTGAGAAGACAAGCAAGTATTCAGCATTAAGGAAAAGTAAGTTAGTATTAAGGAAAGCAAAAGTGAAAAAACAATTAAGTATTTAGTATTGAGGAGACAGGGGGAAGTGAAGTCTCTGAGGCAGTTTAGCAGCACTTGCTTAAGCTGTAGTCTGCTGTCCAGCACCATGGACAGGATGTGGAGAACCTGCTTGCTGTTGTTTTTGGCCCTGCCGGCCTGCCTGACCAAGCTGTGCATTCTGGGTGTGACCCAGCCCCCTGGACCTACCACTGGCTGCAGAGACTTCTCGTGGTTGCTGCAGACCCTCATGCGGACCTGGATGCAGACTGAAGCAGACACGGACCACGACGAATACAGCGAGTTTTACTTTTCAGCCAACAGTCAGGGGCATCAAGACCATTACTCAGGCAGCAGAGGGCTGTGAATTGCTTGCTTTCTGTGTTGAGAGTGAAAGTCTCACATGCTGGTGGACAGTTTGCTCTGGTGATGGCTACTGTTCACAAGGTGCGGCAACTCCAGGTGGTATTGGTGTTAACCGCTTAGGTGATTTCAAATGCTCTCTCTCATTCTCTGCCCTTTCCACCGTCTGTAGAGGGAGGGGGAGGAAGAAGGGAAATCTTCCTCTTTGGAACTTTGAAACTCAAACCCATGTCTCAAAAAACTTATTTTAGAAATTAAGGAACCCCCATGTCTTCTTCCTGGCTTGGGGAGGAAAGGAGGGAATTGGGCAATGACTATATTTTTCAATAGGCTATTGATTGGGAAGCTTTGTGGTAAATTAGTTAAGAGAAAAGGGGAAGAAGATTTTTTTTCTGGGATTGGGAAATTTAGATTTTGTCTTTTGAAGGAAGCCTGTGCTTATGGCTAATATTTTGGTTTGTGTGCATATATGTGTGTATTTAATCATCAATAGGATGTTTTTTACATCTCTCCATTGGCCTGGAGAGGTGGAAAAATTTTTCTATATTTTGAGATTTTGGTGCTGTGCAGGGTGTCCAATAATATCACTTCGATAAATTTGAAATGCAAAAGAGTTGTTTTCTGGATTGAGAGTGTGTTAGTGTCTAAACTCTGAAATAGTTAGATAAAGTTAAATGTTACTCCTTTTAGTTTGAATTTTAAGTTTGATTGCTTTGAAAGGTTTTTTTGTTGGCAAAAGAAAAAAATTTGTAATCATTGTAAATTGAGGATAAAATGTATTTCAAGGAATTAAGAAATATTGTTTTTTACCATTGACATTTGTTTATTTTTGAACTTTTGTTTACAATTTATGTGGCATTCATGTAATAATTTTGTTTAAAAAAACACCAAGAAGGGGGATATGTTTGAGGGACTGTTGTGTTTGGGAGCTCTGTAAATTATCTTCACCTGCTACCAGAGTCTTGTTTTTACTAAATGCCATGGGAGTGGGAGTAGATTAGAGATGGGAAGGATATTTAAGCACTAGTATTTGGTTCAATAAATAGAGACCTTGGAGAGCTTGCTGTATAGGGAGAACTTGTCTCCCTTGTCTCCTGCCCCTTCACTGCTTGCCTGAGGAAGATTGAGGTAGTCCAGAATGGGACTCAGCATATGAGTCTGGAAAAGGGACTCAACAGAGGGGTTTATCATTTTCTTTTGCAAGTAATTTTACAGATGTAGAAATTGAGGCAGAGTGGATTAAGTGGCAAGGGATATACAGCTAGTAAGTATCCAAGGTAAGATTTGAGAGCTGGAGATCTAGAAGGGGAGCTATAAGAAAATGAAAGTCAAGGCTAATGTGAGATACTCTCCTGCTCTCCAATCAGTCCTTTCTACCTTAAAGGAGGGGAATGGTATACTCTCTTCATATATCATGTCAACATACTAAAAACTGATCTACCAGGGAGGTTTGCAAGGAAAAAAATCATTGAGCAAATATTTTTACTAGCTCCCTGCACTGAGTGACTGAGGGGAATCAAAGTTCTGGACTGTGGCCTACCTCTTCCTGGGAAAGGTTGATGTGAAGACTTTAGGAGGATCCCACAAGACTACTGGATATTGGTTCTGTGAATGCTAATGTGCCTTGATTAATTTCTATTTTTACTAAAGAGCTGTAAAAACCATTCTTTTGTAAGATCATTAATGGAATCATATCAGGAATGGAAGGAAATTTCCTTAAGTAGGATGGGCCTATGAGTCAATAATTTGATGGAATAATATACATCAGTCTCTCTGTAGATGAAAAGTGACTTATCTACAAAGTGATAGAACCAAGAGAAGAATGGTAGCCAACTCACAGATAACTGAAAGAAAGGTACAGAGCTTGGTGGTTAATCCACAAGACCCTATGCTTTTGGCTGATTCACATGAAGCGTTTAGTGTCATCCCCCCCCTATCTTTTATACCATATAGTATGTCATAATCTTCTAATGTTACTGATTGCAAAACATATTTTCTTTTATTTTTTGATATATTCTTTTATTTTTCCAATTATATATTATGAAAGTTTTTCAACACTCATCCACTTGCATATTTATGTTGCACATTTTTCTACCACCCTCCCTTCCTACCCACTTTCCTCAGTAGTGAACAGTCTGGTAAAAGTTCTCTATATACATTTGTGTTTAACTTGCTTATATATTAGTCATTTTTTTTGCTTTTTCAAGGCAATGGTGTTGAGTGACTTGCCCAAGATCACACAGCTAGGTAATCATTAAGTGTCTGAGGTTGGATTTGAACTCAGGTCCTCCTGACTCCAGGTCTGGTGTTTTTATCCACTATGCCACCTAATTGCCCCAAATTAGTCATTTTGTGTATGAGAAATTAATACTAAGAGAAAAGAAAGAAAACCATAGGATATGAAAGAAAAACACAAGTGAAACTCTAATGAAATGAATTCTTTCATATTCTATGTTTCTCCCCCTCTGGATATGGATGGCATTGCCCATAACACATCTCCTATCATTGTCCTAGCTCTCTGAATGGAACTGCATTCATCATAGTTGATCAACTCACAATGTTGATAATGTGTATAATGTTTTCTTGGTGCTGCTTCCTTCACTTTGCATCAGTTCATGTAATTCTTTTTTGCTTCTCTCAAAACATTGCTGGCTTCTTATAAAACAATAGTACTCTATAATAATTATATACCATAACTTGCTTAGCCATTCTCCAAATGATGGATATCCCTCAATTTCCAATGCTTTGCCTCTATAAAAAGAACTGGAATAAATATTTTTCATCATGTGAGACTTTTACCATTTTTATAATTTCTTTTCTATGTAAACCTAGTGTTGATATTGCTGGGTCAAAGGATAAGATCAGTTTATTGTTCTTTGGACATCGTTCCACATTGCTCTCCAGAATGGTTGGCTTAGTTTATAACTCTACCAACAATGGCTAATGTCCCAATCTTACCACAAAATATCCAACAATGATCTTTTCCCCTTTTAGTCATCTTAGCCTGTGTGGTGGTTATGAGGCAGTATCTCATAGTTGCTTTAATTTGCATTTTTCTAATCAATAATGATATGTATTTATTCATATAATTATATATAGCTTTAATTTCTTTATTTGAAAATTGCCTATTCATATCTTTTGATCATTTATCAATTGGGGAATGACTTGTAATTTTATAAATTTGATTCAATTGTCTATATATTTTAGAAATGAGACCTTTATCAAAACCACTAGTTGTGAAAACTATTTCTCAACTTTCTGTTTTCCTTCTAATCTTGTTTGTATTGATTTTATTTGTGCAAATTTTTAAAAAAAATTTATTATGGTCAAAATCATCATTTTGCAATTTATAATGTACAATTTTTTTTTGCAATGCAATGGGATTAAGTGACTTGCCCAAGGTCATACAGCTAGGCAATTATTAAATGTCTGAGGTCAAATTTGAACTCAGGTCATCCTGACTCCAGGGTCAGTGCTCTATCTATTGAGTCACCTAACTACCCTGTATTTCTTGTTTGGTCATAAAACTGATAGAGTATAGCTTGATCTTTTAATTGGTCTATGGTATCACCCTTTATATCTAAAGCCTAAACCTATTTTGACTTTATTTTGGTATAGGGTATGAGAGGGAAGTCTATGACTAGTTTTTTGCCATACTATTTTCCAGAAGCTAATTCTTTAGGCTTGTCAAATATTAGATTACTATAGTCCTTTACTATTGTTTATTTTCTATTTATTCTAATCTACTTGTCTATTACTCTATTTCTTAATCAGTATTTGGCAGTTTTGATGACTCCTGTTTTATGGTATAGTTTTATATCTGCTACAGCTAGGCCACTTTTCTTTGCATTTTTTAAATCAATTCCCTTGATATTCTTGACTTTTTATTGCTCTAGATGAATTTTGTTACTATTTTCCCTAGTTCTATAAAATAGGTTTTTGGTGGTTTGGTATGGCACCAAATAAGTAATTTAATTTTGGTAGAACTCTTATTTTTATTATATTAACTCAGTCTAACCATGAGTAATTGATATTTTTCCAGTTGTTTAGATCTGACTTTATATATGTGAAAAATATTTTGTAATTGTGTTCATACAGTTTCTGGGTTTGTCTTGGGAGGAAGATTACCAAGTATTTTATGTTGTCTAAAGTTACTTTAAATGAAATTTCTCTTATCTCTTGCCCCTGGACTTTGCTCTTCATATATAGAAATGCTCACCTAAATAGGTGAGTTTATTTTATATCCTGTTACTTTGCTGAAGTTGTTAATTATTTCAAATAGTTTTTAAATTGATTTTCTAGCATTCTCTAAGTATATAGCATCACCTGCAAAGAGTGAAAATTTTGCTTCCTCATTGCCTATTCTAATTCTTTCAATTTCTTTTTCTTCTCTCATTGCTACATTGAATAGTGGTGATAATGGGCATTCTTGTTTCACCCTTAATCTCATTGAAATGCTCCTACTTTATCTCCAATACATTTAATGTTTATTGATGGGTTTAGATAGATACTGCTTACTATTTTAAGGAAAACTCCATTTATTACCAAACTTTCTAGTGCTTTTAATAAGAATAAATAAAGTATTTTGTAAAAGGCTTTTTCAGCATCTATTGAGATATGATTTCTGCTGGTTTTGTTATTGATATGTTCCATTATGTTGAGTGTTTTCCTAATACTGAACCATCCCTTCCTATTGGGTCAAATCCTACCTGATTATGATGTATTATCCTAGTAATAACTTGTTGTATTCTTTGTTGAAATTTTATTTAAGATTTTTGCATTAATGTTCATTAGAGAGATTGGGCTATAATTTTGGCTGTTTTATTTCTTCCTGGTTTAGGTATCAGCACCATATTGATGTCATGAAAGGAATCTGGCAGAACTGCTTCTCCAATTTTTAAAAAATAGTTTATGTAGAACTGGAATTAATTGCTCCTTCAATGTTTGGTAGAATTCCCTTGTAAATCCATCTGGACTCAGACATTTTCTTTAAGAGTTTATTAATGGTTTCTTAAACTTCTTTTTCTAAAATGGAGTTAAGTATTTTACTTCCTCTTCTGTTAATCTGGGTTTTTTATATTTTTGTAAATATTCATCCATTTCACTCAGGTTGTCAAATTTATTGGAACACAGTAGGGCAAAATTGCTCTGAATTACCTCTTTAATTTTCTCCTCATTAGTGGTGAGTTTACTTTTTCATTTTTGTTCCTGGTAATTTGGTATTTTTTCTTTTTTTTAAATCAGATTTACCAAAATCTATTTTATTGTTTTTTTCTAAAATAAACTCTAGATTGATGACTTTCTTGCTTTCAGTTTTATTAAGGTATCCTTTGATTTTTCAGAATTTCTAATCTGGTATTTAATTGGGGATCTTTAATTTGTTCTTTTGCTAGCTTTTTTAGTTACATGCCTAATTCATTGATTTCTTCTTTCTATATTTTATTCATATAAGCATTTAGAAATAAAAAATTTCCCCTAACAACTGCTTTGGCTGCATCCCTTAAATTTCGGTATGTTGTCTCATTGTTGTCATTTTTTTGGATAAAATACTTGATTATTTCTATGATTTGTTGTTTGATCCAGTCATTCTTTAAAATTGGGTTATTTTGTATCCAATTAATTTTTGCTTGATTTTTCCATGGACCTTTATTACATGTAATTTTTATTGTATCATGTTCTGAAAAGTATGCATTTATTATTTCTGCCTTTCTGCATTTGATTATAAGGTTCTTATGCCCTAGTACATGGTTAATTTTGGTGTAGGTACTGTGTAGTACCCCATTCAGTTTTCTTCAGAGGTCTAGATTTTATTCACTTTCTTACTTCCTTCTTATTTATTTTATTGTTTGATTTATATAATTCTGAGAGAGGGAAGTTGAGGTCCTCCAGTATTATAGTTTTTGCTCTCTATGTTTCCGTGTAATTTGTTCAGCTTCTCCTGTATGAATTTAGATGCTATACCATATGGTGCATGTATATTTGGCTTATCTACTTATTTATTTATGAGTTTTTGCAAGGCACTGCAGTTAAGTGGCTTGCCCAAGGCCACACAGCTAGGTAATTATTAAATGTCTGAGACTGGATTTGAACTCAGGTCCTCCTGACTCCAGGGCTGGTGCTCTATCTACTATGTCACCTAGCTGCCTCTGAATGTATGTTGAATAATGATATAACTTTATTGTGTCTTATGACATTTAAGAAAATGTAGTTTCCTTCCTTATCCCTCTTAGTGAGATCTATTTTTGCTTTTGATTTGTTTGAGGTAAATTTTCTTCTTTGTAGAGATAATTTTCTCTGCAATTATTTGCTGTTAATTTTCTCTCTTTGAATTTTTCCCATTTGCTCCTTTATAGTGACATCAAGATAATCTAATTTTCATTCTCCCCATCCCCTTTGCTTTGTATAATTCTTTAAAATAGTCAGTGCTCAATAAATATTTTTAATAAATGATAATCCTTTATGTAGGATTAGTTAAGTCTTTATGCCATGTCCCACATTAGGGATCCCAAAGACCTTACTGCGGCTTTAAGATTCAACATCTTAAAATTGCACTAAGACTTTTGGAACACCTCATATAATCCATTTCCTTAATGCTTTTTCAAAATAATCTGGAAAGCCAGCTAATCAGTCAATTAACAATTATTAAATGCCAACAAAGACTTATTAAATATTTAGCTATATGCCAGGCAATGTGGTATGTTCTGGAGATACAAATATGAATGAGAAAGACAGGTTGCCCTTGAGGAACTTTTGGTCTGTCTAAAGAGGAAAGTCATTTCTGGTGCAGCCTATGAACCCTTTTCTCATAAAAATGCATTAAACAAAATGTAAAGGATGACAAAAAAGGCTTATTATAATGAAATACATTATGAAAATGTTGAAAAATAATAAATTCACAGACTCTAGATTAAAAATCCATGTTTATAATTGGATTCTAAATAAGTCAACTTTCCATGATTGATTCAGTTTTTGTCTACTCTGATATGCAGTATTTATTTGAATTATATTATATGAATCTCTATTTGTTGACATGTTACTTTGTAAAAGTAGACTTCTTTTGTTTTATGTGTGCATATGTCAACTCTCCAAATGGAATTTCGTTCCCTGAAGAGTGGGACTATGTACTTTATTTCATTTATATACCTCCCAAATTCCTAAAACAGCATTTAATTTATGGTAGTCAGGGAAAGCTATGTGCATTTTCATATTATTATCATTTAATTTTGGCTAGTATGTTGATCTGTGAAAAATCACTATTTGAATTTGGATTTGACTCAAGGATGGAAATCACATTTACCACTTGATTGATCAAAGTTACTAGTTCAGTAAGGATATTTGGAAAGAAGATGTGTATTTCAATCCATAGTAATTCTCAGTTCCCAGAATTTCTAAAGCATGGGATATGTCTATTTTCAATGGGAATCTTGTGTGATGTAATAATACATCACTCCTTCAGATGATTGGTTGGTAAGATGCAGTATTAAAGCTTTCAATGATGATGACTTTTTAATTGAATATTCAATCAGTAGGCATTTATTAAACATGTATGTTCTAGACCCTGTTTAGGTGTCAAGAATTCAAAACAAATATGATATTGTTCTTGTTTTCAAAGAACTTAAGAATGCTGTCAAGCTTGCAATATGACGTTTACAAAATTATTGAGCAGGAGGCTTTATTACAGAATTGTCTATCCTGTAAAATTCAAAATTCTTTTGAAAGACTATATATATATATATATATATATGTATATATATATATATATATATGCAAACATACTTTGAAAACTACAGAGTGACAGATCCACTTCAAGGATCTCTCCCTTTTATTTTTAGGTCTTTGCAAGGCAATGGGGTTAAGTGGCTTGCCCAAGGCCACACAGCTAGGTAATTATTAAGTGTCTGAGGCCAGATTTGGACCCAGGTCCTCCTGACTCCAGGGTTGGTGCTCTATCCACCGTGCCACCTAGCTGCCCCAAGATCTCTTGAAAAACAATCAAGTTTCACAGTCATCAAAATAAATATTTTAAGCCAGCATGATAAACCATTTACTAACATGAGAGAACCTCAATACACTGTGTGAACTAAATCACTAAAGGTTTCAGAAATCTCTGTCCAAGAACAGAAGAAAAGAACAAAATAGAAATGGGGAATAATAGATGTAAGAGTGATCTCAAAGACTCTTTCTTATCATTAATAAAAGGAAAACCAAGTTAATGTAGCTTATACACTTATTAATATGATAGAGAACTTGTGGTTCTATAATGTACACTGATAATAGAAATAGTAAAAATTAGAAAATATGTATTCCCTTTTGAGAGAATGACTTTGAAGCAAAGACACTATGACAGTTTTAATGTAGAATACAAATGAACTATACTTTCCTCTTTTTTTAGGTTTTTGCAAGGCTAATGGGGTTAAGTGGCTTGCCCAAGGCCACACAGCTAGGTAATTATTAAGTGTCTGAATCTGGATTTGAACTCAGGTACTCCTGACTCCAGTGCTGGTGCTCTATCCACTTCACCGCCTAGCTGCCCTGAACTGTACTTTCCAATAAAATGCAAAAGTATACTATAGAAGAGGTTAAAAAGTAAAATCCAAAATTTGCTGCTTACAGGAAGCACATTTAATTCAGAAAGATATAAGTGCCTTCAAAATGTAAGATTTGTCTAAAATTTATTAGGCTATTTTAAATCACAAAAGTGCTAATGCTTACTAACCACTAAATTTTTTTTGGTTTGTATAAAGTTGAACTCAAACCATAAAAATCTTAAATGAGACAAAAAGAGCATTTACATTCTGCTAAAAATTTCTACTTAAATATTAGCTCATGTAAGTATTAAAGATATATGAAACTAATAATTCTATAGCAAGATTAATAAAAGAAAAGCTTGCAGATTTGTAAAAATATAGTTATTAAAATAGTGGAAGATTTTAACGCCACATTATCAGCATATACAAATCTAGCAGAAAAGATAAACAAAAAAGAAATTATGGAGCTCAGCAGATTATTAAACAAGCTAGACCCAATAAATGTGTAGAGAAAACAGAAGGAGGGGAAGCAAAGGATATACTGAAGTTTCACACAACTTATGCAAAAATTGATCACATACTGGGCTGTAAAGAAGATAATGATAAATTCAGAAAACCAGAGGTTCCACAGAATATATTTATAGACCCTAAAACATTAAAACTAGTAATGAATAATAAAATAATGAATAAAAGGTTCCCCATGGAAATTTGAAAATAAGCAATGAAATTATGACCCAAGGAAAGAGGAAAGTTTTAAAAAACAAAATAGATTATATCAAAAATAATTACCATACAGATTTCACATTTTAAAGTCTATGAAACAAAACCAAAGTTGTCCTTAAAGACAGATTTATAGCTTAAGTTGAAAGACTATAGGATATCAGTATGAAAAAGAGAAAGAATATTAATGAATTTATAAAGCATCATAAAAATCTGCAAAGGGAACAAAGCAACAAAACAATAGAAAGTAGGAAAAATAACCAATATGAAGGCAGAGATAAATAAAATTGAAAAGAAGAAATAGTAATAGTCCTAAGAGTTTAAGAAAAGACTTACAAAATTAATAAGCAATTAGCAAATCTAAAAAAAGCAAACCCACATTATAATAATTAGAAAAGAGAAAAGAGATCACAAAAGAAATCAATAAATGACTATGATAATTAATTGGAGATACTAAAAGAAATGGATGAGACACAAAAGTCTAAATCCTAATCATCTCAATGAGATCTTTGTTTCAAGCTCTGGTTTTAGTAACCTGGTTGATGATCTACATTGTTTTGTGGATCCTGTATTATGAATCCTCCGGCCTACTCTCACAATCATACTGCAATTTCCCTCAGAGATCAAGCCCCCAGGGGTAGTTCATGGGGTTGTGTTGTTTCTTTTTTTCTGCTCCCATTTGTTCAAATGATCAATAGCTGTTTTCTTTACCTTTGTCATCGGGTCATTAATTAGTACTTTAGTTTCTCTTAATCATTTGACTTTAGGAAACTTTTAAAAAGCCATTTCAAAAATATAGTAAGAAAAATGTTAAAAAATTCCCCCCAATACTTCTGAGGCACATTTTGCCCTATACCACCTCACTCTCTGGAAGAGTAGGCTCCAAGTTTCTACATCAAGCTCAGATGCATCATGCCTGCTGGGTGAATGTTCTTTTTAGCTTCTGCTGACATGGGTCTCCTGAAGGTCACTTCCTCAAGGCATTGATATTAGGTTGGCTGAAATACCCAACCTGGATTATAGCTCAAGTGTTTCCATGGTTCACTTTTTGATAGTCAGAGATTCTATTTCCTGCATCTAGAATCATAAAACTAACAAAATAAAGCCACAGGAAGACT
Organism: Macrotis lagotis; assembly: GCF_037893015.1. Taxonomy (NCBI): domain Eukaryota; kingdom Metazoa; phylum Chordata; class Mammalia; order Peramelemorphia; family Peramelidae; genus Macrotis; species Macrotis lagotis. The sequence goes on from NC_133658.1 coordinate 613,535,819, forward strand.
GTTTTTTGGGTCATATGGCTTCAGAGGGGGAAGTCTTTCATCTTACCTCATGTTCTCTTATGGGTCATCAAATTCCCACTGAAGCAAAGGTATCAAAGAACTAACTCAGTACTTTTAGAAGATGCTGTCAGATCTGGCACCACAATCAGTGAGTGGACAAATGCTTCCTCCTAACCACTTGTTAAACCACCTGGAACCAGTTACATAATGTTCATTCATGCTGTATAGTTTCTCCAAGGCACTATGTTTATACATTGTCACAATTTTCCTCTCTCATGTTTTTGATATAAAGACACATCATTTTCTCCCTAGCATCATCTATATCTCCATCTGAGACTTTTTGTGCATTTGTCAGCTCCCCTTTACACTAAATAAAGAACATTCCTATCTCCATTTTCAAAACCTCTATTCTTTCTTTAATAACTCCCTTCAGACACTCAATCTGGTGCCTCATCAAAGCTTGCTTTTTCATAGGAGCATCCTGTGTCCCAAAATTAACCATTCTGTTCTGTAAGAGGCCTTCTCTTTGATTTCCAAATGACAGTGAGAGTAGGTATTCATGACTTTGACTGAATGTGTTCTCTCTACCAACACTATATACATTTTAACAGGAGCTCCCTAGAGGCATAATGCCATAAATGTGGATCTTTCAAGTCACAATTTAATATACCATAGTAAGACAGTGGAAAACACTGCATATATGCATATATATGTAGACATATGTATATGCATACACACACATATATGTGAATTAGGCTTTTGGGAGAATTCTTTGAGAGGAATAATTTTTCTATTAATAGAAAATTACTAAATTAGATTGATTTCCTTTCTATTTCCTCATTTGGGACTAGCCCCTGTAAATCACTCAGTCAGTCTCTGAATGTCAAGGCTGATTAGAAGAGATTGCCCAAATCCTCTGGAAACATGCTCCTAGATCTTGGGCAGGACCCCACCCAAATAGAACATCTTAACTTCTGTTTAAAGTATAAACAGAATTTAATCTAGGAACATTCTAGCTTTAATACATTAAACCCATGTTCTTGTATCTCTCCATTGAAGTCTAGAGTAATTCAGCTCAGGAAGGAAAAAATCAACCTGAAGAGACTGGGTAGAGATGGATTCCTTTGTCCAGATTGATAGAGGTGACTTGAGTCCTGTGATCAAGCCATGGTTTTAGCAGGAAGAGTTGAAGGCTTTCAGTCCACCTGACAATCAATTTTCCAATTATCAGATAGTTTAATTAATACATTGATTATCAATTACCTAGAACCTTTTATTTTGGGATTTTCATTTGTCATATCAAATAATTTTCTGTGCTATAGTGGAAAATATGTTGAACTTGGATTTGGAATTGGAAGATCTGTCACTTTCTACTTTTGTGTTCCTCAGTCATTTAATTGAAAAAAAGTTTTTTCCTTAATAATTCATGCAAATTTGATCATCTCCCAGTTATATTTTACCCCAAAATATAATATTCCCTAAAATTTTAGTAAGAATATAAAAGATCATAATTATTTTACAACCTTATACTTGAACAGTTTTTTTAAAATTAAAATAATAGAATGGTAGATGATTTTTAATTTGCTTGTAATTGTGTATGAATATGTATAAGCCTTAACTTTCCTACTATCTACTTGAAGACAGGGAATATATTTTTTTCATCTCTTCTGATATCTGGCATGCTGCCCAGACTGTATAGTAGATGCTTAATAGATGTTTGTTATTTTGAATTGTATTTATTCCAGATTAGTAAGCAGAATGACTGAGGGGGGTTCTCAATTATGGAGATAAGAAAAAAAATCTTATCCATTGTGGGTATTTATATTTTTCCAGATAACTAACTACCAGTTTCTTTGGGACACATTTGACAGTGCTAGTACACATTGCTCAGTGTAATGTTTTCTTTTGATTAAACAACATATGTTCTGTAATAATGATATGTGTAAGGGACAGACTGAAGGATGCCAAGATGCTTTTAATTTTGAATTTCTTAGATTTAGTGGATGTCAGCCAGATTCTTAGTGTAATTTAAAAGTAGTAATTCTCAGTGAAGGATATTGCATGTTTTAGCATTTTCCTTAGAAAAATACTGAATTGGTTTGTTGGTTATATATTGGTCTATTTAGAACCATTCACAGTCTATTTTCTTACCAGCAATAATTCTAGTAATATAAAGTACAAAGGCTAATTATATCACAGGACCATAGAATTTAGAGTTGGAAGGGACTTTAAGGTTCTAAGATGTTTCTGTTATGACTAAAAGGAAGACTTGTTGGACACATATGGCTTTTAGCATGGGGAAAGAGCTAAGCTCTTAAACATGAATGAACAAGGAGATTTGGAAAGGGGGCATCCTTCCCTGAGAAGAATTGAACAAAGTCAATAGATAAACAAATGTACTTTCTCTAAGATACCTTAGTCAAGGGCATTTAGGCTGATATATGTAGTTGGAAGGGAGAGGTATTTTAAAGATTTTCTAATTTCATCACTTCAATTTACAGATGAGGAAACTGAAGTCTAGAGAGTTTAAGAGGTTTGCTTAGGTCATACCTGTAGTAAATCATAAACATGGTATTTGAACTTAACCTCTGACTTCAAATCCAGCACTTGTTCCATTGTTAACTAGAAAAGGAATACTTTCTGATGGGCTGAAAAGCAAATTGTGCTTTATTGTCAAGTTATTGAACTCAAGTTCAATAAATTAAGTCAGCAAGCTATCTTTTAATATCATATATACATATATGTATATATATATATACACACACACACATACACACACACACAAGATATTTGGCTAGATTTGGGGCATACAAGGACAAAAATGAGATGGTTCCTGCTCTCAGGGAACTCTTGTTGGGGGAGCAAGTATATTCAGGCAGTATAAATAAAAATGCACACAAAAGCATTTTGGGGGGGGAGACTAGGAATTGGTTGGTGGTGGTGAGGTTTCATATAGAAGGTAGTGTTTGAATTGAGTCTTGAAAGTAAAGGATTCTTGAAGGTCAAGGTCAGAGGGGAGACCACTTCAGATGTAAGGGATGAGACTGCATCCTCTCACCAAAATCCATTCAATTTAGTCAGTAAAAGGATTTGAAATTTTAAATGTATGATCAGGATGTTTTCAATCCTGTTCAATCCTTACTATGTACAATTCTCTTTGCTTAGGTCAAGAAGGGACTAGTATGATTGGTTAGTCAAGATGATAATAATAATAATGTTGGAGAGCTTTAAATAGCAGAAGAATTTCAGAGCTACTAACCAATTTAGTAGTGAAATAACCAAACTTTAATAGCTTCCTGGCTCAGGTGAGGATGCAGAGCTATGCAGAGTCTGTGCCTCTACCAGGTAGCAGAAATACCACTAATGTAACATTGACCATTTTACCAGATTGAATGGGCCAGTAAGAACCAATGCATCTATCCTAGAGATGAGAGAAACGTTAATGCCAAACTAGACTCATTGAGGACAGCTTCAGGACTTCCAGGGGCCAGAAGAAAGCTAAGGAGAACCTCATGATGTTTTCACAAAGAGAGAAGACTTCTGGTAACCAGGAACTGAGTTCACTTTTGGTCACACATATAAAAGCTTTCTAAATTTGAATCTATGCTCCCTGAGGGATTTGTTCAAGGGAAGAGAATCTCCATAATTTTGAGGGGGTATTATGGGACAAATTTTATTGATATACCCATTTAGTAAATACTCTTTCTTAAAAATGAATGAACTTTGGCTAATACTCACTAGGAAGTATAGCCTAAGGGAGCTCACGAGTGATAGTCCTAGAAACCACAGTTCCTCAGATTTATCTCTAGAAACTTGAGAGAGGAAATATTTGGCCATTTCTAGGGATCTCTCTTGTCCATATGAGTGGGAATTGGGGAATTTAACCCTTGACTAGATGCTTAATAGGAGCAAGGATGTAGGTAATAGAGTACTCTATGTGAGGAACAGCAAGAAGACTAATTTGGTTAGATCATAAAATGAATCCAAGTCCTAATCTTGCCTCTCACCCTTCTTGGATCAATGACCACTGGCAAGTTATTTAACTTCCCCTGGATTCAATTCTCTCAGTTGGAAAATGAGATTGATTATAATACTGTTAGTACCTTTCTTTCAGGGTTGTTGTGAGACTCAGATGAGATTATGAATGTAAAATACAATCTAAATGTCAGTTATTATTATTAGATATTTGTTAATATATTTTCAGCAATTTGTTTATTTCAATTAACTAATTAACATCAATTTAATCAATCAACCAGTAAGCATTTATCAAGCTTTTACCATGTGCCAATCACTGTGCTAAGTGCTGAAAATAAAACTATAAAAATGAGGCAATTCCTTTAGGAGCTTATGTTATAACAGATGTCCCCTAGAAGAGAAGAGAGACCTGAAGGGACCATGAAACATGGACAATAAAAAATTTTTTAAATATGGATCAAATATCTTTTAAACTTTCTTTTCCTTTTAAATTTGAATTCCAAATTATGTCCCTCTCTCCAACTCTTCCCTATCTACCGTGAAGGTACACAATATGGTATCAATCATACATTGAAAACGTATTTCCATTTTAGCCATATTTCAAAAAAGCAAGAAAGTGAGAAAATTATGCTTCAATTTGTACTCCAGAGTTCATCAGTTCCCTCTCTGAAGATGGATAGCATTTTTTCATTATGAGTCCTTTAGAATTGTCTTAGATCACTGTTTTGATCAGAGTAGCCAAGTCTTTTCACACTGATCATTATTACTGTATCATGTTACTGTGCACAGTGGTCTCCCGGTTTTTCTCAATTTATTTGTAGCAGTTCATATTGGTGTGGCCATGCTTTCATGAAGTAACTCCACCTCATCATTTCTCATAGCACAATAATCCTCCATAACAACCACATGCCATTATCTGACCATTCCCTAGGTGATAAACTTCCCTTTGATGCCCAATTCTTTGCTACTACCAAAAGAAAGGCTCTCTCTCTCTCTCTCTCTCTCTCTCTCTCTCTCTCTCTCTCTCTCCATATATATATATGTATATATACATATACATATATATATATATATATATTTCTTTACACATTTTTAAAAGAGAGGCATGTTTTTATGTGCTAAGATCCCCTGGGGTATATAGGGTAGATGTCCAAGGTTGTGGGGTACTGAAGTGAGTGATTCTGACCACCTGGGGTCATTGTAACAATACTGGGAAGTTATTGAGTTGAGGTATTAAAGTGAAAATTAGAGCTGCATCAAAGATGCTTTGCCTATTCCATAATTTTGCCTAATGTTGTCCCTGAGGCTGCCTTAGATAACAGTCAGCCATTCCAGTTCATGACATCTCTGTTTCCAAAGTAGTCAAAATATTCAAGTATACAGTACAAAAGCCTCATTGATAAGTGACGGCACCTGGTGCTGATACTCCAGCTCCATGCAAGAGAAAGACAAAGATGAAGATATCCTTGAAAGTATCCTTATTTCTGAGACAAGCTTGCCATTCCTGTCTACCCAAATTCATCTGTATACAAGTTATGCCATTTTTTTCAAAGTCAAGGAAGTAAACAGGATTGTGGAGCAATCATACTTAGCTGTAGAAGTGATTAAAAATATTGTTGAAACGAGGAGGAGGATTTTTTTCCCCCTTCAAGCACAATTTATGGCTAATTTATGCCATCTGAATTTTTAGGGGAAATTGTGCTGGACAAAGTGTGTAGTTACATGTCTATACCTCATTATCTCTAATGGGAGTTTCAAAGCCGCTTGCAGATTTAGTGTTCTATTTGGTCTGACTTGTATTACACCTGTCAGTTGGCATACTCTTGCTATGTCATTAATATTTGAATAATAATATTTAAAGGTCAAACTTTGCCTACAGCGATATTAAAATACATCATTCAGTTTCTTAGGATTTGAGTGAGAAATGTGATGAGATGAAATGGGAAAAAGGAATAACACCACAAATGAGGGAAAAGAAGCTATATATATTTTCATCACATTAATAAATTAGAGAGGTGGTTTCTTATTTCTAGTCAGAAATTAAACTTTTTTCCTCAGTGAATCGTTGCTAATTCCAATTAGAAATGGAACATTTTAACATTAAAAAATATTAAATATATTGAATTTGTCTTTTGGGAATTTTCCATGTCCCTTTTTGGTAACTCTCTCTCCTTACTTTATTACTTCTTTCCCTTCCCTGAAGTCAAAGGTACTTAGTGGTTATTTAATTCTCATATAATATACTTTCTGATTGTTTGCTTCCCTTCCTTACTTTGGTGCCCTACTTATCTATCTTCCCAGGCAGTATTCTCACTCTTAACCTATTTTAATTCAAATCAATTCAATTCCAATTAAGTCTTAATAAAGTACCCACTGTACTAGGAGTATGGGGATGTGGGTGGCAATGGAAGCAACACAGAAATTTGTGGACAAAATACCACATAAATAAATGCAGTGAAATAATCTGAATTGGGAAAGAGTTAGTACAACTCAGAATAAAGAAAAACTCTTTGTAGGAGGTGATCTTGCCAATGCCTTTGAAAATAATTTGAACTACATAGCTCAGTATTATTAATTTTATATAGAAATAGAAGCTATAAACCATATCATAAGGATTCTGGGGCTACATATTGACTTGGCAAACAACAAATTAACATTTTCTAGGTTTAATTGTATTTTTTATTGACATAACTCAAGTCCCAAAGTTTGTTGCTGTATGATTACTTTCCTCATTGGTGCAGTTGAGTGGGAACTGGAGAGATAAGAACTTGGTGTTATCTGCTCTCTGTCTCTCTGTCTCTCTGTCTCTGTCTCTGTCTCTGTCTCTGTCTCTGTCTCTCTGTCTCTGTCTCTGTCTCTCTCTCTCTCTCTCTTTCTCTCTCTGTTGCCTTGCTTCTAATAGGAGAGCACCTTTACTCTGTAGTATTTAGTATACATTTTCCTATGTTGACTTTTTTCTGATTTCTATGTTTTTGTTATTTAATTTGATACATAAATTTCTTTGCTATCTGCTCTGTGACTTCATTTTAGAACTGATATTTGGTGGAAAGGGAGGTTTCAGCTAAGTACAATGAATAGGGTACTGGCTCTGGAGTCAGGAAGATCTGAGTTTAAACATAATCTCAGATGTACTGGTTATATGAACTTGGGCATGTCATTTAACCCTGTTTGCCTCTTCTGCAAAAATGAGCTAGAGGAGGAAATGACAAATCATTCCAGTTTCTTTGCCAAGAAAACCCAAATGAATTTATGAAGAATCAGACACAATTGAAACAACTAAACAGCAAAAATTAAGCTTGGGGTCCTGATCTCCCTAAATCAGAAGTTAGATTGAACCTGAAACCATATCCTTTTGATTAATTATATTTAAGGGAGCAGATATTTAATTGTAGCTTGGGTACCCTCTCTTATTAGAGAATGCATAGTGGTAAAACTTCTGACTTCAACCTTTTTCTTTCTCTCTTGGCAGGAAATAAAACCTCTTTTGGAGAAGGGAACAAAGAGAAGAGGCTCTGTGAGCCACCAAACACCCCCAGGCTCTTTGTAAAGGACAATACTCACTATATTTATTTTGTTATGAGCCCCAAAGTGGCTGTGGATTCAGTGTTGACAGCTCTGCTGTAGCTCATTCTATAGAGGGAACTCTTTTTTAGCCCCTGGTCATTTTGGAAATTACTCAATACAGTAATTCATTCAGTCACTAAGCAAAACATTTATTAAGGAAATATTATGTGTCAGGGACTTAATTAGGCACTGGGGATACAAAGATAAAAATAAAAGTCTCTGCCTTCAAGGTACACATATAAAAATATAGATATACAAGATAAATTCAAGTTAATTTTGTGGAGAAGAAGGCACTGGCATTGGTTTGTAATACCAAAAGTTCACTATAAGGAAACCTGGAGTAAATTAAGAAGAAAGTAAAGCAATTCAGCTCTATTCAAGAGACATATTTATAATATGATGGGTGGTCAAAGAATATGTTGAAAATAAGTCCACTGAGGCTAGGTGGAATTTGTAACTCTCTTCTGGGATCTAAGAGTGTCATACTTCCAAACTTCCAAAGACTTGGTTTTTATAGATTCCTCATTTGGTTTTACAGGAGAGTGAGCAAAGAGAGTGAGGCGCCTTGATCTAGGGACTGGAGCTGATTTATTCTAGGGAGGAGGGAGAGGATTTATGGGGAACTGAAGATTAGTTGATAATCAAACTCCTTGTCAGTGTTTCTCAAGTGTTTTGACCTTTTCTTGGGTCTTCATTTAGCTGGATGGGGAGGCTACTGAGATGTTTTTAGAGGATAAGGAACAGTTTCATATAGGACCTAACTTTTGAAGAGAATTAGTTATTTTAAGAGGCAGAGGCTAGGAGGAACTACATTTATGATAACATGTACATTATATTACATCTTGCAGTAGGTATCTTCTCATGGAATTTTTGTCACCAATGACAGCTGAGTAGAAGGGGACAGGACAGTCATGTCCTACTTCACTCTATATAAGTTACTATTAGGCTGTTGCTACTTTTGCATCTATGATAAAGAACCTTGCATAATGGAAAAAAATAGGAGGAAGATTCATAGATATTTAATTTTAGTCTTTTCTCCATGGATTAGCTGGTTAGGTTCACTGGTCAGAAAGTGGAGGGGAGAGGATAAAAAAGAGTTCTGCCTTTTCGCAAACTCCCAAGTTATTTTGTGTCTGCAAGACTGAAGTGTTTTATTAGAGATCATTTTATCTGGATTGTATATAAAACATCCTAATATTATGAGAAGGCTGTTTTTTCTCAATGTACTTTGACTGCATAATCTTGTAATCCCTGAAGAATCAAAGTTAGTGTTTGAAGGTACCTTAGAGGTCATCTGATACACCTTTCTTATTTTTACGGAGAAGGAAAGTGATCTAGGCAGTGTGGTCATGGTCTATGCCCAAAGATTTTTGCCTGTAAACCTTCTCTCTATTGGCTCCCTAATATTAATCTCACCACATTTTGTAATTGAACGTCTCCACAGTTTCTAATTCTCCAGAGGTTTTTGCATCTGCAGGTGTTCCTTCTTTGGATTACCCAAGAGTTCTATGTCCTATTTTATTTGAGTGTCACTATGGGGTCCTAAGGGAAACTATGAGTGAACTACCCAATCCTTTCCATCTGTGTCTCTAAGCAAAGACATAGTTTACATTCATGAAGTTAGTATTCCGTTCAGGGAAAATGCCAGAGTTCAGAAATATAAACCAGTTGTAGTCTGCCTTTCTCTGTCTTAATACTCCTTTAGCTTTTTTCTCCATGTCTGAAAAGTGCTCAGGTTTGGCACACAGAATCCGCAGCTTTCCTCAAAGCTCAGCTCAAGATCTGTATTATACAGAATACATAACCTGATCCTCTGAGTTACTAGCCTTCCCACTGCTTTGTATATATTTTGTATTTAATATTCTACATGCTTGTTGTTACTCTGAAATAGAGTAGAAGCTTCTTGAGATCAGGGATTTTCCATCTCTTTGTCTTTGAGCAAGGACTTACACCTTTTTCTGTGTATTTTTGAAACATATTGAGAGTCTAAAAGTGCTTTTTGACTTGCCAAGACCATTGCAATACCTTTCTAATTGATCTCCCTGCTTCAAGACCATCCTTATTCTAATCCATCCTGCGTACAATTACCAAAGTGATTTTCATAAAATGTAGGTCTGACCATGTCAGTCCCTTCCCTATTCAATGAACCACAATGTCTCCCTACTATCTTTAGGGTAAGCCTTCTGTTTGGTATTTATTACTTTATAACCTGGACATTCAATTCAAATCCCATTTTCTGTAGAAGCCTTTCCTAGATGCTCAGTGCCTTCCTACTACCCATCCATTCAGTATGTATCTTGTACATTCCTAATTACTTACATGTTATTTCTTTCTTAAAATGTTAAACCTCAGTAGGAACTGATTTTTCCTTTCTTGGTATCTTCAGCTTATAACTAAATTCTTGTTGATTAATTTCAACTGATTAATTGATTATAGTACTTAAGAGGAAAGAGACTTAAGAAGTAATCTCTAAGGTCCTTCTGGAGAACTGAGACCAGAAGTGACAGAACTGAGATTAGAGTTTAGGAGTTTAGCATTTCCTCAAATCACTGCTTTTTCTATCACATCACTCTGGAGTATATTTGTTTATATTCCAATGCATTCAAAATTAATAATCTATCTCTGGCAATCTAAAGTATTTCCTCTATATTAATCTCAATATTAAATGTTTCAGTATACCTATACCATTATCAAATTGAATAGTAGTTTATTATTAATGTCATTCTTACTATATTTATTATTATCACTGTAATTATATATATATATATCCTATAATTATTGCTCTTCCATAATTTTGACTAGGAACTCTTCTTACTAATGAACTCTTCTCTTTCCTTCTCAAATTCAGCATGTTCAAAAGTGAACTCATCTTCTTTTCTCCCCAGTCTTCACTATTTCCAAGCTATTATTGCTGAAGGGACCATCAAACTTTCAGCCATCTAGGTTTGTAAACACGGTATTATTATCCCATACTCTTCTCTCTCAATCCACATGTCCCATCAATTGATGCATCTTTTCATTATTTTCTCTATAATATCCCTTGCATAAATCCTCTTCTTTTCATTAATGAAGTCACCAACAGTTAGGGCCATCATCACTTCTTACTTGGACAATTGCAATAACCTGATGGTAAGCCCCAAGTGTCTCCCCATTCCAATCCATCTTTTATTCAACTACCAAAGTATAGTTCTGACCATGTCATTCTGAAATCCTGAAGAGGTTAAAAGACAGATTTGAAAGGTAAAACGAAAGCCCTCAAATCCAAATAGATACACATGTATTTTTGTATCTGAATCTATACACATACATATACTCACTCTGTGGGTATATGTGTGAAATTCTGTCATGGATGGAACTCTTCTGATGGTATCTCTCTATGTGGAGAGGTTGAGGAATCTATACCCAGGGGAACTTTGATGATAGGCATTGGCAGTTCAAGTCAGATTAATGTATATATATATATATACATATATGTATATACATATATGTATATATACATATATGTATACACACACACACACCTGCCCACACACAGGAGGAAGGCTAGAGGTCTGAATACTTTAATATGAAGAGACTATCAACTTGAGAGAGGGTCTAGACTGCATTCACACTTTGGTACCTAGTCACTAATTTGCATGAGATTAGAAAAACAGTATTGTTATTGTGACTTGTCCTCTTCTTGTTTTGGATTTAAAGGACAAAGTAATATGAAGTCATCTGCCTCACTCTCTCTCCCAGACTCATACCAGTCCAGTGATGAGCCAAAAGGATGACCATGGCATCTTCAGTGGAACAAGCTCTAATCTCTCCACAAAGACTGCTTCAAAATTGTTCTCAATAAACCCATCACACCAAGGGAAATCTTCAGCTAGTGGTGCCGTTCATAGAGTTCTGGGTTAGTAAGATCTGATTCAAATCTGGGATAGCAAGAGAAGGAAAAGGCAAAGAGATCTCAAATAGTCCCTTAAAGAGTTGCATATGACTGAAATACAACACTGGCCACAACATCAAGAGACAAGGAATATGGGAAAAGAAAATGATTGAACTGAAACTAATCATTCCAAGGCAACATGGAATAGCTTATGTAGGGAAGGGACTTTGAAGAGAAAAGAGAGGATAGTATGACCCTCCTTACTTCAATCTAGTCAGAATCTGAAGGTGGAAAAAAGACTGCAGCTATATGTATGTATGTATGTATATGAATGTATGTATGTATATTAAAGAGCAAGCCCAGGCAAGCATCATATTGATCCATTCTACAGACATTCTTCAGCAGCTAGACAACCTGCCCAGACCAACCAGAAACAGAGGAGTCTGGTAAGAAGCCAGCAAAATCATCAAGCAGCCCAGCTCAGCAGTCATTTAGTTCTCTTTGCAGAGACATTGTCTCCCAGGAGAAGCAGCTCAACAGAACTGCTAGTCTGTCAGAGACACTGTGCTCTACCAAGAGCAAATCATCCTAAAGAGTCATCTCATCTGTATGATGGAATTTCTTGAGAACTCCAGAGAGAGAAAAGATAATGAAAGAACTTTAAAGTTTTACATTATCATACTCTTCCCCATCCTGGGGACTCTATGATGCTTGGATGAAATGCTTTGTAACTGTTCTCTTTGTTATTTAATTTGTTATTTAATTTCATATGTGTTCTTGGCTGAATAACTGAGTTGTTTAAAGGGAAGCACATTACTGTGGATGGGGTCTGTAAGCTAGAGTTTAGGAGGATGGTCTCCTATAGTGTTACCTCTAGAGCCCTGGGAGCAGTGTCAGTTACCTCTCTGGAGAATGTGCCAATAATGGTGATTCGAGGTTACAAGGATGAGTCTTGAAAGAGAGCATTACATGTAAGGGTTCATCCAAGAATGATAGGCTACTCAGAAGCTTACTCTCCTAATGATTTGAAGCTTACAACATTACAGTCTTTAATATCTTCACATGAAGCAGAAAAATACCAGTACAAAAAACTGGATTTAAGACCCATTTTATGAGGACAAATTTTAAAAAATTTTTTTTAAAGATTTTATTTATGTCGAGTTTTACAATTTTCCCCCTAATCTTACTTCCCTCACCCCACCCCTCACAGAAGGCAGTTTTTCAGTCTTTACATTGTTTCCATGGTATACATTGATCCAAATTGAATGTGATGAGAGAGAAATCATATCCTTAGGGAAGAAACATAAAGTATAAGAGATAGCAAGATCAGACAATAAGATATCAGTTATCTTTTTCTAAATTAAAGGTAATAGTCCTTGGTCTTTGTTCAAACTCCACAGTTCTTTCTCTGGATACAGATGATATTCTCCATTGCAGAGAGCCCCAAATTGTCCCTGAATGTTGCACTGCTGGAATGAGCGAGTCCATCAAGGTTGATCATCGCTCCCATGTTGCTGTTAGGGTGTGCAGTATTTTTCTGATTCTGCTCATCTCACTCTGCATCAGTTCATGCAAATCCCTTCAGGCTTCCCTGAATTCCCATCCCTCTTGGTTTCTAATAGAACAACATTGTTCCATGACATACATATACCACAATTTTCCAAGCCATTCTCCAATTGAAGGACATTTACTTGATTTCTAGTTCTTTGCCACCACAGACAGGGATGCTATGAATATTTTTGTACAAGTGATGTTTTTACCCTTTTTCATCATCTCTTCAGGGTATAGACCCAGTAGTGATATTGCTGGATCAAAGGGTATGCACATTTTTGTTACCCTTTGAGTATAGTTCCAAATTTCTCTCCAGAAAAGTTGGATGAGTTCACAGCTCCATCAACAATGTAATAGTGTCCCAGATTTCCCACAACCCTTCCAACAATGATCATTGTCCTTTCTGGAGGTGTGAGGTGGTACCTCAGAGAAGCTTTAATTTGCATTTCTCTAATAAATAATGATTTAGAGCAATTTTTCATGTGACTATGGTATGAAGACACATCTTGACTTTGGTGGGGAAGGCCCAAAGTCTTTCCACTTACTGCATTGTCTCTCACAGGATACTTTAAGAAAAAGGAAGTCAAACAAAGAGAAATCAGCCAAACAAGAAAAAAATGACTGAACATGATCACTAGTCCTTTTTGAATGCCTCTGCAGTCAATCAAAGAGCCTCCTATTAACCTGACTTGAACTGGTTACAGAATTACTTCCAATGCCTGTTATCAAATTTCCCCTGGATATACTCAACCTTTCCACATGGAGAGATACCATCAGAAGGGTTTCATCCATGAAGAATTTCACACATATACACACAGAGTGAATATATGTATGTGTATAGATATAAATATAAACTTACATGTATGTCTATATACATATATCTATATACCTGCTCCTCTAGATACACCTCTCTCTCTCTCTCTCTCTCTCTCTCTCTCTCTCTCTCTCTCTCCCCCTATCTATATGTGTTGTCTCCTCATTAGAATCTTTAAGTTCCTACTTGAAAGTGAGAAATGTTTCACTTTTACTTTTTCCCCCCCAGGACTTAGAATAGTTCTTGGAATATACTAAAAACTTAATTAGTGATTATTGATGGATTGATTTCATGCTCTGCCAATCCTTAATTCTTCATCATTCTCACTATTGATACAGTGCAAATTCATGTTATTAAATCTCAACCCTTCCTCAACTACTTCCAAACTTTTATTCTCCATTCCCAACGACTCTCTATCCCAATCTCTTTGGCATTTATAACAGATATATTTCTCTTCTGATGCTTATTTCATTCCATTCTCTCTCAGCAGTTATTCTCCAAACATTTACTTTGAAAGGAGGTTATACATTGTGAATTCTCTCCTCCCCTATTTTATACATTTTCACCAGTACTGTTCTTGTCTTTGACAAAGAGGTCACTCTTTTCCTTGTCAAGGCCAACCTATTTTTATGCTCTATCCCACCCCTGCCCATTTCCTCTAGGAGATTGCTTCATTCATAATCCCCCTTGCTTATCTTCATTCCCTCCCTTTTTACTGGTTCTTTCTCCACTGCCTACAAACATGCTTAGGTTTATCCCATATTTAGAAAACACAGTCTTGATCCTGCCTCTTCAAACTATCATTCCATCTCTTCTCTCTTTGTGTCTACTAAATGCCTCCTCCTGCTATTTCCTCACTGCTCATTCACTTAAGTCCTATGCAGTGCTTTTTTTTAAATCACATTATTTAACTGAAACTGCTCTTGCCAAGGTTACAAATAATCTCTTAATCCTGACAGTACTTTCTCAGTCCTTTCCCTCCTTGCCCTTGCTGCAGCTTTTAATGGTGATAGCTAATTTTTTTTTCTTCTGGATAATCTCTTTCACCTTGATTTCTCTGGTCTCTCCTAATTCTTTTCCAATCTATGTGAATAATTATCTTTAATCACTTATGGAATTTTAGGACTGGAATTAAGCTTGAGAAACTTTAAGAGATTAGTCTAAGGTTGCAATGTTGTAAATAGCAGAATTAGGAATTAAAAGTTAAGTTCTCTGATTTCAAATTCAGTGTCCTTTCCTGTGTCATGTTGACTTTTACCTGATTATTATCTACCATGAATTCCCAGTGTGGGTATTCCCCAGGTCTCTGTCCTGTGGTCTTTTCTCTTTCAGCATGTACTCTGTTGCATGCTCATCAGCTCCCATGGATCTAAGTATGCAGATTCTATGAGGCAGTTTAGCACAGTAGAATGAGTACTGGCTTTGGAGCTGGTGGACTTGGTTTAAAATACAATTGTGACCTTGGGCAAGTCATTTTACTTATATGTGAAATTGAGTGGTTAAAATAAATTACCTCCAAGGGATCTTCTAAATCTATTATCCCATGACTCCAAAATTTGAATATACAGCCTTTATCTCTCTTAATCTGGAGTCATACATTTGCCAGTTGCCTATTGGCAGTCCTTTTTGGCATCCAAGCCATTTAAGACTCAACATTTCTCAAAATAAAACCCCTTACTTTCCTCTTTGAAATTTTCCCTCTTCTAACTTTATTTTTCTTGAGATAATCCTTTTTTCCTTCCTCTCTCCTTCTTTATCTCTCCTTCCTTTCATCCTTTCCATTTTTTCCTTCCTTCTTTTATTTTTTTCTCCCTTCTTCCCCAAACCAAATTCTGGTATGTATTAGCAAAGCCTCATTTCCTTAATTTATAACCTCATATTATTTGAGGACTTGGAATCCTAGAGAGGGCTACATCTCCCCGAACCCTCTTCCCCCCCTTCCCAAATTGTTTGTCTTTTGTCTTCTAATTAATTAATTAATTAATTAATGACTTTCTTTTGTTGGATTATTTTGTACCACCCATATGACAGTATCTCCACTTCTTTAGTTAGGCAATGTGCTACACTTGGAGCCAGGGCAATTAGATTAAAATTCCAGCTCTGATACTTATTAATTGTGTAATTGCGTGATAATTAGGCAAATTACTCAGTCTTTCCCAATCTCAGTTTTCATTTAAATAAAAATAGGGAAAATAATACTTTTACTTTTATCACTAGTTTCCATTTATATAGAACTCTATAAACCTTAGAGACATATAGAAGGACACATTATTATTATATTCCTCTTCCAGGTACTTAGAATCATAGAATCAAAGATTTAGATTTGGAAGGGATGATAGGAGCTATTCAGTCCAACACTCCCATTTCAAAGGTGGGAAAAAAATGATGCCTAAATAGGTTGTGACTTATTAACAACTAGATAATATCTGAAAGAGGAATTTAACTTAATTCTTCCTTGCCAACTATGTGACCTTGGATGGGTCAAATAACTTCTTTTTTTTGAATTTAAGTTGTATCTTATTTTTCCAATTACAAACAAAGTAGTTTTTCAACATTCTACCATTTGCAAATTTATGACCTCCACATTTTCCTACCACCCTCCCTTCCTCCCCCTTCCCCATGGCAGTGAACAGTCTAATGAAGTACATGCACAATCATGTTTAACGTATTTCCATGTTAGTCACACTGTCATATAACTTCTTTCATCAGTTTCTTCATCTGTGAAATGACAAGAACAACAGCCTCTAATGAACAGGGCTATTAAGAGGATCAAATGAGGCAATATATGTCAAATACTTTGCATATTTTAAAGTCTATATGTGTCAGTAATTATAAAGTGAAGGGCCTCAACAGGGCACTTTCCAAGGATCTGTGCTAATATTTTACCTCCCTCCTTTAGCACTGGAGCAGGATGTATGTCTTACAGGAGAGAATGAAGGTATATACCCAGTTTCATGAAGAAGGTCCCAGTCCTCTCTTCTTAAAATTATTATTCTTGTTATAGGGACAGAGTAGACAGAAAGCCCTATTAGGAATCAGTTAGGAAGATGTGGGTTCAAGTCCTGACTCTGACACATATTGGTTGTGTGACTTAATTAATCACTGATCAGTGATCTAGTCAACTCTCTAAATTTCAGTACAGTTGCTAATCTGAATTGGTAGAAGGGGTTTTCTGTCTGGATGTACTAGAACTAAAACAATGAAATTGCATGTCTAAACTTCTTACCCCAATTGTTACTTGTCCTTAGTGATACCCATTCCCCCTCAAATTTCTTATGCATTTCTCTGTTCGTGATAGATACTCTTTGTTATGCTACAAGTATTTATAATAATAAATGGTATTGATAAAATGAAAAGAGTGTAGCTTCTAAATCTCCAGAAGCTTACAATCAAATATTTCTAGCCTCTTTGAGATTTTTTGTATCTGTGATGCAGAGCTGGAAACTGAAGGTCCATCAGAGTCAAGATTTGAACCCATGTCCTCTGACACCAGAGTCAGTTTTCTTTACATGGTATGATGCTCCCCATAATTATTACCCCTTCCTTCCTTATCCTCCTCCACTACAATACCACATAATGAAAGAATAGTTTAATTTTTTTTCTCTTTTGATTACAGGAATAATGATTAATTATGCAGATATTGATTTTAAAAGCAAGTCTGGTGACTTTTCCAAAGTCAAAGGCAAATTTTAGCTAATTCTCCTACCCTCCAGATTTCTCACTCATTCTCTTATTCACTTTCTTCTTTATAGACTTAATTAACTTTTGTCCCTTCTCTTCCCCATTCCTGTCTGAAATACAACAGGCAGCGTTGAAGCAGTGTTCTAGGGACTGAAGTAAAAACTCCCTCCATGTATCTTCTTGAACAGTGTGAAACAAGTGTAGCAGTATAAATTGCCCATGCCTCATCACTTCCAGTATATCACTGAAGAAGATGAAAAAAAAAAGACTTTTAATAGGGTGAGTGAATCTTAAATTCAACAGCTTCTTTTTGGGGAAAGAAGACCCTTAAGTTCCTGGGTGCCATAGAAACCATTTTTGCAAGCAGATTGTAAATAAAAGCAAGACCTCTGGTTTTATATTTATATTATATGTGTTCCTTTTTAAATATGAAAAAATGATGCTATATTTCTGTGATGTCCATGATATGCTAGTCCATTTCTGATTGTAGATGCAAGGGAAAGGTTAATTTAAGAATTCTGGATTAAAGAAATAAATGGGTGGAGTCAAAAGATAATGATATAAATTTGCTCAGGTCTCTTAGAGGTAATGTCCCAGGAAGCAGATGCTTCAACGTCAAAGTCAAAATCTAAAATACGTCCTATTCTCATTCAATGTGACTGCAAAAGAGTGGTATCCAGGATGATACATTCACAATCTTGTAGCCATATTCAGGCCAGTATATATTTTATCGGTTCCCTGAGATCACTTAGAACAACTTATTTAATTGGGGAGAGAAGGGGAAGAAGGGGATGCCCGAGGAGACTTCAATGTGACAGAATGACTTCTTACATTTGCTTTTCTGGTTTTTTAAATTTTTTTGATAGTCCTTATTTTTAAAAGCAAATGAACACTACTGCAGACAAAGGATAGGTCCAGGGTGACTTTTCTTTTCTTGCTCAAGCAACAGCAGTTCAACTGTGCTAGGAGATTGTAAACTGATAGGGAGTCAGACACCAAGGACAGCAGCTGAGAAATATTTTTAAGCATTGTAAGGTACATCTCAGGACTTAAAAGGATTGACTATCATCCTTGGGGGGAAAGTAAGATGCATTCTTGAGCATTTAAGCCTCCTCTTCATGGGGATACTTCAGAGTGCAGTCAGGGAGGTTATTTGGTGGCCTGAACTTTACCTTTGTAATTTTCTAGGGATGGTAGATGGGGGTGGGGAAGAACAACAATAACTATATGCTCTCGAAAGGCTGCCTGTTGTCCTGTTATCATAGAATTTGGTTCTCGTGCATTTTAGAAATTAATCCTGACTATGGTAAATAGGAACCTATAGATCTTAAGCTGTGTGTATTTGTGTGTATTTCTCTCTCTCTCTCTCTCTCTCTCTGTGTGTGTGTGTGTGTTGGACCTTTTTCTCAGTCAGGTAAAGTCTATGGAACTCTTCTCAGAATAACATTTTAAAATTCATAAAATACAATACAAAGGATCAAAGGAAGGAAGAGAATTATAATAAACTTCAGTTATCAAATTATTTAGAAAACAAATATAGATCCCAGGTTAAGATTCCTGCCCTAGTTTTGCTGGTATATTATCTTACATAATTCATCCAGTTTACATAGAAACATAGGATGTAAGGGACCTTAGGAAGCTATGTTATATTCATGCCTAAATAATGTAGTCACACTGGCAAAGGCAAAAGGTTATGGTTGGATGGATGCTGTATGAGACTGTGAGGACAACTGCTTTTTGCCAGTTTTCTCATCTATGAAATAAGCTGTTTTTATTCCATAATTTAAGAACTGTTTCGACCTAAGGCTCTCATTTTCTAAGATTCTGTGCCCCTTGCAGAGGAATATAAATTTTAGTTCTTTGATAAGATTTCTTCCTAATGGTAGAGCTGTCTGTTGTGTCTCACTGGAGTTGAAAAAATACTTTTCTTTTGGTTTTATGTTTTTTTTATGTTTTTAAACACCTCATTAGTTTGGTCAGATGTATAATTATTGCAATATTTTGAATTAGGTATGTTTTCTTATAATTTGTTGTTCTAGTGCTGTAAATTAATAATAATAATAAATAATAATAGCTACCATTTAAAAAGTGCCTTAATATTTTTGCAAAATGCTTTACAAGTCATCTCTATTCATTTCGTCTTTCTGGGTAGGTCAGGCATTCTCCCCATTGATACGTGACAATGTAGGGAATTCTGAGGCATGGGGGAATAAAATGATCATTCTATAATCACTCAAGGAATTATGTTGACATATTCCATTAATACTTATGACTTCTGATTTCCTGGTCAAAATTAGTTTAACCAGTTTCCAGTGGCTCTGAATAATAGAACTTAATGATTTTGAGCATGTTAGAGCTATATCTCCATTTTAACAAAATTTCATAAGTGGGAAAAATAAATTTGCCCAATCTATTAATTAGAGGATTTCCATTTACATTAGAAAGGGGTTCCTAGTTATATCAAACTAGAGTAGTATATTTATGGTTAAGATATCCTTCTATCTTAACCATAAATCTAAATTTAACCATATATCACAACCATAAAATGACCAAATATCTAAATTTTCATATATATATATATTTATATACAAATTTCTTTATATATAACCATATACATATACAAATTTCTTTATTTCTCTGTAAATCTTTGAAAAGATTAATCTTGGGTATTTGGGCTTAGTCTTAATGGAAAGATGAGGTATAAAGAAGATAGCAACCATAGTAACTCACACTTAAAAGCTACTTTAAGGTTTGCAAAGCACTATACATATATTATCTAATTTTATTCTCACAACAGATTGTTTACCTAATGTTGTTCATTATTTAAATATAATAGCAATAATAATAATGATTATGATGTTTATATGCCCCCTTAGGTGACAATTAGGTTGTGTAGTGAATAGAATTGGGGAAGGGATGTCTAGAGTCATGGAGATCTAAGTTCAAATCCAGTCTAAGGCAATTACAAACTATGTGACCCTGATTAAATCACTTTGCCTCAACTTCCTTATCAGTAAAATGGAGATAAAGATGTCAGGAACCTCCCAGGGTTGTTTTGAAGTTCTAATAAGTTAATTATTGTAAAATTCCTGGTATCTAGAAGGTTCTATATACATATTAATTATTATTATTTTTGTTATAAAGGAGGAAAGAAGCTCAGAGAAGTTAATGATTATAGGGAGTATCTGAGAAAGGATTTGAACCCAGATCATCTTGACTTTAGGTACAGTGCTCATACTATACCTCCCTGATGTCTCTCAGATCTGGGATTCTATGAGAATGAGATCCTGCCACAGTTAATTGGAATGCCATTAGAAGCTCGATTAGAAATCTGTCATGCAGCATCATAGATGATATGATGAGTGTATAATATTTGGAGAGGTCTGCAGACAGTTGTGAATGTCTAATATTGTGATAAAGTCTGATACATATGTCTACATACATATGTATATTTAGCTTCTGTTTATACAAATGTTACAGGAAATGAATGAAGCCAATGATTATGGAGTATCTTCAGTATATGTGTGGGATTAGTAAGATTGGCAGATGAATGTGTGAAATTTGGAGAAATGCAAACATTTTATTTACCAAGGACTTTCTAGAACCAATAGAAGCTGTTAGTGAATATGTGAGAATCAGTTTCCTCATGACTCAAAATGTTATCAAAATGTTGATTCCTGTTGTAATTGGGCTGAATTTTGAAATTAAACATAACATTAGTTCTCTTTAGAAGAGTTTGAAACTCCTGACCCTTAGAAGTTCTTAAACTTTTCTAGTCCAATTCATCTAAGAGTTTGGAGCCTTCTATATCCCAAGGCTCTCCTTTTAAAACTTTTATTCCCACTTGAAAAGGAAAAGCAAATTATTAACTTCTCTTTTCTGTTACTCCCCTGCAAGTTGTTGTTGTCCAGTCACATCTGACTCTTCATGATCCTATTTGAGATTTACTTGGCAAAGATGTTGGAATGATTTGTCATTTCCTTCTCTAACTCATTGTACAAATGAAAAAACTGAGGAAAAGAAGATTAAGTGACTTACCAAGGACTGCATGGCTGGTAAGTGTCTGAGACTGGAATTGAACTCAAGTTTTATTAACTCCAGATCTAGTGCTGTATCATTTGTTGTGAGACCTAGTTGCCTTTCCCCTACAACACTCCTCTCAAAGTCCATTCCTAAGTACCTAAATCCTGCTATTCAGTCTATTTTAGTCTTTACTAAGCATTTCCCCCTGATTTTCCAACTCTTACAGATCTGTCTGCTCATTTTTTAAAGGTCCAAACCCATAGAATGTGTTTCAGAAATTATTGTAATCTATGGCAATCAAATTATTCAGGATTCAATTGATCACCTTGAGGTGTGATTGGATAAACAAGCACAGATCAAGGGTGTTACCCATCCCTAACAAGGTGATGTTATCAAAATCTCAAATGAGGTGTCAACGAGAACATTCTCACTTATCAGGGAGATGTATTCCAAATCCTAATAGAGCATAATAATCTTCAACCTTAAATTGTCCACTTTTATTCTTGCCCCATTAAACATACATATGTGGATACATATATATTTATATATGCACATTATATGTGTACATATGAAAGATTTATAGAGAGTTTATCATTAGAGAATTTTTAAATTTGGATTTCTGAAGAACCCAGAAAGTTTCACTCATAAACAAAATCTGATAACTGGGGTACAAATAAATTGAGTGAACAAACTGAAAAGGAACAAACATTCTAAGGAAGATTGCTTGGTGATTAAAAACTTCAGCTTCCTGGACTACAGATATTGTTTTAATATCTTTTCAGATTCTTTTTAGAGTGTATGGCCAATTAGTAGCATTCAGCAGCAAGTATGGATAGATAAATAAAACACTTCTCAGGAAAGGGAGGGGTAGAGGAAGTGGGGGTGGTGGGGAAGGGAAGTTTCTGGGGCTATATTTCTTTCCCAGGCAGCTGGCAGGGTTTGCTTTCATAAATTTTAGAGGAGAGGAGAGGAGAGGAGAGGAGAGGGGAGGGGAGGGGAGGGGAAGGGAGGGGAGGGGAGGGGAGAGGACCGGAGAGGAGGGGAGGGGAGGGGAGAGGACGGGAGAGGAGGGGAGAGGAGGGGAGAGGAGGGGAGAGGAGGGGAGAGGAGGGGAGAGGAGGGGAGAGGAGAGGAGAGGAGAGGAGAGGAGAGGAGAGGAGAGGAGAGGAGAGGAGAGGAGAGGAGAAGCAAGGGGGAGAGTGGAGAGTGGAAGGGGAAGGAGAGAAGAGGAGGGAGCAGAGACTCTTTTGCTTTGTGCCTTTTGCACTGATTTCCCCAATGTCTAGGACGTTTTCTTTCCTTACTTGCATCCCTAGGGTACCTCTCTTCCTTTAAGACACACAACTTAAGTGCCACTTTCGACATGAAGCCTTTCCTGATTCCCTCCTTGACTTCCAAACTAATTTGCACTTCAAAATTGTATATTTATTGTATTTTTCCTTTTATATATTGTATGTGCTTATATATAATATACATATAAATACATAATTTCAGTTGTTTCTATTAGAATGTAAGTTCCTCCTGAGTAGAATTGTTTCATTCTGAGTATTTGTATCCCCAACACTCCATATGGCACCTAACACACCCATGCTCTTTCCCCTTCTTCTATCCTCCTATTTTATCAAGAATACAAAAGAATAACAGTCATTGACAATCCTTGGTTTTTCATTTATTGACTCCCCAACCTTAATCCTTTTCATGAAGGAGGCTGACTTGGTGTCAGTTGCCCAACTCACAAGCTTGTGTGTAGAATTATCTTAGAAATAAAAAAAACTCCATTTATATGTGAATTATTATAATCATTTCAATGAAAATAATCATGGTGTAGTAGAAAGAATGCTGGAGGTCTGGGTTCAAATCCCAGCTTCAGGACTGACTAGTTGTGACATTCCTCATCTGTAAAATGGTGATAATCTTACTTTTAAGCTTACTATAGGGATGCTGCATGAAAACCTTATAATACTAGATATGAATACAGGAAATATTGGGGAACTGGTGTGCAGTTCACAACTATTTCTTGGTAGACAAGTGCTAGGTTGTTATTGAAGGCTCAAGGAGATTAAATGATTTGTCCAGGATCATGGTACTATTAAGTCTTTCAGGTCAGATTTGAAATCAGGCCTTTTTGTCTCCTAACCTAGTTCTTTATGCATTTCTAATGACTGTCTCTAATTCTAGTTCTATAGTTAGTTATTATTAGATAGTACAAAGTAGAAAAGATATTTGGAAATCATTAGGTTAGTTTAATTTGTCCCACATTACACTATAATTTGATGAAATTAGTCAGATTGCTGCTAAATTTCCATTGTTCTTTGTTTTGTTGATTTGAGGAGGAGTTATGAAAACCAGGACTTTCTCTACTTTTTAGAAATCTACTAATAATGATTTTCTAGAGAGATAAGGCTAAATTGGAATTGAATCTCAGCTTAGTAAGGACAGACTATTTACCAACTGTACTCCTTGCTTTGCCCTTTATCATTTTTCCTTTCTTTAATACCCAAAGGAAGGATATTATAATTCTGATAGTCAACTTATGTACTCATGGTAAGCCCTGGCCTCTTGCCTAAGGCTGTAACTGGGAGGATTAGTCTAAAGATTTAGGGAAGACGATCAATAATGCCATTGTTTGAGGAAACTCCAAACTACTGGAGTCATTCACACCCTTAAACTAAGAAGTTTGGAAGTTGTTTTAGAAAGTCTAATCTAGGTCTCCAGAGATAGAACCCAGGGACCTATTGGGTGGGGTCTGAGGCATGCTAAAAGCTTCCAATCCCCCAGGATTCACTTTCTTCCCATTCCTGTCTGCAAGGGTCCCTGGAATACCTTTATTGGTCACATTTTTAGGTTTAGACATTGGAATTGGAATTCCCACTTAAAATTGCAATGTGTTAACTAACAATTCAACATATATAATATTTTTAACCTTAGTATGAATTAATCAGTCAAATAGCAAGTGCCTACTATGTTCCAAAATATGAGACTACAAAGTCAAAAACTGAATTGTTCCTACTCTCAAGGATGGAAGTTCCCATTAGCCAATCATTCTGATCAGATTAAATGATTTTCCAGGATCATGTTTACTATTAAGTCTTTTAGGCCAGATTTGAAATCAGATCTTTTTGTCTCCTAACCTAGTTCTTTATGCACTTCAATGCCTATCTCTAATTCTAGTTCTATAGTGAGTAATTGTTAAGTAATACAAAGCATTAGGATTCCCAGACATTGAGTTCTAGGATAAACATTAGTGAAGAGGGAGAAGAGAGAATGATTAAGAATGTAAGTTGCCATCATGATTTTTGGGGATTCTTGGATAACCAAAGGGAAGAATTAAAACACTATGGCTGTTCAATAGAGATGTTAATGGTACTAGAAAGCTGGACTGAGGTTTAGGATGTATAGTTTACTATCTGGCTGACTAGAAAATTATTTAACCCCTCTGATGTTTGGATTTTTTGCTTGTATAATGAGGATAAAAATGCTTGTCCTATTCATTTCACTGGGTTTGTGTGAGGACATAACTGTGTGAAATTGTAAAATATTATATAAATGTGAGATATTACTATTGTTAATGGACATAATAGTGCATGAACACACACCTCATCTATCTGGCTTTGCTTAATTAAGCATCTGCACTTTGTGTCTCTGTGTTTCTGTCTGTGTCTATGTCTTTGCTCTCTGTTTATATATCTCTGTTTATCATTGTTTCTGACTCAGTCTCTGTGTTTCTGTCTCTTGTCTGTCCCTGTCTCTTTCTTTGTGTCTTTCTATGTCTTTCTCTCACTCATCTCCAGTTTGACAGTCAACTCTTTCAACTGTTTTTACTTGATAGGAGTAGCTTTTTCAAAAGGTTAATGGTTTTGTTTGCCTCCTGTTACTGCTCTGATCTTGAAGCTTGAGATATTTCACAGATTTTGATTTGATTTGATTCACTGAGAGATAAATTCTTGATAGATGCTAAACTAATTTGTGGGGACTGATTGGCTAATGTCACTGATGAGAGCATGCCATACTGGGTGGTCCTATGCCAGTGTATCCCATGGTATACAATCGATTCTAAAGGCCCTGTGTGAGTTCTTCATTGGTAAGCATACATCTGACATTCTAACAACTTGTCCAGTCCATTGAAGTTGTACTCTCTGTAGTAATGTTGGAATGCTAAACAGTTTGCCTGGAGAAAGGACCTCAGTGTCTGGTATCTTCTCCAACCAGGTGATCTTTAGGACCTTCCAAAGACAATTTAAATAGAAGGAATTCAGTTTTCCTGATATGACACTGGTAGATTGTTCAGTTTTGACAGGTATATAGCAATGAGATCAGTACAATGGCTCTGTAGACCTTTAGTTCGATAATCAGTCTAATACCTCTTCTCTCCCACACTTTCTTTAGTAGCCTCCCAGATACTTAGCTAGTTCTGGCAATGCGCGTGTCAACCTCATTGACAATGTGCATCTCCTTGAAAAGGACACTGTCAAGGTATGTGAACTTGGCCACCATACTCAAAGCTTCTCCATTTGCTGTAATTGATGGTTCCATATATGACTGATTGGTGCTGTCTGATGGGCACCTATGTGTTCTTGGTGTTAATTGTTAGAGCAAAATTAGCATAAGCATAAGAAAATTGATCCATACTTTATTGCATCTCACCTTCAGAGGCTGCATTGAGTACACAGTCATCTGAAAACACAAGATCATGAACCAATACTCCCTCCACTTTGGTCTTGGCTTGAGGCCTTTACATGTTGAAGAATTTGCCATCAGTGTGGTAGCTGACCTTGATGATGTGCTCATCCTCAGTAAAGGTGTTGATAACATGGCTGAAAACATATTGCTAAAAAGTATGGGAGCAAGGATGCATCCTTGTTTTACTCCATTGATGACTGGGAAATCTCAAGAACATCATCCATTATCCAGAACTCAGGCATGCATGTTGTCATGGAACTGATGTCAAAACTGATGAACTTCTCCTGGAAACCAAATTTTGACATAATTTTCTCTAAACCCTCTTGACTGACAGTATCAAAGATCTTGGTCAGATCTATAAACTTCTGTTGTATACAGACCTCTGTTCTGTTCCTGGCATTTTTCTTGGAGTTGTCAGACAGAAAACACCATATTGATTGTTCTTTTACCCTTTCTGAAGCCACACTGGCTCTCAGGGAGGTGACTGCCTTCCAGATAAAGATCAATCTATTGAGAAGGGCTATGGCAAGAAATTTACCAACATGACTAAAAAAAGAAATACCCTTGTGATTGTCACAGAACAATATATTCCCTTTACCTTTATACAGATGGATTATGGAGGCATCCTTGAATTCTTGGGGGAATCACCACTTCATGCCATATAATCTGGAAAATTTGAATTAGGAGAAGGATATAGGGAAGATAGTTCATTTTTTAATATAAGATATATATGTATATTATATGCATATATAAATATATTTAATATGAAATGTTTTGTAAGACATTAATCTATCATAATAATATGTATTAAATACATTAAGGTATATTAAAATATATACTTTTATGTATATATTTAAATGAATAGAAAAGGTTTTTTTGATGAGCATGACAGCAGATTTGGTTCAATTAGTGATTCTCAACCCAAACTATGCTAGAAACTAATAAAATATACCATCTCTAGACAGTATATCTCTGGACTTCTCGTTCCTTTGTAGCAACAGCAGAAAAAGGGATTCAGGGATTGGGGAGCCAGAGCAGGAGGGTCAGTAAACTCAGCTGATACTATTCAGTGGACATTAATTTCAACAATTCCACCTGGATGTGGATTAGAGAGGAGAGTAAGATCATTGAGGAAAACAGACCTGGTTTATAGGTAACAGACTGATCTTGGTAATATTTGCAATATGTTAGAATGGGCTCTTCAGAGCTTGGAGGAACTTGACTCTGATACTTTGGTATTCTTGGACACTTTTCTCCTTGTGGTCCTAGCTGCCCAACCCCAGATGAGATAGATAGGAACTTATTTGTTGCTGTGTTGCTGTTCTCTGTCTATTTTTATGTGAATCCTAAGATGTTTCCTGTCTTCCTTTGAAACTTCAAAACAGAATATCTCAGAAAAGGGATGGAGCAGTAACCCAGGTTCTTCTAAGAGCATATCTAGTTCTTAGTGAGAAAATTCAGTTTTCTGTCCCTAAAGAGAGGGTGCCAAGCTAATTGGGATTAGAAGGATATAGGGAAGATAGTTAATTTAAAATTAACTATCTTCCCTATATCCTTCTTCTCAGAAGAATCTGATTCATAGTTTCTGTCTTTTGATTATGTCTTTGTGGAAAAGTTCTATGTAAGTTGTGTAGGATACCTGATATCCTGAGAACACCAATCACTTGTTTGTTAGAATGGCTGGACTGTTCTTACTAAATAACTTGTCCTAAATTATTCTCCTTTCCTTCTATTATGAGACTTTCTTGCTTCATTCTTGGTGTGAACATGCTGGGACTTGCAGTTTTGCTTGTATGTGTGTGTGGGAATGGGGGGATAGAGGGGAATGGGAGAATAGAGGAAGATGAGGAAAGAACATTTGGATTATACAGGACCTGCAATCAGCTAAAACATCATTATTTCTTTAAGCTATGACTTCCTGTAATAGGACATCTAGATTACTAGATGATGCAAGACATAGATTGTTGGACTTGGGGTCAGGAAGACCTGATTTTGAATCCTGTCCCAGATACTTATCAATTATGTTATCGTAAGCAAGTCATGTAGCCTCTATGTCTCAATTTCATTGTCTATAAAATGGACTTTGTGACAAACAAATGAGATTACATGAAAAGTGTTTTGCAGACCTTATAAACCTAACTAAATGGTAACTACTATTATTGAAAAAATCACTCATGAAAGTGATTAAAAAAACTAAATGTTGTAATAAATGCATTTAATATTTTTAAATTTCTTCTTGTCGGTTTTAGCCTCCACCACATAATAAATGTTTAAAAATGCATATTGACTGATAAAAATAACAATTATATCAGGATCATAGAATTTGAGAAGTCATTTCTGAAGTTACATATATTTGTGTTCTAACAATAGATCTTATACGTACAAGATGGAACCATGGCCAGACAGCAACTTTTTGGACAAAAAATCTGGGCCCTTTGGTAGACTTCAATCTCCACATGAAAAGACTAATGTTATCTTAGGCTTTAAGAGGGGGGATAGTGCTCTTTCTCTCCAGGATATGGGTGATTTTAGCCTTGAGCAGACCACATCTGTAATGTACTCAGTCCTGGTCAGATCACATCTAGTATTCAGTCCTTGGCTGCCACACTTTAGGAAGGACAATTTTTAGTTGTAGTTCTATAAGACTTGCAAAAAGCTATGAGATCATGCTAAATTAGGATTGATTGAAGGAGTTGAGGGTGTACAGTTTGGAGAAAAGATGACTTGAGATGGAATGTTAGATGTTTTTGAGGCTTTGAGAAACTATCCCATGAAAGAGAACTGTTATCTGTTCTGCTTGTCTCAATAGGGAGAATCAGGAGTAAAAGATGGAAG
The DNA here is from genome assembly GCF_037893015.1 of Macrotis lagotis. NCBI lineage: Eukaryota > Metazoa > Chordata > Mammalia > Peramelemorphia > Peramelidae > Macrotis > Macrotis lagotis. The sequence continues at coordinate 613,564,813 of NC_133658.1, forward strand.
TTTCAAAGAAGTAAATTTAAGCTTAATATAAGGGAAAAAACTTGTGAGCAATAAGAGCTTCTAAAATTAGTATAGGTTTAATCAGGAATGCTAAGTTTTGTCACTCATTCTATTAGCTACACCTTCCAGCTTTGTATCACCTGCAGATTTAATTACCAGTATCATCTCATCTCTGTCTCCATCAAAGTCATCGATAAAAATAATGACCGGGTGTACAAAGCCAAGGACAGAGTTCTGTAGGATAGCATTACAGACCTCCACTAAAGTTCATGTAGAACTATCAATATTTTTGCTTGCTTTTATTAAGAGAAAGAGTGAAAGAAGACAGATGGTAGGTGAAAAGAAAGAGTACAGAAAATTGTCAAGCTAACTTTTACTTCATATGTGTTCTTGGTAGTGGGAGGTATCTTTTTTGTATTAATTTTTTCCCCAGCATTTTTCCTTGACCATATCTGGTGCTAGCTTAGGTCACCTCTACTTCACAGTGGAAAAGCTGTCTCTGTATAGAAGTGATTAAAGACTAAATTCTTGGCCAGCTTAACTAATATACAAGTCGTTGATCAAGGACATCAGCATAATTCCCCTACATCTTGCCTGGGATTTGGGAGAAGGGGCCACAAAAGCCCAATAGGAAACTCAAGAGCTGCTGAAGAAGCCTGAGAGCAGACTATAAACTTGGGAGTCAAGTACATGTTTCTGAGCTTATGATCCCTTATGATCAGCACTGTGAAGTGCTGATAACATAAGCCTGGGTTTGTAAGTATACAGTGCCACCAGGGGCACAGAAAAGGGAGCAAAAGAAATCAGCCTTTATTTTGGTTTAGATTGTAACAACTGCCAAGATTTTGGGAAATCTAGGGAAGGGGATTGGATATTTTCATAATTCACCTGGATTTTTTAGATACTGATAAGTAGATTCCAGGGATTTTTTTCCATGTCCATTCAAGGGCTTTCAAGGGTGCAATTGTCATCCAAGATGTTTGAAGTTAAGAAGGACAGAGACCAAGGCTAGAAAGGAGACATGGGAAGCTAATAGAAGATACAATACAGAGTGCAGATCTTTGGGTGAGAGTTAGGTGGTACAATGGATAGATCAACTGGAATGAGTGTTGATATATATTGTAAACAATTATTAAAACACAGTGCCCAGAATATAGTAGGAACTTAATGTTTATTTCCTTCCCCTTCCTTCTTTATGGAGATATGTAGATAATTCAAAGCGAAAATTTCCCTATCACCCTATACACCCCACCCCCAAATGTGCAATCTTCTATCTTGTAAGGGATGGAGGAGTGGACCTTTGGGGGAGGATTTGGAGCTGTGATGAAGATGGGCTGTGTCTACTAATGCTCAAATTCTACCTTTGGAATCTACTGAAGAGAATTCAACTCTAATGGACTGGCCATGTTGTTCAAATGCCAAATGTGCCCTTTCCTACGATACCATTTTATGAAGAACTCATACGAGGCAAGTGCTCATACAGTCTCAAGTTCTCTCTGTAGAACCTTGGAAGTTTGTGACATGGGAGTCACTGGTAAAGGACCACCCAGAATGGTATGCCCTCACTGGAGAAGGGACTGGATTCTATGAGCAAAGCAGAATTAAAGTAGCTCAAAAGGAAGTTGAGATGAGCAAATTTAGAGAATCCACCCCAAAAGTTCACACAATCTTTTTGTGTTCAACCTGTGTAGAACATTCTAAGCTCAGTATTGATCTAATCAGTCATAGCTGTACACCTTGTAACTTGGCTCTCTAATAATGATATCATTTTGTTCTTCTTCAAGAATGAAGGACAATCACCTTCTAATATGGAGGGAGGATTTTTCCTTGGACCTCCCTCCATTGTCTTGTATATACTTAGGATTGAGGGATACTAGATGTAGAGAGCTAGAAGACACTGTAGGAAGCATCTATAGTCTTCTTTTTTTTATTTACAAAGAGACTGAGGACTAGAAATTTGCCCAAGGTCATAAAGATAGGAAGTAATGGAGGCAGGATTCAAACCCAGGTCCTTTGACCTCAAATCCTGCACTCTTTCCAATTACCTCACTCTCTCCTCATTTATTTATGTAGACTCTGTGGGGTTTGAGGGTGGAGTTGTTTCATTTTTCTCTCTGAATTCCATTGGAGGCCATTAATAAGTATATTGATTGATAGAAGAATCAGTTTAGTATAGTCAGTTAATAAATGTTTATTATGCATCTAACATTGCCAGACATTGTGCTAAGTAATTCAGTGGAAAGAATACCTGGGGTTGAGCTCTGACTTTGAGCTTTACTAGTTTTGAAGTCATTTAACCTTCCCTAGCCTTAGAAGTTTTTTCATCTGTAAAGTGGGGATAACAGTACTTCAATATATGCCTCTTGGTATTGTGAGGAAAATGTGTTGTAAATCATAAAATACTTTAAAAACTGAACCATTTTTGTTAGTTTTTTTGGAGGGGGTTATTGCCAATCCCTATATGCAAGAATTGTTAGCATTTATACAATGCTTCAAAATTTGGTTCTCACAACCATCCTGTTAAGTTGTTCAATCTGACTCTTTGTGACTTCATTTGGGGTTTTCTTTTCAAGTATACTGGAGTGATTTGCCATGCCTTTCTCCAGCTCATTTCACAGATGAGAAAACTGAGGCAAACAGAGTTAAGTGACTTGCCCATGGTTACACAGCTGATAAAGAAAATGAGACTGGATTTGAACTCAGATTTTTCTGATGTCAGACCTGGAACTCTATACATTGCACTACCTAAATTCTTCCATTTCTGATAGCTGAGGAAACAGACTGAATGGTTGTATCTTAACCAAGCCACACGGGTAGAAAGTGTGTAAGGTCAGATCCAGATTCAGACCTTCTTGACTTCAAGTCCAAAGCTCTATCTACTATGCCTGGACTTCTTAGAATTTTTGGTTCCCCCTTTGGCAGTCTGGTGCCCCTTTTTAGAATAATGTTTCAAAATGCATAAGGTAAAATGCATAGAATTATAAAGGAAATCAATTTATAACTAAATACAGGTGTCAAAATATTTAAAAAATAAGATCTCAAACTCCTCTTTAAGATCCCTCTTAAGAAACCCTCCCAGAACAAGTTGTATGTGGGTACAAGGGCTCTATTGTTTTATTCAGAACTCTATTGTTTTATCTTTCCTTCTTTTTCTTCTTGTGACCCTGCTTCAGAGCAGAGAGATGTTAGGAGCAGGAAAAGCAGGAGAAAAAATGTTGTTATGGTAGATTAACAAAATTTGTTAATATAGCTAATTAATATAATGTCAGAAATTGTTAATATCAAATGTAATATGGACCTCAACTCCTTAAATGATGTTAGTAATGTCAGTATTTCAGTACTGTCCTTTGTAGTCCTACTCTTTAACTATTTATTCTCCTTTAGGTTGAGCTGAATCACACCCTATATTCCTTCTACTCCGGGATTTTACTAAAGGAACCTAGTATGAGGTGGATCTCAGTATCTGATGTTCTTCACCTCTTCCATTGGGATTCATGGAACGAAGGACAAAAACAGCCAGAATGAAATGGTTTTCCTTGCCCAGATTGCCAAGGGCCACTAAAATCTCATGACCAGACCTCGCTACCTTATCTCTTTCCTCCCCCTCTCCTAAAATGATAATAATTTTTTTCATGAATCTCTTTGGTTGAGAAGTCCACTGTACATATCCTAGTATGGCAGGTTTGCTACCCTTTTTTCTCAAGTAAAGACACTTTATTCCTCAACTCATGACTTTTTTTTTAAAGGATTTGATTTTTTAAAGGACTTGATAAGATCACTTGTGAGGTTATGAAGACTAGAACAAAGTCTCTATGTAGCAGGGCTGACATAGACAAAATGGTGTAAGTAGGTAAGGTTTCTTTTTGATAGCCTTCCACCTTTCCCATCAACAGCCCTCTCCCTCACTCCTGATGCTTTTCTCAAGGCATCATCATCATCATCATCATCATAGTAAATTACAGTATATGGTTTTTTCTTTGCCTGCCTCTTCATTGAGGTTAGTTCTTGTGTTAGGGACCAAACAGGTATAGGGAGATTTGGAGAAAACTGTTATTAAATCAGAAACCTATTTCATTTGGAAGCAACTGGATCTCTGAGGGCTGGAAAGCAAGATGCACTGACGAGAATACCCTGAGGTTCAGAGCCGAATAAGACTGGTAAGATGGTGAGCAGTGATGCCTGTGGTAGTAATAATAATAGTAATTTGCATTTTACATATCACTTCTATTTTCAAGGGACTTTTACATCTCTGCTTGTGGACCTAACTGACTTCTTGAATGCTGTAGGTCCTGGTCATTTTCTACCTGCCGTTTTTATATCTCTTTTATTTGCTTTATTTACCTTATTTATTTTCATTTACTGTTTGTAGCGGTACTCTGGGAAGGTTTAGAAAGTTCCTGAGAAAGCTTGTTCTTGGCAGACAGATATATAAACAGCTTTATTTTGTTCAGAAATGCAAGGTCTGCAGAACACACTGCAAAGTGAAGGGTTGACAGTTGCCTAGTGAATTTCTGCAGTGTAGACAGTCAATTGTAATTATTTAACCTTTCAATCTTGCCTTCCTATTAGTGTTCTGGATTCTGGAAAAATGCAGACATTTCAGATGGTAGCACAATCTCCAATTACCTCAAATCTGTTGATTTGCATTTCCTTGGACATTTTTATTCATAGGTGGGAGATATCTGGTATAGGTGTATCAGTATGAGTATCATTTTTCCAAGAATGTATAAAAGCAAATTGGCAGAATATTATCCTTCATAAATTTCTGTAGACTATGAAATGATTTTCTGGGAATCTGTGATGACATCTAATGATGTATGGAAGCTGTGTTTAAATTTTTTTGTGTCACAGGAGATAGCATGGTATAGAGAAAAATCACCGGTTTTAGAATCAGGGAATCTTGGTTTAAATCTTCCTCTTCTACTTATTTAGTACCTATATGACCTTAGTCAAATATCTCCATGGATAGGGCATTGGACCTGGATTCAAGAAGAGATGAGTTCAAATCTGAGTCTCAAACACTTCCTAATTATGTATCCTGGGCAAGTCATTTAATCACTCTCTGCCTCAGTTTCTCATTTTACAAATGAGACATTTGTAAAGTAATTAGCACAGTGACTGGTACATAGCAAGTACTTAAATTCTTCTTCCTCCTCCCTCCCCTTCCCCGTCTTCCTTTCATCATCTGAATAAAGGAAGATGAAATGCCCTTTTTTAGCGCTGGGGTTCCTTCCATTTCTAAATCTTTTGATTCTATTTTCTATAACTATGGATAATCTTTAGGAAAACCAGGTTAATCTCACCTGGCATAGTTCAAATAGGTAGCACAACAGCTATTTCTGACTATAGTTCTCATTGTAGCTTGTGTCTTCCATCTGTTTTTTGGTACTGAAGCAGCATAGCCCTGGACCATCAAAGCACCCTGAACAACCTTTTCTGGAGTACAATAATGGAAGCACAAGGGGAGAAGACCCAGGATAAAACATAAAGGGGGGCTACGTTTATGCAATGATTAAATCAGTGTCACCAAGTTTGTTCCTTGTGCACACCATCCCACTGAACTTGAGTCTACCCATCATGGCTCTACCTCTATAAAACCATCCAATATGACCAGGGAAAGGGGAACTGGTTCATTGGGTATACCTAGTTTTTCTCTTTTATTTTCCTAGAATTGCCATTCCTCACAACATCCTCTATTAGAAAGAGGAAACAAGAAGCTAGCTAAACATGGAAAATTGAGATGGATAACATTAGGTATGATCTCACCACTTCTTAACACTGTCTACTTTTCCAATTTTGGTGCACAGTAAATGAGGGTTCTGGATGTGCTATGAGCCCATACAAATACAACCTTTATAAACACCATGATGTACCACCATGATGGCATAAAGTGAGGAGACAGACCCTAATCTAAGCACTGTGGGTGCCATTGTACCCTGATCTGCATCTGTGAACTTCAGTTGGTATCTCTACTGTATACATACCATTAACTCACCAAATGATTTTTTTTAACCATCACTTTTTTTTTCATGATTAAGTTTGGTATGGACTCCATAGAGAACCAAGCTTCTACATCCCAGTCCCCAACTTCCTTCTGGCATTCTTATATAATCAACCATTTTTTTTGTTTTAGTTGTTTTTTGCAATATGTCAAAAATATCAAAGGGGAAACTTTAGAAGGGCCTCTTTTTCAAAGTCATAATAATGTAGCTTTTGTCTCTTCCTCTTCCTCCTTTGTCTGGAACTCAGATTACTAACTACTCTTGTAAATCTGGATCCTGAAGCTGGTATAGGGTATTACTTTTAGGCCATCTCTATGGTACATTTGTAACTGTGATGTTAGGAACCAAATGTGAGGACTTCATTAAAGTTGATGTTTTTTTAATAAAAAAAATCATTATAGATCTTTTCTGCCTTTCATGAGCTCATTATTGTCCTTCCAGTTTCATTCTTAAATTCACCTAGGATGGTTTTGATTGGCTGGGTGCCTTGCTAAGCTTTATTTAAACTGACTTTACCTTCTATAGCTTCTTTTTGTCATCATCCACTGTAGTCTTTCTTATTGTTGTGTGATCAAAGCCATTGTTGTGTCAGCATTGTGTCTTCAATTAAATGACATCAGTGTTTCCTTTTTGAAACTTCCTAGTTCAGCCAAGTCATGTTATTCAATATGTGTGATGAGTATTTCACTTCTAAACCCGGTTTCCTTTCTTATCTCACCCCCACAAGTTCAATGGCTGTATTTCTTCTTGGTAGCAACCAAATGGGAAATTATTATCTATAGTGAACATACCCCTTTTTTTTCTTTTGACCCTTACCATCTCATGTAAGATGGTATCACTCTTTGCTGGGTATTGATCATATAATTCTTAGTATTATTTATGTTTGTAAGGAAGCTCAGTGTCAGGATGGGAACTCCTCAGGGAAATTGGGCATTTTTATGATAACTTTTGGGGGCTATCTATCCTAAATGCTTGCTGTTGGGAGATGAGGAGGAAAAATGGCTCAGTGGTTTTGGACTCAAAGTACTCTGCTTCTGTCTTCTGACCTGGCATCTTAAGACTTTTTCTCAGTTTGCTTTGATAAAGTCAATTCAGTTAGACAAATATTTATTAAAGACCTATTAAATGCAAAGTACTGTATTAGGTTACCTTCTCCATTGAGATATGAGACCTCATTACTACAGTATAGTTATTATTTATTAAATTCTTCAATTTTTCTTTCTCCCCACCTTTCCTATAGGGTTTCTGGAACTGTAGGATTCAATGCTTGTGAATTTATTTGAAAGACTCTTTTTTTTCCCTTAGGTAGCAAGTGTTCAAAATTGACATTGTTCTCAAGCCAGTTTTCTTGTTGTCTGAATTGATGCATGGTATATGGGTATGAGAATGCCTCTAATGCTTTGCACATTTTAACTCAGCATACTGTATCCTTGTTGCAATTTGTCAAATTTTCTCCAGTTTGCATATAGGTAATTCACACCAATTTTCCAGAAGATGAGAAAGGGTGAAATACTTGGCATTACACATTTATTTAATTTGCAGTATGAATATTTCTTGTAAGTTGTATGAACCGACAGCTTTTGGAAATGTTATATATTAAAGTCATCTATTGTTCCTAGAAGTGTGGGGACTTTGTATGAAAGTAACACACTATGATAAAGGTCTGAAGAGTGAGAGAATGGTAGCAGCCAAATGAAAAATTATTATGTATAGTGAATATATCCCTTTTTTTCTTTTGAGCCTTGCCATCTCACAAGTTTTCAGTCCAGCATGGTCAGGGCTAGCAGAAAAGTATTGGTGGATTAGACTGAGGGTATGAGGTATATTTGGGAGCAGAGATGTGACTGGGTAGTAGGGAGAATACCCATATTTCATACATGATTTTTGATGACTCTTCTTCTTGGAGGACCTGAATGCATGTCAAGAAATGAAGCTGATTGATATATATCTAGTAAATTTTTCTATCAAACATTCTTTCTTTTAAACAATATTACCTTTGAATATGGTTGATATAATTGTAATTGCTTCTAATCATGATAGTGAAGTCCTTTGAGATACTGAAAAATGTTAATGAAATGTGCTAATATTGTTTTTTTTTGGAGAGTGCTGTCCCTGTACATTGTAGCTACTTTGAGATTTAGAGCCTTTCACAGGAAAATATAAAGCTTTTGTTTTATCCCTTACTTGATAATGATAATTAAAGGGTCACTGAGCAAAGCTATCTTTCTTGTTTCACATTTCAAGGTACCTTGTTTGATTTTTTAAAATTCGTCTAGTTATTCTAAAATCTATGATCTTTATTTCAGGTACATTTTGTCTTACCCAAGAAAAGTCCTGGGACTATCATTCCAGTTTCTTTTATTGACTTCTCAAGCACAGGCACCTATTAGATTCTATTATAAAAACAGCCAATACTGAATACATACCTACTATAGAATGACAAACCATGCTATGAATTAAATTTCTTGATGTGTTAATTTCTTGGACAGAAAAAGCCTGATCTCAGATTTTGATTATATACAATGGAAATTAATCAATTAATCAAGTATTTATTAAGAACTTATTTTTTTATCATGATTATAATAGGAGTTGGGACTTTAAGTACAGTAGATGAAACAATCCTTAATCTCAGAAAGTTTCCATTCTAATTTGAGAGACAAAGATAGATACAACATAAGCACAAAATAGATACAAATATAAAATATTTAGTGATTTAAATTAATTCATAATTACTTATGCAATTAATTAAAATTAAATCCAAAATAGTTTGTGAATAAGAGCCCCTAGGAGTTGGGGATGGGGATGAGATTAGAAAAAATTTCAGGGAGAAAGTGGTACTTAAACTGGAATTTTAAAAAAGAGTGATTGAGTCAGAAGTAAGAAAAGAGTCGATTGCAAACAGGGGATGCTGAGGGTGAAAGGCATGAAGACAGGAGATTAATAACAATTAAAACATTTACATGGTGTTTAAAAGCCTCCAAAGTACTTCACATAGGTTAACTCATTTGGTCTTTAAAACAACTAAATTCCCATTTTACAGATGAGAAAAGCTAAGACTAATTTAGGCTAAATGACTTTTCATGGGTTGTATAGCTATTAATTGTCATAAAGCAGATTCAAATCCAGGTCTTATTGACTCTATGTTCAACACTATACCCAACATACCATTGATCTGAGATTGAAAGGAATGTGTGTGAGAAGCAGAATGAAACCCAAATTTTGCTGGGACACAGATTTTTGGGAAGAGAAAGTAATGTCCAAAGAACCTGAAAAGATCAACTGGGGCCAGCTCAAATAGGACTAAAGCTAAATAGAGGCATTTATATTTTATTTTCAAGGCAATAGGAAGCCACTGGCAGTGATTTAATGGGGGAGTCAGTTACATGGTCAGATCTGTGCTTATGGAAAATTACTTTGGTAGCAATGTATGATATGGACTGGAGGGAAAAGAGAAAAGACTTAGGAAGCTGTTACAATAATCTGGATAAGAAGTGAAGAGGGCCTAACAATTTAATACTTCTGAAGTTAGTGGGTGAGGATTCCTGAGACATCAATAATTGTGTACTCAATCTTATCACCTCTCAGTTTGCAGAATGACCTTAGGTGTGCAGGAAAAAATGGCTATGGACTGAACCTCATATGATCCACTCTCCAAGGCAATGGTTATTCATTTCCCTTGGGAATTCCTTGTAGTTAGAAGCTCATGATATGATTTTGCATCTGATACCAATGTGAACTATTTGGATTAGAGAGCTTGGTCACTACTGCAACATTGGACCAGTTTATTGTGATCATACAGGATTACTTGGGCCTAGAATGACCTGGTTCTATGGTTTACCTAATCAGTTGGCTTAGGATTTATGTAATCAATATCTTATCAATGTCCAAAGGTATGTTTGACAAAATGCTAGTAAGTTGATGTCAGAACCACAGATGATTAATATACATACATACATATGTATATATGCATATAAAATAACTGACATGTGGCAGGCAGACCTGGTTGTCATATTCAGAAAATAATTATTAACATGTATGTTGGCCTGTCCTGATAAATGTCTGATTATCATAATTTATATAAGCATATTGCTAAAGACAGCCATTCCAAATTCAAGCCAAAGTCACTTGGGTCAACTATGCTTTCCTGGGAATATTGAGATACCATGAAATATTGTTTAGTAGTGTCTAGAGAAGAGAGATTCAGAGCACTTAGGGAATAGCTTTTATTCTACCATTCAGAGAATGCTGACTCATAGCAAAGAGAACAGAAGGACATCTAGAAAGAAGCACAGATAAAAAGGAAAACTTTAAAAGTTAGAAGCTGAACTTGTTATATTTTTCAAAAGTAAATTGTACATAATAGAGACCTGTAGTTTCATGAATTATCCTCTTTCACTGTTTTAATGTGTTTATGGAAAGTCCACATTATTTGGTATTTGAATTCAGGTTGACAAAAAAAAGGAAGCTTTAAAAAAAGCAAAGGAAAACCCCAAACCCAAACTGCTCATAATATTCCATTAACATATTAAAAAACATACACAAAATATGAACTTTAGCCCCAAAATTTTCAATTGAAGGGAACTGAATTTTTGGTTGCCTTCTTGACAACTTGACAATTGCAATCATGTAATTTTTATGAAATCCCTCTCTTTTAGAGTCCTCCCAAGACTCAAAGTGACATCCTGTGCCTCTGACTCCTCTAGGAAAGCAGATATTCTATGGGCATGCTAGATGACCTTTCCCTTTCCAATAGATTTACATTATCCAAATAACTCACTATAATAACAAGGACAGCAAGGTTCCAATTGCTTTCTTCTCTATGTTGTGACTTTAATTCTCTTTTCCATCCTCCAAATGTGGGGCCATGAGGAAGCTAATTCTTTCTTCAAGAAGAAGGTCTCCAAAGGTATGGAGGGATACTTCATGGGAAAACTTCTTTATATGTAGATATATCCCACATAATTAAATATGAACTTGCTCTCAAGGCAAACTCCAAGATTGTCATTGTCCCCCAAATTTTTTTATATTAGATGTCTAGATTCCAGTATTATACTGCTTAGGAAATTTTAGATGCCTCCTCCTCTACCCATGAGTGTGGAGTTAAAAAATCTTGACAATGAACTTCCCTCTTGGACCATGCATGAGTGCAAACAAATGCTTGCTTCTGCTAGGTTCTTTGGAAGTTTGCTTGATATTCCACCACTGAGCTGATACAACTCCTGCTCCTTGGTCTGAAAAAGTCTACTCAGTTCTCTCGGCTTTGTACAGGACTAAAAAGGGAGGAAAGAAAGGTAGAAGAAGGTAGTCAGGAATCTGAGATTCAGAAATTCCCTCTGTGGACACTTGAGAAAGCAAAGAACTCATGTGAGCTTTTGAAAAAGCATTCACTGGTAACTCAGCTGTGAGGGAGGAAGGAGACAATATGCTCTGACCTTAATATTACACTATAGAAGAAAGAAGGAAAGAAAAGGTAAAGAAGGAGGAAAAGGATGACAGCAAACTGTAAACTCTCTTTTATAATCCAGGATAGAAGAATGGCTTCTTTTACATGTCTGTCCTGAAGAGTCCTAACCCCTAGTCAAGCAATCTTGGAGATACTACAAGCTGGTCCTTGGTAGGTGGCTTCATGGCTCAATGGATAGAGTTCTGGGTTTGAAGACCTGAGTACACTCTGACCTCAGGCATTTACTAGTTTTTTGACTGGGCAAATCACTCAATCCTGTTTGCCTCTATTCCTTCATTAGTAAAATGAGCTGGAGAAGGAAATGGTAAACTACTTTTAGTGGTAAACTTCTATCTTTACCAAGAAAATCTTAATACGGCATCACAAAGACTAGGTGAGGACTGAAATAATTGGACAACAACAACAATAACAATAGTAGGCAAAAAAGTGATGGCTCCAAACTAGTTCATTTGTCCAGGGGGGGAAGCTTTAATCTAAGAAATCTAGTCAAGATCTGATTTTATCTTCTTAATAAAGTGTGAGTAGGTAGGTAGGTATACTCACTTTATGGAAAGGTACATTCAAATGTCAAAAACAAAGACTGGCATCCTTTAATCTTATCAACTTTTTTGAGGTAATTTCCCTGATCAGTTTCCAGTTTATCAAGGGTTCCCAGAAAAGGGGCAGGGTGGGAGTACCAATCAGGAGATGGATGCTTAGGGAAGAGATAGTTAAAAAAAAGGTGGACTTCATTGATTTTTAGAAAAGGCCCCAGGGAGAAGGGTTGTTGTTTTTTTTAAAATATTACTGAGGTATGTTCTTATATCTTGTTTTGAAATTTGTTTTTCTACATATAGCATATTTGCTAACTGTTAATCAGAATATTTGATTAAATTAAGTACTCCATTCCCCAAACATGGAGAAGGTTAGAATTCATTGTAGTGCCTAAGTCTCATGTAGCAAGGAGACTTGTTTTATTTAAATGTTTCAAAGAACAAGAAAATGGGAAAGAATATAACCATTCTTTTTTATTTAAAAAAATCAATAAAGGTATTACAATTCGTTGGAAGTCATATACCTATGTGTACCTGTGATATATTTTATTTGGTTTTGAGAAGGAAAAAATGAATTAATTTTAAGACATGGCCTCTTGATAGCAGAATTTTGAGACAATTTTAGTAACAATTTTCCTAAATACCTTTTTATTATCTGCAGCAATAAAAACAGCAGCCAGGGGTTTTGCTCTACAGAGCATGTTCCATGTGGAAACAAGTAATTACATTTTTATCAATTGTACTTCATGGCTTTTTTTTAATGGTTGTGTTTTATATGCCTCTAAAATGGGTTCCCTTATCTAATGCTGTGATACAAGAGGAACAAATAGCCAGGGCTATAAGCTTAATCATTATGGTCACTGTAGATTCTGGAAGATTTTCATGGTCAGTGTCAAGTGGGCAGCATTATTCTCAGAGACCATTAGGATGGGTTGAATTTCTTTCAGGGTGAATGTTCATAAGTTCACAGTGTGTTTCCTTTCTGGCTGCATATTCTACTGGGAACAGAATGAGCATGTGTTCTATAGCCCATTGGCAAAAATCTTTCGTTTTGGAGATAGCTACCTATCTGCAAATGATAACATTTACTTTTCCCCCAAATTCAGAGAAAATACTTTAAGGTCATTCAAAACCATTAGTATTATTGATTTGACTTGAGTTAAACCGAATAAATGATAAACTTCTGTCCAATTGGGACCAATCATAATAGTTGTGCTACATTTAAAAATCACCAAACAAGCATCTCAAAGATGTACAATATAAAAATTTAACTTCTCCCTGCCAAAAAGTTAAAAACAGTGTTTAATATGATCCATGATTATGAAGAAACTGACATTTTTGACAAACTACTAATGGCAGCCATTCAAATCACAGCTAGTTGGCAATCCTAGGTACTTAAAAATATTTAAACTTTTTTACGAGCGAAAATCTATTGTTATCCTTCCCTCCCTCCTGAAAAAAAAATCCCACAACAAAACCCTCCTAAGAAATCTGCACAAATTCTCACGTTGGCTATGTTCAAAAACATATGGAATTTTAGTTCCTTGAATTTTTTACTCAGTGTCAGAAGATGGGTAGTATATTTCATCACTGGTTCTCTTAAGATATGTTTGATTATTGCAGGATTCTAATGGAGTGTCTATCAATTTGGGATTGACTGAGAAAATCACAGTATAGATTTGCAATTTGTTGTTGATAAGTCCTTTTCAGTCATATTTGACTTTATGACCCCATTTGGGGTTTTCTTGGCAAAAATACCGGAATGGTTTGCTATTTGCTTCTCCAGTTGATTTTATAGATGGAGAAACTGAGACAAACAGGGTTAAGTGACTTGATCAAAGTCAGAAAACTAGTAAGTGTCTGAAGTCAAGTCAGGAAGATGAGTTTTCTTGACTTCAGGCTAGGCACTCTATTCAGTGTGCCCCTGAAATACCCTTAAACTACAAGAAATAATGAGAGAGACAATTTCAGAGTATAAGTAAATACTTTATTAGAAATTCATGTTTTTTTAAAAATCTTGCTTAAGTCAGAAGCCACTCAACAATGGTCCATTTTCAAAGGATATTGACATTTAGAATGACAAGATCATAGGATTCTGAGATAGCTTAGTCCAAACTTTTCATTTGACAGATGAAATTTGAATTGGGATTGAATGACTCTGAATGGTTCCTTATAATTGAGCAGAATCTATCTGATCATTTGCAGATGGGTCTACTTCTTTTCAAATGGGAAAGTGTTCATATGACTAGTAAAAAAAGTTAAAATTACTAAAAGGGAGTGACTGCTTTTTTAGTAAGTGGAGAGGAGGAAAGGATGAGTCAAACTGGAAAGACCAATATGGAGTCAATAGTCTTGTCCAATGAGATCATTGAAGTCTTGACTTTCATCAAGGATTGGTATCAAAATAGGACTGAGAGCTGGAAGGGAACTCAGAGACCAACTAGTTTAGTCCCAACATTTTAAAAGTTGAAGAAACTAAGGCCCTGGAAACAAATGTTATTGATAATTCCTCATATGACACTCCTGGGAGGTAGGTGTTATTATTATCATCATTTTACAGTTGAGGAACCAGAGGAAGATAGTTAAGTGACTTGACCAAAGTCACTCAGCTAGTTAAGTATCTGAGGCTGGATTTGAACTCAGAGAATTCAGATCCTGGGCCCAGAGTTTTATTCACTGGACCACCTAGATATTTTGCTCAAATAACTTGCTCAAGGCTATTTTTCTAGTAAATGACAGCTGAGATTAGAATGCTGGTCTTTTGATTCTGGATGCAATTTCACATTCTAGCACTCTCTGCAACTATGTCACTTTGTTATTGTTGGTTTTTGCCTTTGGACCTGTATGACTAACTGGGCAATTATGAGGTACGGTGGTTAGAGCGCTTGGTCTGGAGTACAAAAGATATGAGTTAAAATCCAGCCTTAGGGGTGGCTAGGTGGCGCAGTGGATAGAGCACTGGCCTTGGAGTCAGGAGTACCTGAGTACCTCCGGACTCCGACACTTAATAATTACCTAGCCGTGTGGCCTTGGACAAGCCACTTAACCCCATTGCCTTGCAAAAACTAAACTAAAAAAAAAACTAAAATAAAATAAAATAAAATAAAATCCAGCCTTAAACACTTATTAGCAGTGTAATCCTGGCCAAGTCACTTAACCCAATTTGCCTCCATTTCATTAACTGTAAAATGACCTTAAGAAGAAAAACAGCAAGCCATTTCAGTATTTTTGATAAGAAAACCCCAAATGGGGGTCATGAAGACAAGTAAAGGACTGAAAGGAATGAAAATGACTAAATATAAAGTGGTTACAAGCCTCTTAAGATTCCAAAGAATAGAGACGTGGAATAAGCCTATTTAAGTCGTTGGGTCCTCATCCTTATCAATATTTTATGAAATCTCTTCCTTTTTCTATTTGAAGTCTAATTAAATCTTCAGAAAGGATGATGGAGGGGTCAGGGGAAATGGAAGAAGAAGAAAATATAGCAAATATTGATATATAAAATACTTTAAAGTTTTAAAAATACACTGCTTATATTATCTTGTTTGAACCTCACTTGAGGTAGACACCCCCCTTCTTTTATATGGGAAAATTGAGGCTGTGAGATCTTCAGGGGACTCTTCGATGGTAGGTATCTGAGGCAGAATTTGAACTCAAGTCTTACTGACTCCAAGTTCAACACTAACCGCTGTGCCAAAATTGATGCCAAATTTTACCAAATAAAATAATGAGCAATATTGCCTTGATTATCCTTCTATCTCCCAAAGTCAGCATATTCTTTCCTTATAGTTTTTTCCCCTTAGAGATAGTCATGGAAGTTAAAAAGTAAAGTAAATCTCAAACTTATTTCATTCTTATATATTCTATTCTGGATATAGGTCTACTTTTTCATTATATTTGGCATATACACTAAATTTTCCACTCATATTAATTGAATATTTTTATTATGCCCTCTGTTAAATTATATCTGCCTGAGTATATCCATCTTAGATGGTAAACACCAAGACTTAGTAACCATAAGCTATATAACTCTTGATGGATTTCTAGAAGAAATCACACAACTAACTTCCTAATAACTCATTTTGATGATGAAGGAAGAACAAAGAAACTGTTGGATAAAATAAAATTTTTCTTTTCTTTAATTTTTTTCAATTCTAGTTGTTCAGGCCTCCCTCTCTGTGGCCATGGATAATTGAGAATTAGCTCCAGGGGAGTTCAGTGTCCAGGAACAGATTTAAGATTTTTACGTTCATGTCCATGAACGGAACCATGAGCCGGAAGTGGGATTTTCAGGGGGCTGATCAGGAGAATGCTGCTGATACAATGAGAGTTGCAGCCTCCTGCTGTGGTGGAGAAATTCTGTTAGAGACCCATGCTGTCTTTTCTAATGGATGTTAGTGAGGCTCATGATGCCACTGACAATTAGGGATGCAGTGAACAGTTTGTCCCTTTGGTGAACTGCTGGAGACCCGTCCTTTGAAACTGGGTTATGGTAAAGTAGAAAATTTGCTCTGGAAAGGCAGCTTGTCAAGTCCAAAGTTTATTTAGAACTCCAGTGCTGTATGCTAGGATTCCCCCATCTGTAGAAATGGGGCTAGCTCTCTGCATACTACATTGAAGTTTACCTTTTGTGCACCTCTGCCTCCATTATCTTTCATAGAGGACCCTTCTTCCCACTCTTTGGTGCCCACTGTCCTCAAACTGCTTTGGTTCTTCATATTTCTAAGAGATTGAGTGGAAAAAATGAACATATATTCAGTTATTAGTGATCACTAAGTGCTACCACTTCAAGGGATATTTACATTTTAGAAAAGCAAAGATTAATGTTTAATATCAGCAAAATCATCTCCAATGATAGAATTTCCAGCATTGGGAACAGGTCTGTGGGATTTTTGGGGAAAAGAGGGTTCCTTTTGATGACAATTTCGTAAGTAGTCTTGTCATATATGCCGATATATGATTGTGATTTTCCCCTTCTTTGGTAACAGAGTGACTAGCACAGTATAGGCACTTATAAAATACTTTGTCTTTTGAATGATCTTTTGAAAAGTTTTGCAAAGCCCTTTCTTCACAATAACCTTGGAAGCCAACTAAGAACTATGCTCTTTTTTAAAAGATGAGGAAACTGAGGCACAGAGAAGTGTTTGTGTGTCATAACTAGGAGTTGAACCTAGGTCTTCTTAAGCCTTGCTCCATGTGTTCTCTGTTGTACCATGATACAATTATCCCTCATAAAGTTTTATACTTTTATACTTCTCTTAGGTACTTAACCATACTGTTTTATAATTATTTGCAGAGAGGCAGCACTGGATCAGACTTGAATTAAAAATCTGGTTTACCTCAGTTGTGTACCAACTACATGAAGCTGGACAAATAACCTTACCTTTGTCTATCTCAGTTTCTTTCTCTATAAAATGGGGATAATAATAGCACAAATCTCCCAGGATTTTTATGAGATTAAATGAAGCACTCTTCAAACTGCAAAGCACTATTTTTATTATGATTCTAGAGTCATTGGTATGAAAGAAAAGGAATTAATAAGAGATGATATTTACAGAGCACTTAGTACAGTTTCTGGTACATAGTAACTACTACATAAAAGCTATTATTATTAAAGAAATATTAACATTGGAATCAAGGATAAAAATCTCCTTTAACTTCTATTTTTTTTAATTTTGAAGAGGCAATGGAGTCAGCTTCACACAGCTAAAAAGTATCTAGTATCTCAGGCTAGATTTGAACTCTGAGGTCACATTTGAACTCAGGTCCTTCTGACTCCAGGGCCAGTGTTCTGTTCACTGTGTCATCTAGCTGTCCCCTTTCCTGTTGCTTCTTAAGGGAAAAAGGACAGAACTTTTGAGTTACTTTGAAAACTTTTGAGGTGTTATCAGCTATTTTTCACTGATGCTGTATGAATGTTAGTGATGCTGTTCCTAATCCAAATTTGTGTTGATGAGCATCTTGAACTTCAGTAGATTAGACCTCCAAAAACAGACCCAGATCCCTTCCCCAGTCTTGTTCCTTAACACTTTTCTCTATCGTTTGAGCTTGCAACTCTGCTGGCTTTTGAATCTGGAGGTCACCTCTACATCACAGTGAGATATTGTCATATAACCTTAAAATCTGTAGTAATGAATGAATGAATGAATGAAGCATTTATTTTGTACTTACCATATGAAAAGCATTATGCTAAGTGTTGGGCATACAAATAAGAAAAGTAAGACAATCCCCACTCTTAAGGAGCTCACCTTCTATTGGGGGAAACAGCACATATATAATGGAAGAATTTAGCTGTAAAGTCATATGAAAAAGCACCATAGTACTTAGGGTAAAGCGACGAATTGGATGGAATGTCCCTTCTTCTTTTTTCAAAAAAAATTTATTTATTTATTTGCACATTACCAAAATAGTCTTGCTGTAAAAGCAAACATCATCCCCCTCCCCCCACAAAGATGGAGAAACTTCGCAAAAAATAAAGTGAGAGAAAAAAATTGTACTTTAGTTTTGTGTTCAGATACCATCAGCTCTGTCTCTGGAATGGATCACATTCTTTATCATAAGTCTATCAGAGAAGTTGCTTCAATATATTTTCCCCACAACTGCTATTAGTAATTGTATTTCCCTCCATCTATTCCTCCACACTCTCATTTATTCTATTCTCTCTCCCCTTTCACTTTGTCCTTCCTCAAAAGTGAGTTGTGGGGCAGCCCCTAGTGGTGCAGTGGACAGAGTACTGGTCCTAAAGTCTGGAGGACCCAAATCCAGCCCTAGACACCCAACAACTACCTAGCCATGTGACCTTGATCAAGCTACCTAATCCCACCACCTTGCAAAAAAAATGTGTTGTATCTGACTACCCTCTCTCGTGATCTTCTACCTCCTCTATCACTCTGCCTTTCCTCCCCCTGTTCCCTTTCTTCTTTTTTATTTATTCATTTTCATTCATATGCACATGTATGTATATATTTAGGTTTTTTTGCAAGGAAAATGGGGTTAAGTGGCTTGCCCAAGGCCACACAGCTAGGTAATTATTAAGTGTCTGAGACCAGATTTGAACCCAGGTACACCTGACTCCAAGGCCAGTGCTTTATCCACTATGCCACCTAGCCGCCCCATATATTTTTAAGTTACAAAATTTCCTTCCACCCTCCCTTCCCATCCCCCTCCCCTTAGTGGCAAATAATCAGGTTAACATTGTGTGTATATATATATATATATATATATATATATATATATATATATATATTATATATTCTTTTTTAAGAAAGATTTTATTTATTTTGAATTTTACAATTTTTCCCCTAATGTTGCTTCCCTCCCCCACCCCACCCCCACAGAAGGCAGTCTGCTAGTCTTTACATTGTTTCCATGATATGAATTGATCTAAGTTGAATGTGATGAGAGAGAAATCATATCCTTAAGGAAAAAACATAATGTACAGGAGATAACAAAATTACATAATAAGGTAACGATTTTTAAAAAAATTAGGTAATAGTCTTTGGTCTTTTTTCAAACTCCACAATTCTTTCTCTGGATAGAGATGGTATTCTCCATTGTAGATACCCCAAAATTATGCCTGATTGTTGCACTGATGGAATGAGCAAGTCCGTTAAAGTTGATGATCACCCCCATGTACATAAATATTTTGATAAACATGTTTACAGATTAGTTATTTTCAGTATGAGGAACTGAGATTAAGGGAAACATACATAAGAGATAATTTTTATAAAGTGTTCAACAGATCCTGAAGGGTTGTTTGTATGTGTGTGTGTGTGTGTGTGTGTGTGTGTGTGTGTGTGTGTGTGTGTGTATTTCGTTTTGTTTTGTTTTTCTTCCTCTGGATGGGGATAATATTGTTCATAGCCAATCTAATACAGTATCCTAGTTCTCTGAACTGCTGAGAAGAGCTGCTTCCATCAGTGTTGTTTATTTCACAATGTTGTTGTTGATGGTTGTTCTCTTGGTTCTGCTCACTCCACTCAGCATCAGATTCCCCTAAGTCATTCCATGCTTCTCTAGAGTCCAATTATGTATGGTTTCTTATAGAACAATAGTATTACATACTATTCATGTACCATAACTTGTTTAGCCCCTTTCCAATTGATGGACATCCCCTCAATTTCCAGTTCTTTGCCACTACAAAAGAGCTGCTATAAATATTTTGGAACATGTAGGACTTTTCCCTTTTTTATAATATCTTCTGGATATAGGACCTAGAATTGGAATTGCTGGGTCAATGGATATAAACAGTTTTATTGCTCTTTGATCATAGTTCCATATTGCTCTCCAGAAGGGTTGGATCCATTCACAACTCCATCAGCAATGTATCAATGTCCCAATCTTCCCACAACCTCTTTAACATTGATCATTTTCTCTTTTTCTTATCTTGACCAATCTGATAGGTGTGAGATGATATCTCATTGTTGCTTTAATTTAAATTTCTATAATCAATAATGATTTGGAGCATTTTTTCATATATTTATATATAGCTTTAATTTCTTCATTTGAAAACTGTCTGTTCATATCCTTTGACCATTTATCAATTGGGGAATGACTTGTGACCATATAAATTTGATGCAATTCTCCATATATTTTAGAAATGAGACCTTTATCAGAACTCCTAGCTGTGAAGATTGTTTCCCAGCTTTCTTCTTTCCTTTTGATTTTGACAGCATTCATTTTATTAGTGCAACCCCTTTTTAATTTAATATAGTCAAAATCATTCATTTTTAAGTTTTTAATGTGTTCTAGTTCTTATTTGGTCATAAATTTATCCTCTTTTCTTAGATCTGATAGCTAGAATATTTCTTGGTCTGTTAATTTATCTATGGTGTTGCTCTTTATGTCTAAATCCTATACCCATTTTGACCTTTTTTTTTAGTATAGTGTGTGAGATGTGGATCTATGCCTAGTTTTTACCATACTATTTTCCAGTTTTCCCAACAATTTTTGTCAAATAGTGAGGTCTTATCCCAGTGTCCCCTTTCTTCCACCCCCTTCCTCTCCTCTTTCCTCTATGGTAAGATAGATTTCAGTATCCTATTGAGTGTTTATATTGTTTCCTCTCTGAGTCATTTTCAATGAGAATGAATATTCACTCATTCCCCCTCACCTTCCCCCACTTCCACTCCATTGCAAAAGCTTTTCCTTGACTTTTTAATTTTTTTTTTATATTTTAGATTTTTTTCAATGGGGTTAAGTGGCTTGCCCAAGGCCACTCAGCTAGGTAATTATTAAATGTCTGAGGCTGGATTTGAACTCAGGTACTCCTGACTCTAGAACCGGTGCTCTATCCACTGTGCCACCTAGTTTCCCCCTTTCTTGACTCTTTTACATGAAATATCTTAGCCTATTTTACCTCTCCTTTCCCTTTCTCCCAGTACATTCCTTTTTCCCCATTTGTCTGTCTGTCTGTCTGTCTGTCTCTCTCTCTCTCTCTCTCTCTCTCTCTCTATATATATATATATATATATATATATATATATATTATTTTTTTTTTTTGGAATGACTCTTCTTAAATGTCATTTTCACTAATCAAATCATTTTGTTTCTGATGAACAGCACTGATAATGTCAATAGCTTTGATGGCATGAATTTCCATTTTTGGATCTTTAGTACTTGGGACTGTAGTACCTGCAGGAAGAGTTCTCAGAATGATGTTGCAAGCACTGGGTTGAAAGCAATACTACTTACTCCATGAATTCAGGGTCTGAGAAGGACTGAGGGTCAGACTTCTTTATTTATTTTTTATGATAGGTCAAATAATCTGACAGATCACTTATAACGGTATAACTTTAGGAGGGACTTTAGAGATCATGAAGTCTATCACCCTTATTTTATGGATGAGGAATTGAGTCTTAGAGAGGCTATGTCTTTGTCAAGGTCATGTGAATAGTATGTGTAAGAGATGGAATTTGAACACATATTCTGACCCCAAATTCAGCACATTTTCTTTGGTACCATACTGCCACCCAGAATTTTACAAAATCTCACTGCATGTCATTATGGACACAGTAGAGAAATAAGATTTTGGTTAATACTACAGCAAACTGAATTTAGAATTGATTGACTATATAGATCTGAAGAAAAAGTCATCCATATCAACCTGGAAAGAGGGATATATATGAGGGTCACAGGTATGATATGATAGAATCATTACCCAAAGAGATGCAAATGGGTTGCAATATTGTTCTCAATCTAATATGATGAAACTTATGAGAAATAAATTTTGATTTGAACTGCGACTTGAAAATTTTACTGTATAAGCATTGTTTGGAGAAAGATTTATAGACTACAGGTCATATAAAAGAATTTATGGATTTTAATATATTTTTTTTTGCAAGGCAATGGGGTTAAGTGACTTGCCCAAGGCCACACAGCTAGGTAATTATTAAGTGTCTGAGACCAGATTTGAACTCAGGTACTACTGACTCCAGGGCCGGTGCTCTATCCACTGCACCACCTAGCTGCCCCAATTTTAATATATTTCAAGTTCATTATAGACATCATATATGTGATCTATCCATAAAAGCTAATCTGTTTAGATCTCATTGATAGCTGAATTATATACATAACAAAGGCAAAAAGTTTCATACTTTTTATTTCGAATTTGATCCCATCTAGAGCATTGTATTAATTTCTGGGTTCTATATTTTAGGAAGAACATTGACACATTAGAATACATCTAGAGGAGTGTGAATAGGCAGATGGTGAAGGGATTTGAAATTATGTCAGATGAAGAACAATTTAAGAAAATGGGGATATTTTACTGGGATGAAAGAAAGTGATATGGATTCAATAGCTCTTTTCAAATATCTAGGGAGCAAGCATGTGGAATATCTGATAAGATTTTTTTTTCCTGTGCCAGAGGGAAAAATTATGGCCAAATATGTGAAAGTTACAATGAAACAAATGTCAGCTCAATGTAAGGAAGAATTTTCTAACAATTTGATGTGTCCTGAGATAAAAGAGGCTGCTTTTCAAGGTAGTGATTTTCCCATCACAAGAAACATTTAAGAAATGGCTAGATCATTGCCTGGTTGGGATTCTATAGAAACTAGTATTGCCATACATTTTCTTGGGCTAAGAATCCTTGATCTTATTTCATTAATGTAACTAACTGAACTAGGAAGTTGCTTGTGGATAGGGGAAGGGAATGGGAAACTATCCTAGGAATGAGAAAATAGCTGCTTCTCTGTGCTATGGGAAAATGTGACAGCAGCCACAGGCAAAAGAAGAAAAAATGAAAAGTCATTCCATCTCCTCAGAAAGAAACCCTTTAAATCAGAAAATATTAAAATGTAAATCAAGCCTGGAAAGAGCCTACAATATAGATATGTAAAATCTAGGACAACGGACATATAAGCCAGTGCTGGTGCTGGGGGGTGTGTGTCTGGGAGGGGGAGGGAGGACTGTTTGTTGTCTTTGGGAGCTGAGAGGAGGGGCATACCTTCCATCTGATGGGGTAAAAAAACAAATTCTCTGGTCTTCTATGTCCTGTGGCTGAGTTTAATTAAGGCAAGAAAGGGCAGGGAGAAATGATAAATAAAACAAAATCTTGATCTGTAGGAAACTGCCCTGGAGAAGTAAAAGGAGGGTTGGGGATAGTAATCATCCTTACATGAGGGATGAGACATGTCAAGGATAGAGGATGTCATGTGGACAACATAATGAAACGCCATATGGAAGGAGATCGTAAAATCCAAACACCTTTTATAACAGCAGAACTGAGACGCAGGGTGCATTCCAGAGTGTAAGTCATTTGCTGTTTGACATAATAGATGCCAGGTATCATCCTCTTTATCAAGTCAAGGAGGATAAAACAAGTATCTGCAGGGTGAAGTCCTAGGTCCAATACAACTTAATAGTTTCAACAGTGTTATAGATGATGGACACCAAGTGGTTTGTGCCTTGGAGAACCAAATTCAAAGTGACCTTGGTAAATTAGAGACATGGTTAGAATTGTACATAGTGATGTAAAATAAGGATGCCTGCAGGAGAAGGAAAAGCAAACAAAATAGATAATGGATTGAGAAAAAAATGGCTTCATGCAATTATAACACAAAAGGATATGGAGGTCATGGTTGATAACCATGAGTCAGGAATGTGGTACCATGGTGCTGAGAACCAACCTTGTAAACCATTATCCTGGGTGAAACTCTGAGTAGATATAACTCTGAGGCCTGCAATCATTCAGACATGTAAGAACTTTGAAGAGCGGAAGAATGAAGAATGAAACCACAAGGCCAGAAAGCCTGGAAATAAATATTATGAAGAATAGGTAAAGGCACAAGAAGTATTCATCTGGGGGAAGAGAAGGTTGAGGAGCAGAAGGATAGTCTTCAAATTTATTCAGAGTGACTCTACGAAAGGCATAAGTAGATATTCTCTTTCTATTGATGTTATAACAGGAACAAAAGGAAATGGGTTTAAATTATAGCATAGGTTATTGTGATTCAAAAGACACTTACCAAGCTTCCACTAAGTTTTAGAAACTCTACTATGCATGACAAAGGAAAATATAAGAATTAAAAGTTGTTGAATTAAAGGAGCTTATATCCTATCAGGAAGACAACATAATTATGTTAAATTATATAAAATATATACAAGGTATTCATTTTTATTTTTTGAGAAAAGCACTAGTATCTGGTGAGAGATCAGGAAAGGTTCATGCAAAAGGTGATACTTGAACTGAGTTTTCAGGGAAATAAGGAAAAACAATGGAGAGGCATTGGGAAAACATTCTACATATGGGAGAAAGCATGCAAATGTATAGACATGGAAGGAAAGAAAGAGGCATTTATGGAGTACCTACTATGTGTTAGACACTGTGTTAAGGGTTTTACAAATATTTTCTCATTTGATCCTTTCAATAATCCTGGGAGGTGAGTGATAATGCTACCCTCATTTTTTGCAGTTGAAGAAGCTGAGACAGACAGAGGTTAATATATTTTTCTAGGACCACACAGTTTGAACTTGGGTCTTCCTTTCTCCAGAACCATTGCATCACCTAGAAACCAGGGTTCTCATAACAGGTAGCATGGTAGATAAATCACTTGTCTTGAAGTCAGGAGAACATGAGTTTGCCACCTGACACTAGCTGTGTGACCATGGACAAGTCACTTAACCCTGATTGCCTCACATCCAGGACCATCTCCAGTTGTCCTGATTCATATCTGACCCCTGCACCCAGATGACTCTGGAGGAGAAAGTGAGGCTTGGGAATTAGCACAGCATCTCCTCACTCAAATCCAATTTATGTGCTTGTCGTGGCACCACCTACTTGATTCCAAGGTCGTCTTCATGAATGAAGGACAAAAATCATTATCATACAAGCCCAGATAATGTATCATATGCAATAAACAGCAGTAAGGCAATTTTGACTGGGTAAAGGAGTATGTGAAATTATTAATGTCTGGAATAATAATCAAGATTGTAAAGGGTTTTTGAATGCTTAAAAATAGTTTCTTTTTAATTCTAGAGGCAACAGGGAGTTTAATTGGATAAGAAAGTGACATGTCATACCTGAGAAAAACTTGGGAGCTGGGTAAAAGATGAACTGTAGAGGGGAGAGATTTGAGACAAGGAAACCAGTTAGGACTCTGTTGCAATAAGAATAGCGAGAGGTGACAGCCTGAACTAAATTAGAAATAAGAAAGAACTTTAAATATGATAATATGGCATATTGGGCATCCCCTCTAGCCCCTGTCATATTGCTTTGGCTTACCTCTGAAATGCAAGACATTTCCATATATAAAATACTGAGCAGATGCCCTGAATGAATGTTAACCTGCTTATTACATCTCTGGAGCATATTTTAAAGTTTGATGACTGACTGTGAAGAGTTAGTAGCTATCATGTACTTAGGTCAGGACAATGAATAATGTCACTTTTCCCCCTATCTGCTCTTACTCTTCAAAACCAAGATATCCCTTGTTCAAATACCCAAATTGTATACCTAATATATTGCTAATAGCTGTCTGTGACCTGGGAAAGATTCTGGTCCAAAGACTTAAATAAAATAAGGGTTAGATATTTCAATTGAGTCTAATTGCCTTTGCCAATGCCAATCATTGTCTTAGGACCCCTTAAAATTGGAGAAAATGATGGGACATCATCCACATATGACAGAGATGGCAAGAAAAAGTAGCTCCCCCTCCCTTTTCTGCCATCTCAAGCAATGAATTTTTGGTCACTAGTACTTTTGTGGCATGAGATTTGATTTACAGGCATAAATAAAAATAAATATTTCATTAGTAAGAAGTTAAAAGAACTATACCAGCAGTATACTTAGATCTTTTCTTTACCTAAGACCTGGTCTTCTGTCTCTCTATCAGTTGCTAGTAAATATTGGGGTAGAGAATTGGAATGATATGGGATGATATATGAGTACTTAATTGTGTGACAGAGATATAATGCTAGTGATGTTCATGGAAAGAAGATATCACTATGAACTAAGATAGTTGAAGAAGACTTCAGGGAGAAAAGTGTGATGGGTTCAGGAGGGGAGATTTACTTGAATTATTGGTATAATTGTCTCCAATTCTCTACTTGTCAGTGGGGGAAATCCCAACTTAGTCCCTAATACTGACTCAGTGTGAAAAAGTAAATACCTTAGAGTCTGTATTTTGGTATTCTCTTTAGATATCTAGTCTGCCCTGCCCTGAATTCTGTCTGCCCAAGAGTCTCCATATTCTCTCCTTTCCACCAGTGCTAAAAAAAAAGACTCATGGACCTTGTAATGCTAGGTTGCTAAACATCCTAAATAGTGCTAAGCCTTTTTTTCCTTCCTTGAAACTGAACTCCTATACTAATTGTCTCTTCCAATTAGAATAGACTTCTGTGAAAGCAGGGACTATCTGACTTAGCTGTATTCCCATTATAAGGCAAAAACAGTGTTTGGCATATTGAAAGAACCTAATAAGTGCTTTTCCATTAGATTTTATTCAAAGTCCATGGATGAGTTTAATATCATACTTCACTTTTCATGATCCTGTGAAACAATATTTATATCTGGTCTAGATTTTGACAGAATTTGTCATATTTGAGAATCATCTTGTATTAAAAGAAGAAGGGATGTGGGCTACATAATCACATGATTAAATGTGACTAAATTGTGAATTGACTAAATTCACATTTAAATTGCCTAAATGAGTGAAAGGGAAGAGGAGTATGCCACGTGGATCAGTTCCAAGCTGGGGAAAATTCTTCATTTGGAAGATTTAGGGATCCATCCTTTGTTGTGTTTTCTCCAATGTGTTTAATCCATGACTTAAATATAGGCATAGACAGCATGCTTATAAAGTTTACAGTTGAAAGAGAATTGGGAGACTGAACTAGCAGAAGCTATATAAGGTATTATATGACAGTGATTCCAAAGGGTACTGATAGACTAATATAACAGAGCAAATCTAAGAAGATGAGATTTAATGAGAATGAATTCAGGAGAGAGTAGAGAGGTACATTGCGGTAATGGGCAGATTGCAATGTTTTACAGGAGTGGCATGGCAGATATCATCAGATAATTGTAATGACCCAAAAATGGTATTAGTGTGTTTGGTGAGACAGTATTGTAGCAAAACCAAGGATCAGACAATAATTTATATATTCCACTGATAACAACATAATGTAAGGAGTTTTGGAATTGGTCTTACCCTCATATTGTAAAAGATTTTTAATGAGACACGGACAAAAATTTGTATATGTTGAGAAAGCACAAAAAAGGTTCTCAACTTTGCTTTTGGAGGAAATAGTCACATATTTCAGGTTTTAGAGTAAATGTAGTATATGGCACTCAATTTTTTAAAAAACATTTGCAGAAATCTAAGACATGAGTGTTGTGGTAGGGACTGGATGAACAGACAATGATATATGTAAGAAAAGACATGGAATAAGAATTCATTGTGAATCAACAGAGTTATATGACAATTAAAAGCTAATATGGTCATAGGTTCAATTCATTTCATATAAGTCTAACATCCAGAACAAATGAGAGGATAATCTTTCCTTACTCTACCCTAGTCAGATCTCATTTCAAGTATAGTGAATAGTTCTGGACATTATATTTTGGTAAGATCATTATCACACTGGGGCATGTCCAGGGGAGGTCAAAAAGATGGGAAAGGGATTGGATACCATACAAGGCTCAGAAGATTTGGTCTACAATAAAGAAACATTAGGGGAGATATATGAACAGCTATCATGTGGAGTAGAGAGTAGGATTTATTTATTTGGAATAAAGGGAAAATTAGGGGTCATGAGTAGAAGTTGCTGACAAGTTGATTTTGACTTGATTCAAGGAAGAGCTTCCAAGAATTACAGCCATCTCAAAATGGTTTCCTCATGAGATAGTTCCTCATCTTCAAACACCTTTTAAGTAGAGGCTGAATGGCCACTTGTTGAGGATGTCAGTATACTAGATTATCTCTGAAGTTCATTTCTACCCTTAGATTCTATGCTTCAATACAAATGACATATTGGCCTCTGGTCTCTTTATATGCAGGAAGGCTCTCTTGGGCTCTCCTGGGCAGAAATAAGGATTGTGTATGTGCTTTACACATTAAGTATACTTACTTTCCCCCTGCTGATACTCCTCGATTTCTTCCTCTAACCACAGCTATGTTTAGCTGGCCAGGAAAACATTTTGCTCCCCTGTGTTTGACAATGTAGGCTGACAAAATTGAAGTAGGGGGTAGAAGGGGAGGGGAAGTCAAAGCACATTGCAAGGAAGTACTAGCATTCCCTCCCTGTGGAGCTGTCTACAGCATGGAGAGCATAACAAAGAACTCTTGAGCTCTTTGGAGAAGTGACATAATAAAAAATATACCTGGGGTGGGGAGGTGTAGGCAGACAGGAGAGGGCAGGAGCAGGATGTGGAGGAGAGACATCTATGATGTTGCATTACAGAATACTGCTAAATATGCTTAGAGATCCTCAAGTGCTATTTTCCAAGAAAACGGAAATGGCTGTTCCAAAGACAAATGGCAAGGTATTGGAAAGAGGAGTATTTTAAATGTTTTTTTTTTAATGGAATACTTTTTTTTGGAGGTAATGGGGGAATTATGAGGATGCTGAAGAAATGATAACCAAATATTTTAAAGTATTCTTTTAATAAAAAAAGAGGAAAGTGGTAATTTTGCTGCATTTTACATAGCTTTCATACAATAGAGAGGTTATTTCCAAGATTCTTCTTTTGATTTCTTACTTCTCTTCAGCTTGTGTACCAACCAATTCTTGTTAAATATTTATGGACAAGATTAAAGACTTTATAAAACTTAGCAGCTGGCAGCTGTCCTCGCCTAAAGGATAATGCAGCGAGTTTTCATTTTAATTGGATAACTATGTGACTGAAATATCCAAAACTCAAGGGAAATACAAGAATCAAAATATGTGAAGAATTTTTTTTAACAAAAAATACTTTTACATTTTTGAACTTTTGAATTCCATTTGGTAGTTTCATATAAAGGCGAAATTACTGTATAACAATTTTTTTTTAATTTTCTAAGTTTGATTCAAATGTAACTTTTCAGACTCTTTTGTCACTAAAGGTGGTATAAGGGAAGGCACAAAGGAGAGAGATGCAAATTCTGTTTTGACTATGGTTTCAACATAGAATCATGGATCACAGTTCATTCTTTCAAATCTTTAACTCAACTCTCCCCAAGCTTTGCCTTATGATTCCATAATAAGACATTCAGTTTAGTTTTTTCCCTTTTTTTCTTTTTTTTGCAAGGAAAATGGGGTTAAGTGGCTTGCCCAAGGCCACATGGCTAGGTAATTATTAAGTGTCTGAGTCTGGATTTGAACCCAGGTACTCCTGACTCCAGGGCCGGTGCTTTATCCACTGTGCCACCTAGCCACCTAGCCACCCCTCAGTTTAGTTTTAACAAAGGTAGCCAAGGTGTTTTTTTGGTCTCCTGTTGAGCAAAGGTGTTTAAGGTGAATGTTTAAGAAAATCATTTGTCAAATATTTGACATTCTTTACAAATGGAGGGAGTTTTTCCTCTGGGGGTTCTTTATAGCAATGAAATCATTGCTTTGTACCCCAACATTAGAGCAAAAAGTCAAGAAATTATAGTAGTGATATGGCCTTGTCATAGAGACTTCCTACGTTCTCACATACATATATCCAATTTGTTTTAAAGATAGAATTACAATATTTTAGTGCTATAGAGAAGGATTTGAAAGGTTTTCTCACCCACCTTCTTCATTTTAATAGGGAGGAAGGAAGTTCAGTGATTTGTCCAAAGTTACACAGGTCATTTTGTTACAAGTAGGATTTGAACCAGACTTTCTGTCTTCTTGTCTATTGCTGTTTCCATAAGCATTACCCTTCCAATTTAAAAATGGAGATTTCTGGAGATAGTATTTGGGCAATAATAGACTCCATCTACCCAGTGGGGATCATTAAGCTCATTAAAATGATGCTCTTTGGGTAGGATTGGATTCATGGACATAAAAGATCATAGGACTCAATTTATAGATGTGAAAATGGAATCCCAAAGAAGGGAAAGAAGAAAAAGTATTCAGGGTTTCTCAAATAATAAGGATGGAGAAGATATGAATCCAAATCTTTTGACTCCTATTACTGAGCTCTATCATTATACCACATTGCATGTAGTCCAAACTCCTCCCTCCAGACATTGTGGCAATTAAATTATTCCCTAAAGATCTGAAGGTGATATTATAGAATCTTACCTTTCGTTTGCAGTAAATTTGCTCTAAATTCTGAATGAGACCCCAGTTGAGAGAGACATCATGATGTGATAGAGAGATAACTTTTAAGCTGGAAATAGCTGATTCAACTCCTACTTTTCACTCGTTCTGATTATGTTATAAAAGAGCTTTCACCTCTCACTGCTGCAGGTAGTATATAGAGTTATAAGTTATAGAATAGTTGTTGATTTGCACCAAAAGAAAGTTTTCTCCTTGTAGAGTTACTATCAGCCATGATGTCACAGATCCAGATTAATAAAAAAAGGCTTCAGTTAACATTCATAGTCATGTGGGAGCAGTTCCAACAATGGATTTTGGAGCAGAACTCTCAACAGGTATTTGGTGGTAACTATAAACTGTGGAAAATGTGAATATGGTAAAGTTGCCTACTGCATTTCCTAATACTCTTGCTATTCTAAATTCTCCTCACTGCCAGACATTGATATAAAGAAAGACAAGAGAATAGCTGAGCAGTAATATTCATGAGTTGAATTGTGGGTATTTTTATTTATTTTAAAGGAGGAGGTATTGAAAGAATACTTGAGGAACAATGGGCAGTCATGGGATGAAATAGTTTGATGACTCCTACTGTAGGAGGATGATATTAAAACTATCACCCTGGCTTGTCTAATCACTTTCTATATTGGTAACAGCAGTAAAGGCAGGCATTCACCCCTCTCTCCCCCCAACCTCATGGAATATTCTTTTTGCACTATTGTCAGCAGCTGGGGAGACAGTGAGGACTTCATATAGAGATCATTTTCTACAAACATCAGGAGAGCCATTGAGGTGGCAATGATATGTGGACTGGCCAACTGCTCATTAGCCCTGCCAGCTGGATCCCTCCCCAGTGCTTATCTCTGAGTCTCATCTTCAGGATAGTGTAGGAAAGGAACCCAGAAGCATAGTATCTGTCCTCTCTATCTGGATTGCAGTTCCAGAATGTTATGATATACTTTAGAGGTTCTGTGTTACTCAGATACCAAAGCTAACTTGTTAGCTTTCATAAGATGGGTATATTGACTTAAATAGCATAGGTAGAGTAGAGATGTCAAACCCAAATAAAAATTGATCCCTGTAGGTGCCTATTGACCTAGAAAACCACAAATTAACATGTCTGTGTTGTATTTATGTTGTTAAAGATTTTCCATTTAGATTTTTATCTTAGGTCACATTGGGGAGTTTTGATGAACTTTTAACTAAGAGTTTGATATCTTTGATCTAGAGCTTTGAGTCAATTTACTCAGGAAAAAAATGGTCCGCAATATACAATCAATCAGTGAAAATCGCAATATACAATCAGTGATAATAGCTAAAATGAAGAGTAATGCAAATTAAAACAGCTAAGAGATTTACCTCTTTCCAGGCAATTATCAAAGAGAGAAGATAAGAACAGTTAATATTGGGGACTGTGGGAAGATAGGTACACTGATATGCTGTTGGTGGAGCTGTGAAGTAGAAATAGAGTACTGAATTTTGATTTAGGATTAGGCAGGAAAAGCAACAATATCTATTGACTCGGTGTTCTTATTCCTGGGCACATATGCTCCGAAAGTGGAAAGCAAAAATAAAAGTCCAATATATACCAAGTTATTCATAGAAACACATTTTTTGGAAAAGTAGTAAGAAATTGAAGATAAAATAGATGCCTGTTGATGAGAAAGTGCCTAAATAAATCTATGGTATATGAATGTAAATGAATATTATTATACAGCAAGAAATTATGAACATGTGAAATTCAGAGAAAAAAATGAAGAGAACTGCAGAAGTAGTTGAAGAATGAAATTAGTCAGCAGCAATTATTGGATGCCTACTATGTTCGAGATAACTTTATTAGATGCTGAGTTTACAAACACAAAAGTGAAAGTCTATCCACAAGGTGCTTCCATTTTAGTAGAGGAACTTCCAATTTAAGAGAAGGGACAAGCAGAACTGAGAAAACCAATATATACAATTACTATGTAAAATGTAAATGAGAAGATCACTAAAAGGAAGTTGAATTGTGTAGTTGAAAAAAAATTCAGGTCTTCACTAACAGATGACTTGTATCTCTGCTCTTGTGGAAGGAAGGTGAAGGATTGGACAGATTATATACATTATTGGATGTGATTTATATCATATTTTTCCTTAGTTATTTTCACAAAAAGGGGGTACAACCTGGAGATGGCATAGGAAATGACTATGATGTATAGACAAAAGGCATCAATAAAATTTAATTTTAAAAAACCTTACCTTGGGGTTCAGACATGATTGGGGGGAACTTTCAGATTTTCTTTGGTAGATGCCTCTTTATGAATACCTATCTTTCTGCTACCACTCTCTGGGTACCCTTATTTCCATTTATACATGGTATGGATGAGCTGGGAAAATAAGTGGATTTTCTCTAATGTCTAATCTGCTAATTATGCAGAACAAAATTGGATCATGCTTGTAATTCATTTTTTACTGTTTGCATTAAGAAATACTCTTGGCAGAGTCCTAAGCAGGAAGAGAAAGAGGAAGGACATTGTAAGTCATTACTGAAAGTGAACAGATAAGGGTGCTAGCTTTGTTTTGGGAGAGATCATGTAGCCAACTCATTACAATTTACAACTCCATGGAGTAAACCAGTCATGTGGAGTACAGGCAATCATTTTAATACAGTAAAACAAAGGAAAACAAAGACTTTAGATGAAGTTTCAAAACCCCTTCATCTGAGGCATAAAGAGAGGTCAGCAGTGAGAACAGATATGAGAATATGCCATATCAAGATAAGACAGTTTTTTGTAAAAATAAGATCTCTAAATGGAAAGGTTAGGCTAAATTCATTTTTTCTCTGTTTCAAGATTAATCCTGGATATTGATAGAAGAAAGCAGAGAAAGAAGTGATAAAATTATCTAGTGTTACTTATGTTACTTTGCAAGCAGGTACCTTAGTGCCATTTAATTTTAAACCCTAGGAATTTCCCTAAAATGGAACTGTTTTTTTATACATTAACTCACACTACCCAGAAACCACATTTCTTTTTTTTTTGTTTTGTTTTGTTTTGCTTTTAGGTTTTTGCAAGGCAATGGGATTAAGTGGCTTGCCCAAGGCCACACAGCTAGGTAATTATTAAGTGTCTGAAGTTAGATTTGAACTCAGGTACTCCTGACTCCAGGGCTGGTGCTCTATTAACTGTGCCACCTAGCTGCCTCCAAAACCACATTTCTTTATGAATTTTTATTCATAGATAAAAAGATGAAGCACTTATTAAGCAATTACTAAGTACTAGGTACTAAACACAGTAGATACCAATGAAAGCTCTTAAGGAGTTTACATTTTAATGGGAGAAGACAACCTACAAAGGGGAACTGAAAAGGGGGAGTCTGTTATGATGTTCATCCCCCCAGCAAGATGATGCAAAAAACTGACCTATCAGAATCAAGGATCAGGGTTGAGATGAAGTAGATGTGGATAATGATAATAGCTCACATTTATAGAGCACTTTTAGATTTATGAATTAGTTTTCATATATGATTTTTCATTTGATCCACATAAGAGGTATTAAGTGAGTGCTATTATTATTCTAACTCCACAAATAGGAAACTATAGCTGCAAGAGATTATGTGACTTGCCCACAGCTAGTACCTGAGGCAGGATTTGAACTCAGTTCTTCAGTACTCTTAAGTCTAGAATTCTATCCGCCATGACTCCTGGTTGTTTGTTATAAGAATAATTTCTCATACTATAATGAGGTTTTCAAACCTTGGAGATTATGAGAAACCCTTGGATTAATTAAATTTGACATAGGAGGATTAGAGGCTTTGGGAAAATTCACTATTGAAGGAACTAAGCTTTGAATGATAATTACAAGGAGATAACACCAGTGCAAGACAATTTCTGATTTAAAAGGGAGATGAGAAAACAGAAAATTGAAAGGGCTTTTATTAGTCACAATATTGAGTTAGATTACCTCTGTTTCCCACCTCTGTGATGTTTTCTTGTCTCTTCTTTGGCTATCCTTAATGCCTCCTATATTGGATATGAAGGAATGGGCTCTATTTGGTGTGCTTTGGAAATGCAGAGGCACAACTGTCCCATATGGGAGAATAAGCTGTTGACATCCATCCAGTACTCTCTCAATTAATGAGGGAATTATTTCTAGTTTTAAATATCTTCAGGAGAATGAAAGTTTTTTAAGTTCTGCATAGCCAGGAAGTTCAGCATGTATAAACTCAAAATCTGTTAGTTTTTTCCTGTTTTCCCTAGTTTTCTTCCTGGAGAAGTTGAAGACACATGGCTCATGGTTACCTGATAAATAGGGGAAGCCATACAAGTTAGAAAAGACCATTCTAAAGTCCACTCATCTTCATTTAGGAACAAAATGCACACTTAGCTAGCTTGTTATTTTTTACTTGTATCACTTTCCTTCATAGGCCTGGACTTTCTCCTACTTCATTTCTATCCTGTCACCCTGGAGGCTCAGATGCTTATGAACTGGGCGAAGCAGTTTCAGACACAACTTCTTTTAGGTTTAGTTTCTTTATCCATTATTGATTGATCAGTTAACCCAGCAACAAAAGCAACATAACCTTCTAATCCACAACTAAATTCAATTTCTGCTTATGGTACCCATGCTCTGGCTTTCCAAAAGGCAGAATTGTCCCTAGCTCTCATGAGAGAGTATGCATCTATCTAAAAGCTTTTTGACTACTTCCCCAAGTGCTGTGGTACAGTAATACTGGTCCCAATTTCATATTGAATTAGAAATATGGAAAGAAAATGGAATTTCACTTTGAATTATGAAAAATGTTGAGAGCTCTGTCTCCACCTCTGATCTGGAAGATTTTTTTCAATTGGATTAATTCCTTACATTTTATTTATGGTGTCCTAAAAGTTTTAGTGAAGCTTAAAGACTTTTAGAACACTATGTATCTCAAGTGTATTTTATAGTACAAATTCATAAGATACTTATCAACAATTATTCTATAGTCCTTTCCACCCTCACCTTTCCTAAGGGTCTGGAAATAAGTTCTAAATTCTCTTAATTGCCTAAAAATTGAAAGGAAGAGTTTTTACTTCAGGGTCCTGCAATAGAGGACAAGGTTGCTCATAAGAGAAACCAAGAGAAAGTAGCATTGACTGAAGTAGGACTTACTTTCCTATTATCAATCTATCTTACTTACTATAGAGATTTTCCCAAGCTTCCAGTTAAGCCTTGTGCTGGTCTGATACCCAGCAAT
Source organism: Macrotis lagotis (assembly GCF_037893015.1). Classification (NCBI taxonomy): domain Eukaryota; kingdom Metazoa; phylum Chordata; class Mammalia; order Peramelemorphia; family Peramelidae; genus Macrotis; species Macrotis lagotis. Next base: position 613,600,731 of record NC_133658.1, read on the forward strand.
ACTGATCTCCCACTACTTGTTCCACACAGGAAGAAGGCTAGGTCATTCTGCAACAATGGCTGGAAAATTTGGCCTGAGCACAGGAGCCTCTCTTTTTTAATAAGGCTGCTAGGATGTTCAGCTACTGTGTCTCTCTTACTCTATCATTTCTTTTCTTTCCCTGACATAAAGGAATAGGAAATAGGAAGTCATCTTATGAACAATGGGAATTTGGAAATTTGGGATCTGTATATCTTCATTTTTTAGTATGTAAATATTTTATTGTTTTCCAATTAAATAACAATAGCTACTTTTTTTTTACCTTTTCTAACATTGCTGATTATTCTTTGCTCTACTTTTGGTAAAAGATAGGAACTATATATCTGCTATTTTTCATGTTGTTGAGTCTTACCCTTTGTGACCCTATTTGGGGTTTTCTTGGAAAATATACTTGAATGATTCGCCTTTTCCTTCAACTCATTTTACAGATGAAAAAACTGAGGCAAAAATGATTAAGTGACCTGCCCAGGGTCATATAGTTAGTAAGTATCTGAGGCCAGATTTCAAGTCAGGAAGATGAGTCCTCCAGACCTAGTTGTACCTACTACACCACTTAGTGCTAAATTTCTAAAAGAAAATAAATACTACCTCTTGTCTTCTCCTGTGGTGCTATATGGGTCTCAAGTCTGCTGCCCTGGTCTTGGGAATCCCCTGACCTGGGGCATGGAGATGCTACCCTGATGTACTGACCTTGGCTCAGGAGGCCTACATTACCAGTGCCCCAGAGACCCATGCAGGTCTTGAGGTTTACCTGGTAGTGCAGGCAGAGTTGGCTTCATGTGAACAGCGGTTTAACATGGGTCAGTAGATAGGCAAGTGCTGGCTTCTGGTGCCCTTGGCCAATTGAAAGGGAATTAGATTCAGATCCCTGAATCTAGAGAGGTAGAGCCTGGAGCTGTGAAGCTTCCAGTGGGATAATGTGATCAATCCTGGAGAGACCTGTGGGAGCCCTGGGGAGAGTTCTTTTTTTTGTCAAGTCCAGGGCCACTGTGGAATGGATTTTCCCCCTGAAAGGGGCAGAGCCTTGGAAAGTGTTGAGTTGTGTAGTGAGCTCAAGCCCAAGGGAGTGTAGCTGGAGAGCTGAGCAACACAGACTTTTGAGTGACAGGTTGGCTTTGTCCTGTCATTGAAAGCTTGTCACCCACTCATCCATTCATTCATTTAATCAAACCATATTTTTGAGTAGTCCATTATGAGACAGGTTAGCTCTACCTTACTGTAGAAAGACTATTTCCAAAAAAAAAAAAAACAAACCATTGAGAGACAGTTTAGGCTTAGTGTACTGCACTTACCAAGCTAGTTTGTTGCAATGAAATTACCATACTGATGCTCTGCCTGGTGGTATGATAATGCCTCAACAACCTGGGAAAGACCTCATCCAAAAGATCCAAGTCTCCTATTGTATAAAGATCATCACCAGAAGTCCTCATTCCTATTAGATCAGGCCACAGCATAAAGACAGTTCTGGAAGAGGCAGTGAGAAGGATGTGTTTACATAATGCTCCCCTCACTATAATCAATATAATGTACAAGTCATGATCCTTAGATTAGGAAGGACAACAATTAATCAATCACTTGTATCAGAGCCTATTGAAGATAAAGGTACTCATAAGTTAGCCCTCTCCCATCGTTCCTCTCCCTAGAGATCCTTCAGTGATGTTTGTCCTTTATTCTTTTTAAATTTGATTAATTTATTTTGAACTTTACAATTTCCCCCCCTAATCTCGCTTTCCTCCCCCCACCCCCCACAGAAGGCAGTCAGTTAGTTTTTACATTGTTTCCATGGTATACATTGATCTAAGTTGAATGTGATGAGAGAGAAATCATATCCTTAAGGAAGAAAAATAAAGTATAAGAAGCAGGATCAGACAATAAGTTATCAGGTTTTTTCCTAAATTAAAGGTAACAGTCTTTGGTCTTTGTTCAAACTCCACATTTCTTTCTCTGGATAGAGATTGTATTCTCCATTGCAGATACCCCAGAATTGTGCCTGATTGTTGCCCTGATGGAATGAGCAAGTCCATTAAGATTGATCATCAACCTCATGTTGCTTTTAGGGTGTACAATGTTCTTCTGGTTCTGCTTATCTTGCTCAACACCAGTTTATGCAAATCCTTCCAGGCTTCTTATCCTTCCTGGCTTCTAATAAAACAATAGTGTTCTATAACATACATATACCACAATTTTTTCAGCCATTTCCCAACTGATGGACATTCACTCGATTTCCAATTTCTTTGCCACCACAACAGAGCTGCTATGAATATTTTTGTATAAGTGATGTTTTTACTCTTTTCATGATCTCTTCAGGGTATAAACCCAGTAGTGATATTTCTGGATCAAAGGTTATGCACATTTTTATTGACTTTTGGGCATAATTTCAAATTGCTCTCCAGAAAGATTAGATCAGTTCACAGCTCCACCAACAAGATATTAGTTTCCCAGATTTCCCACATTCCTTCCAACATTGATCATTGTCCTTTCTGGTCATATTGGCCAAACTGAGGTGTGAAGTGGTACCTCAGAGATGCTTTGATTTGCATTTCTCTAACAAGTAGTGATTTAGAGCAATTTTTCATATGACTATGGATCTCTTTGATTTCCTCATCTGTAAATTGCCTCTGCATATCCTTTGACCATTTGTCAATTGGGGAATGGCTTGTTTTTTTTAAGAAAAATGGACTCAGGGCCAAGATGGTAGAGGGAAGACAGGCACTTTGATAGATGCTCTTTCTTTCTCCTCAGAAATAACATGAGAGAAAACCCTTAAAAGAAATTTGATCAACAAAACCCAGAAAGAGAAGCTAGGAGAACACCTACCAAGAAGGTCTGTCACAGAGGACCATGGGTGAACTGGGAGATGAGAGCAGAGGATCAGTGCTGGGGAAGGCAGCTGGGGGAGGCCAGAGGGTCAGCCTCAGTGGTGGAGACTTCAGTGAGTGGCAGGTGAGTGATCCAGCCTTAGCTGAGGAGTCTTTGGTCAGTAGAAGAGCTACTGGAGGATCAGTTCCAGCATAGAATCTCAGAGCAAGCCTGGAGAACAACCAGCTAGGCCAGGGACTTGAGCTCCATACTTTCAGTGGAGCCCTTTGCCCAGAACAAACAATAAACACCTCCCCACCCCCTCAGGGTGGCAGAACTCACTTAACAGAAAGAGAGTAAATCCCTCTCCCAGCACCTAGCCCACTTTTCAAGGTCAGCTCAGACTCTGCTGCTGAGGACCTCAAACACTCCAGAGAAAGCAACCAGCACCCCCTACTGGCTGGCCCTTGGAATCACTAAGCCAAGTGAACAAAGTCTCTAGGATACTCAAAAGCAAACCTCTGAGAGCTAGCTGCCCCCCTCCCAAGATGAAAAAAAAGGCCAGAGAAAAGGGGGGCCTATGGAGAAATACTTAGAAAAGACAGATTCTAACCCAGAGAGATCTAGCACTGCAGAGGAGAATATGATCCAGCCCAGAAAGACTTCCTTGAAGAAATCAGGAAGGAGCTTAAAAATCAATTGGAAAAATTGGGAAATGAAGCTCAAGAGAAAATTAACACACTGCAAGAGATAATAAACATCTTATAAAAAAGTAAACAAATCCTTGGAAAAAACAATTGGATAAATACAAAATGAGAATAACTCATTCAGATCTTCAATTGGGCAAATGCAAAAGGAAAATGATTCTTTCAAATCCTCAACTGGGCAAATGCAAAAAGAAAATGATTCTCTCAAATCCTCAATTGGGCAAATGCAAAAAGGAAATGATTCTCTCAAAACCACATTTGGACAAATAGAAAAGTCCTTCAAAAATAGAATGGACCAACAGGAAAAGGAGTTGCAAAAGGTAAATGAAGAAAAATCTCCTCTAAAGAAAAAGAATTGAGTTGGCAGAAACTAATGACTTCATGAGACAGCAAGATTGTGTTAAAACCAAAAGATCAAAAAAATAGAAAAAATGTAAAATACCTCATCATTAAAACCACTGATATCTAGAACTGATCGAGAAGGGAGAATCTGAGAATTATTGGCCTTCCTGAGAACATTGAAGAGAAAAAAAAAGCCTGGACTTAATATTAAAGGATTTAGTGATGGAAAATTGCCCTTATATCATGGAACCAGAGGGTAAAATATTTATTGAAAGAATACATCAATTCCCCTCGGGAAAGAGATCCTAAAATGAAAACACCAAGGAACTTTGTGGCCAAATCCCAGGACTATCAGATAAAAGAAAAAAATCCTGCAAGCAGCCAGAAAGAAAAAATTTAAATGCCAAGGAGCCACAGTAAGGATTATGCAGGACCTGGCCACAGAAACATTAAAGGATAAAAGGACCTGGAATGAGATAATTTCGAAGAGCAAGGGAGCTTGGAATGCAGCCAAGAATCCACTGCTCAGCAAAGCTGAGCCTTCTCTTTCAGGGGAAAAGATGGTCATTTAATGAAATGTGAGACTTGCAAGATTTCATGATGAAAAGACTAGAGCTAAATAGAAAATTTGGACATCAAATAGGAGGCTCAAGAGACACATGAAAAAGTAAAACAAAACAAAACAAAACTGCTATATGCTAAGATGAAACTGGCTATATACCTACTCGGGAGAAAAAGTCTCATAACTCTTGAGAATTGTAACTCTATTAGAGAGAATATACATGGCCAGAAGTGATAGACACTCATAACTTTTCTGTGACTTAGATAGAATGATATAAAAAATAATACTTCCTTAAAAAGGGGGGCAGTAAGGAGAAATGTTGTTGGAGGGAGACTGAATGGGGTAAATCTCATTACATCAAGAGGTACAAAAGACCTATTGTAATTGAGGGGAGGAAGGGAGGAGGTGAGAACCACCTTAATCTTCATCTCATCAGACTTGTCTTAAAGTTAACTTAGACACACTTAATCAAGTTAAGAAACTTATCTTATCTTACAAGAACTAAAAGGGGAAAAGGGGAGGGGGAGGTAAAGGGGAACTAACAGAAGGAAGGGAAGGAAGAAGGGGTAAAGGGAAAGGGGAAAGAAAGGGGAGGGGGTTGGATATAGGGGGGAAAACAAACTGATGGTGATAGTATTCAGAAAAAAAATTCTATGGATAATGAGAAAAAAGGGGGAAAATACAGAGGGAAGGTAGCATGGAGGGCAATCAAGAGTTAGTAATTATAACTCTAAATGTGAATGGGATGAACCTTCCCTTAAGTGAATAGCAGACTGGATTGAAGACCATAATTCTACGATATGCTGCTTACAAGAAACTAATTTGAAGCAGAGAGATACACATAGAGTAAAGGTAAAAGGTTGGAGCAAAATATATTTTGCTTCATCTGAATTGAAAAAAAGCAGGAGTAGCAATCCTTATCTCAGACAAAGCAGCTACAAAAATATATCCCCTTAAAAGAAATGAGGAAGGAAACTATATCCTCCTAAAAGGTACCATAGACAATAAAGTAATGTCAATACTAGATATATAAGCACCTGATGGGACAGCATCCAAATTCTTAGAAGAGAAGTTGAAAGAGCTAAAGAAAGACATAGATAGCAAACTCTACTAGTGGGAGACCTCAACCTCCTGCTCTCAGATTTAGATAAATCAAATCATAAAATAAACAAGAAGGAAGTTATGGAGGTAAATAGATAGTTAGAAAACCTTGATATGGTAGACTTATGGAGGAAATTGAATGGGGGATAGAAAGGAATATACCTTTTTTTTCTGCAGTACATGGCACTTACACAAAAATTGGCCATGTACTGGGACATAAGAACCTGAGGATCAGTTACAGAAAGGCAGAAATGGTGAATACATCTTTCTCTGATCAAAATGCAATAAAAATCATATGCAATACTGGTCCAGGAAGATATAGACCCAGAACTAATTGGAACCTAAATAACCTCATTTTACAAAATGAGTCGATCAAGCAACAAATTATAGGAAGAATTAATTATTTCATCTTAGATAATTACGATAATGATACAACATGCCAAAACCTATATGATACACTCAAGGCTGCTGTCAGAGGATATATTATAGCTGTAAATGCTTACATGAATAAATTAGAGAAAGAAGAAATCAATGAACTAAATGTGCAACTAAAAAATTTAGAGAAAGAACAAATTAAAAACCCTTAACTAAATACAAAATTAGAAATTCTAAAAATTAAAGGAGAAATTAATAAAATTGAAAGCAAGAAAACTATTGAACTAATAAATAAAACCAGAAGCTGGTTTTATGAAAAAACCCAACAAAATTGATAGACCTTTAATCATTATGATTAAAAAAATAAAGAAGAAAACCAAATTTCTGGTATCATAAATTAAAAATTTGAATTCACTACCAATGAGGAAGAAGTTAAAGTAATAATTCAGAATGATTTTGCCTAACTTTATGCCAATAAATTTGACAATCTAAGTGAAATGGATGAATATTTTCAAAAATATAAATTGCCCAGATTAAATGAAGAGGAAATTAAAAACTTAAATTACCTTATCTTAGAAAAATAAATTCAACAAGCCATTATTGAACTCCCTAAGAAAAAAATCTCCAGGGCTAGTTGGATTCACAAGTGAATTCTATCAAACATTTATGGAACAATTGGTTCCAATTCTATATAAACTCTTTGGAAAAATAGGTGAAGATGGAACTCTACCTAACTCTTTCTATGACAGCAATATAGTGCTGAGACCTAAACCAGGAAGAGTTAAAACAGAGAAAGAAAATTATAGACCTTTCTCCCTGATGAATATAAATGCAAAAATCTCAAATAAAATCTTAGCAAAACAATTACAAGAAGTTATCACTAGGATACTACATTATCATCAAGTGGGATTTATCTTAGGAATTCAGGGTTAGTTCAATATTAGGAAAACTGTTAGTATAATTAATTATATCAATAACATACCTATCAGAAATCATATGATCATATCAATAGATGCGGAAAAAACCTTTTGATAGAATATAGCACCCATTCCTACTAAAACACTAGAGAGTGTAGGAATAACTGGTTTTTTCCTTAGAATAATAAGCAGTATCTGTCAGAAACCATCAACAAACATCATATGCAATGGGGATAGTCTAGAGGCATTCCCAATAAGATCAGGGGTGAAACAAGGATGCCAACTATCACCACTGCTATTCAATTGTATTAGAAATGTTAGCCTCAGTAAGAGGAAAAAAAAGAAATTAGAGGAATTAGAATAGGGAAGAAAGAGACAAAACTCTCACTCTTTGTAGATGACATGATGGTATACCTAAAGAATCCGAAAAAGTCATCTAAAAAACTACTAGGAAATAATTAGCAACTTTAGCAAAGTAGCAGGATTTAAAATAAACCCTTATAAATCCTCAACATTTCTATATATGTCTAGCAAAATACAGCATAAAGAGCTAGAAAGAAAAATCCCATTCAAAGTAACCTCAGACAAAATAAAATACCTGGGAGTCTACCTGCCAAGGCAGACTCAAAAACTTTTTGAAAGCTATTATAAAACTCTTTTCATGAAAATAAAATCATATTTAAATGACTGGGCTAACACCAACTGTTTATGGATAGGTTGAGCTAATATAATAAAAATGACAATTTTACCAAAACTAAACTACTTGTTTAACACCCTACCAATGAAAATTTCACAAAAATTACTTTAATGGGTTAGAAAAAGTTGTAAGTAAATTTATATGGAGAAATGAAAAGTAAAGAATTTCCAGGGATTTAATGAAAAAAAAGTGCAAAGAAGGTGGCTTAACCTTACCAGATCTAAAATTATATTATAAAGCATTGGTCCTCCAAACTGTCTGGTATTGGCTAAGAAATAGAGTCATGGATCAGTGGAATAGACTAGGTGCAATAGCAAGAAATGATTATAGTAATTTTCTGCTTGATATACCCAAAGAATCCAGCTATTGGGATAAAAACTCTCTCTTCCACAAAAACTCTCTCTTCGATAAAAACTATTGAGAAAATTGGAAGTTAATATGGAAGAAACATAGATTAGGCCAACACCTCACACCTTATATCAAGATAAGATCCAAATGGATACAGGATTTAGACATAAAAAACAATATTATAAGCAAATTAGAAGATCAAGGAGTAGTTTACCTGCCAGATCTATGGAAAGGGAAATAGTTTATGACAAGGAAGAAACAGAGAACATCATTTAAAACAAACTAGATAATTTTGATTACATTAAATTAAAAAGCTTTTGCACAGACAAAACAACTGTAACCAAGATCAAATGAAATGTAGTAAATTGGGAAACAATTTTTGCAACTAGTATTTCTGACAAAGGACTCTTTTCTAAAATATACAGAGAACTGAGTCAAATTTTCAAAAAACCAAGCAATTCCCCAAATGACAAATGGCCAAAGGGCATGCTGAGGAAATCAAAGCAATCCATAGGCATATGAAAAATAGCTCCAAATCATTACTTATTAGAGAATTGCAAATTAAAGCATCCCTGAGATACCACTAGATTATCAAATTTATTGACATAGAGTTGGGAAGAATAATTCCAGATTATTACTTCAATTCCTCCTCAGTGGTGGTGAGTTCACCTTTTTCATTTATGATACTAGCCATTTTCTTTTCTTCTTTCTTTTTTTAATCATATTGATCAGTGATCTATCAATTTTATTGTTTTTTCATAAAACCAGCTCTTGGTTTTATTTGTTAGGTCAATAGTTTTCTTGCTTTTAATTTTATTAATTTCTCCTTTAATTTTTAGAATTTCTAATTTGACATTTAATTGGTGGATTTCAAATTTCTTCTTTCTCTAATTTTTTTAGTTGTGTGTGTAGTTCATTGATTTCTTCTTTCTCTAATTTATTCATGTAAGCATTTAAAGATATAATATATCCCCTGGCAGCTGCCTTGGCTGAATCCCATAAGTCTTGGTATGTTGTTTCATTATTGTCATTATCTAGGATGAAATCATGAATTCTTTCTATAATTTGTTGTTTGAACCACTAATTCTTTAAAATGGATCTCACCTCTTCCCTTCTTCCCCTCTATTGCCATAGGTCCTTTGTATGTCTTAATGTAATGAGTTTTACTTTATTCAATCTCCTCCTTCCTCCTGTCTCTTTAATGTCCCCCTTTTTAAGGAGGTATTGTTTTTAATTCATTCTATCTGAGTCACAGAAAAGTTATGAGTGTCTATCACTTCTGGCCATGTATTTTCTCTCTAATAGAGTTACAATTCTCAAGAGTTATGAGACTTTTCCTCCCAAGTAGGTATATAGCCAGTTTCATCTTATTGTATAGCGGTTTTGTTTTGTTTTACCTTTTCATGTGTCTCTTGAGCCTCCTGTTTGATGTCAATTTTCTATTTAGCTCTGGTCTTTTCATCATGAAATCTTGGAAGTCTCACATTTCATTAAATGTCCATCTTTTCCCCTGAAAGAGAAGACTCAGCTTTGCTGAGCAGTGGATTCTTGGCTGCATTCCAAGCTCCCTTGCTCTTCAAAATTATCTCATTCCAGGTCCTTTGATCCTTTAATGTTTCTGTGGCCAGGTCCTGCATAATCCTTACTGTGGCTCCTTGGTATTTAAATTTTTTTCTGTCTGGTTGCTTGCAGGATTTTTTCTTTTATCTGATAGTCCTGGGATTTGGCCACAAAGTTCCTTGGTGTTTTCATTTTAGGATCTCTTTCCAGAGGGGATCAATGTATTCTTTCAATAACTATTTTGCCCTTTGCTTCCATGATGTCAGGGGGAATTTTCCATCACTAAATCGTGTAATTTTAAGTCTGGGCTTTTTTTAATCTTTAATATTTTCAGGGAGCCCAATGATTCTTAAGTTGTCTCTCTTGGTTCTATTCTTGAAGTGAGTGGTTTTTCCAATGAGGTATTTTACATTTTCTTCTATTTTTCAATTTTTTTGGTTTTGTTTAACAGATTCTTGTCTCATGAAGTCATTAGTTTCCACAGACTCCATTCTTTCTTTAGAGAAGAATTTTCTTCTTGGAACTCCTTTTCCAATTGATCAGTTCTATTTCTGAAGGAGTTTTCATTTCACTAATTGAGGTTTTGAAAAAAATTATTTTCTTTTTTCATTTGTCCAATTCTTTTTTCCAAGGATTCCTTTTCTTGTTCTAAGGTATTAATTTTCTCTCCCAAATTTTCCCCTTGATTTTTAAACTCCTTCCTGATTTCTTCAAGGTAGTGTTTCTGGGATGGAGACTAGATCATATTCTCCACAGAGGTTCTAGATCTCTCTGAGTTAGGGTCTTTTCCTTCTAGGAATTTTTCTATGGACTCCCCTTTTCAATGACCTTTCTTTATTTTCCTAAGATCTTGTGTTGGGGGACAAACTGGTTTATAGAAGTTTGGTGTTGAGATCCCTAGAGACTTTTACTCACTGGGTTTAATAACCCCAAGTGGACTGGCCAGTGGGCAATGCTGATTGTTTTCTCTGGAGTGTCTCTGACCTTGATTTGAGGCCCATTCCCTTGGCCTGGAGAGTGTGGGTGGCACTGCTGGATACTTTTATCTTTGATCAATGTGGGCTGATCCCTGGAGCAAGGTAATTAATCTCTCTATTCTGCTGCCCACACCTGAGCCTCATGGTGAGGGTGGGGGGCCTCTTACTCTGTTCTGGGAAGAGGTTTCAGCTGAGATGAAGGTATGGACTCTGAGATTCACCAGACTAGAGGAGCCCAGTAGATCAATGTCTACAATTCTCCACACTGGAACTCGCTCTCCAGCCCTGCTGGAGTACCTCAGACTGTTAGTCCCCAGCATGGGTATGGCCTCCATGTCCCAATTGGCTCTTGGCCTATGGCCCCCAAAGTCAGTCTCTGTGACTGATCCTATGTTAGTCCAGCTCTCACCCTTCCCCTACTGGCTCTCTGCTCTTTCTGCCTGGGTCACCTACCATCCCTGAAGACAAACCTTGAAGTAGATATTCTTTTCCTAGATTCTTTTACTGGGTTTTGTCAATCAAATTTCTGGTAAGTGGTTTGTTTCTTATTATATGTGAGGGAAGATCAGGAGATCTTAGCACAGTGCCTGTCTTCCCTCTTCCATCTTGAACATAAGTCTTTTGTCCGTCATTCTTGAAGAAGACCATGACATCAGAGAGGTGACAAGGATATGAATTGGATTTGAGTGAGGGGGGTATATGCTAAGTCAACAGCCTCATTTAATACTACAGAGTCATCTCAGTACAGTGGCCAGATATGAATCAGGTCAACTGTAGATGACCCTGGATGCAAGGCAGTCAGCATTAAGGGACTTGCCCAAGGTCACACAGCTAGTAAGATGTGTCTGAGGCAGGATTTGAACTCTCATGCTCCTGACTTCAAGTTCAGTGCTCTGTCTACTACACCACCTAGATGCCCTAGGTTCAGTCATTCAGAGCAATGAGGAGGTCCTAGGTCTGCTCTCCCTCATTACTGAAATTTGTTGGGTTCTTCTGTGTCTTCAGTCTCATTCTTTCCTGTTATCTCCAGTTCTTCTAACCTCTACTACTACCCTCTTTTTCCAACCCTCTCCAGCTCTTGGCAGTTACTGATCTCTTGCTTCTGCCAATCTTTGTTTTTTTTTTTTTGTGGGGGGGGAGCAGTTCTCTCTGACCTCCAGGAGCTGGCACCTGTCTTCTTTCCTAGGGTACCAGATTTCCCTGATGTGGCACATAGGAGAAATTTTGTAGTCTCTCTGTTGGTGAAGGAGGATTCTAGCTCAAAACAGATCATCTGACCAGAATGCCTGTACTTTTGTTTGCAGTTGTCTCCATTGCTTTCCTCTCTCCTCAACTGAATTTAAGAAGTTTCCTAGAAGGAATACTCTTATGTTGCACTATACAAACAGATCTCTCTATTCCACATAAGATAATGTGAATTTATTGCTATATATTTCTTAAATTTTATTTATTCTGAAAAAGAGCATTTATGTTTGTTTTATTGCTTGTTTTTTAAAACGTTTTTGCAAGGCAATGGGGTTAAGTGACTTTCCCAAGGAGACACAGCTAGGTAATTATTAAATATCTGAGCTCTAATTTGAGCTAAGGTACTCCTGAGTCCAGGGCCAGTGCTCTATCCACTTCACCACCTAGCTGCCCCCAAAAAGAGCATTTATATAGTAATAATAAACACACACACATATATATACACACAGGATTTTTGGTGAATCTGTGAATCCCTATTTCTTACTACTCCCTTTATAGATGTATCATATTACATACATAATATATGTATATATGTGTGCCTTTGCATGAATATAAATGATTTCAGAATATACAAAATACCCTGAATATATCCATGGATGCATGTATATACATACAGATGTGAAGTCCCAAAAATTTCACTAAGATTTTTAGAACATTCTGTATTTATGATAAATTTTGCATTTTATTTTTGAAACTATTCTGCTTGTCTGTGTTTTTTTTTCCTGAACATTTCTCCTGTTTTCTTTGATGCATTTAGGAAATACTTCAATGGCCCTCTTTTTTTCTTTTTTGAATTTTTTTTAGGTTTTTGCAAGGCAAAACGGGGTTAAATGGCTTGCCAAGGCCACACAGCTAGGTAATTATTAAGTGTCTGAGACTGGATTTGAATCCAGGTACTCCTGACTCCAGGGCTGGTGCTTTATCCACTACACCACCTAGCTGCCCCTTTTTTTCTTTTTTTTAAATCAGTTTTGCAAACTTTCTGTGTCTCTTCCTTTCCTTTAACCTAGAGAAAGAAAACAAATATAATAAAACCTTGTTACAAATAGAGTTGAGTGAAGTGCATATTATTATTTGCTTCTTATTTCCCTTAGAATCTTTGATGAGTCTCCCATCATTGTTTTGGCTTACAGGATTTGGAGGAGTACCTTACTCTTTCCTTCATGATCTCTGCTTTCCTTATCTTTCTTCCTATATCACTTGATGTGATCATTTAAATTATCTGAGACCATTTCTCATCTAGAGAGATAAAAGGAGAAGGCCATGTTTTAGGCAAATAAAGATCTGTAATCCTGTTATCTTTTTATAAATATAAAATTACATATGATAAATAATACTTGTAAATAGCATACATTATGGACTTGGTTGCTATGTACCCTCTTCAGTCTCTAGAATCTCAGGTAAGGTAGGTTACAAATTATTGTTTGCTCTTACTAGTTTTATGTCTTATTCTTCTTTCCCAGTCCTGCCACCTGAATGAAATGTGGAGTCATGCATTTAGACTTATAGCAAAGTCCCTGTTTTGCTGTACAATGAAAGGGAAATGGCAATAAAGAAAACAAACTTAGGGAGAGCAGCTGGATCAGCCTAGCTATAGCCAGAGAAGGCCTTTGATGAGAAGCAACATAATGTTGAGGATGCTGAGGGATTGATTCTTAAGGCATCTGAAAGAATAGAGAATGTCAAACACTTGGAAAAAGATACAGACTTATTATAACTGAAAAAATTGGGGAAAGAAAAATATCAATCATTTCAGCATCACACAGCTACTTTCTATCCTCTAGGAAATGTTTATAAATTTAAACATGCATAGATGACAGTTCTGCTGAAATTATGAGGAGGGGCTAGATAGATTTTTGAAAGGGGCTTTCTAGAGGAGACCACATCTTTACAGTTTACAATTGACTGAAAGATTTAGAGAATATAAGGTTCTACTCTACACATTTTTTACTGACCATAGCAAGACATTTAATTCAGCAGAACAAAATGATTCTTTGCAAGCTTTAGTCAAAATGGTTTCCATGTATATGTCAAAATTTTATATGGTTCCTTGAAATATTAGACAGCTGAAATAACTTTGTTGATATCCTAATGACCAAAATCAAATAGAGCCTAAAACACAAGAGTTGTATGTTTGCCAAAGTTATTTGTCATTGACAGTAAGAATGTCTAGGGTAGATTCCATCTCAAAATGATATTCCTTTATGATGAGGTCCTTTTTGTTTCAGTAGGTGAAAATGTAATCCACTTTACTACAGAGCATGCCGATATGATTTCTAATCATTCAATAGAATTTAATCAAACTATCCACACAGGAAAAAGCAAGAGGATATCTAGATTGTGATTGATATCTGATCCATTCATATATATATATATATATATATATATATATATATATATATATATATATACTGTAGAAAAAAATAGCAAATGGATATTGAATTCAGTTCAGTTCAGTTCAACAAATATTATTAAACACAATAGATCAGGCAAGAATTGAAGAAGAGGAATAAATTGCATCAGATTTCACTTGGGAAATTGTATTATGATTGTGATGACCCCAAACTTGACTCAGAAATAAAAGTCAAGTCTTTTCCATCATTATTCTTTCAGCAGTACTGAATGGCTTAAAATCATGGAATATCATATTCTGTGAAGAAATAAAGTTGTGAATCAACCAAAAGATAATAGGGAGATAGGTATGACTATACTGCAGGATATAAGTTATGATAAATTGCTCATCAAAGTCAGTGTAAAGTTTATCATTGAATACACATGAATATTTGAAAGAAGAGATAGGTTGTTCTTCTAGTCAGAATGAGACATCATAGATACATATTCTATGTGTTTCATTGCTACCCAGATTGTGTCTCAGTGTATGTTAGGTGGACCCCCATTGAGTTTTTATAGAAGTACATGGGAAAGATTTATATAAGATGGGAAGGCATTGATGGTGTAATTTATATTGTTGTAGAGATTAACTACATTAATAAAATTTCATATCCACCAAAGAATTTTACAGAGTTTTGCTTCTGCTGCCATCAGATTTTCCTACTTACAGAGCCACAACAATTCATTCTGTCAGGGGTTAGTCTATACACAGGAAACAGGTGGTAAAGAGGATAGGATGTTTTTCCCTTGTATTAGCCAGTATTGATCAGTTTTGGTGTAAGCAAAGTAAATCTTTCTTCATATATTTGTTTTTGTAAGTGCAAGGACTGAGGAAGGGGGAAATAAAAGAGAAAGGCAGAAAGGAGTAGACAGAGTGACTTGTTGACACTTGATTGCTAAGAAGGTTAATACTTAGAAACTACCATTCCATGTGAAAGGGTCAAAAACCTAAAGGTCCTTAAACAGTTGACATTAGATACTATCTGGAATGCATATCTGAACTCCATACCTTTTCACTGACTTTCCCCATTCCTGGAATTCTCTCTTTTCTCTACAAGCTCCTGGTTTCCTTCAAGATTCAGTTCAAATTGTACCTGCAAGACACTTTTCCCCTGTCTCTGCCAATGCCAGAGCCTTCCCTCTGAGATCACTTCATCCTTATGTGGTGTAGCTATCTTGTATGTACTTGCCTGCATCTTTGTGTCACCCATGAGAATGTGAACTTGCATGTCGAAGTGAATTTTGCCTTTCTCTGTATCCTCAGTACTTAGCACACAATGCTAGGTTAATAAGTTCTTGTTAGTTGACTCAGTGATTAATTGCTAAATGCTAGGGTGAAATATAAAGAGGAAAGAGGACTTAGAATCACTGCTATAAGGGAGCTCATGTTATGCAGAGGTTATATCCAACTGTCTCCTAACAAGGCTCTCAATCTAATAGGGGAAAACTATTTTCAGATGACTGAGGCTTAAGGGAGATAGGACTCATGCACAAGACTGGAGTTAGAGTTTGGAGGTGCTTACTTGCTTTTACTCACCTCTGGTATCTCTTTTAACTTTCTTCTTCATATTGTTCCACTACAGGGCCTGATTTCCTTTCCTTCAAAATTATTTAGAGGAATACTTGAGGGTGATATTATTCAGGTGATCCCATTTCAACTAATGTAGTAGCTCTCATATAATAATAATAAGTATTATTTGTCTTTAGCTAAAAGAGACAGGGTGGTACAGTGGATAGGTCATTGAGTTTGGACTCAGTGGATTCAAGTTCAAAATCTGATTGTTAGCTCTATTACATCTATACTCTCTAATCCTGAAAATGAGGTTTGAGTTGGCAACCTCCAAACTTCCTTCCAACTTTAAATTTATGATATGATATGATTGAATATGACTGTCAAAATGTTTTAGGTCAATAAAAACACATGTCAAAAGACCCTGAAGAAGTGACTTTAATGGGAGAAATGCTAGTCTGGTAAATTGGTGGAAAAATGATAGGGAAGGGGAAATAGAACTCTTTCTAATTCCTTAAATTGCATTAGGTAGGTTACTATTTACTTACTCTACCTTCACAGAGATACACATACATAAATGAAATAAAAAATTTAGCAATTTATGAAGAATATGACTGATAAAACATTAGAAATCAGCTCAGGGGGCATAGTGGGTAAGAGTGCTGGACTTGCAAATGAAAAAATGTTCTAAGTCACTGTTAATTAGAGAAATGCAAATTGAAACAACTCTGAAGTACCACCTCACAGTTATCAGATTTGCTTATATGACAGAAAAGGGAAATGATTAATGTTGGAGGGAAAACTGGGTTGGTGGTATTGTGAACTGATTCAGTTTTTCTGGAGTGCAATTTGGAACTATGCCAATAACACTGTGCATACCCTTTGATTCAGGAATACCTCCACTAGGTTGGTATCTCAAAGAGTCCACAAAAAAGGGAAAGAGACTCACAAGTACAAGAATATTCATAGTAGCTCTTTTTGTGGTGTCAAAGAATTAAATTAAGGAATGCTGATTCATTGAAGAATGGTTGAACTAGTAGTGGTTTATAAATATAATGCAGTATTTTCATGCTAAAAGAAATGACTACAAGACAGATTTCAGAAAAATCTGAAAAGACTTATATGAATTGATGCTGATTGAAGTGAGAGGAACCAGGAGAACATTGTACATCTTAACAGCAACATTATGCAATGATCAACCTTCATAGACTGAGCTCTTCTCAACAATACACAATAATCAAAGGCAGTTGTAAAAGATTAGTGATGAAAAATGCCATCCATATCCAGAGAAAGAATTATGGACTCTGAATGAAGATCAAATTATACTATTTTCACCTTTTAAAATTTGTTTTTTTGCTTTTTTTCTTCTCTTCTTTTTTCCCTTTTCTGATTCTTCTTTCACAGTATGACTAATATGGAAATATGTATGACTGTATTGTATATATATATCATATATATAAAACTCATATCTTTGCATTCCCCTCACTATAATAAACATTGTACAAGTCATGTCCTCACTTTTATGATGACATAGTCTTCTTCATCTGAAGAGGACAAAACTACTACTACTTATATCAGATTACTTGCTCTCCTAGAGAAGAATGGGAGAAGGAAAACTTTTAAAAAATGAATATTGAAAATTATCTTTACATATAATAGGAAAGATAAATTTAAAAAAGAGTGTTGGACTTGTAGTAGGAGAGGCCTGACTTCACATTCTGTTTGAAATAGAATTATTTGTATGACTCTGGGCAAACCAAATCTCTCTTAACCTCAGTTTCCTTATCTATAAAATGACGATATTAGTAGCATCTATCTCACAGAGTTGTGAGAATAAAATGAATTAACACATATAGTGCTTTTTTTCAAACCTCAATATGCTTTATAATTGCTATTGTTATTATTATTACCTTATGTGGTGGTAGGAAGCAAGGAGATATGGCCTAAAGGAGGGGGATGCCAAAACTTTTTTTTCTCTAATAGTCTCTTCTCTGTGAAATTTTAGACACCAGAGGTACAGATACTAGTTTGACAAAGGACAACAGAAAAGGACACTTATGGGAGACCTCTTCTTTGGGGTTCTCTCAGTCTTATCTGGAGTTCTTGATTCACAGCTTTGAAGCAATAATTGTTCCATGACCCAACCTGAAAGCTGCCAATACATAGAGCTGCGTAAACACAGAGACATTTTTTAAAAACCTAACTGGAGAACACTGACAAAGGGATCTCCTGAGGCACTATCACTATAGAGATATTGAAACTGCTACTGCAGTGAAAACTGAAAGCTGTGCCAAGCACCCACTTGCCTGGAGTCAGAAAGGCAGACTGGAAATTGCCTTTGTAAAGCTAATCATTGCTTTCTGCCTTGCCTACTTCTGACTGGTGCAGTAAGGCTGTGTTGTCACTTAAACCTGAGGAAGCTGTATGATGGTGTGTGTGTAGAGTGGTAGGCAGGTCTTGATTATCTGCCCATCCACACCCTGCTTTCAGACTTTCTATGACAACCTTGTTAATTTCCTTGCATATTTTAATCCTTTTTTGTGAAGATTAACCTGAGATAAAAGGAAAGGACTCCAAAGCAAAATGATCATCTCCCCTTTCCCACCTCCCATAGAAATTATAAACCAGAAAGAACAGAGACTTAAAGAGAGAAGCTAATTTTCTAATAGACTGAGAAGTGATGCTGTTCATTCTGAGCAGTATGGCAAGGAGAGAGGAACTAAAGATCACAGTGGGATGAAGAAGATTCTGATTCGTTCACAGTTTCTGATGATTTGATTTCCTGGTTTATTATAGCTGCCACTTATATTGAGACATTTTCAATGATGTAGATTCTTCCCCTCCCACTGTCCACAAAGCCTCTTGCCAAGCCTCTTTATGAGGAATTTCCACTATAGATCAAAACTCTGCTTTGCCATTTTATAGCCTTAGAAAGTTACCTGAAAACACTGGGAAACTAGAAGACTTATCCAGGTTCACACAGCTAATATGGGTTAGAGACTTGAACCCAAGTCTTGCTGATTTGGAGATGGCCTCTCTACTAATCAGTCTGCCTCAAGGAAAGCTTAGCAGTGTCTAGCACATAGTATTTTAATAACTTTAATACTTTGAAAACTTTTGATCAGTTGTTTTCCCCACTGTGTCTGACTTTTCATGGCCCCCATTGGAGTTTTCTTGGCAAAGAAAATTGGAGCTCTTTGTAATTTTTTCCCCCTGGCTTGTTTTACAGAAGAAGAAATTGAGGCAAATATGCTTAAGTGAGTTGCCCAGGGTCACACAACTAGTCTGAGATCAGATCTGTACTCGATTCTTCCTGACTCCAGGGTGAGTATTGTAGCTACTGTCATTTAATTTTTATGATAACCCTTTTTGAAAGAAATATAGGCATTAATATTCCTATTTTACAGAGGAGGAAATTATGGTACAGAGTGGGCAAACATTATCACATAGCTGATTAGAACCCAAAATGGGATTTGAACATTAGCCTTTTCCTGACCTTAAGTTTAGTAATCTCTATCATTCTACCTAGAACTCATCTGGTGCATCTGTATTAAAAGCTAACTAGTAAATTATAAAGTTAGATTTAAGTACAAATACATGCTCCAAAGTCAGATTTAAATGATTATTCAATTATCTTTGGGAAGTCTCTCTGCTTCTGATATTCTCTTTGTGTCACTGCAGGATAGGTTTAGAAAATGTTCTTGAGAGTATCTCAGACTATTTCATATTCTAAACTGTGTATTTGACATGACTTTTTTTGTGCATTTTCCTTCTTATGGAAGGTAGCCATTGGAAATTGAGATTGGGAAGGTGGCTGAGTTTTATGGATAGGTTTTATAACAGATTCTCAGCATGAGTGATCTTATTTGTGAATAGAACAGGTGTCTACATATATATATATATATATATATATATGTATATATGTATGTGACCTATGAAAATGGAATCCCCTACTCCCAAATACAGTTAATGAATTGTGTAGAGCAGTCACATTACTCAAATCTCCACTATTAATAGTATTAATTGTATGTAAGATTTGGCAGTTGGTTCTGACCCAGTGGAAATATTTAATGAATTTTTTTAAAAAAATTGTACTTTTGTTTATTAATTAGTATAACAACAAAGAATCATAAAATGTATTTCTGATTCATGTTTATTGAAAAGTAATAGAGAAATTATAAAAGACAAATTTTCAAAATTAAAAACATACCAATTATCATACTTTAACCCAGTATAGTACCTGGTACATGACAGATACTTTGTTGTTGTTGTTGAGTTGTTTCCATTGTGTCTTACCCTTTATGACCCCAATGGGGATTTTCTTTGGTAAATTATTGGAGTAATTTGCCATTTCCTTCTCCAGCTCATTTTACAGATTGGAAATTGAAGAAAACAGGGTTGTGACATTATGAGGGTCATACAGTTATTAAGTATCTGAGGTTGGATTTGAAATCAGATTTTCCTGACTTTTGGTCTCGTGATTCATCCACTGTTCTACCTTGCTGCCATAGGAAGTACTTATAAATACTTATTGATTCATTGAGATAAACCCACACTGACAATATGATGAAAATGCCTTTATTATTTTAGCAGCATGGACTAAACTATTTTCTCTTTCTTTAAATTTTCTTAATATGGTGTTTGGTGCTGAACACTACACACAGTTTAGTGAATTTGTGTATATTCTCACAAAATGAACAATGTACTTGGTTGATGTGGGATATTATTTAAAATGAATAATTCTTTGTGAATATTATTATTATTCATATGATATTTTTCAATAGCTAAATTACAATAACCTGAAAACCAGCCTTTGAAAACAATTTTGATCACCCAGGCTTTCTTAGTGGCCTACCAAAGAACTGGAAGCAATCAATGGTTATATTTTTCCAGAGCATGAGAATTTCAAGCCCAATAATTAAGTATTGGTTTTAGTTTAATATCCATTTCTACATTATTTCCCAATAAAAAAAAGTTAGGTGACACTTTAAATCTAGAGTTTTTTTTAAAATTAGAAATGTATGTTCTGGAAGGCATCCTTTCCCATAATAATGCTATTTCATACACATTAAAGCTTTGTTGATCAGTGTATCTACCTTCTTTGATTATTTTCTTCCAAACTTCAGGATAGTTATCTGCCTAGTGCTTATCTGTACTGACTGTTTCTCTGCTAATTTTATTGCTATGCAATTGAACATGATTTTTAAAGCCTTTGAACCAACCAACACTTGCAGTGAAAGTTTCTTCAGTATATATACTATTTCCATTTCCTTTTTTTGCCTTAAATAACTGAAGCTTTTGTCTGAATATCTTCTTTGCTACGAAGGCATTTTTGATTGCAATCTTCAATCCATACAGCTAAAATATATGTTCCATTTTTATCACTGTAACACTTTTATTCCTTGCAGTTGTTTGCAAACCACAAAAAGCTGATGCAACTTTATATTTTTCTTTTATTTTGCCTGCATATTTTATAATATTTGGTTACCACATATTTAGGCACTATGACATCTCATGCTGTTTTGGATGGGACTTCAGGATAACCAAGTTTATGTTTATGCCATTTAATTACATCTTTTTTTTTTTCTAATGCTCTCTCTCTCTCTCTCTCTCTCTCTCTCATACACTGTCAATACTTCCATCTGCAGTGTTCTGCCTTTTGTTCATTTTGTTAAATATTCTTTTAAAAAATAATATAATACACAGCAGTACATCATATCCACATTCAACAATAGTTACATGAATAAGTGATAATGCATTGAACACAACCTGGTATTTTTTAATTGCATTAATTTGAATTTTGCATTATTGAACTCACATTGGGACTCAATTTTATCTCTGCTATTGGCCTAATTATCTGAAGTTTTCACCATTAGATTTAGTTCTTTATATTAAGTAAGGTCTTCAAAAGTCATCTTGAAACATATATGTTTGTTACTAGAAGGCAAAACACATTAGTACTCATTAAAAAATCCACATGCAATAAGTTTATCAAATGTTGAGAGACAGAGGAAGATCCTAAATGATTTTAGAACAAGTGAATTTTGATGTGGGACAATGTGTAGGGAATAAGAAGGGTTGAGAGTGTGATATTTGATGGGGAGGTCAGGTATGGCTAAAGTGCTTTTGGAAAGAAAGGTCTCTAGCCAGGGCATAATAAAGCATCACTGATCTCCTGTTCTAAAGTTATAAGAGAAAAGTGTGATCCCTTCTGGCACTAGAGTCCCAAATTTTTCCTATTTGGTGATTTTGACTGGTGCTAGCCTTCGGCATGGGTCTATTTCCTATCTTAGAAGATGGGCATTCACAGAGCCTCTATCTTTAACTTAATACCTCCACCTTCTTTTATGAAGAACAAATTGTCAAGTAAGAGTTTACATTAAGGGAAGGCCTAGGGATTGAATGGAGAAGGACATCATTAGGAGCATCTTGGGTTCTGTAGCTTTTTTCCTTAGTAGTATTTTAGATTTTTCAATTACATATATAGTTGTCAACATTGATTTTTGTGAGATTCTGAGTTCCAAATTTTTCTCCTGTTCTCCTCTACCTCTCCCCCCGCCAAGAGAACAAGCTGATATATATATATATATATATATATATATATATATATATATATATATATATATATACACACATATATATATGTATATATATATGTATATATATACATATATATATACATACATAGATAGATATATACATAACGATATTAAACTTATTTCTGATGCAGGGAATTATGGGCATAGGATGTACTGTGATTAGAAGCAAATTTTGAAGTTAGAAAAACATTGTCTGTGCCTGTCATTATTAAATGTGAATTTTTCAAGAAGGGAGAGGCCTCAACTTTTTCCCCCTCCTCCAGCTTCCAGTTTCCAAACTTGCATAGGCGTGACAGTCATCTTTCACAGCAAATGACTTGTTGGACTTAGAGGCCAGGCACCTTGGGACAGGAAAGACCAGCATGTAACTTGCTTATTGGAGAACACCTGGAGCCAGGGGCTGGACCACTATCCAAGCTCCACCCTTGTCCAACCCACTACAGAGGTCCATTTAAGTTGGAGAGGAAGAGAAGCCTTGCTCCCTTCTTCACCCTTCACCCTGCAAGGATGATGCTCTTTCTCTCTCTCTCTCTCTCTCTCCCTCCCCCTCCTTCCTTCTCTCCCTCTCTCCCCCTCTCTCCTTTCCTTCTCAACCAGGTCTCCTGACTATTTTTCTTTGCACTTTCTTTTCTCTCAGGCACGTGGCCTAGTCCTTTGTTATTTAACCTGTCCTCAAATTACTGACACTCCAGGAGGAGAAAAGATTTAATCTGTAAACTTTGCAAGCTTGTGAAAATAAATCCTAAACTTTCAATTCTAGTCCTAAAATGTGAATTCTTTCACTTGTGAGAACCTTTAAATCTTAATTAGTGACACCAATCCTCTGACAACATTTCCACATTAATCATGTTGTGAAAGAAGAATCAGAATAGTAGGGGAAAAAACACCTGAAAGGAAAACGAAGAATAAAATTGTAGTGAAAATAGTGGACTTTCATCTGCATTCAGACTCCATATTTCTTTTGCTGGTTGTGGTTAGCATTTTCAATCACTGCTCTTTTGAAATTGTCTTAGATTGTTGTAATTTTAAGAATAGCATATCTGTCATAGTTTATTATCACACAATGTGGCTGGTTCTGCTCACTTCACTCAGCATTAGTACATGTAAGTGTTTCCAGGTTTTTCTGAAATCTTTCTGGTCATCATTTTTTTTTGCAAGGCAATAGAGTTAAGTGACTTGCCCAAGGCCACACAAATAGGTAATTATTAAGTGTCTTAGTCTGGATTTGAACTCGGGTACTCCTGACTCCAGGGCCAGTGTTCTATCCACTGTGACACCTAGCTGCCCCTGCTCATCATTTTTTTTAGGTTTTTTTGCAAGGCAAATGGAGTTAAGTGGCTTGCCCAAGGCCACACAGCTAGGTAATTATTAAATGTCTGAGCCCGGATTTGAACCCAGGTACTCCTGACTCCAAGGCCAGTGCTTTATCCATTGTGCCACCTAGCCACCCCTTCTGCTCATCATTTTTTAATAGAAAAATAGTATTCCATTACATTCATATATCACAACTTATTCAGCCATTCCTCAATTGATGGGCATCCCCTCGATTTTGAATTCTCAAAAAGAGTTGCTACAAAATTAAAGCATCTCTGAGGTACCACCTCACACCTCTCAGACTGGCCAATATGACCAGAAAGGACAATGATCAATGTTGGAAAGGATATGGGAAATCTGGGACACTAATACATTGTTGGTGGAGCTGTGAACTCCTTCAATCTTTCTGGAGAGCAATTTGGAATTATGCCTAAAGGGCAAAAAAATGTGCATACCCTTTGATCCAACAATACCACAACTGGATCTATGCCCTGAAGAGATCATGAAGAAGGGTAAAGACATCACTTGTACAAAAATATTCATAGCAGCTCTGTGTGTGGTGGCAAAGAATTGGAAACTGAGTGAATGTCAATGAATCGGAAAATGGATGAACAAATTGTGGTATATGTATGTTGTGGAACACTATTGTTCTGTTAGAAATCAGGAGGGATGGGAATTCAGGGAAACCTGGAAAGATTTGCATGAAGTGATGCTGGGTGAGATGAGCAGAACCAGAACTACACCCTAACAGCAACATGAGGTTGATGATCAATCTTTTATCTATCTATCTATCAATCTATCTATCTATCTATCTATCTATCTATCTATCTATCTATCTATCTTCATTTATTTGTTTGTTTGTTCATTTATTTATTTATTTAGTTTCATTTTTTTTTTTTTTGCAAGACAAATGGAGTTAAGTGGCTTGCCCAAGGCCACACAGCTAGGTAATTTTTAAATGTCTGAGACCAGATTGAACCCAGGTACTCCTGACTCCAGGGCCGGTGCTTTATCCACTGTGCCACCTAGCCGCCCCATGATCAATCTTAATGGACTTGCTCATTTCATCATTGCAACAATCAGGGTCAATTTTAGGGTATCTGCGATAGAGAATACTATCTATATCCAAAGAAAGAATTGTGGAGTTCAAACAAAGACCAAAGACTATTACTTTTAATTTAAAAAAAAATTATCTTATGTAATTTTGCTATCTCTTATATTTTATTATTTCCTTAAGGATATAATTTCTTTCTCAACACATTCAATTTTGATCAGTGTATAGCATGGAAACAATGTAAAGACTATCAGACTGCCTTCTATGGGGGATGCAGGGAGGGAAGCAAGATTGGGGGAAAAATTATAAAATTCAAAAAAAAAACAATAAAAAAGAGTTAATAGGGTCAGCTAGGTGGCTCAGTGGATAGACACTGGCCCTAGAGTCAGGAGTACCTGAGTTCAAATCTATTCTCAGACAATTAATGTGTGGCCTTGAGAAAGCGTCTTAACTACATTTGCCTTGCAAAAAAACTAAAAAAAAAGTTGCTATAGCCATCTTTGTACAAATGAGTCCTTTACCATTTTTAGGATCTCTTTGAGATACAGACCTAGTAGTGTTATTACTGGGTCAAGGTGATGCAAAGAACCGTGGATGTATGGAATATTTTTTTTTTAGTTTTTACAAGGCAATGGGTTAAGTGACTTGCCCAAGGCCACACAGCCAGGTAATTATTAAGTGTCTGAGATCTGAATTTGAATTCAGGTCCTCCTGATTCCTGCGCTGGTGCTTTATGTGCTGTGCCACCTAGCCTACCTGGATGTAGGGAATATTGAAATTAATTGGAAACAATTTTGTAAATCTTCTAGCTTCCTCTATCACACTGTTAAAACACTGTCTTGTCCTCCAGTCTGACCTTGGCCACATTCTCATTAGTAAGGCAATAAGTTACACAGGAGCTGAAACAACATCTGAGGCCATCCAGACTGGAATCCGTAGACCCTGGTAGCCTCACCAAAAGGCAAACTCTCCAATGCTGAACTTGGGCAACTCCTAAATCACCACTTCTTCCCACAGACTCTGAGGGGATTTAAGGAGAATTCCCTCGGGGTTCGGGACTGCCTTCTTGCTTCCTGACTTCTGCTTCACCTGGCAGCTGGCCTGACAAGATTAATTAGCATCTACATGGCTTTTCTTTAATCTCTCCTTAACTTCCCTTACACTTTCTTTTGTGTTGTAACTTCCTTTCTAAATAAATCTCTATTTTTCTTTTTACACCCATATTCCTGGATTGGGGAATACTGATCTCTCAGCAACAAAAAGGAAATGCACAACTTTATTGCTCTTTGTGCATATTTCCAAATTGTCCCCCAAAACAATTGAATCAATTTACAACTCTACCAAAAACACATCAGTTCCAATTTTCCCATATCTTCAACATTTGTTGTTTTTCTTTTCTCTTATATTAATCAATCTGATAAGTGTGAGGTGGTACTTCATAATTATTTTAATTTACATTTTCCTAATAAAGAGTGATTTAGAATGTTTTTTAATATGACTATAGATAGGAGTAATTTCTTCACCTGAAAACTGCCTGTTTATATCCTTTGGCCATTCATCAATTGGAGAATGATTTGTCTTTTTATAAGTTTTAGTTAGTTCTTTCTATATCATAAAAATGAGATGTAGTCAGAAACATTTGTTGTACTCAGAAAGCAAGTCAGAGACCAGGTTATGAAATTGGGGAGTGGATTTTTTTATTACTGGAGGTTGTGTGGGGTTACATTTCCTCAAAGCACATAGCACTGAGTGTTCAGAGGATAAGGTTTTTATAGTATTTTGAGGGGTGGGGGTATCGTGAGCAAGCAGGGTACAGAAGCAGAGATAGCAGTTAGATATATTTCCTTGTCAGACTATTACACACATGTGACATAGTATAGATAAGAGACCAATAAAAGATGGAAGGGGATCAGGGTCTGCTTTAGGTCTAACATGTGTACTGTGGTACAAGACAGTCACATACCAGGGAGACTTAGGTCAGGAAAAGTTTACTGCTTCACAGCTCCAGCTGAACCTGGGGAGGGGGGAGGCAGTTTTAGGAGGGAGTAGGAATATTGCAGAAGCAGCAAAAGGATTAGGTTAATAAGAACATAAGGTGAGTCTCAGATAAAATTTATGGTATATCTCATGACTCTCAGGGTCAACTGTTTGAGCCCTGTCAGGATGTTACCAGACTTAGGGGTGTTAGCCAAACTGAGAAGCTTCTTGGGGTCCAGAAGTGTCGAAGACCCCCTTTACACAGGGGTTACACAAGTATTAATATTGTACTTCACATTGACTATAAAAATTGTTTCCCAACTTTCTGCTTTTCTTCTAATCTTGTTTGTATTAGTTTTATTTCTGTGAAAACTTTCAAATTTAATGTAATCAAAATTACCCATTTTGCATTTCATAATGTCTCTATCTCTTGTTTGGTCATAAATTCTTCCCTTTTCTATAGATCTAACAAGTTAAGTATTCCTTGCTCTCCTAGTTTGTTTATGATATTACCCTTTATGTCTAAATAATTTATCCATTTTGACCTTATATATATTTTTTGCATTCTGTCAACTTATTCATAGTAGCTTCATCTCTTTCTTTCTCCCTATTAGGTTTCTACATCTTCCCCTTTCCTTTTTTTCCTCCATAGACTCATGGGATCATACTGTTTAGATAACAAAGGAATTCTAATAGCATCTTGTTTTAATTCCCTATCATATGAATGAGAAAACAGAGGTCATGGGAGAACCTACCCAAGGTCACATAGATGCAAAGTGAAGAATTTAAATTTGAATTCAAGTCTTATGAACTGATTCCAAATTTAATTACCCTTTTACTATAATGACCAAGCAATCAAATTAATAAGCATTTATAAGGGCACTCTGCTAAGTACTGGGAATGCAAAGATAAAGATCTGACATCTAATAAGTGCTTAATTATCATTTGTTGTATTGAATTCCATGACTAGTGCAGATTGAAAACAAGATCCTAAGAGATAGGCAGATTCGACAAGTGAACAACTGGTTAATAAATGGAGTCTGAAAGCAAGGGCTAGATTTTTGGACCATGGCTTTAACAAGAAAAAGGAATGACAGGCTCCTGGAAAAAAGATGGAATATTTCATTTTCCTTGAGTCTTGCAAATTCAGCCAAAAGTGCTTTCAACCAAAATTATGAAAGAAAGTAGAAAATTGCTAATGCATACCCACCAAGCTTGGTACCTAAGAGATTTAGGAAGAATAGCAGTATACATATCCAGAAATTCATTGAAACACAGTCCAAAAAGGCACCAGAAATAAATGCACACCTAGGAAGCCATAGTTTTGAGAATCCTATCCCTCAGGGTAGGGGTCCTGAAATGGCCTCTCAGTTCACTGTTTTTTATTTTCAGGATGAAGGTTTCTTCTATTGAATAGTTATAGACTTGGACTAGACCGGCTCTGTGGTCCTTTCCACTTTAGATCTGTGTTCCTTTCCCATAATGCCATAGTGGGTAGTGATAAAAAAGGAATGCCAAGCCCTCAAGGTGATAGATGTTGCCTAGATACTAAATTGACAGCTCTGTGGTGATAATAATTTGAGATAATAATAGTACCTAACTTTCAGGGTTGTTTTAACATAAAAAGAGGTAATATTTGCAAAGTACGTTGCAAACCTTAAAGTATTATGTAAATGCTAGCTATTATTTTTTATTAAATAAATTTTTTGGAACTCTATTCTTAAAAAATGAGTGAATTAAATTTAATAGCTCTGTGACTTGGGTAAGTCATACAGTCCCTCTGGGTCTCAATTTTTTTTTATCTACAAAAAAGAGAATGGAATACTGATTCTAAGACTGCTCTCATTGCTTTGATTCTATGAAAACAACAGCTTGAAATTATTTTCATCCTTTATTCCACCTTAAATCTACATTGGCATTCATTTATTAAAGAAGTACAAGGTGGATACAAATAAATTCAAAACATAGCATCAGGTGAGTGGGTTAGATAGGAAATGGAAGAGTTTATATTCTTGTTGGAGATACAAAACTTATCTGTAAATGAAAATAAGAATTTACTTTGAGGAATAATTGAATTTCATGTAGTGTTTTACAGTTTAAAAAGCATTTTCCTTACAACCCCATGGAATAATAGTGAAAGTATTCCTATTTTCATTTTCTAGATGAAGAAATTGAGATACAAAGTTTAAGTGACTTTTCAATTCAGTTCAATAAATATTTATCAAGTATCTTCTATGTGCCAGGCATTGTCCTGAGGACAAAAGACAGTCCCTTCCCTCTAGAACTTACAATCAATAAGGGAGACAACATGCAAGTAAATATATGCAAAGTAAGCTATATATAGGATAAGTAGAAAATAATGATCAAAGGAGATAGCTGGCTAACATTGGCCCTGGAGTCAGGAGGACCTGAGTCCAAATCTTGCCTCAGACAATTAATAATTACTTAGCTGTGTAACCTTGGACAAGTCACTTAACCCCATTGCTTTGCATAAACCAAAAACCAAAAGCCAAAAAAAAAAAAAAAGAAAAGAAAAGAATTATCAGAGTGAAACACTGGAATTAAGACAGGTTGAAGAAGGATTCCTCTAGGAGGTGGGATTTT
This sequence comes from Macrotis lagotis, assembly GCF_037893015.1. Lineage (NCBI taxonomy): Eukaryota > Metazoa > Chordata > Mammalia > Peramelemorphia > Peramelidae > Macrotis > Macrotis lagotis. The sequence goes on from NC_133658.1 coordinate 613,629,849, forward strand.
AGTTGGTATGTAAAGGAAGCCAGGGAGGTCAGGAGAAGGGAAAGCATTCTAGGCAGAGGGGGACAATCAGTAAAAATTCCCCTGGTTATATATTTATGAAGATTTACAGCTGGGATGCTAGCCCAAATCTGTTAACTCCAAGACTAGTGTTTTCCTCACAGCACCAAATTGCCTCTGCAGAATTTAAATAACAAAATAAAATAGCAGTTGAGTTGTTGAAATAATCAACACTATAGATATTTAGAGGAAAAAGAGGACATTATTGATTGAACCTGGTGGGGCATGTTTCTCCTGGAGGAACTGGGATCTGAGTGGACCTTAAAGGTTGATTGATTTGTGAGGAGAGCATCTTAGATGAGGGTCATAACAACAAGAGGTATTATGAAGGATGACAAGAGAAATGGTGACACTTTGGCTGTAGGTGGCATGAGAGAGGAATGTAACAGAGCTCTCACGTCTCTTACCAGACTTTTAAACTCTTGAAGCAAGATCCAGTCTTCCATTACTTTGTACAGTTCACCCACCCACACCCCAAGTATCTGGTACCATGCTTTGTATTCAATATGTGTTTCTTTAATATGTGAATGCCAAGGTACAGTCAAGGATGAAAATGATGGAAGAAGGACAGCTAAGTGGCACAGTGTATAGAGCAGGGTTGTCTAAAATGTGATTTTATACAACCCACCTGTGGGTTTTAATTTCATGAGTGAAAAAATAATTTGCAAGGAATACATATTAGATTTTAAAATTCCATTAACAATAAATAATCTTGTTGATGTTAATTTTTTTGGTGTTTTATATGGAATATATTGCAGTTTTCAATCGATCGTGGGATGTTCTGTCTGTACAATGCAGACTAGTCAGTATGTACCTACTTTTATACTGTTGTATTGTTGCTTTCTTGTTTTGTTTGTTTTTGTGCTTCAAGCCTTCACCAATCATATTGATGATGCACATTTCCCCACTTTCTAAGAAGTTAAAAGTACCATGACTTTTCATAGTGCTTGCTAAACCTAAGGTAAGGCTACAAATTAACTATTACATTAGTGAACTGCATTTTTTATTTTGGGTTTAGTCTTGGAATAATTATTTTATTTTAATGTGACCCTTAGATAACCTAAGGTTGGATAGCCCTAGGATAGAGCACCAGCATTGGAGTCAGAAGGACCTGAGTTCAAATTTGACCTCACTTCATTCTTAACTGTGTGACCTTGGGCAAGTCACTTAGCCCCATTGCCTTGACAAAAAAAAAAAATTGAAGAAAGAGAATTATGGAAGAATTATGATGCTCCTAATGGGAAGCAACTAAAGCAAAAAATCTTTATAGGGGATTTGTAGGTTTTAGTCATCTGATGGAATTTATGGGAAAGCAATATTGTGTAGTGGTAAGGAAGAACTTGGTTCCATTGATAACCAGTAACTGTGTGATTACAGACAAATTACAGACCCATTCAAGCACTTTTTAAAACCATAAATTATAAAGGAGTTGCCATTCCATATCTGTGGAGATGTTGTACCAGGAGTTCCCTATTGACAGTTTAGGGAAATGACAAGTTAGCACGTAAAATGGAATTTAAACTCACAGAATACCTTCAGCAGTTTGTGGTCTGCAATCTCATTCAAATAGTAAAAAACTGCTTTTTCATTTCTAACAAAAGAATGGACCATATAGGTAGAGAAGGTGGTTGCCTCAATACTATGATTTTAGAAATTCTGGGAAGGGATTTCACAAAAATAATTTTCTCAATGGCCTGACTTGATTCTGTATCCGAAATCCTATTTCCCCTCTTCCTAATCCATTGGGTTAGCCTTGCTTCCTTTTATAAAGTAAATATTTCTGAGAAGTCTGCCTTACTACTACACCCTAAAAGCAACCCCAAAGACCACTTGTTTCTCTTGCAGCTGAAATACATCTGCAGCTGTCTCTCCTTATAAGAATGTGGACTTTTTGAGAGCAGGGTTTGTTTTACTTTTTAATATTGTATTACTGATATTTAATGTAGAGATGTGCACATAATGAACACAGTGAAAAACTTTTTTTCATTCATTGAATTCATTCATTCTCTATTATTTGTGAATTACTCATTTCTTTGTGAGATGCTCTGTAAGAACAATTTTTGCTAGGATGGAGTGGAGACATAGTTCTAGTACCCAAGATATTGCCTGAAAAATGAGACCTGAGTTGGGGAATCCTATAGCAGTAGGTACTAGATGCCTTGTGAATATTGATGGGATGGTTTTGGGGCAGGGAAGAGTAATGGATGAGGGGATGGAAAAGAGGTGATGATTTGAGGAGAGATTTGCTAAATTGATACCAGTATTTGTTCCAGTTTCATTTCACCTATGATAAAAGCTGGACATTTTAGATGTTTATCCAAAGTCTTTTATTGGGAAGAAAGTAAGTTTATGAAATACATGCATGACATTTATGAGTAACGATTGCTCTAACAAACTTTTGAAAATTTAGTTGACAAAATTTTGAATCAACTAAAAAAAGCATGACTTTTGAAATCTCTGAATGCCTTGGTTCTCAATATTATCATTCTTTATTGAGTTTCTTTCTTTCTTTCTTTCTATTTTTTTTTAGGTTTTTGCAAGGCAAATGGGGTTAAGTGGATTGCCCAAGGCCACACAGCTAGGTAATTATTAATTGTCTGAGACCGGATTTGAACCCAAGTACTCCTGACTCCAGGGCCGATGCTTTATCCACTATGCCACCTAGCCACCCCTATTGAGTTTATTTCTTATGAAAATATGTAGTTTTAAAACTTTTTTTCTGACAGTATTATGTAATTTTTATATGCTACCATAGAACTGACATATATTTTGTTTATTCTTTACTATCTTAGTAGTCTCATGCTATGTATGTACCACAACCAACCTATTGCCTATGAGAAACATGTAAGATAATATATTTACAGTCATTGTTACAAGTTTATAATATATTTTTCTATCTTGTTTTATATGTATGTTGTATAACATTCAAAAAGAATTTTTTCCTGATTGAGAGGATACAAAATGCAAAACCCACAATTTTGATAACTGAAAATTGCCAATTGTTTGCAGTATTTTGTTATATTGAAAGTGTTGTCTTTCTTGGGTTTTTTACTGTCCACTTCCTCTTTCTCGCTGTCTTCTCCCAAACAGACTCCAGCTTTCCAGTCAGAAAAGGTACTATGATTAGCACAAAAGCCTTCCTTCTCATGAGTTCCCTTTTCAATCTCCCTCTCATGACTTCCATCAGAAGGAACCTTACCTGGAGTAAAAGACCTGAGAAGATAAAGACCAAGAGAGAGGCTGAATGTTGTACAAATGTTGAGTCTCTGAGGAACCCAGTTTTCTTTTTTCAGTGATAGGGCTGTTGTCAATCACTTAGCAACATGGAGGTTAATTATTTGCCATGAATAAACTGGATTGTGTCATTTGGTAGTTTTGGCTTTCTACAATGCAGTAAAACATAGCTTCATCTTTATTTAATACTCTCAAATACTCAAGTGAATATGTGAACTCATTGATTTGGGAGTTTCTTTTAACAATGCAGTAAACCAGTCAATAAATATTTATTACGCACCTACTTTATGCCAGACACTATTCTACATGCTGGAGATTCAAAGAAAGGCAGAAGACAGTCCCTGCTTACAAGTTGTTCACAGTCTAATAGGGGAGAGAATATGAAAACAATAATGCATGAACAAGATATATACATACAGAGTAAAGTGGAGATAATCAAAAGGGAAAAACACTAAAATTGAGGCAGATGGGAAAAGGCTTCCTATTGCAAAGTGGAATTTTAGCTGGGATTTGAAGGAAGTCAAAAGACAAAGATGAAAAGTGAGGGAATTTCAGGCATGAAGCATGGCCAGTGAAAATACAGAGAACTGGGAGACAAAATGTTGTATGTGAATGGCAGTACATGGGTGAATGTTGTTGGGTTGAAGAGTTATGAAAGGGAATAAAATGGAAGATTAAAAGATAGGAAGGGGCCAGATTGAGAAGGATTTTTTAAGTCAAATCAAGGATTTTATATTTGATTTTCAAGATGATAGTAAGTGTTGCGTGTATGTGTGTGTGTATGTGACATTTTCAGACCTGTGCTTTAGGAAGATCTTCTTAGAAGCTGAAGGAATGAATTGTTGTGGGGAGAGATGCAGCAAGATAATCACCCAGAAGCCTATTGAAACAGGCCAGGTGTAAGGTGATGAAGGCCTATACCTAGCTGGTGGCATTGCCAGAAGAGAGAAGGTGAAATATATGGGAGATTTTATTAAGGTAAAATCAAAAGGCTTTGGCAACAGATTGGATATGGGGATGAGAGAGGGGAAATTTAGATCACAAATTTGTGTGATTTGCAGAAGGGTGGTGTGCTTGATGGTAATGGGAAAGTTAGGAAGAGAAGATGGTTTGGAGTGGAAAGAAAATAAAAATTGCAACCAATCAATATCCACATTCTCCTAAAAGTAGAGTCTATTCATTGTGCTAGAAACATTTTTTGATTTCTCCTGACATAGCTAAAATATCAGCAAAGCACTCCAGATGTCCATCTGTTATATTTCGCTATTGACATTTTCTCTTACTGAGATGATATCCTTTATTCCTGTTCTCCTTCAGAGTTCTGTGCTGTCATTATGTGCAGCCTACCATTTTTTTCAACTTCATTTTCCTTCTCATTTAAAAAATTCCCAGTTTAACAAATTAAATGGAAATTTTCACATTCATAGTAGAACTCAAATAAAGGAAAATAAAAAAATTCAGATCTTTATGATGTATAACTTTCTCAACTTGCTCTTCTTTCTCTTCCTCCACTTTCTTCCTCCTCCTCTTCCTCCTCCTCTTCTTTGGCATCAGTCTTCTGGAATTGTGAATGGATCTATGATCTGAACAGTGTTTAAGTCTTACCATTTTTATTTTCTTCATAGTTCTTCTGGTTCTGTTATAACAAGAATGTTAAGACTGATACGATTTAACTTCTTTTGGGGTTTCTACTGGTGAAAAACATAATAATGTGTACTCTTTAAGCAGTGGAAGTCATAATATAGGATTCCTAATAAAAGTCTTTAGTAGTAAAGATCATGAATAATGTCGGTTTTGTTACAAAAGATTATTTTGGTGAAAGTCATAATAATAATTCTATGAAGTTTCTATAAATGAGAGTTATGAATGGTGTAAACCAAGATTTATATAAACAAAAAAAGGACAAAAACATACTGACTGGATCATGACAATAGTGACTAGAACAAGACCTTGCATGCTCAGGACTCTAGCCAAAATAACATTGATATGACACTCAGGTATCTGGGACTCAAGGCCAGGAATAGAGAGCACATCTAAAAATATCAATCCCAGTTTGCACTATCATACTCTATAACTCTTTCTTCCTCGGTCAGATTCCTAGAATTACCACAGGATTTTGGTGGGAGTAGAGGGAAGGGGTCTTTATGGGAATTCCAACATGTTGTCTAACTGTCATCCTAGACTTCCCTGATGTGAGTATCCTACTTTGATTATTAAATTACTTATATAATTAATATAGAGCTCCTTGTCACTTTCTTTAGAACTGAATTTTGTCCCTGGTTTGGAAGAGGTTTGAATATTCCAATGTGGATGGGTGGGATTTTGGGCAAGACACTTCTCTCACCCATTTGTTTAGTCTCTTATCGTTGTATAAGGAGCTCACATTCATGTACAATAGTAAAATAGAAGTTGTTGATGGACCAAGAACTGTATAATTCATAGCCTCCTTTATTTCCTCCTGCTCTGAAAAAAGAGGGCCCTATTGAATTGAAGACCATTTTAATTTTACTTTATTTCGTTGTTTGGCATAGTCAAAAAATTTCAGTAAGTGGTCAACCAATTTGTGGTGATATGCCTCTCTATTATTAGCTAGCTTGGTTTTCAACTTGTTCCTAGGTCATATTCATTCCAGAATGTTAGAACCTGTTAGAGCTAGCCTTCCATTGCCATTGCCTTTGAGAACCAAGATTGCTTCCAGGTAACAATAATGTATTAGAGAGGAATTCTGTGAAGATTAATTTAAGATTTTATTTTATTTTTCCATTTACAGGTTATGGAAGTTTTTCCACAATAATCCACTTGCATGTTTATGTTACACATTTTTCTACCACCTTCCCTTCCCAGCCCACCCCCCTCATCAGCAAATAATCTGGCAAAATTGTACACATACTTTTGTAACACAAGACTTTAAAAACATTCTCATTAGAATATGCTTGTTTTCATGTGCAACTGTTAGTCATTTGAGTATTGAAAACAGTAGCAACTATAATAGGTGCAACTAGGTGGCACAGTGCATAGAGTATGGACCTCAAAAACTTACTAGTGTTTGAGGGCAGGTCATTTAATCTCTTTATCTCAGTTTTCTCATCTATAAAGTGGTGATACTAATAGCACTACCTTGTGTGATACTGTGATGACCAAACAGGATAATATTTCTAAAGTTCTTAGCAGAAAGCCTGATACAGAATAAGCACTAGATAAATGTTCATTATTATTATTATTATTTAAATAACAGTGACTTCAAAAAGAAAGACACTAACCATTTCTATGGTAAAAGGAAAGGGCCAACATTTTCATGTTTTGTATAACTTAGCAATTTTGAAAAGCTAATGATGTGGATTTCCCTCATTCTCTTGGAACTTAAACTTTCCCTCAAAACTAATTTAAGAAGTCAGGGTTTTTTAATTTAAAGAAGGGAAAAAATAATGACAATAGATTTCAAATATTTCACTAAAAATATAAACACCAACAAGTAAGCCAGTCTCCATTCTCAGGGAGCTTAATGACAGAAAAAAATATATATATAAGGAATTGGGGTGGGGAGGCAGGGTACCCATAGTGGGAACTGGAATAGGCCAGGAGAAGGATTACTATGCAAAAAGTGCAGGCAAGTTTTAGGTCCTGCTCTCTTGATCGATCAACTTTCTCCACCATTTCAGAAAATATCCCAATAATGATTCACTTTACTTATGCCTGGACTCTCTCTAGACTCTTCTTCAAACTAATGGTTAGAAAGGAGAAACAAAATAATTAGGCATATTCATCCTGAGACCAAAGCATCATAGAACATTAAAACTTAAAGAGACCTTAGAGATGACTTTTTTCTATCCTCATTCAATAGATAAATTAAAAACTCAGAAATATTAAAGTGACTTTCCAAGGCTTATATAATTTGCAAATGGCAGAGCTGCAATTGAAGCCATGTCTCTTTGATCCCTATTAAATTTGTTTTTGAATTAATAGAGAGAAGAGTCTGTCATCTTTGTTTTTATTTGCTTTCATAACAGATAATTTAGAAGGGCGAACATCTGGTTTGAATTGAGTGATTCTAGATTTTCTTCTTCATAGTTCCAATAGATAATCAATCCATTTTCTTTAGACTGATAAAGTCAAGAAAAGGGTCAGTATTAGTAGGGTTTCCTAGTATTTCTGCTGAGCTCTTAGAAGGTTCCAGCTGCATTCTTTTTGGATTCCTCATTTCCAATCTTATCTCATAGCAGGAAAAAATAATGGTTATATGGTGATGTGATCAAACCCTAATATAAACATAGATATATAAAATGTTTTATTTTTTAAATTTTATTTTATTTTTTTATTTTGAAAGGCAATGGGATTAAGTGACTTGCCCAAGGTCACACAACTAGATAATTGTTAAGTGTCTCAGGTTGGATTTGAACTCAGGTCCTTCTGACCCCAAGACCAGTGCTCTATCCACTGTGCCACCTAACTGTCCCCAACATTTTAAAGGCTATTTCCTTTGACCCCAGTCAGTTTTCTCCATAGCTAAATTTTAAACTGTTTTGTTTTCTTCACTTTTAGCAGGTATGGTTCCCTTCATTACTATTCAATAGCAATGGTGTGTGTGTGTGTGTGTGTGTGTGTGTGTGTGTGTGTGTGTGAAATAAAATTTTTTTTATCAATTATTCTATTATTTATTTAGTAACCATCTCAAACATCCCAACTCTCTGATACAGACTAGCTTCTTTTAATGAGACACTTTTCATGTTACAACTGTTTAAATGTACTATACTGTATGTTTTAGGGAATGGTTGAATGAATGAGTGAAAAAAAATTTATGAAGTAATTACTATGATCAAGGAACTGTGCTAAGTACTAGGAATACAAATGCAGAAATGATATAATCCCTGCCTAAAGTAACTTTATTCATACCCCCCATATATAACTATATATATATATATATATATATATATATATATATATATATATACAGACATATATATACATATACCGAGATATATATGTATACATATATACACAGACACATATGTGTGTACATGTATGTATCTATTTTCTCTTCCTTCCTCTTTTTCTTTCTTTCTTTCCTTCCTTCCTTCCTTCCTTCCTCTCTTTCTTTTTTGTTTCTTTCTCCCTTCCTTCCCCCCCCCCTCTTTCTTTCTCTCTCATCTTTCTATTGATAAAAGCAGTTAGGAAAGGGAATTTTGTTCTGGGATGTAACAGGAATGAGGAGGTGATTCAAAGGGGAGTCATTCTTTTCCAGAAGCAATGGTAAAAGTTTACTGTGCTCAGTACAGGAAGCAGAAAGTAGTCAAGATGGTGTGTCATGTGGTGAAAGATTGTAAGGTGGCACCAATGGATGGAAAGATATGAAATTGGATTTTACAATAGCCTAGATGAATTTTTGCTCACCAGTAAAGTTGACAGTTCTATAACAGACATTCCAAAATTGAATGACTTAACTTTAGGGTTCTGATCTTGAGAGTTAAGTCCCAAGAGGTAAAAGTAGATAGAGATAAGGCAGATGGTAAGATGATCCAGGTGGATATATGAATGGAATGTGGAAATTTCAAAGTGAAATCAGGACTTTTCCATTTTTTTGTGCTTCCAGTACCAAATTATGGACTTATTTTGTGATTCTCTTATATCACTCTCATTTCTTTTCCCATTTTCCTTCTACTTCTCTTATTTGATTTTTAAAATTGTTTTGAGTTCTCCCAGGTGTTCTTTTTGGGCCTGAGACCAATTAGAATTTTCTTTGAGGCTTTGCAAGTAGCCATTTTGAAACTGTTGTCCTCTTCTGAGTTTGTGTTTTGATTTTCCCTGTCAGTATAATAAATTTTTATTATAGGTTCTTTTGTTATTATTGTTTTATTTTTGATCATTTTCCAGTCCATTTCATGATTTTTAATTTAATTTGATTTTAAAGTTGGATTTTGCATTTGAGGTAGAGGGGACACTATCCCATGCTTCTTGTATTGGAGACATGAAGCCTCACTGCTAGGCTGCACTAGGGGGCACCTGGATAAAGTTATCAACCTTTTGTAATGTGGGTTTAGAATAAAGAAAGATGTGAAAATGAGCATTCCATATAGAATTGAAAATATATCAATTCCAGGACAATTCTGCTTCTCAGTATATATCATTATATTTATCAGAATTCACCATTTATTAATAAGAACAAAATTTTAGACCTACTAGATATTTAAAAACATTCCCAGATATTTTTAGCGGGGATAGATTTTTATAGTTATATAGAAATGCTCACATTCTACATGTTCACCTATACTTTAGCATACCCTTGAATAAAAGCATGAATGAAAACATTAGCAAAAATGACCTTTTCCCCATCTTTAATCTTCCAGTATTTGTGTTGCCTTGGCTGTGATAGACAAGACAGTACAAAACATTGTTTTTTTAAAATGAGTCTTTTAACAGCTTACAAATATGATCTTTCAGTTCTTCCATCCTCAAGAAGCTTTACTACACTGGGAAATCACTAAAATCCCTTCTCGCTTCCAAGACCCTCTACTGGCCTTTTATTGTTTTTTGAGGATTAATTAAACTATAATATAGCAATACTTTTTCAGTTCTTTTGTTGCTTTTCTTTTATTAAAATAGTATTTTATTTCCCCCTAATTACTGTCAAGATAATTTTAAGCATTAATTTTTGCAAGTTTTTGAGTTCCTAATTTTCTTCCTCTCTCCCTTTCCTCCCCTCTTCTTAAAGTGGTAGGCAATTTGATATAGATTATACATTCGCTGTTACATAAAATATATTTTTGTATTAGTCCTAGTTGTGAAAGAAGAAACAGATCAAAAGAAAAAAGACATGATAAAAGAATAATGTAAGAGGAAAAGTTCTTAACATTTTTAATTTCACTTTACCTTGTGCTTTGGTACAACTGATCCCATTTCACTGTAGACCTCTATGATTCCTGAAACACTTGACATCCCCACACCAACCATCACCGGCAGTATCTCTAACAGTTACTGGAATATACTCTTTAAGAGTTATCCCTTTTGAACTTTTTCTTGAAATGATATCTATTCTTTATTTTGAAATGATATCTATTCTTATAAACCACAGGATTTAAAACATCACAGAACAGAGAACTCAAACATTGACATAAAATTCATCACTCAACTGGCAGACAACTAACTAAAGGTGGAAAAACCAGCTCAATTATGCTTCACCTTACAAAAATTCAGATAGTTTGAGTCTAGCAAAGTGAAAGTAGATGCACACATGCATAACCATTGGTATCCCTTAAATGAAAACACATCAAAATTATTACTTCACCCAAGAAATTTGGCCATCTCTGTGCAATGTTAAGTTTCTTGAGGTATTCTTTCTTTTGTTTTGCATTTGTTTGTACCCCCAGTAATTTTAAAGAGCTTAAGAAATATTTCTTGATTGATTGACTGATTGTAAAGAATATTAGATTATGAAGATCTCTATACTAGTCCTAACACTATTATTGATTTACTTCATTATTTGAGGCAAATAAGCAATTTACACTTTTTTAGATTACAATGTCTTCCCAAAATCACCAGTTGTCTTGACTCTGTCTTGTCACTGGACCATGGATGATTTTGGAAGAGAGAGAGTGAGGCCTATGATTCCATGCAACTCTACCTCACTTAAATCCAATTTATACATGAATTGAAAGACAAGACCTTTACTATTGTTCTGTTCCTAACTCAGTCCTGTGGTGGCAGTCAGGTGAGGAAGAAGCAGGTGTGGATATACTGGGAGTTATAGTCACAACCCTGCACACAGGCAGCCCAGGTCATAGGGTCATTTCCTCATTGAAAGCAGCAGTGGAATGGCTAGAGATCAAACCCTGGAGTCAGGAGGACCTGAGTTCAAATATGACCTCAGACACTTAATAATTACCTAACTTTGTGAACTTAGGCAAGTCATTTAACCCCATTTACTTGCCAAAATAAACCCCAAAACAAATAAAGAAAGCAGCAGTGGAATTTGGCAGTCCCCTGGTTGTCTGAGTGGCCTTTTAAGGATCTCCTTGTCTACTTACCTCCTGGTATAATAAATGGGTTAGAAAAAGTGCCCTAAAAATTGGCTTCTTATCCAATGGCCTGATTATCTTGGCAGGCTGAGATCCCAGCCTGCAGTAGAAGCACACATACACACAAAAATACTAAAACTTCTTCAAAAGAAGATTCCACTCATCATTGGTGCATGGAACATATGCACACTCAGAGTCAGCACAAGATTCAATAGACCTGAAAGATGAACAACTCTTGTTGCAAGAGAACTCAGCAGGAATCATACCCAAAAAACAGTCTGAGTGAAATAAGGATAGTAAATGAAGGACAACTTACTGAAGTTGGAACTGGATACATATTTTTTTGGAGCAACACAGCAAAGGGGAGCCCTGTGAAACAGATGTAGGTTTTGCAATCAAAACTAGTTAAACTAGTCATCAAACTTGAATGCTTAACAAAGACTATGAATAATAGGCTCATGACAGTGAGATTGCCACTTGAAGGAAAATGCCACACCACCCTCTTCAGTGCCTATATTCCCACTACGAAGAATGCAGATGAAGTTAAAGAAAAATGTTTTGAAGACCTGGAGACCCTTATCATCATTGTACCAAAAAAGGACAGTCTTATAATTGTGGATGATTTTAGTGCTGGAGTAGGTTCACAGTACCAGATATGGCAGGGAGTCCTTGGGAGGAATGGAGATAGAAATAATAACAGCATGGTTAGCTGCTATTGAAGCCTTGTGCTTCTCATGACTTTCTTACCACAAAATAGTCTTATGTTTACCTAAATGCATTAAAACTTCCTAGATGCATCCTTATACCAAACATTGGCATCTAATAGACTATGTGATCATTATAAGAAGAGACAGACAGGATATGACAGTGACAAAGGCAATGTGAGGTATAGAGTGCTGGACTGATCACAGATTCATCCTCTCCAAGCTAAATATTCACATTAAATTGAAGTGGCAGCCCCAAGGCAAAGTGATCACTAGAAGAATTAATGTCAAGAGATTAGAGTGGAATGAAAACAGTTTGTTGCTAACTTGGAGAGAAAGTTGAGTCAACACATAGTTGGCAATAATGAAGTAGAAAAGGAGTGGACAGCTTTCAGAGATTTGGTGTACAGTATTGCATTTACTCATCTGGATCAGAATACTCACAAACAACAAGCCAGATTTGATGAAAATGCTGTAGAAATACAGAGTCTGATAAAAGAAAAAACAAGAACTCCACGAGGTTTACCAGCAGGATAACTCATCCATTTCTATGAAGGTAGTATATCATTCCTTCAATAGTAAAGTACAATTGAAGCTTAGAGAGATGTACAATTCTTGGTTCAGTAAGAAGGTAAATGAAATTCAATTTTATGCAGTAGAAAAAAAATCCAAAGTACTTTTATGAAGTCCTGAAGGCTATTTATAGGCCAAAGACATATGGTGCATCTCAACTACTCAGGGTTGATGGAGTCATATTGATTTTAGACATGATCCTAGAGAAATGAACTGAACACTGTAGGGTTCAAAACAGACCATCATCAATCAAAGCAGAAGCCACTGACTATGTGACAAAGCTACTGGTGCTGATTCTATTACAGCTGAGATTTAAAAAGGTGGAGGGGGGGGTCCAAGGCTCATACAAAAGTTCACTGAAATTTTGCAGATTATGAACAGCATTCAGGCATTCAAATATACCTTCACTGTCCATCTCTATAAAGTTAAAGGGAATAGATTGACAATATCTGACAATCACAGAGGCATTTCTCTTTTAGATATTACTGATAAGATTCATGCCAGAATCCTTCTCAATAAGCTGATCCTTCATTTGGTAGATGGGCAACTCCCTGAGAGCCAGTGTGGCTTCAGAAAGGGTCAAAGAACAGTCAATATGGTGTTTGCTGCTCAACATCTCCAGGAAAAATGCCAAGAACAGAACAGAAATCTATATCTAATGTTTGTGATCTGGCCAAGGCCTTTGATACTGTCAGACATGAGGGTTTTTGGAAAATTATGTCAAAATTTGCTTGCCTGAAGAAGTTCATCAGTATTATATAACAATTTCATGACAGTGTGCTTTCTTTCCCAGGTTCTGGATAGTGGATGATGCTCTTGAACTTTCCTGGTCAACAATGAAGTGAAAAAGGCTGTGGCTTTGCTTCCAGAATTTTTAGCATTATGTTTCCAGCCATGTTATCAAATACCTTCACTGAGAATGAACATGACTTCTAGGTCAGCTGCTGCACTGCCAGTAAATTCTTCAACTTGAAAAAGTTAAAAGCTACCACCAGAGTAGAGGGAGTGTTGGTGCCTGCTTTTCTGTTTATAAATGATTGAGCACTCAATACATGCTTCAAAGTATGTGTTGATTCTTTGCTGCTTATCCTAACTTTGGCCTAACAATTAACACCAAGAATATACAGGTGCTCCATCAGCAAGGCAGAATGGAAGCAGCTCAAAGATAGAGTAACCACCCCAGCTGTTCATATGAACTACTGGGGTCCAATGTAATGTAGAGCATTCCAAGTTCATATTGGTCTGCTCAGCCACAGTCAGGCATATTCATCACTAACACTGTGATGTCATCTTGGTCTTTGATAATGAAGGACAATGACTAGAAACACTTATCTATTTAGCACTAAGTATCTTTATCTTTGGGATAAAAGTTTGGAGGAATCTATGCCCTCTTCCTGACAGTTTGATAAATTAACTCCTTAAAAAAGTAAAATTAACTAATTGAAAAAAGGAATTAACTAAAAAAAAATAAAATTAACCAGCTGGAAAAGTAATGTAACTCATTTAAAAGTCAAATCGACCAACTGGAAAGGGAATGTAACTCAACAAAAGGTAAAATTAGTCAATTGGATATGGAAAACAATTCATTGAAAAGTAAAATTAGCCAACTGAAAAAGGAAACACAAAAGCTAACTGAAGAAAATAAAACCCTAAAAATTAGAATTGGAGAAAGAGAAAATCTATGAGACACCATGACTCCATCAAACAAAATCAAATGGTTGAAAAAATTGAAGAAAATATAAAATACCTTTTAGGAAAAACAAACAACCTGGAAAATAGATTCAGGAGAGATAATTTATGAATTATGGTCTACTAGAAAGCCTAGATCAAAAAAAGTGTGGAGAATATCTTTCAGGAAATTATAATGGAAAACTGTCCTAATATGCTTGATCAAGAAGTCAAAATTGTCATTTAATGAATACATTGAACACCTACAGAAAGAAACCGCAGGATAAATGTTGCAAGGACTATCATAGAAAAATTCCTGAATTCTCCAATAAAGGAGAATCACTGCAAACAACCCAAAAGAAACAATTTAAATACAAAGGAAGTGCAATCAGAACTATATAGGACTTATCAGTTTCAACATTAAAGGATTGGAATGGAATATGATATGAATTTATTACCTTGCAAAATTCAACATGTTCTGTCAGGGGGAAAGATGGATTTTCAATAAATAGAGGATAAACTTTTCTGATAAAAAGACCAGATTTGAACAGAAAATTCTATTTTCATATACAAGATCCAAGAGATGCATAAAAAGGTAAATAGAAAGGGGAAAAATAAATTCTAGTCAAGAATATGAGATTGTATACATCTCTACAGGTGAAGATAATACTTGTAACTTGAGAATTGTATTTCTCTTAAGGAGAGTCAAAGGGCTGAATATAGTTGAAGGAATTGTATTTAGAGTATATGGGTATGGTTGGGTCTTATCCTTCATTATCGAAGACCACAATGACATCACTATGTTTGAGACAAATTACAGTTTGTTCAACTGTGACTGATCAAACTAAAATGTACTCAGGATGCTCTACCATAGGTCAGGCACAAATAACCCAGGTTGCTTACTCTAGACATATATCTCACATTTCCTTTGATTTACTTTAATTCTGCCATGTTCATAGAGCTTAATACTTTCTCAGCTGAAGACACCCTATGCTGGGTAGTCCTGTGCCAGTGTCTCAATGCTTTACAATCAATTCTAAAGCTCTTAAGAAAGTCCTTCAGGGTGTCCCAGTACTTAGTGTACATAGAGATGCTATATAATTAAATCAGAAGTGACCTTACTTTACTAGATACCTTAGTTAAGGTTATAGTACAAAAGGGGCAGAGGGTGAGAGAATATTTAGAAGGGTTGGGCATAATATTAGGAAGTGATCTTGCCTTAATCCATACTTTAGTTAATGAGGGTTTAATTACCATGGTTGGGGTGCTAAAGGGACAGAGGGATATGTGCAGGGTAAAAGACTGGAGCAAAATATACTAAGCTTCAGTATAAGTAAAAGAATTGGGCTAGCATTATTGATCTCAGACAAAGTAAAAGCAAAAATAGATCTCATTAAAAGAAATAAGGAAGGAAATTACATCTTCTTAAAAGACACCATAGGCAATGAAGCTATATCATTATTAAACATATATGTACCAAGTGGTATAGCATCCAAATTCTTAGAAAAGTAGGTGAATGAATTACAAGGAGACATAGCCAGCAAAACTCTTAATAATGGGGGCCCTAACCCCCCTTTCTTGGAATTAGATAAATCTAACCACACAATAGACAAGAAGGAAATTAAGAAGGTGAATAAAATCTTAGAAAACTTAGATATGCTACAACTCTGGGGAAAACTGAATGGGGAAAGAAAAAATATACCTTTTTCTCTGTAGTACATGACACATATCAAAACTGACCATAAATTAGGGCATAAAATTTTTATAATAAAATGCAGAAAGGCAGAAATAATAAATGCATACTTTTCAGATCATGATGTAACAAAAATTATATGTAATAAAGGGTCATGGATTGAAAGTCAAAAATCAATTGTAAATTAAAAAAGTTTAATTTTAAAGGATGAGTGGGTCAAATAACAAATCATGGAAAAATCAATCATTTCATCCAAGAAAATGATAACAATCAGATATCATTTCAGAATTTATGGGATGCTGCCAAAGCAATTTTGGGGGAAATTTTACTGCTCTAAATGCTTATATAAATAAAATAGAGAAAAAGGAGATCAATGAATTGGGTTTGTAACTAAAAAAATAGAAAAAGAACAAATTAAAGATTCCTCAATTAAATACCCAATTAGAAATTCTGAAATCAAAGAACAGATTAATAAAACTGAGTAAAAGAAAACCATTAACCTAATAAATAAAAATGAGTTGGTTTCATGAAAAACAACAACAAATTAGATAACCCTTTGGTTAATATGATTAAAAAGAAAAAAATAATACCAAATTGCCAGTATCAAAAATGAAAAGAGTGAACTCATCATCAATGAAATTAAGCAAAATTAAAAAGATGTAATTAAAGAGACAACTCAGAGTTAATTTGCCCAACTGTTTGCCAATAAATTTGATGACCCGAGTGAAATGGATGAATATTCACAAAAATACAAGCTACCTGGATTAACAGAAGAAGAAATAAAATATTTAAATAACTCAATTTCAGAAAAAGAAATGAAAGAAAACATCAATAAACTTCCTATGAAAAAAAATCCCCAAATCCAAATGGATTTACAAAGTGAATTCTACCAAACATTTAAGGAACAATTAATTCCAATTCTATATAAACTATTTAAAAAATAGGAGAAGGAGTTCTAACAAATTATTTTTTATGACACCAATATGGTACCTATACCTAACCAGGAAGAATCAAAACAAAGAAAATTATAGACCAATCTTCCTTATGAACATTAATGTAAAAATCATGAATAAAATTTTTGCAAAGAGCTTATATCAAGTTTTTATTAGGATAATGCATCATGATCAGATTGGATTTATACCAGTAGGTGAGATGGTTCAATATTAGGAAAACACAACATAATGGAACATCTCAATAACAAAATTAACAAATCATATGGCTGTCTCAATTGATGCTGAAAAAGCCATTGACAAAATATAAAATCCATTCCTATTAAAAATACTAGAGAATATAGGAATAGATGGAGTTTTCCTTAAAATAATAAGCAGCATCTATATAAAACCATCAATGAGGACAAACTAGGAGCAGTTCCAATAAGATCAGAGGTGAAACAAGGATGCCCATTATCACCACCACTCTTCTATATAGTATTTAAAATGTTAACTTTAGCAATAAGAGAAGAAAAAGGAATTGAAGGAATTAGAACTGACAAAGAGGAAGTAAAAACTTTCAGTCTTTGCACATATGATGGCATACTTAGAGAACCCTAGACAATCATCTAAAAACCTACTTGAAACAATTAGAAAATTAGATACAACTTCAGCAAAGCTGCAGGATATAAAATAAATCCACATAAATCATCAGCATTTCTATATATGAATTATAAAACCCAAGAGCAAGAGATAGAAAGAGAAATTGCATTTAAAGTAACTTCAGACAATATTAAATTCTTGGGAATCTACCAAGGCAAATACAGAAACTATATGAACACAATTAGAAAACACTTCTCACAGAAATAAAGTCAGATCTAAAGAATTGGAAAAATGACAGTTGTTCATGGTTAGGTTGAGCTAATATAATAAAAATGATTATTCTACTAAAATTAAATTACTCATTCTGTGCCATAAGAATCAAACTACCAAATAACTATTTTATGGAGTTAGGAAAAATAGTAACAAAATTCATCTGGAGCAGCAAAAGGTCAAGAGTATCAAGAGAGCTGATAAAAAAAAAACATAAAGGAAGATGGTCTAACTACCATATCTAAAACTATACTATAAGTAACAATCACCAAAACTGTCTGGAACTGGTTAAGAAATACAGTAATAGACCAGTGATTTAGAATGGATACAAAAGAAACAGTAGTAAAGGACTGTCTATAGTAATCTATTGTTTGATAAACCCAAAGACATTAGCTTTTGTGATAAGAACTCACTATTGACAAAAACTGTTGGGAAAGCTATAAAATAGTATTGCAAAAACTAGGCTTAAACCTATATATCATACCCTAAGTAAGGTCAAAATGGGTAATGAATTTAGACATAAAGGGCAATACCATAGACCAATTATTAGATCAAGAAATACTCCAACTTTTGGATCTTTGAAAAGGGAAGAAATTTATGACCAAACAAGAAATAGAGTACATTATAAAATACAAAATGAATGATTTTGACTATATTAAATTAAAAAATCAATGCTGCCAATATTTGAAAGAAAACAAAAAGCTGGGATACAATTTTCATAGCTAGTGTTCTAATAAAGGTCTCATTTAGAGAATTGAATCAAATTTACAAGGTTACAAGTCATTCCCAAATTGATAATTGGTCAAAGGATATAAACAGGTAGATTTCAAATGAAGAAATTTAAGTTTAATATAATCATACAAAGAAATGCTCCAAATCATTACTAATGAGAGAAATGCAAACATTAGGTACCATCTCCCACATTTCAGATTGGCTAAGATAACAAAAAAGGTAAAATTACCAATATTGGAGAGGTTGTGGGAGTATTGGGACTTTAATGCATTGTTGGTTTAGTTGTGAACCAGTCTAAAGATTCTGGAGAGCAATATGGATCTATGTCCAAAGAAAAATTAAGCTGATCATACCCTTGGATCCAGCAATACCAATACTGGGCCTCTATCCAGAAGAAATCATAAAAAAATGGGAAAAGTCTTACATATTCCAAAATAATAGCAACTCTTTTTGTAATGTCAAAGAATTAGAAATTGAGAGGATGCCCATCAATTGGGGAATGGCAGAACAAGTTATGGTATATAACGTTATAGAGTAATATTGTTCTAGAAGAACTCATGAATCATCAGACTCTAGAGAAGCATGAATTACATTACCACAAACTGATGCCAAGTGAGGGAAGCAGAACCAAGAGAACATTGTGAGTTGATCAACTGTGATAAATGCAGCTCCTGTCAGCAGTTCAGAGAACTAGGACAACCCTAAGATCTTTTATAGACAACACCTTCCACATCCAGATGAAAAAAGAATCACAGAATCTGAATGAACATTATGTTCACTTTTTAAAAAAAAATTCTCTTGATTTTCCTAAATATCCCATGATTTTCTTTCTTTTCTCTTAGTCCTAAATCCTCCTATATAAAATGACTAAAATGTAAACATGTTAAATACAAATGTACATGTACAATGATCACTAGACTGTCACTGGGTGGGGAAGAGGGTGGAAGAAAGTATGTAATATATGTATATATACACATAGATATACAAGTGGATTAATGTTGAATACTTTAATATCATGTAATTGGAAAAATAAAATATCAATAAAAATGAAAAAGAATAAAAATCCAATAAAAAACTGAACATACAGATAGCCTAGTGATTGTGGATCATTAACTATGTCTATGGTAAATAGAGAAAAAAATTAAATTTTTCTTAATTATTTTTGAAAATAATGATGTGTCATAGAGGTAGAATATGTGAATTTCAGCTTCCACCTGTATCTCTTAGCACTTTGGCCTTCATTTTATCCAGGAAAATCATCACCATAGAACATATTTTCCTGGAATAAAAAGGTTAAATTTTAGATATTTCTGTATAAGGACTTCATTTTTTGGTAGTCCCACATGATCAGTTAGTATTCTCAGCTAACTTTTCTGGGAGAGAAAGAGAGATTTGCTCTATCTATTGGAATGCATATTTTCCCCATGGTATAAAATACATTTAATCATTTGTGTATAATAGACCATATGCTGGAAAAGGACTGAGAGGTGATATGATAAATGCTGTGCAAATCACTTGCCACAGGTTCAGATGATGAATATATCAGGGGGGGTTTTGGTTCTAAAAATGGAAAATAGCACTCAACTATGCTTGCATATTGAAAACTCTTTTCTGTTCCTTTGCTCTTCAGTGGTGATCATAGAAGCTATAGTAAATGGCAGCAGCACAATTTTCTTAAAAACGTACTTAGACTGTGCAAGTCTACTTTAAGTTCTCACATAAATGAAAAGTAAGTCATAGGATCATAGATTTAGATATAGAAGGGAACTTAGAATGTCATCTAGTACAGATACAATTGAGAAGTGCTTAGCGAAATAAAAATACAATACAACAAAAATGATATTAATTTGTGATTTTCTGAGTGAATGTGAGGTCAATTACTTTTGTTAGATGTCACTGAATGAATCCAACTCCCTCATTTTACAGATAAAGTGAGGCATAAGTGGGGTAGGAACATGCTCAAAGTCACACAAAGAAAGAGATGTGATTTGAATTCAGGTCCTCTGACTCCAAATTCATTATTTTTCTTTTTTATTAACTAACATTTTTAATTGATATTTTTCCATACATATGTTATGAAAGTTTTTCAATATTCATCTACATGCATATGCATATTTTAAAGTTACATATTTCCCTTCCACCTTCCCTTCCCACTCTCCTCCCCTTGGTAGCAGTCAGGTGATTATTGTATACATGCATCTGTGTTCAATTTACAGACTAATCATTTTCAGTATGAGGAATTAGAATTAAGGGAAAGAAGTGCATAGAAGAATTTTAAAAAAGTTAAAGTAATGTTTATCAAATTCTGATTGTTTTTCAAATTCTGAAGGGTTTTTTTGTTTTGTTATTCTTCTAAATGGGAATCAAAGTCAATATTTTTCAAACTGCACCAAAATTTTTCATCAGAGTCTTGTTATTTGTTTAAAGTTGTTCCTCATGTTTGACCTTTGTGGCTCATTTTGGGTTTTCTTTGGAAAGATATAGTTGTAGTTTGCCATTTCCTTCTCCAGCTCATTTTATAGATTAAAAAAACTGAGGCAAATAGGGTTAAATGACTTATTTAGAGTCATACAACTAGTAAGTGAGATCAGATTTGAATTCAAAAAAATAGTCTCCCTTACTCTAAGCCTAGCACTCTATCTACTGTGGCAACTAGTTGCCCTTCTCCACCAATGATATCCTTTTTTTTTTAGCTTTTTGCAAGGCAATGGGGTTAAGTGACTTGCCCAAGGCCACACAGCTAGGTAATTATTAAGTGTCTGAGACCGGATTTGAACCCAGGTACTCCTGACTCCAGGGCTGGTACTTTATCCACTATGCCACCTAGCCACCCCACCAATGATAACTTTATCTAAATAGATGCCTTAAAAATTGGTTGATTGAATTATTAGCATGCTGGTAATCTGAGTTTGTTATTAGGGGAAAAAAAAAGTAAATGAGAAGAAAAATGTTTCCACAGGCAGAATGAGATATCAGTTAATTCAAGAGCCTATTAAGTAACTGCTATGTGAAGTGCTAGATGGTGAAGTGGGTAGAACCCTGGGGTTGGAAAAAGGAAGACTTATCATTGATTCAAACCGTACTAGCTGTGTGACCCTGGGCAAATCACTTAAGCCTGCTTTCCTCATGTATGAAATGATCTGGAGAAGGAAATGACAAACCACTCTTGCATCTTTGCCAAGAAAGTGTCAAATGGAGCCATGAATGAAATGACTTGATTTTTGCCTGGTTCAGTGCTAGGCTCTGTAGGGAGTGCAAAAATCTTATAATCTGGCCAAATAATAAAATTAATAGAAATTCAATAATAATGGAATTATCATGTTCTAAACTACATAGCAGGAATTTAGTTTTGGGAGCATTTTGAGTTACTGTATTTAGCAAAAGTTTCATGGAAAAAAGTGGGTCATTAAGGGTACTAGGTGCAAATGAGCAGAGGTGAGGAGTGAGAGTCCACTTTTTCTCCATAGTGGTACTGAAAGGGAGCAGAATGGATTTAAGTTCTTCTGAAAAGAAGTGGCATAAAATTTACTTCATCTTCCTGTCCATATTCATAATTCTTCTGCATTCAAAAGAGTCATAAGAACTGCTAAAAAGTCACTAGCATGAGCCAGTCTATTTCAGTTGAGGTGTTGAGCAACTCCTTAGGGCTGCATTTTCCTTGACTAACAGCTTAGTTCAATTTGCATTTTGTAGAAATTTCATTCCCTTCAGGAGTTGCCTCTGCCAGCTAAGAGGAGATGACTACTTCTTCTTGGCACTCCATTCCATTCTGTCTTTTATGTTTTCAATTGCCCAGTTGCTAACAGGTGCCCAATCCAAAACTCATCTTGATCAAATCATATGGTACACTTGTAATTTAATTTCTCTCACTTCCTTCTATTTTCTACGTCTTCTCCAGCAGTTCCTCCATTACAGGACAACAATCCATTTTCCTTTCAGTTTAGATCACTAAACCTATAATTTTGGATTTCTAACTAGAGGGATTAAAAAAGAAATCTTGGCATGTTTTTTTGAACTCACAACTGAATAAGTGCCAGAAGAAGAAGAAATTTCCAGATTTTAATATAGCACTACCTATTGAGAGATAATTGCACTGGTAAAGTGAAATTATTTTATTTATCTACTCTAAATTCAAGACAGCAGAACTGAATTGTACATATTTTATTATGTCATTGTTTTTTCAGGATACATGCATGAACTTAAGTATCAGTTAATCAAAATACAAATAATCAGATATCTCTGAGAACACAAATGATAGAAAATCAGGGACCAACTTTTAAAAAATGCTTTTCATTTTATAGGAAACTGAGACCAAGAGAGGTAAAATGAATTATTTAATCATACAATTAGTTTGCTACAAAAATGGAAGTGGGAGTTCAGTTCCTTAGGTTCCTGGTATACAATATTTTAACTTTCCTACACAGATTTGGTTCAAATACACATAGAAAAAATATCAAATAACTTTTCTGAGAATTTTCTTTGTTTTGCTTAAATTCATCACTGTTTCATTGCGTTTCATCTGTGTTATACTTCTGCATGTTGAGAAGAGATGTTCAGAATGATGACCCTAAGACATTTTAAAATCCTTTTTTAAAGAAAAAGAATGTAATCTTTTAAATACTTTGTGTACTATCAGGAAGTCACAATTATAACTGAAATCTATATAGCATTTGACTTTCAAAATGCTATCCCCATAGCAGTTCTAAAAAATGATTGCTGTAAATGCTATTATCCATATTTTACATATAGTGAAACTGAGAATAAGAGAGGTTAAATAACTTTCCCATGGTCATATTGGTAAATTATCACAGTATAAATTGATACTTAGAAATAAAAAAATAAGATAGTAGTTTCTGAGTAACTTTCTGTCATATAAAAATTAAATGGATTGGAAATCTCCATTCACTGACATATAATTTGGACTTTCATAAGTTCTAAGATTCTTTTTTTTAGGGTTTTTTTTGCAAGGCAATGGGGTTAAGTGACTTGCCCAAGGCCACACAGCTAGGTAATTATTAAGTGTCTGAGGCTGGATTTGAACTCAGGTACTCCTGACTCCAGGGCCGGTGCTATATCCACTGCGCACCCTAGCTGCCCCTAAGTTCTTCTAAGATTCTTAATAAATGATTTCATTATTGTCTACTTATTTTTTATAGAATTGTTAGTTTTCAAATGAATTAATGTTTAAAATTTGGAGGAAACTAGATTAGCTGTTTTTGATATGTGTAAGGGAGAAAAACCACTTGCCTCCTACCAATTCAGATTTTTGTTTGGTTACTTTAATAAAAACATCATTTCAACTGCAGAACAATTTTCAACAAAAATACCTAATGAGGCATACATACAAAATCACATAAGAAATCCTTACTAGCCTAGGGAGAAATAAATCAAACCATGAACAACAATTTTTTTAGGTAGAAAGTAAGAGGATAAATAGTCATAATATAGTAATTTTTGTCAAATAAACATGCAAAATAAAGTATAAAATTAGTCATATTCATCAGATGAGTTGGTCAAAGTGAATGTTACATCCCAAAGGTAGGATATTGCCTTTCTGGCCAGTTTATTTCTTTCTATGCACAGAATCATTGGAGAACAATCACGTTTAGAGACATGGAAAACATGCACTCAATCTAATTATACAAGGCACTTTGGATGGAAAACAAATTTCAACTCAACATATTTCTGAATGAATTTTAATCCCAGTAATGGGACACTATTATTCTTGTCCATTCCATTTGTCTAGTTCATGTTTTGCAAGGTTAGCAATTCTTTTCAAGTTTCCCCTCACTCTCAAGTTCTGGTTGAAATTGTCTTTGAAATACACCCAGTGTTTATTTGTAGACTGCATATTTTCACTTCCTCACCCCCACCCCAGTTGCTGCTATGCCAAACACTTGGTTCTCTACTTTTCATGCATCTTAGAAATGATCTCCAACTTCTCTTAGAAGAAAAGGGAAAACTGCTACCTTTGTAGCAAGTCCTTTGTCTCATTTTCAGAACGTATTGCACAATTTTATTTTTGGCAAACCTGGCCAACTGTTCCAACATTACTCATACCCCTTCACATTGTTAATGGATTTTCAATTGCAAATTATCTCCGGGACATGTATCACAATACTTTTTACATCTGTATGTATTGATTTACATACTCATGATATTCAATCATCCCTTTGGCTAGAAACAACAGTCTCTTCAATGAAAAAGAATTTTTTGGTTGAGTATCCTGGGATGGGGTTTATTTGTGTTTGTGTGTGTGTGTGTGTGTGTGTGTGTGTGTGTGTGTGTGTGTGTGTGGGAAAGTACATGGCTATCAATGATCACGATCCAGCAGGGAAGTGACTCATTTTAGATTAAACCATTTTTTACAATTTTGATTCTGGAATGTCCTCTGTTATCACATCTCTAAAATAATTCAGATATCCTTGTTTTACTTTGCTTGACAAATAATAAGAGATTTTAAAAAATAGGGATGAGCTTTGAAAGAAAACATTGTCATGTCTTTTTAGAATGACTGAAAGATAGGCTATATAGCAATACCAAGTATAATAAAGTTACCTAATAAAGTTCATCAATTTAGTGAACACTATCTGTTAATAATTCTGACTGACACTTAAATATCCCTTAAATATCCCATAACCTTAAACATATTACTTGACCTCTCTGGGTGTTTGCTTACTAAATTTTTAGAAAACTAGAGCACTAGATTATATTATTTCTAAGGTTCCTCATTGTTCTAAACACTATGTGTCAATAAATCCAGGATAATTCAATGACTTCTGGAATCACAAGCCTGAATCATTGACTAGCTAGGATATATCATGTATTCATGACCAGGAGATGCCAGTGAAAGAAATATTAATGGGAATCAAAAACTGGTCACAACTATAATATCTTTTTTGGGATTAACCCACAATTGTAATGTCAACAGAATATTAAGGAGGTTGTAGGTTAATGTAAAAGAGCTAAAAAGAATAGACACAAAGCTGGTCAAATTAAAAAATATATATATAACAGTTGTAAGTGCTCAAATTTATGTCAATACCAGTTTTCTTGGATTCTCATTTGACTTTAGACATGCTTGATTGTTTCATCATTTGGATCCACATACCCACATTGCCTGCTTTTATTTCTAGACCTTGGATACTCTTCTTGCTTTTTATTGCTTAATGGTTTAATGAGTTCATATTTGAAAGTAGTCACTTGAAATTATTAGACAGCAAAGGAGTGCTTGTCTTCAAAAATGATCTCTCTCATACCTACAAGGAACTGACATGTAGGTGACATTTGTTTTCCAATATATTCTATTTTCATTTATATTATTCCTCTGATCCGTTGAATAGATATTTTGAGTGTATATTTTTATCATTCTGAAAAAATATGCGAACTCTCTGAAAGACTTTTTATTCCTATTCTCCACAATCCCTTTGCCCATTCCATTATCATATTCCCTGAACTTTTATGTCACCTCTTGGCTAGTCAACATACTCCCCAGTGGTGAGTACCTCTAGGAGGTCTTCCATGCTCTCAAAGTTTCCTGATTCTCTCTCTCTCCTCCATACAAATGTGTGCATTCAATACCTTCTCTTCTAGCACCTAGCTCATCTGAAAAGAATCAATTTGAGCAAAGGTATTTATCACTGATAATGATTTAATGTATTCCCATTCCTTGATTAATACTTTCATTTTAAGAGAAACATCCAATTTCTAAACCAAAGGAGTTAACAGTATTGTGTGTATGTGTGTTGTGTTTGTAACATGTGTGAGAGGAAGGAAAAGGAGGGTGTTAGGGAGGGTAAAGATCTTTATAGCTCTCTTCAGATAGCACTGTAGAAGTGTCAGCCTAAGTCTGTCTTTCTATTAGCAGGATTTATTCTTGGGAATATATTCATTATTGGAAAAAAATCACTAACATTCCACAAGAATAAGGATTATAGTGGAATTCTCTAACTGGGATGAAGCCAACCCCAGCATATTAGTATTGACTGGGTGGTTAGCAAATCCTTTCTTGATGGTATCTGATCAAATCAAGAAAGTAAGAGAATTAAAGTCTATTTTAAAAGAAAACTGTGGTCCATGTCTGTGATGAGAGCTTTAATTCCAAGTTGAATTGGAAAAAAGGCAAATAACAAGAGAAACTCATAGCAGAGGGGTATTTCAAAAAAAGATTTAACATTCTAGTTTTATCTTCTAGCTAGTACTTTGCTGTCATTGACTAAAGTCACTGGAGATAAATCCAAGGTTGAGAAGGGGCAGCTGTCTGTCCATTTACTTGACCTTTTGTAGTAATTTCATTAAAGCTTTTCCTTGCTGAAAATGAATTACATACTTGGACCTAGTCTTTAGGAAATTAAAGTGTCCAGAAAGAGATTACATGACTTCATATGATATCTAAACAAGATTAGTTCACTGGCTATCACATTAAAATCCCATTAAAGATAAAGTTCCGCTCCAGCCCATCTCGTGGCAAATTCTAAATGAAGAGAAGAGGACTGCTTTCAGATATCAACAGAGGTGGGTGCTAAGGGCCCTGAGGAAATACAGAGCAGTGGAGTTGCCCCTTGATCTCTCTGCATCATTGGGATACTGTCTGTATGCATGGCCCATTACTTTCAACCAAAGTATGTCAACCCCAAAGAGGGAACTTTAAGGGAAAAAATATAAATTAAGTTAGGGGTATGTGAAATGGAAGAGTTCAGGCAATCCCCATGGAGAAAGAGAACAGAAAGTCAAAGCTCTGAAAGGCTGACAGAGCAACCCCCTTATGCTCTGGGCATTTCCAACTGTTTGCAAAAGATTTTGTTATTGCACTTTTTGTTCCCGCCATGTTAAATACACTTGTTCTAGTATATGGAATCCATACATATAGATAACACAGCATTGGGAATTATTAAAGGCTTTTAAGATACAGAACTGAAAGGGACTTTAGTGCTTATATTATTCAAATTTATCATTTTATAGACGTAAGAGACTGTTTATTTTTGATTTACGTTAAACTTAATCCAAAAATGGGAAAGAAAAATGATAATGGTGAACTGTTAAGTCCACTCTTGTACTTTATTAGGATGCCATATTATTTCAGACTACTGTGATATTTTGAAGACCAAGACTTTTGTCAACTTAGTAGCAGAACTATGAAAAATGTACTCCTTCACTTGAAATTTTAAATTGAAAGAAAAAATAGCATATAAATCCATCTACATCATATTACTTGTTTTACATTGCTTATAAAATTAAACTGAAAGTAATTACTTTAGATTTCTTCTATCTTTTACATATTTTGCTTGTGATATTTAGGTGTTTTGATTTTTGAAACTATTATTTCTATATCTCATGCCCCAAGGAAAATATGTACTCATTAAAAAGGTGTCCTCAACTTAAGTGTATTTGGAATTTAGAAGCCATATTTTAGGGCTTTAATGTATAATTGAGAAAGATATAAAAATGTATATATAGAGTCTTTAATTTTGTTCATTTCCATAACAATAATAGTAATAGATCAAACTAACACATATCCAATACCAGTCTGAACACAAACTTTTGGAATTTTAAAGTGGACAAAAACAGATTTCTGAAAGTATTCTAGCACAACTCCATACAATCTTAATTAAATATAGGCCCCATTACCATATGGCAGCCAAAGAAAACTGAATTCCTTGTGAAAGTGAGAAAGGACATCGATAACTATTCTCAGAGCATGTAGTAGTAGGTGAAAAACTTACAGAAATGATTCAAAAAAAGAGATATTTTAAATTCATAAAAGTTAATGGTATACACTGCTTGATTTATCAAATATAACAAAAAGGTTGAGATCAGAATGAAAAGGTTCTCCATAAATATTATCTCTATGAGCTTAACCAATGATATGGCAACATCCAATAAATGACTGTGTCATGTGGATTTATTTATAGAATAGAAGGACCTGTGAAAGCAATTTAAGATCAAGTTATTTCTACTAGAAATTACAGAAGATTATACATAAGGAGCCTGAATTTAATGATCAAAGCAGATTATATATATAGAATGGATAGACACTTTTCAATACATTGTTGCAAGAAATAATCATTTAGCAATATCTACTGAAATACAACCTATTGACTAGAATTTTACTTCATAAGTTTCTATATCACAAAGTAACATTATGATAAATCCCCCATTCCACAAATATGTTCCTCAAAGTGTCCTTGAAAATTCAATAAATAAACTCTAATGGAAATAGAATTATCAAGGATACTACTGTTACCCCAGTCACTTAGATTGGGGTGTAACTTTGATCAATAAAAATTAAAACTTTTTAATATGTTGCTATATTAAATACTTAAAATATCCAAGGTAGTAGAATGAAAAATTTCAAACTATAAAGACCTAGCTGAAGAAGTTAAAATAATATGGGAACAAAATATGGTATATATTATCTCTACTGTCATATATTATTGGAATTATCTCAAATATGCATTCTATAAGCTTATTAAAATATACTTACATACAAATGCTTTTATTCCAATACAAAAAGCAACTCTCTTATCTACTGTGTGAGAGTTTGTGGAATGTTGAATATTGAAAATAGCAGCATAGTGCCTTGTTTAAGGATTATTTTAAGCCAAAATCCTTTTAAAAGTAGGATAATGTAATAATAAAAATCTTTTATGTGCATCAAAAAGTGCTGCTTTCATATTTATTATGCTCAGACAGCTTGAGATCATGGCTTTCTTAATGGAGAAAAATCAGAATTCATTTTAACTAATCCAGAATCAAGGTGAAAACTTTACTTGCAAAGAAGTTATGAAATTATTAAGTATTTTTGTTTGTTTTGAAAATACTACATTGGTGCTATGTCTACTGCTCATATATGCGCATGGGTGGATGAGTTATGCCTAATTTAATAACTGTAATTTTAGGATATTAAGAATATCTAAGCAAGGTTAGGACTTCAGGGTCCTTTAAGCAGGTATGTATGAATGCATTCCTAAGCACACACAGAAAGGTGAGCTACAGTTTAAATTCATCACAAATCTTTTGTACTCTTGCTAAATGCATGAATGTCCATTTCCCTTTCTAATTAGGCTGATATAACTTTGTTGACTACTCTAGACAAATCATACTCTACTTTTCTCTTCCCCAATTCCAATTTTCTTTGAAAATAGTTATTTTGGTTCATTTTATATTATTACAATAATCTTGTTATGAGAGTAAATAGAACCCCCCCCCCCCCAAAAAGGCTGAGAAACTTCAAGAATAGTGAGAGAGAAAAAAATGTACTTCAGTCTGTGTTCAGATTCCAATGACTCTGTCTCTGGGATGAGTTACCTTCTTTATTAAAAGTCCACCAAAGAAATTGCTTCAATTTTTTTCCCACAGTTGCTATTACAAGTATTTGACTCCACTCTATTTTTCCCACTCTCATTTATTCTATTCTCTCTCTCTCTCTCTCTCTCTCTCTCTCTCTCTCTCTCTCTCTCTCTCTCTCTCTCCTTTCACCCTCTCCAACAATCTTCCCTCTCTCACCTATTCCCCCCTTTCCTCCCCCATTTTCCCCTATCCCATCCCTTTCTTCTCATTTTTCTCTAGGGTAATATAGATTTCTATATCCTATCAAGTGTGTATGTTATTTCCTCTCTGAGCCATTTCTGATGAGAATGAAGGTTCATTCATCCCCCCTCACCTTCTCCCAGTTCACTCCATTGTAAAAACTTTTTCTTGACTCTTATATAAAGTTATCTTAGCCTCTTTTTCCTCTCCTTTCTTTTCCTCCCAGTACTTTCCTTTATCACCCTTTGACTCCATCTTTTTACTATATTATACCATTATATTCAGCTCCTTCCTGTGCCTTGTCTATATATGATCCTTTTAACTGCTCTTATAAATGAGAAAGTTCAAATGAATTATCGGTATCTTCTTCCCATGCAGGAATACAAACAGTTCAACATCATTAAGTTCCTCATAGTTAATCCTTCTCATTCACACCCTCTATGGTTTATCTGAGTCCTGTACCTAGAGTTCAAACTTTCTGTTCAGCTCTGGTTGTTTCAATAGGAAAGTTTGAAGTCCCCTGTTTCATTGAAAGTCCATCTTTTCCCCTGAAATAGGATGTCAGTTTTGCTGGGTAGTTGATTCTCAGTTGCATTTCTATTTTACCCTCTGCTTCTAGGATCTCAGAGCAATTTTGCTGTATTATTTTTTGAAAAATGAAATCTAGGCTCTTTTCCAGGTCACGACTTTCAGGTAGCCCAATAATTTTTAAATTACCTCTAGTGGATCTGATTTCAAGGCCAATTGTTTTTTCCAATGAGATATTTCACAGTTTCTTCTAATTTTTGTTTTTTAAATAGTTTTATTTCTTCCTAATTTCTTGCAAAGTCATCAGCTTCCTTTAGTTTCATTCTGCATTTGAAGGATTTATTTTCTTCAGAGAGCTTTTTATATCTCCTTTTCCAGCTGGCCAATTCTGCTTCTTAAGGAATTCTTCTCATTTGCCTTTTGTGTTGCTTTTTTCCATTTGGCCTAAACTTGTTTTTAACATATTATTTTCTTCAGCGTTTTTTTTTTGTATTTCCTTCACCAAGCTGCTGATTTGGTTTTCATGATTTATCTGCATTGCTCTCATTTCTCCTCCAAATTTTTCCTCTACTTCTATTAATTGCTTTTTAAGATCTTTTTTGAGCCCATTTTCTATTTCTCTTGGAGGTTTTGGATACAGAAGCTTTTATTTCGACATCGTCTGTAATTTTCTATGGTCAGATTCTTCTTTTTCTTTTGTTTGCTCATTTCCTTAGCCTATGACTGATTTACAGCACTCCTAAGACATTGGGAGGATTTAGGGATACCCTCCAGGACATAAATTCCTCCAAGGTCTTGTAGAAGTTTTGACTGCTCTCTTGTCTGTGCTTTGATATGGGGAATGACCACAGATGCTCCCCTCTGCTCTGGAGCTGTGAGGAGAGTCCCTGCTTGGCTATGGCAGTATGCAACCCCAAACTGCAACCTGAGTCCTGCCACAGGGAGAGCAGAGGGACCACTGTAGTCTCCCCGACCCCTTTACCCTCTTGTAGGGTGTACTCTGGAGGTGTAGGCTGGCTTCCCCAATTCCTACTGCAAGTTTTCGCTGCAGGGTTGCTCTGAGACTGGTGCTTACTCTGCACTTACTCTGGTGCGACAGAGCTCACTCACCACTCCTTCAAGTTGTTCCTGGGTGATCCTGGGGCCAGAAGATCTGTAAACCACCCCCTCTGCCACAGACCCAAGTGTCCCCAGAGATCTAGATAGTTGCTCTGGCCTTACTATGACTATGGTGCAGCTTTTTCCAATTCCTAGTCCCATAGAAACAACACTTTTCTGTGGAACTTCTAAGTTGTCTTAGACTGTGGAAATTGTATCACTAAGTCTTTCTGTGGGTTCTGTACCTCTAAATTTTGACTAGAGTCATAATTTGGTGGCTTTTGGAATTTTGGGGGTATGAGTTTCTGGGAATTCCTGCCTTCATGCTGCCATCTTGGCTCTGACTTGAAAATAGTTTTTTAAAGAAGTCAGCATTTTCCTTTTACAGAATGGGATTCTGTGTTTAAGAAGAACATTTTAGATTTTCTTCCTTCTTCTACAGCTAAAAAGTGCTATTGGAATTAGTCTTTTCTGAATTTATAATCTAAGCAGGCAATAATAAAGTTTGTATATGTAGTTTTTAAAGAAGTATAGAAAAGAAGTATAGAAAGTATAGAAGTTTTTTAAAGAAGTCAGCATTTTCCTTTTACAGAATGGGATTCTGTGTTTAAGAAGAACATTTTAGATTTTCTTCCTTCTTCTACAGCTAAAAAGTGCTATTGGAATTAGTCCAATAATAAAGTTTGTATATGTAGTTTTTAAAGAAGTATAGAAAAGGCAATCCATTTATTAACAGAGACTCAAAGAGATAAAAGTGAATGTCTAAGGTCATAAAATAGGCATATAGTGGACATGAATCCAAAACTCCAAACTTCCAAGTCTTAGTCAATATAGCAAAATTTCAGTGTTTTCTTTTCCTTTGCACACCACATATTTCACAATGAATTTCCATGTTTCTACTTGAGTTTCCCCTTCCTATCACTTTACACACAAGTCATTAGTTTTTTAAAACAATAATTTCACATTGTTTATATTGGGTTCACATTGTGAACATAGGTTCATAATCTTTGAATTCACCATTCTAATCATTTTATCCTCTGGTGTAATTTGGGGGTTGCATAAGATTTCTTATTCAATTTCTATTCTGTTCCAATTCATTCCACAAACATTTTAAGGCCCTAGTTTGTGTTGTGAACTGTCCTTGGTGCTGAAGAAAGATAATTTAAAAGTACACGATCCCTCTCCTCATACAATGTCAACTTTTAGCTAAGAATGTGCTTTTATTCTTAACAATATTTAATTTTGCCAATTACATGTAAAATAATTTTTTGCATTATTTTTTAAAGCTTTTAGTTTCAAATTCTATTTATTCTTCCCTCCCCTTCCTCTTCCTAAGATGTAAGCAATTCGATGTAGGCATTACATATGCAATCATGCAAAACACATTTCAATATCATTTTCTTGTAGAAAAATAAAAGCAAAATAAAGAAATAAGGGGGAAAGGAACAGAAAAAGAAAAGAAATAGAGAATAGCATGAGTTGGGTTATATTCAGATGCCATGAGTTCATTCTCTGAAGGTAGACTCTTTCATCATGTGTCCTTTAGTATTGTCTTGGATCATTGTATTGCTGAGAAGGGCTAAGTCACATACAGTTGTTTATTATGTAATATTACTTTAGACAATGTTCTCCTAGTTCTGCTCATTTCACTCTGTATCCGGTTTGTGTCTTTCCAGGTTTTTCTGAAATCATCCTGCTTGTCATTTTTTTATAGCATAGTAATTGAATGTATTTTTATATGCATTCCCTCATAACACTCAGTATTGTGCTAGGATAAAACAGTAGATCACTTCAATATGCCCTTGTGTTATAGGGAAAAG
This sequence comes from Macrotis lagotis, assembly GCF_037893015.1. Lineage (NCBI taxonomy): Eukaryota > Metazoa > Chordata > Mammalia > Peramelemorphia > Peramelidae > Macrotis > Macrotis lagotis. The sequence goes on from NC_133658.1 coordinate 613,663,296, forward strand.
GGGATCAGTCAAAATGATATTGTATTGCCATGTGTAAGTTACTTAATATTTTCTATTTCTACTCATGGTTATGGTGTCACGTAGATATATTATGTCTATTGGTAAGAGAATCTGTTTGGTTTGTTATTTTTTTTCTTGGGCAGTTAAGAGAGCATAAAATGTGATGACAATTTTATGAGAAATGACATTCACTTTAAGTCACTAAATGATCTCTGAGGAGGCAAAGTGTACTGAGTTATACTTATTCAAATGATTCATGTGGACCTTGAGAACAGGAATACTATAAAATTATGTTATCTACTTTGTAGATAAAATTTTCTGATTCTTAGCTTAAATGACAACCATAAACAATTTGAAGCTATAATTTTTTTATCCTTATTATAGTTTTTGACTGTGGAAGGGGGCATATGCCATGTTTCTTCTATTCTCATTAGCATCTTCAAATTGTCTCCAGATTAATTTATTTGGTTTTATTCCCAATTTGCTTTACTATGTTTATCTTGAAATCGATTAACTTTGGATAGATATTCCATCCTTACAGTTTAAGAAGGACAAACATTGATCCATTTTATTCCATATTTGTTTTATTTATGGAAATGAGATTGCCTGAAAAGTGAATGTTTTTATTTATAAATGTAAATGCTTTGCTTTTCCCTTTGTCTTTCATATTCTACTCTTTCAGGAAATTATTTATATAAAAAGGACTTAAAGACAAAAGAAATGATAAACATATCCATTTTTAAAAGTGAGAGTGTGGATCTTGGATTTGAAAAAACAACACAGAAATGGACCTCTTCTAAAAAGAAAAAAATAATAGATTCTTTATTTTATCTATAGATGGCACTGTTGGGATTCATTTTTGAAATGAACAGTATTCAGATTTGAATTTAATAAAGAGCTATTGGGATAATTTTTGACTGATTTTTGCCACACTTTCAAGGGGGATATAGATAAGTGTTCTAAAGTCTGACCCCTTGGCTTAGCTAAAGTAACACAGACAAAAAGTGATTCATTTGTTTATTGTAGGAATAAGAAGAAATTATCCTGACCAGTGGTGAAAAGATCTTGAAACTAGACAAAACTTCAGTTTTAGTTCAACTTTCTTTTATGACAACTGAGATTATATATATATATATATATATATATATATATATATATATATATATATATATATATATATATATATAAAGAACTTTGTAAATGTTCAGTCATAGTGTAGATATCATTATCATTATTATACTACTGCAATGTATTTCACTTCTGCCTTCTTATGTAGTGGGTTTTCTATCACTGAGAAACTTCAAAATTAAACTGACTGACCCTTTATTGAGAGGGTCCTGGAGGTTGAAGACTTCTTTTCATTTTAGCAATTTCTCCAAATGAACTTTTCTTAAGCCAAAAAGGAATGAGAGCCCTTTTCCTCCTACTAGAATTTTCTAAGATTCTCAATTTGTTTATTTAATTGCCCTTCCAGACACCTTGTCTGTTATTTTTCTTCTTTAGCTGTACTCTGAATCATCTCTTCAGCATATCTTTATTCCTTGTTTTCATATACTCTATGCCTAGCATAAAGTCAGGACTTATTAAGTGCTTTATCTATCCAAATAAAGTATTTATGAAATGTTTACTATAATTACATAATCTTCAATTGCCACATTGACACTAAACCCTTTCATTTATATTTTGATAAGATAGGTATAGCACAGTATTTGAAGTTAGGAAAACCCGGGTTCTGTACTTGATATTAGGAAGACTCATGCTCCAGATACTTAACATATATGTGATCTGGGGAAAGTCACATAAATTCTCTCAGCATCAGTATTCTCATTTGATTTTTTTGGGAATAATAATAGCATTTACCTTATATGGAGTTATGAAGATTGAACAATAATTTAAAAAATTTAAAGTGTTTTGTACTTTTAAATGTAATAAAAATGTGAGTCATTATTAGACTCATCATCTGCCTTAATGAAACTATTGCCCCTTCCCAACTTCTATCTTCTTCCAATCCATTTGGCTTACCATTGTATGATTAATTTTCCACATTATTTTCATTGTGCAGCCTTTCTACTCAAAACACTTTGCTGGCTCCCTATTTCCTACTTAGTGAAATATTAATTCCCCAACTTAGCTTTTATAACCCTCTATAATCTGACTTTACCTATCTAATCTCACCATTTTCTAACATTTTCCCCCTTTTCCCAGTCCCATAATCATACTACTATTTTGTTCATATTGTTTATCTGCCATTTCTTCTCCCTCATTCAAATTCTACCCCTCTCTGGGACTCAGATCAAGACTCCTCCAAGAAGGACAGCTAGGTAGTGCAGTGGATAGAGCACTGGCCCTGGAGTCAGGAGGACCTGAGTTCAAATATGACCTTAGACAGTCAAGAATTGCCTAGCTGTGTGACCTTTATCAAGTCACTTAATCCCATTGTCTTAAATAAATAACATTTTTAAAAAAGACTCCTCCAAGAAGTTATTATCAATCTCCTTTCTCTCTAAATTCTTATAGCTCTTTAGCACTTAAGTAGACATTGCCTTGAATTTTCATGAAATTTCATCTTTTAGATGCTCAAATAGATACTTGTTGATTGGTTGAAACTTTGAGGATTTAGAGAATGGATATTAAATTTCAAAAAAACCAAATTTTGTTTGTAGATTGATTTTCTTCAGGTTTATTTTTTCATAATGAGTTGGGAATCATTGTAAAATATTTCTTGAATTTCCATGTGCTTCTTTTACCGAATGGGGAAAAGAAATGGGACTAGACCTGAGGCTTGACTTGAACTGCTGTCTTTCAGCCTTTGAAGCCAGATCTCTATCCATTATGCATCACTCCCCTTAAAATTCCATCAGCATATGAATATCTTTCTGACTTTTTCTTATCCTCCTTTTACTTTTTTGCTTTTTATCATCTCACAAGATCAACCAATGAACTAGTATTTGCTGAGCACCTACTCTATGATTAGTACCATTCTTGATGCTGAGGGATACAAAGAAGTTTTACACAGCATCTTTGCCTTCAGGGGCCCAAAAGAGTTAAAAATTAATCTACATGAAAAATATATGACTAATTTCACAAAATTCTTGGTGCCATCAAGGAGGTTCTTTGAAGTAATGTTAGCATCCCTTTCTACAAATGGATTGCTTACATTTGCTGTGGTATTCATGTTCTAGTCTTAGAACCAGATATATAGCCCAGAGAAGGGTGATCAAATATGAAGTGAATTGACAGGATTGGAATGATGGTGGGAAAAATACTAGTAGGATAAACAAAATATTATCTGCTGCACATCTTTGACTACTAGCTCATTCATTTCCAAGTCTTTCCAATTAGCTACTGGTCTTGATTAGTAAAAGCCACAAGAAGGATGAATTGAATCAGTGCATTGTTGCTATTTCCTCTCCTGGTTATGTTTCTATCTCTCCAGACTTTGCTGCCACAACTTGGTTATCTTCTCACTTTGGATCTTCCCTCCATAATTGGGTCCTTTCCACCTAGGGATATTCCCTTGCAATACCACCCCCTCCCACTAGTTAGTTCCTTCTGGGGCTTTCATTTTGTGGACAAGACTAGATCATGCTTCATTCCCAACCCAACTGTAATCTGGCTTTATGCACTTTACTATCATAACTTCCCTTCTACCCTCTGCTTTTAACTCCCTTTTATGTGTCATCTTTCCTCCAATAGAAGATAAACTTCTTGAGGATGGAGATTGTCTTGGTTTGGGGCTTGTATTTATATTCCCAAGCACTTAGCATCATGTTTGGCAAGTGAGTAATACATTATTGTTATCTGTTGATTATTTTTATAATCTTCCTCTGTATGGCCTTGAAAATGAAACTGTTTACATTTAAAATGGATGTTTTTATACATTGTTTTGTACTGAACATTAGCCAACCCACCAAGGTCATGTCAATATTAGTTGACTATAGGAGATTAGCCTGATATTGGGTATTAGCAGAAACACACCATAGTATTCAGGTCAAAGGTAAGAGGGCATTTAAGAAGTATGTGGCAGGCAAATGGAAAGATATAACTAGGATGGAGAGGGAAAAGAAAACATGGGCAGATTCAAGGCAATATGGGATGGATCCAGGCAAACTCAGTTCCTATCTGATCAATCTAAAATAAGGTTTGCTGGAGGATGCAAGATTTCTGGTTGCTGCTTAAACATTTGGGATAGGGCCAAGAAAATAGATCTTGAAAAAAAATTCCTTTTGGTCTTTAGAGTGGAAACTAGAAGCTAGTTCCTCAGTATATTTTAAAGAGAATACTCAGCCAGATATTGCACACTCAAGACATTCAATGAGGCATGCATAGAAAGCTATGAATATTACTGCTTTCATTTCATTTTCATTGAGTATTATCAGTGTCCTTGGAGTCTAACAAAATCAAGAAGAGACCATTCCAATCCTAAGGGTTTACAGCACAAACAACCAACTAGATTTGGAATATTTAACCAGATTCCAAAATTTAAATGTTTGAGTGTTGCACATCAATGGTCTTTTTCTTATTATTTCAGTTTTAATTTAACACACATTCCCAAGGAAATGGCCATACTGACATTAGGATTTTTTCTCCATATTTACTTCAAGTAATGGAAGAAAGCTGAAGAACATGATCTTTTTCTAAGTAGCTCCAGATTAGTGGTATTCAATAAGATTCTTAGCTGCTTAGCACATTTTTGTTGGCAATCAACTACTCCTATTAGAAGATCCATTACTTAGTGGTTGTCAGAGCAAGCATCAAAGGGAGAATGGCCAAATTAATTGATCTAGGAATAAAATATGAAGAAGTACTGGTTTTATTATGTCTAAATATAAAATTCCTTAATGCCTCCAAGATAGTTGATCCTCAGTTTACTACCCATAGTCAGTAGTATGGCCTTCCTAGCATATGCTTTTCTCTGAACTTGTTTCCTTCATTTGTAAAATGGGACAACAATACTAATAGTTTTATATTATAGAAATTATATCTACCTCACATGAATGTATCAAGGAAAGTACCATGAAAATCTTAAAGTTCTTTGTAAATCCGACTCCTTATGATGACTATTATTAGATAATGGTTCTGGATTTAAAAAGTCTAGATATTTGAAAGGTAGATAAGACATGGGGCTCGGGAACCAAGAAAGCTTGAATTCAAATCCTGCCCCAGAAATTTATTAACTATGTAAATCACATAATTTCTTTTGATCCTACATTTTTAACCTATAAAATTATTTTAATAATAATAGGTATTTCACTTGTTGGTGAGGATTAAATCAGATATATATGTATATTATATATATACATATATATAACATGTTTATTAGTGTTAAAGTGTTATGTTAATGTTAGTTATCATCATCATCATTATAACTTCTATGCCTTATTTCAAAATCATTCAGAGAAAAACCACAATTCAAGAGTACAATTCTAATGTTCATCTAGTTAAGCTTATCATATTATTTGACAGCTAGGTGGAACAGTAGAGTACAAAAATAGGGGGAGAAATTTATAATATTACAAACAACTCAAGTCCAATTAATTAAATGAAAACAACACATTAGATAATATGATTTCTTTTTTTTCTGATTTCTAATTGGATCAAAAATTCCAAGTTGGTAGGTAAAAAGAGAACAGGTAGAATTAGCTAAAATCTGAAAAGGAGATGTACCAAGCCTAAAAGTATCTGTATACAATAAAAAAAATACATGGAAGCAATAAATGATTAATCAGCATGGGGTCAGTTTTCCAAAAAAGACATATGAGAAAACTACTTCCCTTAATTTTTAGATCTGACTTGGTTCCTGGTCTGCATAAATTAGGTCCTTCCCTAAAAGATATCTAAACAGCAGATAGAGGTGGTCCAGTTCTTAGGCACACAGTGTTAATTTCAAACAATACAATAAAGTTTTCTCCTAATTCTCCAAACTGTATAACTTTTTTCTTACAAGATAAAATTTGGACCAGAATCATGATTGAATAGAAAGGCAACTGAGACAGCTCCAGAATTGAGTCACAAGATAAGAGTCAGTGTGGATTTCTCAATTTGCACAATTAATCATTTGCTTTCCTAATCCTCATGATTCTCTCAATTTCCTTACTTATGCCCTTTCACTCTGGCCTCCACCTATACCAGCTTATGGAAATAGCTTTCTCAAGCACCAAAGATTGATTGTTTCTTAAATAAATTGTATGTTACTTGATGATAGGAAATGTCTGGCATCGCATCTCAGGTGTATAGTTTCCTAGATACTTTATTATGGTATGTCAGAATGCCTGAACAGAAGTGTACACAAAACTTGACTTTGACTGTTTGGAGGTTGAGATGACTATGGCTTTGTGTTAAGAAAACATCAATTAGTATGTTATAGCATCACATGATTGAGCTTAATTAATTTTACATAAACAATTCATCCATTTGTGAACTTTGTGATCTTTTGTTAGTGTTCCTTCTGGAAATAGTTGATTTGTATAGGTTTCAATCTAAAGTATGTTGATTTTAAAGAGAGAAATCAGAGACTTTGAGAATTGGAAGAGCTATAGATTAGATTTGAAATTTGATATGAAGCATTAATTGTTGATAATGAACTTGTCCCAGGTAATATTTTCACTTTAATAAAAGACTTCTTAGAAGAATTCAACTTAACTTCTAGGAGTGGCTAATGTGAGAATTTTGGCTACTTTGAAAAGACATTGGGGATATAATTTGGATATAGATGAAATCTGGTAGTACCTTATATGTTTGTGTGTGTGTGTGTGTGTGTGTGTGTGTGTGTGTGTGTGTCTAAAGTGTAAGACAGATCCCCAAAATGTCTTTTTCTTTCAGTATTTCCACCAGCTAATTAATCATTTTTTTTGCAAGACAATGGGGTTAAATGACTTGCCCAAGGCCACATAGCTAGGTAATTATTAAGTGTCTGAGGCCAGATTTGAACTCAGGTACACCTGACTCCAGGGCTGGTGCTCTATTACTGCATCACCTAGCCACCCTAATTAATCATTTTAAAGGCCTTGATATGAGATTTTGAACCTGCTTATATTAAATTCTAATTAGTGAGCCTTTCAATCAATAAACAAGTAGATCCACAGTAAATTGTGATTTGATGCTGAATTACCTTGAATCTAAGCATTTATTCATCTAAAGATGTAGATATGAATCATATGGCTCTCCAAGCTTCAGAATTCTGAAGTCAGAATTCTGACTATGAGATGGTGAGGTGACAAGCAGGTGAGTTAGATTTGAGAAAGGATGTGCTATGCTAAGTCAAGAGCCTCACTTTCTTCTCCAGAGCCATCTGGGTCCAGTGGCCAGATATGAATCAGGATGACTGGAGATGGCCCAGGATATGAGACAATCAGAATTAAGTGACTTGCCCAAGGTCACAGAGCGAGTAAATTTCAAATATCTGAGGTAAGATTTGAACTCAGTTCCTGTATTCTATGCACTGTACCACCTAGCTGCCCTTAGTGAAGGAAAAGCTGAGTTTGGCTGTCCAACTTCTATTTTGCCTTCCCTAATTTGCTAACATTTTAATGATGAAGGACCAATTCAAAGCATCAACAATTTTAACTTTTGCTAGGCTTCAACTCTTTGTAGATGGCAAAGTGGTAATATATGTGGTATAAGCTCTAGGTTCCTTTAGGCTCTTTTTTTTAGCATATAAGTTTCACTTGGAAATTGTGTCAAAAGAGCAAGTTGAATTCCTATTAAAATGTGACATTCAATATTGTCTAAAGAGTTCAATAAATTCAGTTTCCAGATGGAAATAAGGAGGTCTTTCCTAGTCCCTTTCTGGTGAGATTATATTCCTTTTACACTGTGCATCTTATATTCAATGATTTGTGTATTGACTCTCCATCCCCCTCCCATTCCATTAGACTGTGAACTCCTTGAGAGCAGAGATCCTGATTTTTTAAATTTCTTTGTAGACTATGGATTCAGGATAGTTCCTGATTCTTTGTAAGCATGGGATAAATGCTTACAATTAACTGACTATTAAATCTCAGAGAAAGTCAACAAACTCTGCTTTTCCTCACATAATCAGTTCCCCTCTGTAACAGTGGTGTCAAATTCAAATGGATCCTGATCCAAAGCATATTGACTTAAAGTCTGAGAGATCTTAGGCTCTGTGCTGTTGTTTGAGCAAAAGTACTTGTAAATCACATACTCAAACTCTACTGACACTCAGGCTCTAAATATTCCATTGCATCAAAAATGATTGGATTACAGTAATGACCTGAGACAAATGGTGTATGATAGTGGTCTGGGGTACATAAAGGACAGTAGATAGAAGGAAAAAGACTCCCTATATTGTGAGATGAATTAATATGGGCAATGGGACAGGGGAGTGCTAGAGTCAATTTAGATATGCTCTGGAGAGCTGATGGATATATGTATTATATACATATTCAGTGTGAGAATTTATCCTTTGGAAAAAAGTAAAAACACTGTATATCATGGCTTGATTTATTGCTTTGCTAATTGTCTAGGCCTGAGAAAGTGATGGAGAACTTGTTAATTTGAATTGTTGTGGTATATTTGTAGTTATTGTTGTCAAATATTTATCAATACAAGCCTGGAAAGCAGTATCTGGTTATTCAAGAATCATGAACTCCTTGGGGCCAAGTCTCTCAGTGGAAGGGCAGAGATGTTGATAAATTATTGATAAATTATTTTGGGAAATACAGACGGAGTATGGAGAGTTCCTATTCTGAATTGTGCATAGGTAACAGCATGGGCATCAATGTGTGCAGTCCATTTGATCCTCTTGCTCACTGTTAAAGTTTGTTACTTAGTACTCATCCTTTGATGTTGATGCAAAGCTTCCTGGATAATCCTGGAATCACTATTAACTCATTCATATGAACTGATAGAGCTATCAAAGACCTATGCTCAGAGTAAACTTTTTGGACCAAGAATGAAAGAAAAAAAATAATTGAATATGGACTATTTTAAAAGTCTCAAGGATGAAGGGGCAAAGAGATCAGTAGGGTCCACACTTGCTCTGATAGAATTGGAGGCCAACGAGAAGATGACTTTTTCATAGAGTTAACTTCTTTCATTCCAACTAGGGGTACAAACTTCTAGAATATCTCTGCCATTTACAGTGACTCATGATTGTGGCCTCCCAGACCACAGATTGAGGGGATTAAGGCAGGATTGAGGTGAATTAAACATGGTGATGATAAGTAATTTCTCTCTATGTGTAAAACCTCAAATGGACAGCCATTTGGAGAGGAGACTTCTCTCTAAAGAGCTTTGCAGACCTAGTGAAGCTTCAAACTTCATGCATTCTATCTCTACTTGTACTCTTTTTTTCCCTTTGTGATACTCAGATCTATTTAAATAAGTTATTGATACAGAAAAATGGAAATGGTGGAGGATACTGCATCTACATTGATTTTAATTTCTTAAAGAAATGAGGAGAGGAGACCAAAGAATTTTTTTAAAAACTGCCTTAGTTATTAGATAATTTACAAGTATATATATATACATATATATATATATATATATATATATATATATATATATATACATGTATATGGCAGCAAAAGGAAAGCTACTTCTCAAAAGGAAACAGAAAACAGCCTAGTTAGCAAAATCTTATTGAGAATATTATTATTTATACAATATTTGATAATCAGTAAAAAGCATTTGTTTGAGCATACCCCAAATATTCCATCACATTAGAACAAAACAGATTTGAGTATTGATCAGAGATAGCTATCTGATTTTTCTGTATCTGTAAGTATTGCCATTGCTTAAATCACCCAGATTTAAAAGTTGGGAATCATTGTTTATTTCCTCCATTTTCTGTTTCAGCTCATTTCCAATTCTTTAGCAAATATCATTGATTTTTGGTTTTTCTATTGTAATATAGTTCTTCTATTCTTATTGACTTCCCTTACTCTGCAAACTTATCATTTTACATCTGGATTATTACAATTATATGCAATAATCCATCTTCCTGAGTTTTTGTCCATTTATGAACATTAACTTGGATGTTATTCTTCACTATAAATGGTATATTCTTGTCCAATCTTTGTCCAATGACCAGAAAATGTATATAATCTCAGAGAATATTAATTTTGACTTATTGTAAATGAAATTGGAAGACAAGGAAGTTTCAGCTAAATGGAAATGTATCATGGATTCTATTTGAAGAGATGGATATAGGAATGACTGAAGTTGTTTTGATTCTTTTGCATTCCAAAGCATTTAATCATTTCATGAAATATTTTATAGTTTATCTTTTAATACTAGAAAAATGCCACATGAAAACAATCATAATTTATTCACTGATATCTGTTATAGAAGATGAAGTGATAATTTTTATAAAAAAGTGTAATTAGACTCTCCAAATAAAATTTTTCTATGTATGAATATAAATACATGTGTATATATACATGTGTGTTGTTTTATATGTGTGTAGGTATCTATCTATCTATCTATCTATCTATCTATCTATCTATCTATCTATATTTATAGTTGGAAAGCATGGTTCAGGAGAAAGTAATGAAATGCCAAAGACTACATAGAAGCTTCATATTTAAGTATCATGAATATTTCCTTCAAGGAAAAATAACAAAAGATTCTGTACATGACAAGAACAAAATAACATCAAAGAAATAATATTGATTATGTTTAAAGGCAAAACAGTGATACTTCTTTATGAGATAATGAATTATTGTAGAGTAATTTGTGAATCAGTTATAAGGTCATATCAATTTTCTAGAGAAATTATGAAAATTAATAACATTTGGAAGAAATATAAAATTGAGAAAAGTTATGGTTTAAGATTTTAAAGAAGCTCTACTCTGAACTATTTATATAAATTAATTGATATAGAAAAAATGGAAATGAGTGGAGGAAACTGTATCTACACTGATTTTAGTTTCTTAAAGAAATGAGACCAAAGAATTTTTTTTATAAAATGCCTTAATTTTTAGAAAATTGACTTGCTTTCCATGTAGATATATATGATAGCAAAAGGAAACAGAAATTTGGAAAATAACCTAGTTGATAAAACCTTATGGAGAATGTTATTGTTTATAAAATTGATAATCAGTTAAAAAAAACTAAACCTAATTAAGACAATGATCTCAGTGAAGTATCAGACTATAAAATAAACTTTTAAAATTGAGTGTTATAGGAAAAAATATGAATGTTGAGAATCATGGGAAGATATGTTAATTGATGTAGAGTAAGATAGAACTAGAAAAACAATAGACATAATACCTACATATATGTAAGAGCAAAGAACTAAAAAAAATGAAAAAATTTTAAACTGAATTCTTTGAAATAATAATGACCAGTTTGGCCCCAAGTTTGTTTGTACAGAATTGTTTGCATATTGTTTCCTCTAAAAGTCAATGAACTCCTTAAGAGTAGCTATCATCTTTTCCTTTTTCTTTGTATCTCTTGTATTTGGTCCATAGAATGTGTTTAATAAGTTTCATTGATTGGCTGTGTTTCTTTTGTCACCTTCTATTCCTCTTTGTGTAGGTGAGAGATTTTGAGTATGGACTGCTGTAAATGTCAGACTTAAAATATGCCGGTTAGTTTTACCCCTTTGTGTTTTATTCTGTTATAAATAGATGACTCTCAAGAAGGAGAGGTCATGGTGAGTTGCAAAATATAGGTGAAATAAAACAAAAAAGTAAAAAAATAACATTTATTTTAAAAAAATCTTTTAAAGGAAGCATGTGGAAAAGACAAGAAGAAACAGTGGAGTGAAAAAAATGAGTTTTAAGAACTTCCGTTTAAGTAAAACCATCCTGGATTTATTTAAAAGTGAAAGAGGAAGGGAAATATGTGGATAAAATTTGGAAAAGTATGGAAAAGTTTTTTTTAATAAAATTCTTTTCATCATCAAGGTCACATTTGGTCTCTCTCTAATTTCATAGTTCTAGGATACTCATACATACTAATTGTACCCAAGAAAATATATATGGGCAAAGTTTAAGATTCAATCAAGCGAGGGTCATATTGGAATCAACCATTTTGAGGGCACTGAACAATCCATTTTTAAGGTATGAAGAAGGGAGAAACCAAAATGTGCAACCCCTCCCCCACAAAACCAACAATACTTAAGACCTTATTACCATAAAGAGGCTTTAAGGAAACATAAATTTTTAAATTCTGAGTGATTCATTAGTGAGAGTATTAGAAGGGAAAGGTAAGGCTTTCAAAAATGTTATTTTATATAATTGATTAAAAGATAAAAAAGCTGCAATGTTTCACTGTTTCTTATTATTCAAAAGAATTTATTTGATAGGACAATAGAAAAGGAGTCTCCCACTGATGTTTTAAAAATGACATAAAATTCATGAAAATATTTAGCAAAAGTGACTTTTTAAAAATAGATCTCTGATCATTAATATTAAGAGAGAAATATAAGAAAATAAAATCCTCAAATGCTAATATAATTATCTAGAGTAAATCCAGGCAAAGTACAGATTGAATAGGGATTCTCTTTAGATTGAGAAGTTCTCCAGATGCTCCTGGAATCCAGTCTACCTTCACAGGGAAAACCAAGGAAGTGAAAAATGTCTATTGTTCAGACTTTTATTTATATTTGGATGCTTATAGAACATGTCCATCAATTTACAGTGTGTTTGTCTGTGTATCTGCGCAACCACACACACTTTTCAGACAACAATTCGAGTAGAAAATGCATTGGGTTTAGAGATGATTAGGTTGAGGAAATTGGCAGGAGAATTTTGGTAAATTACAAAGGTCCTTTAACAAGGCCAACATTCACTCTGAAACAAAGGTCCTTCTACTTGATGCTAATGAATGAATGATTGACAATACATTTATTAAATATTTCCTGTGTGCCAAGCTCTTTGCCAAATGTTGGATGCACGAGAACAAAAGCAGTGATCCTTGACATCATGGAGCTTGTATTTTTTTTTTGAGGCTTTTATGGTTAAGTGACTTGTCCAAGGTCATATTGCTAGTAAGTGTCTGAGACTAGATTTGAACTCAGGTTCTCTTGACTTCAGGGACAGTGTCCTAATGGAGCTTTCATTCTAATAGGAGCATACCTCTCCAATACTTGAAGAACTACTGGGAGTGCCCACTTTATACCAAAGCAGAGAGTTCCCAGTATGGTTAAAGGACAGAAGGTATTAGAAGTATTTAGCCTGATGAAGAGAGAATATAAGGAGGAGGGCAAGCTCTCTTCAAGAATTTGAAGGGCCATAATGCAAAAAAAAATTTTTTCTCCCTGGAGAATAAAACCAGGGGCAATCAATGGAAGTTGCACAAGGCAGGTTTAGGTTGAATAAGGCTGTTATAAAGTAGAAACTTCCTCATAATTAGAGTTGTCCCAAAATTGAATGATCTGCTTCTAGAGAAATTATGACTCTCTGGTTGAAAATCTTTAAGCACATGCTAGGAGATACTGGAGAAGTGATTTTTATGTAGCAATAGGTTTGACTTCTGGAAAGTCTGTGATTTTCTGCATCTTAACTGTGGACAGTAATGATGCTCCTGACAGGGCTAGCTGTGCTTTTTTCTTTTCCTTTTCCACAAAATGAACTAAATAGCTTTCTGACTTTGACAGGATGAACTTGCTACTCACAACAGTTACAGGAGCACTTGTAATATGCTCATTTATGGATTGAGGATTCTCTAAATTTAATAAGTACCTCTTCGAGTTAGTCAAGGAAGTAATTAACATAAGGGCATAAAGGGCATCCTTAGCCACGAAAGTCTTGCATTTCAAGAATTGACTGCTAACTATCAGAACATGATTAAAAAAGTTTATCATCAGAAGGCAGAGCTAGAGCCCAAGTTCACTGTTTTATTTGTTTGGGTGCTGCTGGGAAAAAATGTTAGGGAGGAGAATTTTTTTAGACCTCAGGGGTATCTAAGCAGCATGTTGTAGATATTCTGGTAATGTCATTTCCTTCTACAATAAACTATCATCTGCAGAATCAGATGCAAATTTCTCACTTTGGCATTTAAAAATCTTCACATACTTTCCAATAAAACCAATATCATGCCACACTACCTTTTCAATCAATCAATCAACCAACAATCAGTATTTGATTACTACCAAGGATTGAGCTAGATATAGGTATACAAAGCCAGAAGTGAAATAGCCCCTGAACTCAGAGAGCTTGTATTATTTGGAAGTGGATAACATGTATGCAAATATGTATGTATATACAAAAATATATAAAATTCACGATAATTTAGGGAATAGGAACAATGAGCTAAGGAATCATGAAAACTTTCATGCTAAAGATGGTACTTGAATTGAGTCTTGAGGAAAGATAAGAATTTTCAGAGGCAAGGAGAGTGGGAATTCCAGGTGTGGAGGATAGCTTGTGCAAAAAGCATGACTATAGGAAATGAATTATTATGTGTGTAGGTCAACAAGTCATCCCAATCTGCTGTTCCAAACTTGTGTTTTTTTTAATCTCCTTAACATCATGACTTTGGTGTTATTGGTCACTGCTTTAGTACTCTTTCTTCTTTTTTTAAAAATTCTAATAGTATTTTTGTTTGTTTTTGCAAGGCAATGGGGTTAAGTGACTTGGCCAAGGTCACATAACAAAGTAATTATTAAATATCTGAGACCGAATTTGAATTCAGGTCCTCCTGACTCCAGGGCAAGTGTGCTATCCACTGCACCACCATATGCCCCTATTTTATTTTTCCCTAATTGTATATTGAGAAAATTTTTAGCATGCATTTTTAAAAAAATATTTTTCAAGTTACATGCAATGGTAGCTTTTACCAATCTTATTTTTTGCAAGATTTTGAATTTTATATTTTTCTCCATCCCTTCCTTCTTTCCCTCTTCCCTTTGACAGAAAGCAATCTGATATGGGCTCTATATTTATAACCATTTTAGCATTTACTTTTGCAAGATTTTGAATACCAAAATTTTCTCCTTCTCTCTTGTCTTCCCTTCCCTCACATCTTTTAAAAATGGTAGGTAGTAATAGTATACATGTACTATCATATAAAATATATTTCCATATTAGTATCAGTTATGGAAGAATACTAGATCAAAATAAAAATGAATAAGAATAAAGTAATTTAAAAATATGTTTCAGTCTATATTCATAGTTGATAAATTTATCTGTCTAGGATAGCATTTTCTTTCATGAGTCCTTTGTTCTTGTTCTATGTTTCTATATTGTGTATTGATTATTCTCTCTCTTAGTCAATGAGTAAGGTTCAAATAATGCACCCTACCATCTTCCCCTCCACTGTAATAGGTCTTTTGTACCTTTTCATGTAAAATAATTTATCTCATTCTACTTCTCCCTTCCTTCTGCACCCATTGTTCTCTTTTTCTTCTTTTAATTTTTCTTTGACATTCCCTAAATTTGTCCTTTTTCTTTTACTCACTTCATGTTCTGGCTGTTTCCCTAGTTCTGTACTGATGTTACACTAAGATCCATGGGGAACCCTCATATTTAGTGCTGTGCTGAGGTGGTGAAGTGGAAAAGGGGGTGGCTGGCACTGCTGGAGGCCATAGGAATCTGGCAGTTTATCTGATGCTGAATTGGGTTTCTAGTCATGTTGTCTGGTATGTGCTGAGTCTGGTGGGGTATTTCTTCATTTCCCCTTGGATTACACTGAAGCATGTGGTAGACTGGAGGATTCCTGTTCGTCAACAGCTTTGCTGAAGCAAGTAGTGCATCTTGATGCTGAATTTTGTTGTTTTCCCTAGTTAAGCTGCTATCCACGGTGGAGATCTTGGTGTTGGCGTTTGCCTGCTCCACCACATTGGGGCTCAGAATCTCCCACTGATTTTTCTGAGATGGAACTTGCTGCCCTCTTTCTGGAATGTTTCCTATCCTGAACAATGTTCCATGCTCCCCTTTTACTGGAGTGAACTGTAAGTTTCCTTTTAGTTTCACTCCATCTTTTTGCTAGCTCTGCTGTTCTAGTATTTGTTTGGGGGTATGATTTTATAGTGGTTTGGAGGCAAATATGGGAGATTTACAGCAGTTCCACTATCTTGGCTCCCAGAAGTTGAATACTGCTTTTGTATTCTTTGATAAGTCATGTAGCTGCCTTTATTTTTCTTTTTTCTGTATTCTTATTTCATTTATACTTTGTACCACACTGTTAAGCAAAAACCATAATCCAGAAGGGTGTTTGTTTCACTTTTGTGTTTAGTACTATATTGCATCACCCCTTTTCTCCTTCTGAAGGAGACATCTTTGATTTATACTATGGACTGAGATAATTAGAGAAGGTGCCCTAGAATTTGTTTTGACTGTTTCTTCAAAGAAGTGGGCAAAAAGTGGTTTGAATAGCCAGTGAGCAGCCTGGCATTCCACATATTGTTATTCTTTGTTCTCTAGTGCTGCCCTAGGTTCCACATTGTTTATCCCTGATTATCTAAAACTGCCTAGCTAGGGCTCATGCCATTGGTTGGAAATGATCAGAAACTATAGGATATTCAAGATACTGGGATTTTCCCTTTGATAAAATTATCAGAGTTCAAAGAACCTTGAAAAAATACATTTGCACCCAGTGTTGGATAGAATTAAAAACAGTTGTCTAAAATATTTTTCTATAGGATTGCACTTTTCTGAATATCACCATCATGAATTAGGAACTTCATCATACTGAAAGATCACTTCAGCCCTAGGACATATAGCAGTTCTTTTAGCCCTTTTCCATATTGGAACTTTAAACTCTCCTCTCCTTTCTGAACTTCCCTTAAAGGAGATATTCTCCTTGATATCCAGGTTAACCATCTCTTTATTTCCCACCAGGCTATGTATGTCTGGATTTCTCCATCATGCTCTCATTCTGGATACCTTAGGTCCCTCTCAACTACCTTTTATGTGTTGTCTTCTCTTATTATAGATTTCTTGAGAGCAATACCATCTATTGCCTTTCTTTGTATCCCCTAGTGTTAAGTCTGGTACGTGGTAGGTACTTTATAAATGTTTATCAACTAAGTGACTAATTTTCACCCTGGGAGTCAAATCATGAAAATTCATTTATTGTAGAAGATCTCTATGGTCTGTTCCTCATGAATGGGAAGACCATCCTATAATTCTAATGTGAAGACAATTGGTGCATAGGTCTTTGATTATGTACATGTCATTGTCCTTTCTATTTGAAGATATTACTACTGAGGGGGATTATTTTGGAATTGAATTTAGAGTTGTAGATACACATTGGAATCCTTAGTGATTACAAAGATATAAATGTAAAGAAAAACAACATCAATCTTCTCTCCAAATTGAATGCTATAAGTTTATATTGAGCCACCTTTTTTTGCAAGGCAATGGGGTTAAGTGACTTGCCCAAGATCACACAGCTAGATAATTATTTAGTGTCTGAAGCTGCATTTGAATTCAGACTCCAGGTCTGGTGCTCTATCCACTGTGCCACCTAGCTTCCCTGAGCTGTCCTATTCTTAAAGAAGAAATGAGAAAATGCATCACCCTCCTCTCTTTGCAGATGTGGGGGACCATAACTGTGAAATAATGTTCACACAGTCAGATTTGGTTGATGTATTAATGAACTACTTCAATAAAAGCTTTGTTACGTGTTTCCCTTTGTAGGAATGGGAAATTGTTATATTTAGAAATGAAGGTGATATAAAAAGATATCAATAATTAAAATATATTTTTAGGTTGTTTAAACAATTTTCATAAATGAAAACAAGTTTATGTTTGCATTCATCATCTTATGTTGAGACTGAATAAGGAGTTAAGGTAGTGTATAACATAGTAGAAACAGGAAAATACCATAGCTTTCACAATTATCTCCTTAGTACCCCCTGTATCTTGTCTCTACATCAAGAACTGATTCCTTATCCTGAATCTCTTTTGCCATTGTTTTCTTGTTATTTGGATTTTGGTGCACCAAAGAGATTCTGGAACTGTCTTGGTCTGATCTTTTGATTTACACTGGCTTCAATAGCAATGTGGGAGGTATGCTAGAATCAAATCAATAGAATCTGCTTGTTAAATTTTCAGTATGAGCATTTACACTTCATTAATCAGCAAATGCTACAAGTCAGAGCTTGATTTATTGTTTTGTTGATTGCTAGACTTAAGAAAGTGATGGAGATTATGTTAAGAATGCAGATTAAATTTAAATGTGTAACATTCAGTTAGTACCTTTTTTCCCCCAGAGAGCCCCTCACTATGATGATCCTAAACCTCTCTCCACTTATATTTCCAAATCACTAAAAATGTTTTCCTCACTCCTTTCTCCTCTTCTGCTCACTATTATAGTGCATTTAGGGTTTAAAATAGAGAGGGAGAGGAAAGAATATTCTAGCCAAGTATTTTCTCTATCCTTCTCTTCTGTAACTTATCAGACCATCTTCCATTCTCTTCCACCCCAAGCCCCCTATAGCAATGCCAATTATCTTTCATTACCTTAAGTGAGGATATGAAAGGAAAAAGAATCAGACTAGTATGTGGAAAGTATTTCCTGATTATTCTTATGATTACAACCCTAACTTAGCAGCTGTGAGGAATACAGAGAAAATGTGATGATATCTCATGTTTTCTTTTTCTGATATAGTCATTTTAATTTATTTTGTATTAAAGCTATTTGTAAATATTTCTTGCCCTGCTCCTTCACACCCCACCTAATAGAAACAGAAAGTTTGATGAGGACAGTGAAAGAATTTTAGATAAACTTTAAGCTTCACAGTATTTTGCATACAGTATATTGGTAATAATTGTTAATGTGGTCATTTCCAACAAAGACTAGTAAAAGGAACTGATAATACTTAGACTAGGGAAGAGATTTAGGGATGATGTTAACAGTTGTTTTCAAGTATGTATAGGGTTGATGCTCTGCCTGACTCCACAGAATTAATGAGAGGAAGATGCAGAGTAGAAGACTTAACTTGAAGCCAAAGAACTTAGCAGTTAAAAAGGGATGTTGGCCAAAACTTTGTCCAAACTCTAAAATATAGAAACCAATATTATCAGAGTGGCTCATTGAGCTTAAATTGTTCAAGAGTAGAATGGGCTACCCTAAATAAGATAATTCTATCTTAGTGTCTACAGGCATCTCAGATACCACATATCCATTGGGATTTGTATTTACCATTAAACATATTTCTCATCCAAATTTCCCTCTTTCTGGGGAGGAACTACTATGATGGCATGAAAAAAAGTCTAACTATGGAGTCAGAAAAGATGGGTTCAATTCCTGCCTTGTGTATGGACAACTGATTGGTGTGGTGGATAGTTTGCAAGACTTAAAGTTAGGAAGATCTGAGTTCAAATTCTGATTCAAAAACTAGCTATGTGACCAAAAGTAAATCTAATCTCTATAGGACTCAGGTTTCTTACCCTAAAAAAATGGAGATATTAGTGCCTACCATTGAAGGTTGTTATGAGGACTGAACGAATTTAAAAAATACCTTGCAAACTTTTAAGTATCCCATAAATGTTAACTTTATTATTATTTTGTTGTCATTATAGTAATGGAGATTCCCTTTGAAAGAAATGGCCAGTAGAGGTCATAGGTGTTGGGGTTAAAAAGAAAATTCTTCAAAGTCTAGACAAATGTTGACTTTCTGATATAAATCCTCACCCACAGGTAAATTTTACAAGGTGATAATAGTTGTTTCCTTATGTTTTCAATAAAGAAATGGGTTAGGGAATTATCACTGAAGTCATATTTCAAAAAGGGATATTTTCATGTAAATCCAGTGAAGAATCCATAAAGGGAATGCAGATGGTATTCAGATTGCAGATTGGATTCTGGGCCTAGAGTCAAAGTGACTTGTGTTCAAATCCTTTCTCAGACATTTATAGATAAGTAAAACTGGAAAAGTCACTTAACCTTTCTCTGCCTCAGTTTCCTCATCTGTAAAATATGGATAATAATATCTACCTCACAGGATTATTGTGAGAATCAAATGAGATAATATATGGTAAAGAGCTTTGTAAAATTAAAACTGTTGTTAAAACTGTTAGCTATGACTTATCATTTTACAGAATCCTCTCTCTGCCATTCTTAGCAGGCACTGAATTTCTCAGTGGCTTATAGATTTATTCCATTATATTTAGGGACCCATGGATAATATGTCTAGGGACTTTTGATTCACGTTAAGTTATTAATCTCTCTCCACTTACTTCCTCTTTTGCTTAGCAGGTCTGAGAATACAGTTGCAAAGTGGCTCCAAAATGATATTGATTTTACAAATGAAATCACTTTATCATCTCCTCTCTTGAGACAGGATTATCTCTCTTTTCTACCTACACTTTTGCACCTCTCCCGAAACCACTGTCTGAGTTTCTACTATTTAATATGCTACTAGCATTAGTGGCTGCTAGTCTTCTTTATATAAAGGGGATAAAAGGAAAGCAAAGGAAAGAACAAATAGCACAAGAGAAGTGGTAAAATTTATGCATATATGCACACAGAACTGAATCCCACTAACCATGGCAGATATTAGTCTTTCTCACTTTAGACTGATTTCCTCTACTGAGTAAGACCCACAAATCCCAGCTGTTGCTGTTGTTGTACTGATAGTGACTTCATTCTTCAGTGTAGCATTAAGGAGAAGGAAATTGTCTCTGAAGGGACGCTTGAGTTATTTTGCCAATCATGATCCACATCAGCCATCTACTCATTTTTTTATATAACACCAGCACCAGCAATATTATAGTACTAGTTCAGGTCTTCATCTCCTTCCTTTTAGTTAACTATTGCAGGACTCCCCCCTCCCCCACCCACCCAAGTCTTTCTCTTTTCTAATTCATTCTCAAAAAAATTGTCAAAGTATTTTTTAAAACACAAATTTAACCATGCTATTCCCCTATTCAAGAGAGTAGTTCCTTATGGCCTCTAGGATCAGATAAAAACTATTCTTTTCATTACAACCTTATCTCATTTCACCTTTCCAGCCTAATTATACATTACTCTCCATCATACATTCTTCTATCTATACAAACTATCCTTATTGTTATCCTGCCTCTGTATGGGATATTGGTTAATCCTCATTACTGGAAAACATTCTCTCACCTTTTCCTCATAGAATTGCTGAGTTTTTTCAGGCTTCACTGAAGTATCAACTTCCTGGTCATCTCCACATCATTCACCATGCTGCCTTACATGTAGTCTCTGCTGCCCCTCCCCAGTTTAGCACTGCTATTGACCTGTTAAAATAGGGCATCCCCTTACTGTTCAAAGTATAAGTTTGTTCCATTAAATAAGATACGTTTTCATTACTATTTTGAGTTTCTTGTTTTCTCGGGGTTTCCCTGATGTGAACTCGATCTATCCACAGGCTCACAGACATAGATTGACTACAATTTAAATGAGTGAAGGGAGACTGAAAACCAAGTTATATTTCACAGATGAAGTAAGATTTGATGGTTATGTAAAATCTAAGAAGGTTGAAAAGAAAGGAAGGCATTCTTGAATACACACTTTTATAAATAGAAACTGAAAGATATATTTAAATATGAAAACCACAAATGCATGCAACAACCTGGAGTCAGGAATAAGCATGTCATGCTCAAATGACAGCAAGTAGGACACTATGACTAAAGAAGAAACGTTTGTGTTAGAGCATAGTAGAGGATACATTTGAAAAAGTAGGTTGGAGAGTTGAGAGGAAAATAGATTACAGTATAATTCCACAATGCATTGGAATGACTAAAAAGTGGCAGGGTGGATTTAGTTCTTTCCACAAAATTTGAAGGGATGAATCTGCCCTCGTATCTCATCCTAAAAACTAGGACTGTGTATGTCCTAAAATGGTCAAGATTCAAGGTGTACAAAAAGCATGTATCTATAGAATCAAAGGCAGAAAGAAAAGTAGGTGTGGTCCCTAAGAAATGTGCATATTCTGTCTTTTATATTCCCTTTGTGATAGCTAAGAACAAAGGAGAAACAACATCTATTTTCAGAAAGTTGCTTATTCCTCCCCTGCCATTTCCTTTCTCCTACTCCAATTCCAGGGCTTAGAATTGCTTTAAATGTATACATTAAATTTTCAACTAGGTATGATTTAAGGGTATTTGTTAATTGGAGACATAAAAGGTTCTTAGAACAATATTGTCTTAAGTAGAACCAAGGCTGTCATTAAATATTAGTGGTCATTTTGATTCTTCCTTTTCAAGAGAAAAATGAGCAAAGAAGAAATTTTCTTCCTGCAGCTATCTCCATAAGGTCTGCAATATGTTCCAGATGGGAGGAATGGTTATTTTTACCAGGAACACATTTTCTGCTTTCTTTCCATCCCTGTGGATCTGCAACTGCCTCAATGTGAGTATTACCAGAGGTATGGTGTGCTTAGGGTCATATTGCAAGATCACACTTTTGACTTTTTGGTTTGAAGCCAAATCATGAAAAGAATCAGACGTGATTATACTGTCACTGGTTAAAGGAAGGAGGTAAACAAATGTCTTATTAAATGGCTTTCTCTGGTAAATCCAGGTGCAGTCTGACTTCTCTGTCAGAGTGCCAATGAAAGTGAAATCCAGGTAATTTTTCAGTGGGGCCTTGTGGAATATGGTTGCTCTTTAATCTATTTATTTGCTTGTCCTCAATGACCATGATATCGGTATCATTGACAAATATACATTTTAGTACACAGTTCTTACCATCCCAAAATATTTTACTCATTTTGTATTGAGAATAGAAATCATCACAAGCAAGGAGAACTGAAGAAACATTTTTAGGGTCCTCCTGAAGGACAACTACCAATCAGATGAATTGCTATGAATTTCTAGGAAATACAGTGTTCACAGAATAATCTGGCACACAGAAATTAGGAATAAGAAGGACAGATAATAGTAGGTAGCATTTATATAATTCTTCAAAGTGTGCAAAGTGCTTTTATTGCCAAAAAAATGTTAATGCAAAAAAATAAGACCTTAGAAATTGTATGCTAGTGCTGGAAGGGACTTTAGAGATCATTTAATCCAACATTTTTTATCTCATAGAGGAGAAAACTAAAGCCCCCAAAAGTTAAATAACCTGCTGCAGTTCACACAGTGAATTAGAGGGCTAGAATCAAGGTTTCTTTTTCTAAAATTAGATTTTTTTTGTATTATCTAGATATCCACCTCTGTCCCTGTCTATCTTCTCTCCAGCTGACCCTTAGCCATTCCTTATAACACTTTAAAGAAAAAGTGCACATCAAAGGAAAAATATGACATTTTTATGAAATATTTTACACCTATGGATCCCTCACCTTCATTTCTGAAAAGGAGTGGGGCAAGGTAAGATATCTTCTTGTATCTTTTTGTCTGGATCAAGCTTGTTAATTTTGAAACATTCATTTCTTATAATTTTATTGTTGTTGTTCCATTTATTTACATTGTTATACTCATTGAATATATTATTTCCAGACTCTACTTAGATTTTCATCAGTTAATATGTTTTTTTGATTCTTTTCCTTATTCACCATATTTGTTGTTTCTTGCAGAACAATAATACTCCATTACAAGAGAATACCACAATTTGTTTAGCCATTCACTAACTTATTTGCTTTCACTTTTTTGATATCATAAAAGTGCTATTATAAATATTTTTTTGTATGTGGAGACTTTTTTTTTTATCTATGGACATCTTGGGACATAGGTCTGATGGCAGGATCTTTGGGTTAGAGTATGGAAATTATTTTCAATTTACTTGCATGATAATTATAGAATGTTCCATTAATTCACAGCTTTTTTTCCAATGATGTATTTGTGAGCCTGTCTTTCCACAGCCTTTCCAATACTATTCCCATCTTTTTTTTCATATTTGCCAATTTGTTGATATAAGGGAAAAGTTTGGAACTATTTTATGTACTTTTCAGTGATCATTACTGATCTGGAGCAATATCTCATTGGCTTGTTAACAGTACTAGTTAATGACAGTATGCCTCAAGATCTGTATGTTCATATCCTTTGAGTACATATATATTGGGGAATGAACCCAGGTTTTTTATTCTCAACTCAATGCTCTTTTTGGGTTTGCTTTGAATTGTATATGTTCTTCATGGACATTTCAATACCTCCTTCATTTGTGAGAACTTCTTTGACCAAGCCAGCTCATAATATTCTCTTTCATCTGAACTACTTTGATTATTTACCATACTATACTTACTTACCGTAAGGACTACTCATGTGGCACTTAGCACAGCATTATGAAAGAATCAGGAAATGTTTGAGTTTAAAGAGTTTATAAGACTATCTAGTTGAACCATATTATATAGAAGATGAGGAAATTGAGGCACAAAGAAGTATTATTCTTTCCTGGGATTATTCAGCTACCTCATAGTGGAGAGTGATTGGGGACCCAGGCACTTTCTCCATTTTATCCTGCCACATGCTTCTCTGTTATTGTTAGTATCTTTTTATGAATATTTTCACCTCCTCATTTAGTTTCTATGCTCTAAAGGGCAGAGATGAGACCATGTACATCTTTATTGCCATTCCACAAATATTGGTTGAATGATTAATTGACTGATTAATGCTGTAGCTGGTCCAATGTATATACCTATTGGGCAACTATTTATAGGGCATAATTGGAGTGTTTCAGGAAAACTAACTTGCCTCTAAATATTTCCCTCTTTATCTCTGTCTTTTACTTATAGCATAATTTAAATATATATATACCTAATAATACTTTCTGTTTTCAACTCATGACTAAGTCTCCTCCGATCTGTGATTGAAACTATTATTTACATAGCCTAGAGTTCTAAGTAATGATGACTTGTGGATCAGAATTAATTCTTGAAAATATTTGTCTAAGACAACCCCTGCAATTGGAGAACTTATATTATGGTAGATGAGATATGTATACTCTAAAAAGTCACTGACATTATAAGTCAGTCTCTCTCTCTCTCTCTCTCTCTCTCTCTCTCTCTCTCTATATATATATATATATATATATATACACACACACACCTATATACATATACATATAAAATCATAGGATTAGTTGGGTCTGAGGTGATAGTCTTTGTGGTTTCACAGCTTCCACCCAAGTCCTTCTCAGACTTCATCTTTTTAATGTACTTCAATTCTTACTGAATGTGTACACATATTTTTTTGGGGGGGGATATAATATTTCGACAGTTATGGCAGCATTGATGTGAGTTTTTCTTTCAGTGATGCCTCCCATCTTCAATACATGCTTGCCTAGAATATGTCATTGTTGTTCATACCTTTCCATTTATGGAAAGATAAAGACTTAAGATACAATCTCTTGCTTCAATTATGAGGGATGAACTAGTTATGAAAACATTTGTAATGCAATTTCCTAAGTTGATGTGCCACTAAAATTTCTTAGGGATTCATACTTGTACATTCTGAGAGACAATAACTGATGTTATAATGGATATGGTGCTGGAACTGAAGTCAGGAAGATGAGTTCAAATCTAATCTTAGTTACTAATTGTGATTTAACCTTTCTTTGTTTTAGTTTCTTTAACTATAAAATGGAAATAATAGCAATCAGAATAAAAGCTTTTTTTGAGGATCACATGGTATAATGTTCATTAAAAAACACAACACAGCACAGTGCCTGGCACACAGTGGACATTATATAAATTCTTATTTTCTTCCCTCTTCCCATTTTCATTCTAGGCTTTCTTTCCACCATCCCTTCACCAGCTTCAAGCCCAGAATTCCAACCTGTTCAAGTTTACTCATTCTATTAGTGATATAATAGGACTTTTAGAATACTATATTTTAGACCAGTATCTAGGAATTGATTTGTGTGCAAGCCAATTGTTACCTGGCAACTAATCTACTGTTGACTTAGCTAACTCAGAATCATCATGATTACCTCCTCTCTGAAGAAGCACACACACAGAATAAGAATGGCCCATGAGGGGATTCTGACCATGGAAGTACCCAGAATATACAACATCAGTGATAGTAGCCTCAGTCCAAGAACAGGGTACACAGGACCCATAACAGCAATGAAGATGCTATTCACAGGTAATACTTCTCAGGAAAGTGAATCAAGCAACTCTTTGCTATCATTGTGCTCAAGATTATAATAAAGCTCATCATATGAAGAGGATAGTTTAGTTAATCAGAACTTGGTGTAGTTCCCTAGCTGATGGCTCTGGGAGTTTGCATGGCCCATGACTTGTATAATTAGAGTAGTTAGCTCACCATGAGAGCTCTCAGCACCAATGGTGATGATGCCATTTCAGTACCATGGACAAGGGACTACAGTAAACAACGTTTTTTATGTGGAGCCAATGCTGGCTTGTTTGACAGCCTATCCATAAAAAAAATTGGCAAAGCTCACATTCTTAGACATCTTAGCATTGTGATTTGCTACTTATAATAGTGACTTTGGGTCACTACAAGATCCAAAAGTTCATGCTCATTCATCAAAGAAAGATTTAATTCTATTAACAATCATCTTAGTGTAGAGAATATTTTCTTCCAGTGCTGTTCTTTGAAAACTGAGGTTATTTGCTTAGCATCATGGCAACTCTCCATTAACCAGAATATTTGATTAGCTGTTCTGCAAACATGACAAATAACAGAGTTTACTGTATCTGCTTTTAAACAAAAAATTCAAATACATTCAGTAAATGGAAAAGTCACTAACATGCCAGTCAGTTTTTGGCAAGCAAGTTGCCTTTGGATATTTCCTTCTCTCCTTATGGTAAAAACAAAGATAGTAAGAATTTGGCTGCTTGTGTAAGTTGTTAATTTGAGGTAGGGCAGTTACCCAGAATATTAAATGAATTGTTGTCCCCATTAACATTAGAGTAAGGCTCAACTTGCTTATTGATTCAAGTAGACCCTTTATTCTCCTCATATCTGAACTAGCTTATGAAAATTTGCTCATTTAGTATGATTAGTTCATATGAAATTATGATGGCAAAGGATAATCTACATTTCTACCATCCATAATTCTTCCTCACACTTAGGCATGCTGAATATAGCCTAAAAACAGTACACTCCTAGAGAACATTTACAAAAACTCTCCTAATATTCACATGGCACTAATCTTACATAATAAACCCAGAAATATTAATTCTTCATCATTCACCCACTATTCCACAATCACACATGATTTTCTGAAGTAATCTTAACTCTTCAGTTCTTTAATCTTTAAATGTGAAGAGACAAGAAGTCCTTGCTGAGCCAGTAAATATGTTGAACCTTTCTTCTACAGTTAATGGAGACATTAGTTAAATGGGCATGTACATACTCCTCCTTTAACTCTATCCCAACCCTCACCAATTAATATGTAAAACACATACAATACATCCCTTTAATTCCTGTCTTGCTGCACCTGGCCTCTGCCTTGAATCCTGCCAATGTTCACTAAAATATCTCTAGAAGCCAATTTTCTATTCTGCAAATGCAAATCATAGTAGATCCTTGATGATCTAGAGGCTGCTGAAATCAGGGGTAGGGGTAGGGATGAAATATAAGAAAAAAAGAATCTCCTTTCATTATTCAAGAAGAGATTCCAGGTTCCTGGATCAACAGATTAAAATGAAGAATTTAAAGGAGAAAGAAAAGGATGAGTTAGGGCAATGGGAAAATATTTTTGTCTTTAGCACTGGGAGCCTTGAGTTCTTTCCCCCCTGCTTATTAGTATAATGTCTGGTACATATTGAGCATTTAATAAATGCTGACTTGACCCTAACCTTATCTTATAGACCTCCAAGGAAAAGGAATTTATAATCTTCCAAAGTAGCTCATTCTATTTGGGGATATTTTCAATTACCAGGAAGTTTTCCCTTATGTCAACCCATATTTGCTTCTTTGTAAATACTACCCATCACTCTTGGTTCCAACTAGGGATCAAATCAAACAAATCTATCCTCCCTTTCATATTATGGCCCTTCAATACTTTAAGGTAGTTATATGTCTAGTATTTGTTCTTTTTTCTATGGTAAACCCTCCTCCTTTCATTCACCTGATAATATTACATCATAAACTTGATATCCTGGTCTGGGAAATAACTGAATTAAACTGGACAGATAGGGTACATATAGTTGGGATGTGACTTAAAAGCAAATCTAAGAAGTTCACATTTTATTGTTGAAGAGTAACTACATTATTTTTAAAGCAGGAAGATGAAAAAGTTAGACTTGCATTTTTAGAAGATAATTTTTGCAGTAGTATTAAGGATCGATTTTAGAAGGGATAGTCAGGATTTAAGGACAATAGTTAGATGCCATTAAAATAGGTCAGGTGAGAGATGATGAGTTGAATTAGGATAAGGACAATGTGAGTGGAGAGAATAAAATCAATGTGAGATATATTTCTAATATATGATTTGGAAATTAATTTCCAGGAAGAGGAAAAAAAAGAATTAAAGACCTCAATGTTTGAACTTGGAGAAACTAGAAAAATATTGATGGGAAGTGACTTAAATAAAGAATTTCATAGAAAAGGCTGAAATAATGGGGAGTATAACTGACTCAGATATTCAAAACTGTTTTAGAAGTCAGGGCATCCAAATGGAAACATTCAATCAATATTTGCAAAAATTGAGCCTGAAAAAAAGAAAAAATACAAAAAATTGAGCCTGTACATAGAGATTTGGGAGTTATCTGCATAGAGCTAATAACTGAAATCAGAAGAGAGAATGTGGTGAGAGGAGTGGGCCAAATACAAAACTTGGAAGTACAAGAACTTTTTACTTCCTGGGAAGAGGAAAGAGACCAATAAGGAACAGTCACATAGGAACTTACCATAAGAAAGAAGTATCAGGGAAGTTAGGGAAAATCAAAGAAAGAGAGAGTATAAAGTAGGAGGGGATAATTAGCCATGTCAAATGATACAATACAGCTCAAGAGAAATGATTTAATGAAACAATTCAACAAACACTAAACACCTACTATGAGCAAGTCACTATAGTAGGTTCTGAAAATACCAAGATGAAAAAATGATCTCCTCGAGGGGAATATATTCTATTGAATGATGATTTTTTTTAAAAAAGATATCTTGGGATTTGACAATTCAGAGATGACAATGTAAGAGAATAGTTTCTATTGAGTGATAGTTAAGGGAGTTACATTATAGGTAGTTAGGGAATGAATGGATGATAAAGAATATTAATTACAATCAGGAAAATATTTTTAGGTTCATTATTTTAAATATTGATTTATCTTTTTCCTTTATGGATGTTGAAAATTTCTTCTAAGTTCGCTCAAAAAAGACTTTTGTATAATTCAGAAATCTTGCCAAGGAAAAAATTTGATTATTTTAGGAGATAGATCTGACAGTTTTTTTAAAAGGTCAACCTAAGAAAGGCATAAATATCATAATTAAAGAACTAATTATTGCTAAGTGTCCACAGCAAGGAAGAACAATGAGTTAATGTTCTATTTATACTTCTATTGTCATTTAAAAATGTTATAACATTTGAGTTGTGTTGTGTGTGTGTGTATGTGTGTGTGTGTGTGTGTGTTGGTCTATGATAACTTACAAACAATAGCATGTTAAGGTTTACAAAATATTTTCTTTACAAAAATTCTGTGAATTGGGAAGTACAATTGTTTTGCTATTTCTACATATGAATAAAATGAAGTTCACTGATAATGAAGTCACACAGCTAAGTGTTATAAAACCAGACTTCGTATCTTTCTTCTGACTCAAAGTCCAGTGCTCTGATATTTGAACATCTAAAAAATAATGTTTAAATATAAAATGTTTTGCATTCTGCAAAAAAAGCTCAGCTTCATCTATTCCTTTTATGTTTTGATTTCTGTAGTAGTACTGAGTCAGATTTTCTGAAAACTATAGAGCAAGAGGAACTCATATGAAGAGACATATGTCTTTTTTGTATCTATATGGGGAATTTATTAATGAAGTCAATGTCAATTATTTGGGCAAAATAGGGGAAAATCTTTAGAGAAATGGTTACTGATTTTTTCTGACATTTTGACACTTGAGGTCAACTAGTTCTCTCTCTCTCTCTCTCTCACACACTCACACACACACACACACACACACACACACACACACGCACACAGAGTTTTCTTGTCATGGTAAGTTCTTATCATGTACATCCTTCCTATTAGAATGGATTAAAAACCTAACCCTGACTTTGGACAGCTGGATAAATTTCACTGAAGCTATCTCCTCCCATGATAAATTGCTTTCTTCTTCAAACCCAAGTGAGAAGATTTCTCTGACAAATGTAGCCCTTTTCCTGCCTATCTGAAATTGAAAAGGAAAGGACATCAGATTATCACAGCACTCTTTTTGAGAAAAGACATATAAAAGACCTACAATGTGCAGAGAAATTCACAGCATTGTCTACAGAGCTGGAATGCATTTTACTAGGTGAAGTAAGGAACAAGCCTATTTACATGGAAACACTGATCTTATAGTTTAGTTATAGGCAAGGGAATTGGTCCCATGATACACTGGTACTTACTGAGATAAAAGAATTCTTTTTATTACAGTTTAAGAGAAGGGATGATGACAAATTCTTGGAAACAGTGAGAAAGGAAATAAAAGCTATTCCTACAAGAAAGAAAGAACTATGTTGAGACATCTTGGGGTCCAATTCCAGCTTTCCCTTTGAGGCTTAGCGTGGCTAACTTTGCATTGTGAAAGTGAGCCAAAGGATGACAACTTGGAACCATGGAATATTGGAGCTGGAGAGATCTTACGGAAGCACTAGTCTAGGATTTCTTAACTTTTTCTATGTCTAGGGCTCTTTTGACAATTCAATGATACCCTTTATGAGAATAATTTTTAAATGCTTAAGATAAAATAATAGGACTGCAAAAAAAGCAATTATTTTGAATTACAGTTACAAAGTATATTTATATATACATATATGCATAAATGTATGTGTCTCTTTTGTTTTTCCAGATGCCAGGAATCACACACAATCATTTTTAAGATGAAGAAAATGAATTTCCCAAAAGGTAAAGTTACTAACCCAAAGTCACATGATGGAATAGTGACAGGGTTGAACCTTGAACCATGATCTCCTAGTTGTTAGAGCCCCTCCACTAAAAGCCTTCTGTGATGCAGTAACTGAAAGTACAGCTAATGCAGATTCCACCAATTCCTGCCAAAATGGAAAACATTTAAATATAGGTCTGATGATGTGTTATCATTCTATGGACTGAAGATCTACCTATTTGAGTTTGGAGATACACAAAACCAAAAATTTGGATACTAGATGATGACTAATTTTTGCCATAAAAGTTCAGGGTATAGGCAGCTAGGTGGAACAATGGGTAGAACACTGTGCCTAGAGTAATGCTGGAGTTAGAAAGATGAAAAACAGCTATACCATTCAAGAAATTAAAGGATTCAGAGTGCAATATTATTTTTATTTTCATTTTCATTATTGTCATCATTATTGTAATAAATTGTATATTATAACATGTTAAATATTATAAGTATATATTATAAACATATAACACTATATTATGATTCTCAGAGAAGGCTATATAATGGTCTTGTGAGGAGGGAGAGCATACTAACCATTGGTTAGAGAGTCTTCTTTTAAGAGAAAAGAGTCTAGAGAAAAGAGAAGAAAATTCAGGACAAAGTCTTGGGAAAGTACACCTATGGTTAGAGGTGTGAGATGGATGATGATCCAGTGAAAGATCTGAGATTGAACTAAGAAGAGGGTTAAGACAGGTAGAAGAAAAAGAGGACATTTATTATGAAAACCCAGAAAGGAGAAACTATTGAAGAGCGTGATCAGTAGTATGAAATGCTTGCAAAGAGGTTAAAGGGAATGAAGATTGATAAAAGAGCATCAGATTTGGAGAGAGCAATTTTGGCTGTGTGATGAGATCAGAAGCCAGACTGCAAAAGATTCAGGACTGAGGACAGAGGAAGTAGAGGCAAGAAGCAGAGAAAGCTTTCTTTTTCTAAGTCCATTGCATGTGTGGGTGATAGCCTGTGCAAAGACCATTATGAGGAAGGAATAGTTCTAATTTCATGAACATCAAATATTCTGGTTTGGTTGGAACATGTTATAATGAGTTACAAAGTGCTTTGGGAATTCTAAGGGAGATGAAATCCCTGAGAACTATATTGAGGCCAAATTGTGTTATGATGTGGGAGCAAAAACTGGTTTTGACTGAAGGCTTCAGAACACAAGGCCCTTTGAACTGGGAATGCTGTGAGTGAACTAGAAATACTCCACTGGAGGTAAGCCAAGAATTTAGCTTTCATTAAGTGGTTTGTCCATTTAAAATGATTTGCTTTGCTATGGGCTGAATACTTCAGAGC
Organism: Macrotis lagotis; assembly: GCF_037893015.1. NCBI lineage: Eukaryota > Metazoa > Chordata > Mammalia > Peramelemorphia > Peramelidae > Macrotis > Macrotis lagotis. The sequence continues at coordinate 613,695,455 of NC_133658.1, forward strand.
ACTAGTGATCAAGACAGTGAGGATAATAATGAAACCTGAAATTTATATAGTGCTTTCCACTTCTCAATGTGCTTCCACGGTCATTAACTCCTCTCTTTTATCTCCATGATGTATCCTTTGTGATGTAATATGGAAACAACCAGATAATGTATTAAGGAAAGCTATTATGATCCCTACTTTGCAGATAGAAAAACTGAGATCAGATGATTTGCCAAAATTCACACACTAAATCAATGACAAAGGATAGACTTGGACCCAGATGTTCTGACTTTTCAACTCAGAAATATTTTCATTAGACAATACTGCCTCTTTGACCAAACAGTAACATTATTTTTATTGTTATATAGACTCATGCCAACAGATGAGACGTTTGAATTTTCAGATAGCCCTATGCTTATGAGGTGGCCCCTTATTTCCTTTTTGTCAAAAGGAAACTATAGCCCCTTAACAACAATGGCTTGATATGGCTGGCAGTAAATACAATGACTGTATAAATCTTGATTCCAAATCTTCCTTCACAAGCCACAGTTTTTAGTGATGCCTGGCAATTCCTTTGCCACATTTAGATGCCCTTTCTTTTTGTTATGCTTCACACTATGTAAGGACAGCTGGGATAGCAGTTTGTAATAGGCTAGAACTTACAGATTGGAAGGGACCTGAGAGATCATATAGTCCAGCTATTTCTTTTTGGAAATGAGAGAGCTGATGCCCAGAAATGGGAGACTTCCAGCTCTCTATCCACTGAGCCACCTAACTGCCAACTTCATCCTTCTTTTGTCTTCTGCAACCTGCGTTTATTACAGTGTTTCCCTTCCCTTTCTGCTACTCACATCCCTATTGTGTCTGATGAAGAGATGAGAACAGTCTTCAGAAGATCATAGTTAATTCTCCCTATAGTTTCTTGCACTGATAATATCATGAGCTTTGTTGTCTGGCCCCCACAGACGAGTCAAAAATTGATGAGCTATTTTTTCCCTAACTGTCCTTTCCAGAGATGTCCAGCTGAGGGTGCTGCTGGCCTGAGCATCTTTGTTTTCACTGCCCCTCCTTTACCCTTTTTTTGTCCTACTTAATTGACAATGCTAAACACATAACTATTAAATTGTTAATAAGCAAGAATCAGTATGTCGTTAATTTTAAATTGCTTTATTCAGAGGATGGATTCAGTGCAAGATTCAGCAGTGGCTGCACAATAATTAATGAATTTAATTTCCAATGACAAATACATCATAATTTGGGCCTGTGTTAATGTGCTAATTGCAATTAGGTGCAGAAGGGTATATGTTTTCTTGGCTTGTCATCATCATGCTGTTTACTTTCTTTTTTAAAAGCACCTCTTCCCTCACTGATCCTGTATGGGAAGGAGGATTAGCAAAACTGACCATTTCTGGGAATGAGGATGCTAGTAGAGGTCTGGTCAGTCTCAGGTTTCAGTGATAAACCATAACCTAATTTCTTAATATTGGATCTGAGTGAATTTTTCACATGTGAGCAACTTTAAGAAAAAGTTTCACAATCTCTGCATTGGGTAAAGGAAGACACTCAAGTGTTGAGAGGGTCCAGGGTCATCTTTTTAATTTCTCCCATTGATCCTATTTCAAAATCTTCAACTTTGCCTTTCATTGAATTCTAATCTTCTTGTAACATGACCACTTGATACCCTTTCAAATCTGTGGTCCCCCAGGCTAAGATGTGTGAAATTTTGTCATCTGAAACCAATTTAACCTGCCATAAAATATACTCTTGGGATTCGACTCTCATGCCTATACTTAGCTTGAATCTGTCTTCAGGTTTCCCAGTGTATTGATTTCCTATTTGGAGAGATTTTTAAATAAAATAAAAATAGACATCTTCACCTTTTGATTCATTGGAGAAGAGAGGAAAAGAGGGAAGAGGAAAGAAGGGGAAAAAGTAAGAGAAGAGAGGAGATGTAATGGTGAGGTAGGAATGAGGTGATCTTTAATTTCCTCTGCTGTGCACTGAAAATTTATCTGTAACTGATATTCCCTATTAATTACATACTGTGCTAACCAGAGGAACCTCACAGAACCCTCACCCAAATAGCAAAAATCCTGCTGTGAGTCTGCTTAATTGAAAGGCAGTGAAAGGAGTGTAGCCGCTCCCATTGTAAGATCATGAAAGGTTTCTGTGGCTGGCATTTATAATTTTCATCAAATGGGGGCCATGGCACTTGGTTGGCCATCACCTCAGTTTGGGACACCATAGTTGGGTTTAATTAAGTTGGCGTTTCTTTGTGAATTTAATTCGGTGAGTTTGTCAGGTCAGCATGTGCAGGGTGCCAGAGTCAGTAGGTTGGGTAATGAGTTAAATAAATAAGAAACAAATGAAGCGTGCTCAGATTCCAGATTGAAGGTAGGAGCTATTAAGAGGAAAATCTTGATTAATCTGACTCTCTGCTAACTGGGATCATTTTAGTCAGCTTTTAGGGAAAAGAGGAAAATGACAAATGCACAAATTCATAACAAGGATTTTTAAAAAAAGAACATGGAATATTGGTTTGGAATCATTTTCACTTCATTTGTTCTCCTGCATCTTTTCCATCTCTAGTCTTGGACTGTGATCACTGTTGTTTACAATGATGTTCCAAATGCCCAGCAAGATCCTCAATTATTAAAGAAAGATTCTACTTACTCTATTATCCTGGCCTGTGGTTGGCCTTATTTCTCTGAACTGAGAGCTTATGAGGCAAAATTTCAGGGATTATTTGACAGGTTACTCAACTTCCCTATCAAATCCACTCTCTATATCTTCCTTGATGCCTGCCTGATATTCCTTTCAATATCTTTAACTCCACCATTAAAGATGAAGCTTATAATTTAAGAACCCCTGGGAAAAGGAGCATAATAACTGACATCCACAATCAGATATAAATCATTGATGGCAGAACTTGGCTCAAGAGCATGCTTCGATTTGGAAAAGAGTCTATCAGTAGAGCTGGCAACTGAAAATTGTTTTCCAGGTTGGTGAGTTGAAGAGGAAGAGAAAGGGAGTCCTAGGGACAATGAACAAAAACTTCACAGTTTTACATAGAATTGGTTCTAAACTACCTTCATTCTATATATTTCAAACTAGGATTGTAAAGGCAGTACTTATATGAAATAGACTATTGAGGTCCAGAAAGATTTTCTAATAATAATGATTACTGTAAAAACTTTCAGTTAACTTGAAAATCAAATTACTGGAATCTTTATTTATATTCCCTAAATAATCTGACATGAAGGTTTGGTTTTTATTATGATAGAATACAAGGATCAATGAAGAACAGCAATTATTTGTATGTGTTCATTATTCTATAGTTGTTAAAAACAAAACATCTTTTATTATCTTGTAATCATTCTTTATGTATTCCTGCATTGCAATAGATGGGGTTTATGAATCCTCAATGTTTAGGTGTTTGGAGTGGGTTTGGGGGGAAGATGAGATTAGCAGATGATGAAATTAGCCTTTTGAAAAAGATCAGTAGGAATCTCAATAATGGTTCCAGGCTCTTGAATCACACTGAGCAAAACATGAAATATTGACGATCTTTTAGGTCAGAAAGAGTAATCCTTATTAAAGTTTCATATTTACATTGCTATCAGTCACTCTGCTTTCCATTTATTCCATGTTCTCAAAGTGTTCACAGAGCTTCTACCACCTAAGGAGTGAAGTATGGGGAGGCAGCAAAGTCTCATGTTCTCCATAGGTCTAATGGATTTTCCTAGCACTGGAATAAGTAGGAGAAGCTTGAGTTGTTTCCATTATAGAGAAGGACTTTAGTTTTTTTACTTCATACAATGGAGTCTGACTATTCCTATGAGGAAGATCTTACTTTTGTCATTGTAACCCCAGGCCAGGCACAGTTCCTTAATGAAAATTGCTTGATTGATGATTTGAAAGAATTATGTGAAAATGAATTCTTGAGAACAATCTGTCACACTAATGGGATGAATTCATTTTAGAATGAATAGCAGAAAATAATATCTTTGTTATCATACATCCTGAAATGAAAAATAAACTGTTAAACAATTATTATGAGGTTGATAAATTAATCTGTAGCACATCTTTAAACAAGAGAAGTAGATTAGTAGTCATATCTATCTCATATAACAGTTTGTCTGGTTTTATGTGTAAAGATATATCTATAGCTATAACTTGATATTCATTTAGATTATACACATTATGACTCTAAGGTAATGAAACATGTAGAAAGTCAAACACACCAGAATTATCCAAATGCTTATTGACTCTTTAAAATAAAAATTTTACAAAACTGAATGTATTCCTAAGCATTCTTGGAAAGACTTATTGGCAATGACTTTTTAAACCTTTGTTATATTTTTTGGAACAACCCCAGGGTTAATTTCAGTTTAGTCAACCTAACTTAATCCCTGCTTTTACTTCTACCTGAGTTAGGACAAGTGAATTCCTTTAGTCTCTTCTCCTCTCACTATGCATACAGTGGGTCACCCAAAAGATCAGCATCTAAAGTTTTTTTTCAGACTGGGTATAAGCACCCTTAATCTTTTCTCTTTACTTTTCCAATTTCCATTATGCCACCCAGGAACAAGTCTTTGCCCTCTAAATTGCCTTAAAGTTTTCTTAATCATTAAGAAGACACTAGAAATACTGGACAGGAGGACCAAAAGGTAGTGATCACTACCTGTATTACTGCCATTAACAATGCTCCAAAATGTACTACATTAAATATATTATACATACATATATAATATAGTAATTTATACAGTTTTACAAATATGTCTCTATACATATATATGGGTATATACACATGGCTATATATGTCTCTAGGTTCCAGACCTGTGATTTGTTGCTATAGGAACTCTTGAATGAGGAAACTACCCTTTTTGATACAGATTGGCACCTTCTCTACAACTTATTATATTCTTACATATTTATTTAGAGAATTAAGAGGTTAATTGTTATGCCAAGATCATATAGCCAGTAATTGTCAAAGTTGGGATACAGGCTTTTCTTACTAAGGCCAGCTCTCTATCCACTGTTAGTACTCTGAATCTCACATTTTATGTATACATACAAATACAAATATTTTCTCAAATTTATAGGATGGACATGTACAAGGATGGCATGGAAGGGTTGTGATCTAACAGTGAAAGAAGTACCTATAACTTTGAGTCAATGAGATCAATATGTTTAAAAATAATAAAAGTTAATGTTATGGAAAATATTTTTATTCCACATAGTACAGTGTGATCTGAAGCCCCTTCCCATTGAGGGCACATGGGAAATCTGTTATATGTAATGTATTTTGTTATCAGTTGAAAGGCAATCTGTTTCCTATCCTGATTGCTCATCTCTTGAATTAATCCACCACTTCTTGATTATTGTGGCTTGTCTTCTCTGTAGCTGTGGCTTAAGCAATAACATTTTATGTCTGTGTCTTTGTCTGTCTCTCTCTTTCTGTTTCTACCTCGCATATCTAAAGGGTATCCATTCTTTTTGATAAGATGTCATCAGGTAGACCAGTGTCCTACCAAGATTTGACCATTTTCCCTCCATGTTTGTTAGTTTTCCATGGTCACTCTTAGAGATTTTGATTGAAATTGTTGACTGAATCAGCTTTTTTAAGTTGCTGATTCCTGTTACCCTTGTAATTTTCAACCTCTTTTTCTGCTAACTTCATGTAAGAAGATAGTATTTGAAATTAAGGTTAATGCTTTACTTGGTCATATGGTAAAATTGAATTGCCTGATTTCCAAATCTGTTCATTAGCTAATCTTCCTTAGTTGTAACTCATGTTGTTAATTCTGTTGGTTTAGTTCTTGTTGTTTAGTTCTATTGATTTAGTTCTTGAAATGGGTATATATCTGGAATACATATTACTTTCCATCTTTCACAAGAGTTAGTTTGTTTATTCAGGAATAGGCTTTATTTCAGTCTCTCTCAGAAAGTGGGATGTTGGATCATGTTTACTTTGATAGTCGTTACCTAATTCCATCAGTCTTGACTCAATATCTAGGTTCTAGGCTCATTTCTGCCAATAATTATTCTTTAAATTTAACTCTAAGATACCCACATTCTAAAGTTCTATGACAGTTTTATGAATAAAATTCTATGTGATTCCATGTAATTGTGACTCTTGGTTTTTAGCTTTAGATCAGTTATTTAACAAACATTTATGAAGTACCTACTATGTGCTATGCTCTGGATTAAGAAGAGAAGATGTGTCCTAGATCAGCATCCAAAAAAATGTAGAGCTGAATAGGATATTAAAGGTCACTGAACCCTATCCCCACATTTTACATTTAAGGAATGAGAAGCTTAGAAAGACTGAGTGATAGAGATTGAGAGACCTTGAGATTCAAACCTATAACCTCTGACTGAATATTCTGCACTGCCTTCATTGAACTTTTTTGGAAGCAATTCAGCACATACTTCTGAATAAGTGCATGTGTTTCAGATAACTCATAATACATAACAAAATATTATCTATAGAGCACGCAGGAAGTATTTGTTGATGTTACCCATAGTATTGCTATTGTTTTCCAGTGATGATGTGGCTTTCTTTTCCAGAGAAAACCTCTTACAGGAACAATGAGACTCCTACACACAATTGTATCTTTTCCAATAAGAGGGGTGAAATAAACATGTCTATTTTCACCATTTCTTTTTGACACAGAAATACTAGCAATAGTTAAAAGACAAGAAAAATAATTTGAGTGAATTAAGATATAAAATGAAGAAGAAAATTTTTTCCCCCAGATGATATGGTGACATGCTTTATGAATTCCAAAGTCAACTGAAATTGTCTGAACCAATAATTTTAGTAAACTTGAAGGATAAAAAATAAATCCAAGCAGTCATCTACATTTTATATTATATCTTAAAATCTTAAAGGAAGAGATAGAGAGATTCTATTTGATATAACTATCAATATATAAAACTCTTTATGAGCAATTTGGGGGAGTTTATCTACCAAAATATACATATGATAAATGTAAAGCTATGTATTGCTTACAGAACTAAAGGCAGATCTAAATAACTGGAAAAATTATTTTGAGTAGGATGAGTCAATATTAAATGACAATACTACCTAAATTTATTTACTTCTTCAATGTCGCACAAATCAGATTATCAAAGGGTCATTTTATAGTATTCAATAAAAATAAAAATTGTGGCTACTAGGGTAAAGACTAAGTAAAAACTGCTGGGAAAATTACATAATAGTTTGGAAGTAATTAGAAATACCTATCAGATATATCAATAGAAGAAAAATTCATCACCAAACAATGAATAGAAGGAATAACATAAAATGGTATGGATAATAGTATATTATAAAGTATTTTTATAATATAATGGTATAGCAGAAAATTATATGAATAATTATGATTGCATAAAATTTTTAAAAATTTGCACAAATAAACTCAATAATGCTAAGTTTAAAAGGAAAACAATTAACTAGGGAAAATATTTTTCAACAAGCTTCCCTGATTAAGGTCCCATATCTAAGACATAAAAGGAACTAATGAAAAGAGCCATTCTTTAACTGATAAATGGAATAAGGATATGAATAGACAGTTCTTAAGGGAAGAAATTTGAGTTATTTATAACCAGACCCAAAAGGGATCAAAAATAGGAAAAGATCCTACACACACACACACACACACACACACACACACACACAGACATAAACAAACACACATACACACAGACAGACAGACACAGTATTTATAGCATTTCTTTTGATGATGACAAAAAACATACTTGGAAGCTAAAGGGATACACTTTAATTGATGAATTGACTGAATAAATTGTGATATTTGAATGTGAGGAATAAAATTGCAATGTTATGAAAAAAAGGAAACAAATGACTTCAAGGAGTCATGGAGAGTCTTATATAGGGCAAAATAAGCAGAGCTAGAAGAACAATATATACTGTAGCATTAAAATGAATGCTTTTGAAGACTTTTATAAACAGGTAAAGAATGAAATAATCAGTCAGGAGAACAAATGATACAATGATAGTAACACTGGAAATAAAAACAACTTTGAAAGCTGTAAAAACTATGATCAATACAATAGCCATTCCTGACTCAAGAAAATCAATGATGAAACATTCTATCCACCTCATGACAGATGGATAGACAGATGTTAAAGATTTGGAGATACATATATGTATATGTTTATATGTGTGTATTTATTTGCACATATATGATATATTTGCATAAAGTCAATGAGGGAATTTGCTTATTTTTGACTATGCCTATTTGTTATAAGGACTTTGTTCCAATTTTCTCTTTTCTCCCCAAAGGAGTGGGGGAAGAGAGGGAGAAAAATACATTTTTGTTAATAATTTGAAAAATATATTGAAAGCTATTATGAATATGAAATATCATATGTGCTTTCAGATGAATATTAATTGTTTAGATGTTTTACTTTGTTAACAGAAATCTCTCACAGAGTGGAACTAATCTGCAAATGTAAAAACAATTTGCCTTATAAAAACCAAATATACTCCTTTTAAAAAAATATAACTTTTATAAAAAGTACAACTTTTTAAAAAAGAGATCTTTTGCATTGTTGAGTCCTACCACTTCCTAGTTCCTATTCCTCTATACATGGTAGTTTGTTTTTATTGGAACTAGACTAATTTTTATTGTTGCCTTAAGTCATATTGGAGTCAATTTTGAAGGAGATTTGAAGAAATATGCCAAGCACATTTGCCTTCTGCTACTAGAGAGGCAGTATAACATAACTTTTTTTTTCTATCAGTTGAGAAATGAGACTTAACTCAGTCAATCATGATATGAAATATATTCTTCCCATGGCACAGAAAAGATGTTGGGGTTGTGATGGACCGAAGAATGGAGTTATCTTTTACTTTGTACTTTCTTCCAGTGGTTAAATTGTCATCAGCCACTAGGCTGTTCTTATTCATTGTTTGTGTTCCTTTTTGTACTTGATAGTACTCTAAAACATTAGATTGTATTAGAAAATATTGGAATAGAATTTAACTATAATACTGATAAATATGAATATCTGACAATAAATGTGAAAATATTTTAATATATTTTTTGTCTTTATAAGTCATTTCTGGATTTATAATCCTGGTCCCAGGAATTGAACTATCCCTTATTACAAAAATGAACAGTTATAGAAAAGCAAAAAACACAGTGATTATGTTTGGGAATGTTGTATGATTTGCCCATATAGATCTTGACTTCTCTGAAAAGAGGAGGGAGCTATGTTTCATCATCCATTCTCTGGAATTATTGATTACTCAGAAATTCAGAGCTTAGGAACTTGTAGTGATCTTTTCATTTACATTGCAATAAATTCATAGAATCTTACTACGGCCCCTCTGGAGAGCATAGCCTTCAAATTTACATTTATTCATTAATCAGTACTCTTTGAGGACAGTCATTCAACCAACCATGAATGCCTGAAATGCTTTTCATCAATACAAAGCTAAACTTTACATGTAAGTGTGTTCTGTCTCTCTCTCTCTCTCTGTCTCTACATGGTAAATGGATAGAGTCACAACACTAGAAACTGAATTGTAGGAACCATTTCTTAAATATGACTTCTATTTCCTTCTATTGCTACTAGTATCACAAATTTAGTTCACAAAATATTAACTGTTACTTCTTAAACAAGATGTATTCTATTTTACACTCCATATATATATGTATGTGAATTTAATATTATAAATGAAATTCAATTATATTTAATTAAATTCAATTATGTTTAACAAATATTTATTAAGGACCTATTATGAATAATTTGGAATACATAGCTAAAATAAGGCATGGTTCCTGAACCATGAAAGAGAATAATAAGATAAAAAGGAATAACAAAATTACAAAGGAAAAATTCAGAAGGTGGTTAAGAGATCACAGAAAAGGCTTAATAGAAGAAGCTGGTACTTGAGGTTATTCTAAGAGGATTTGGAGACTTTAAAAGGTTGAAACTGGAATGAGACCATTTATGTTAGTATGAACAAAGGCACAGAGATGGGAGATGGAAGCATGAAGTCATGGAAGGAATGTGCATCACTGAAACAGGGGCTATTATATCAGTTTTGAAAAGATGGTAGTTTGACTTTTTTGTGAAGCAATGGGATTAAATAACTTGCCCAAGGTCACACAGCTAGTTAGTATCAAGTGAGCTGGAGGTGAACCCTGGTTCTCCTGACTACCAGGGTTGTTGCTTCATCCACAGTGGTACCAGTAATTGGGTATAAGATTATATTACATGATACAGTTTAAATCTTGCACATGGTTTAAGGTTCTTATAATATGTGATGATATTTTATATATGATATATAAACAGGATGTTCTTATAAAATTTAAGACTGTGATAGACTAATAATTAGACTGAAAATCTTATATTCTTATATATAAGAATATATAAGACTAACATTCTTATACATTTATATATTTAGCAGGTAGTTCTGATAGAATATGTATAAAATATAATAATATATAGTATATGAATTCTGTTTACCTGCTATATGTATATATTTAATATACCAACATATATATTCTATATAGACTATAAGGATTACTTGCTATTCTATATGTTTCTAATATGTATATTCTTTTATACATTATATTAGGAGGTGGTTATTTTACAGATATTAGCAGATGATTCTTACAATAAAGGATTTGATATAGTATGAATTATATTATAATAAAGCATAAGAATATATATAGCATATCTAGGATATCTATATATCTCTATCTATCTATCTATCTATCTATCTATCTATCTATCTATCTATCTATGATGTGGGGGAGGAAATGGCAGTGATGTCTGTTAACCTGATGACATTTGTTCTTGCTCTGAAAATTCAATATTTATAAAGTTTTGATTATTTAGATATAATCACAAACATATTAGGTGTTTCTTACTTTAGAAATAGTTCAGCAAAACATATAAAGTCTCCAAATGATTTTAAAAGGATTTGCTTCACAAAAAATTTGATTTGCTCATCTTTTCTAGGAGAACATGAAATACATAAAATGAAGCTCAGCTACAAAAACATTTGCTTGGTAGACAAAAGCTAACTAATTATGTCAAGGCTTTGTTCTCACCTAGTGTTACGCTCTTTTTACTCAGTCAATAATATTTATAGATAGCACTTATATATCACTTTAAAGCTTATAAAGCACAACCCATTTTATTCTTACACTGACCCTGGGTGGAAAAAAGTCAGATAAGGAAATAAGTAGACAGATGTTAAGTGACTTGCCCAGCATCACACATCTAGATTTGAACTTGCGTCTTTCTGACTCTTTTTAGTTACTGTGCCACTTAGTAGCCTTAGCTATAAGGATGTCTTTGAATAATGTTGTCATTCAGCCCCTAGAGCTAAATTCCAGGGAGACATATTAAATTTTGGAACTTGTAATCTGTAATAAAAGACCCAATGGTCTAGTTATTCAAGGAATCTATATAGGTGGGAAAAGATGACTGAAAAACAATTACAGTTTTAGTCTTTTCCAGGGTCTATCTGTTTGCTTTTCTTTGATGGGAAGAATTGCATTTTAGTTGAAACTTAGTGAGGAGATCAATACCAGATGGATTTATTTAGGATGTGGAAGAGGAAATGGCAAAGGTGTCTGTTAACCTGATGACATTTATGCTTGTTCTGAAAGTTCATTACTTAACTGATGTCTCTGAATGGGAAGGTGAACTTTAAGGTGCTGTCTATTGGTGTCTAGAGCTGCAGCTGGAGCAAATTAGCATGAATATGTATTTTCTTGTTAGTACTACATGTTCCCAGACATTCAATTTGTTTTTTCTTTAATATCTTATTTCAGGACTTAAAAATCAAAGTAATTTTTTTTCATTTGGTGCTACCAGTCACCTTTCCCCATTCATGGATTTTTGCTTCCTTTTTGAACTCTATGTCCAAGTAGATAAGGTGATCTAGTGAAGAGACAGATGTATTTGGAAGATTAAAAGAATTCCTGCTCAGTCACTTATTAGCTATGTTTCCTTGGGGAAGTCATTTTTAAAAACCTATTGAAACCTCATCTGCCTCCTTTAAGAATAATAAAGCTTTAGTATTTTTCTCCCAAGATTATTAGGAGGATCAATTAGAATGTTTTAAAACTTATAGAAACTATCATTTTAAGCATGTGTAGAATAATTCCACTTTCCTTGCCCATCAAACACTTTTAAAAAATCAGACTGAAGATCTCTTGTCCCTTCAAGACAGATTTCCTCCTTTAGTTTTATCTCTCCTCCTCAATGCATCTTTGTTGTTTAACCATTGGTTAATGGTTTTTTTTAAATTAGAACATCATTGATAAAAACATTGTTTTTTTTTAAGAAATATGTGCTATGAGCAAAATTACATCTTGGTTGTTGATGTTGCAGATGAAATCATCTGAATAAAATGAGCTTAAGGTCTTTGGACTGTTGAGGAGGAGATAATTTTTCTTCTAAAATGGTTTCTCAGACTTATTTGTTCAGATGGCTTGGCAGGAACCTGTTTTCAGGATGGTTGGTGAGGACCCAGGGGGAATGGCATTTTTGGCAGGTATTTTGAAGGCCTGCTGACCAGGGGCTATTTAGAGTTGCCTTGTTATTCTATGTGAAGGGAACTGGCAGGCAGAGAGAAGACAGCCTGCCGGAAATTGCTGCTGGCACTATACAAAGGAAACAGAGAAAATAGTGACGTATGGAAGAGATGGCAGAATGCAATTTGACTTATTTTGAACATGGAGGGACAAATATCCTAAGGATTTCATCTTATCCTATGAAGGCTTCTCTTTCTAGTTTTGGAAATTCACTTTGTATCTCTCTCTGTGCCTTAATTTTCTCATATGTAACATGAGTGAGTTTGAATAGAATGACTTCTGCAATCCATTCTAGATCTAAGTCTATGATTCTGTAATCAACCAAAAAGCATTTATTAAACATTTACTGTATTCTAGGAAGTGTGCTGTGCATTAGGGATAAACAATACCTAATCTCAAGAAGTTGACTTCTAGAATTCATCCTTATATGACATTCCCAGGATCACACAGTAAGTGTCTGAGGAAGAATTAGAACTCAAAGACTACTGATTCCAAGTCTACCCTGTTCTCTCCCGCAAAGGGAAAGTGGAATGATTTTATTTATTCTTTAATGGGAATAATATATTTTCAGTGGCTGATTTCAAACTGGCTTGTATAGGGTACTGTTTCTCAGGGTCGAGTTATTTATTACAGAAATGAACATTTCTTCTCATCATTACTTCCTATCCATTGTCTGCTTTTTTATTTATTGGATGGACAGATAATTTTCATTCAAGAATGAAGGGAATCAAGATTTATTATTACCAGAGGCTGAAAATGTCTGGTGACTGAACTAAATGGGAGAGTTCACTTGGATCTTGTCCATTTGCTCTCAGCTTCTTCATCATTGGCACAGATTCTAGAGTATAAGCAGCCAAATAGAGGATTTCATTTTGCTCATTTAAAACCACTATCCAAGACTTAAAATATATGCTATACTATTAGCTGTGTAAGACTCCTTTAGAATAATGCAGGAAAATAACTGAGATGGAATCAAATTAAGGTATTCAATATATCCTACAGAAAAGGTTATAGACATCTTAAGAGTCCTTGTTTGATCATTGAAGTATGCTTCCTAATCTCTTAGCTTCAACAGTCTTGATTTAAGGAGTTGAATTGGCCCTCTATGGTCTCATGTAGCTTTACTCTATTATTCACATCTTTTTACTTCTAGTCTCTTGGAGGAAGGAAGCTCAGATGGCTGGGGTTGGAAGAGGACTGAATTGGGATTAGCTATTCATCCATCCTCTCATTAATCCATCCCTCCATTGGTCCACTCAACAAGCTATTGAGGCAGCTAAGTGACAAATTGTATAGAGTGCTGGACCTTGACAGAGTCAGAAGATCTGAGTTCAAATTCTATGTCACCCTCTAACTTGCCATGTGACCCTCAGCAAGTGTCTTATCCCTTCTGAGTCTTCTTCATCTTTAAAATAAGGATTTAATAGTACCTTCATCACAGGGTTGTTGCAAGGATCAAATGAGATAATGTATGTAAGTGTTATATAAAGTTTTGCTAGGATTACCTACTATGTATAATGTGTAATATTGACCATCACTAAAGAATATAAAAATACTTATCAACAATTTCCTTTGAATGGGTTAAACTTATCTGCATCCTGTAAGGGTTAGAGTTCATAAAGAAGTTAAAAGGACTAAGGTTGATAAGTTTTTCTTTTTACTATTTTACTGAGTATTTTTAGAAGTCATTCATTGCTTATAGGATGTTGTACAGGAATTATCCTAATACACTTTTGTTGATGCTTATTTATTGTTTTAAGTTCCTTTGGCTTAGATGTACATATCTTAGATATTGAAACTCTGAAAGAGCAGAGTACTGTACTTTTCACTATAGAATATTACCTTTAAATAACTCATTTTTCAATATCAAGAATAGTAACTTTTCCTTAACTTTGGTTTAATCAATCATTGTAGATTGTGATACATAATGTACCAGTTCTCCTTTTGGCAGTTTAAATTGGTCTTCTCCAATTATGAGTAGTTCCATATTACTTTGAGACAATACTATCCTCACCCTTTTATTTTTCCCTCTTCCATGTGTTTTTCTTTGCATTCAGACATAAATGTTAGAAGCCACAGAGAATTTGGGATATTGAATTTGAATTATTATTGGTGTTTGTGGTAGGGAACTTGTTTGGTTCTTCCCTTTATTTTATTTGCCTCAAGCCCTAAAGCAGATCTCTTTTCCAGCAAGCATATAGTGAGTTCAAAATCCCAGTCTATGACCTGGTGTTTTTTCAACCAGAAGCACATCAATCAATCAACAAATGAACATGTATTTATTTTACATCTCCTACATGCTAGGATCTATGCGATGGAAATGAGATTAAAAAGAATGAAACTATTGTTGCTCCCAAAGAGCCTAAATTCTAATGGGAGAGAGGAAAAGCACATATTAAAAGTATATAAGAAAATTGCACTAAGAATCTTGAATCATCTTGTATATAGAACATCAATATAAAGTTAATAAATACAAATGTATACATATATGCATATATATATATATACATATATAGTCAAATATATGGCAGTTTGGATGGCAGGACACTTAGCAATTCAGGCATCAAGAAAGACTTCAAACAGAATATGGTACCATAGCTGCATTGTTAAAATCATTTCTTTTGGTTTTTGGGACTTTAAAAAGTGAACCAAAGATTTTGTATTGGAGAAATGGTAATATCTATATTTTTAAGAATAATTCATTGAAGGATGATATTAAATAAAACTTTTTTTCAGAAATAATGTTTCCATGAGGTTTTTACCCTTCTAGAGAAAACAAAAAAATGACTTTTACCATGAAGCTGAGAGTCTGAGATAAAAAATAAAAAAATAGAAAAGACAAAATGGGATCTGAGTAGAATACTATTTGGGCTCAAATTTCAAATTACTTACTAAGCAGGAAAAGGTCAAATGATCTTGTTGGCCATTTAATACTTCATTTCATCTTTTGCTACTTTTAAATTTCTTTTATGAGAAAGCAGTGTGGTGTATGTCTCTTTAAGGGTGAAACTAATAAACCAAGTTGATGATTCTTTAAAAAGATATCGTCCTGGATTCAATTTAGTGGTCGATGATAACAAATGGTCTCTATTCTGTTCAGATGGCATCTGGATCACTTGAATAGCTTATTTGGTCTGCACTTCCCACCACTTCAGTGTCAGAAAGTAAAGGAGAGTGTAGCATGTACAAGTATACTGCTTTATGACATTTTGTGCAGAGCAGTCTCTGGTTCTATAAATATTCTTTCTGGCCATGGTACCATGGAATCCAATTGCCTCTATCTTTTTGGAGGACCTGTTGGGTATAGACACATACATAGACACCTTTGAAAATGTCAGGGTTCCATGATATATGTCATAGTCACACATCAAGGAAAAGGCAAAGACTCAAAAGGAATCAAGATTAAATGGGCAGTTATCATTGTCCTTGAGTTACAGATTCACAACTGACAAAACCTTCTATTTCTTCTATAAATTAGAATTCAGGCACCTTGCAGCATGACTTGGGATATAAGACTTACTAAGGGACACATGCAAAATATAGACATATAATCTCATTAACACCACTATGCTACATTCAAATGCTTCATCACAAAGAAGTCTCATTTAGTGCTTTCCCTTCCTTCCTACTCTCATGTTTTTTTCCCCATCCCTCCTCCCTCCCTCTTTCTATTCTTGCTTCTTTTCCTTCTTCCTTCCTCTTTCCCTCCCTCCCTCCCTCCCTTCCTTCTTTCCTCAGTCATTCCTACTGCTCCCCTCTCCCTTCTTCCCTTCTTCTGTGTCACCCCACCCACACCTTAAAGCTACTTAATCAGATTTACAATCAATGTAAAATGAATAGAAATGAAGCCCTACTTCACTAGCTTTGATGAGTTTCCTAGAAATAGCACAAGCTTGGGATGGAGAGAGAGGCGGGGAAAGAAGGAAAGGCTGATGTTAACCTTCAGATTACTGGTTATTTTTGTTGCCACCTTCATAATTTAACTGCCTTGCCTTCCTTACCAGTGTAAAACAGAAATCAGTTGGGCTCAGAGGAATATGCTTGCTGACATTTGAAAAATTCTTATCACGATCTTAAGCATTATTTACCCTTACCTCCACCTTCTTTAAAAACCATATTGTCAGGAGCAGCTAGGTGATGCAGTGGATAGAGCACCAGCCCTGGAGTCAGGAGTACCTGAGTTCCAATTCCACCTCAGACACTTAATAATTACCTAACTGTATGGCCTTGGGCAAGCCACTTAACCCCATTACCTTGCAAAAACTAAAAGAAAAAAACAAACAAAAAAACATATTGTCCAATCTTTGTAACTTTTTGCCACTTCACTTCCTAAGAGAAGACTTCCAAGTGAACCATAGTGTCCCTTTTGGGTAAGTTACACTAGTCAGATACATTTAACATAGGTTCTGATGACAGGGAAAAAATGTGACTAAACCTTGTTTTAGAAGTACCATTAATTAAAAGAGCATACATAGAAACAAGAGAGAAGTTTTTTTGATAAGTAAATCATATTGAAAAATAATAACATTGGTAGTTAGTATTGGTTTCCTACTCTAATATTTCCTTTTTCTTAAAATGTCTGACTGTAGCCTGAACAGGGATATATTAAATTGCTCAATTGCCACATTTTTATACAAAGCATATCATGATGAAGCAACCCCACTCCACTTTTCCAGTTAGGAAATTCAATAGAGAATAATGTATCTTGATTTCAGTAAGACAGTTCCAAGTCTTTCATTACATCTTTTTTTGGTGGATAAGATAGAGAAGTATGGGTTGGTTGATAGAAGAGGTAAGCAGATTCATAACTGACGTAAAACCAAATCCCAAAGTCTCAATCAAGCAATTTTAATCTCAGAAAGATATCATTGATGCAGTGCCACCATGTTCAGTTGCTGGTCCTTTTCTGTTCAATATTTTCAATCAACAAGTAGGATTAAGACAGATAGAATAGACTTCTGGCCAAGGTGGCAGAGAGAAGACAGGCACAATTCTAAAGTCTCCTGATCTCTTCCCCATATATCACATGAAACAAACCTCTTAAAAGAAATCTGACCCACAAAACCCAGAAAGAAAAGCCATGAGAAAGAACATCTACCTCAGGATTTGTCTCCCCCAGCAGCATTGGCTGAATTCAGGCAGGTGAGTCTGGGTTCAGAGGGAGGATCAGCCCCAGATCAACCAGATTAAAAGCTAAATTGGAGCTGGGAGTCTGAGGGCCCGAGAGCAGGACCTCCTGGATTGGTGGTGGGTCTAGATGGCAGGGGCTTGAGTCAATTAGGGAGTAGAGGTGCTAGTGTTGGGGCTGTCCCCCGGGAGCTTGCAGACAGGGCTGGGGGAAGAATTCTGGTGCAGGAATGCTGCGGACACCATCCATGGGCTCCTCTGGTCTGAGGAACACAGAGCCCCATTGCAGCTCAGACCTCTTCCCAGAGCAAAGAAATGCAAACTACTTCCTCAGGCCCAGGTCTATTAGCACAAGAACCAGCCCAGCTGATGAATGACCTCAGGCCAGGGTAAAGCCCACCATTGATTGAAGGCAAAAGAATTCAATAGCTCCAACTCCTCCCTTCAAGCAAAGGGAGAAGACCTCAATCAAGGTCACAGACACTCCAGAGAAAGCAACCAACACCTCCTACTGGCCAGCCAGAGAAATTGCACTCAGTGAGTAAAGCCTTTAGTTATCCCAAGCCCCTGTGAAACAGCCCCCTCCCCAACTCAAGGTCTTAGCAAAATGAAGAAGGGTCAGCAGAAAGGTGGATCCATAGAAAAATTCTTGGAAGGTAAAGAGTCTAACTCAGAAAGACCTGGAACCTCTGAGGAGAATACGATCTGGTCTTCAGCACAGAAAGACTTCCTTGAAAAATAAGGAAGAGCTTAAAAATCAACTGGAAAATTTGGGAGAGACAATTAATACCTTGCAACAAGAAAACAAAACCTTAGCAAGTACAATTGAACAAATACAAAAGGGGAATAAAATCTCTCAGATCATCAATTGGACAATTACAAAATGAGAATAATTCTCTCTCAGATCTTCAATTGGACAAATGCAAAAAGAAAATAATTCTCTCAAAACTTCAATTGGTCAAATGGAAAGCTCTTTCAAAAGTAGAATTGACCAATTGGAAAAGGAGTTGCAAAAGGTTAATGAAGAAAACTCCTCCCCCCCAAAAAAAGAATGGAGACTACAGAAACTAATGACTCCATGAGACAGCAAGAGTCAGTTAAACAAAATAAAAAAATAGAAAGAATAGAAGAAAATGTAAAATACCTCGTCAACAAAACCACTGACCTCGAGAATAGATTGAGGAGGGGCAACCTGAAAATTATAGGACTTCCTGAAAACATTAGAGAGAAAAAAAGCCTGGACTTAATATTACAGGATCTAGTAATGGAAAACTGCCCTGATATCATGGAATCAGAGGGCAAAGTACTTACTGAAAGAGTACATGGATCCCCACCAGAAAAAGATCCTAAAATGAAAACACCAAGGAATGTTGTGGCCAAATTCCAGAACTATCAGATAAAAGAGACAATCCTGCAAGCAGCCAGAAAGAAGCAATTTAAATATTAAGGAGCCACAGTAAGGATCACACTGGACCTGGCTGCATCAACACTAAAGGATCAAAGGGCCTGGAACAAGATATTTTTAAGAGCAAGGGAGCTTGGAATGCAGCCAAGAATCTACTTTCCTGCAAAGCTGAGCCTTCTCTTCCAGGGAAAATAAATGGACATTTAACGAAATGGAAGAATTCCAAAAATTCCTGATGAAAAGACCAGAACTAAATGGAAAATTTGGACATCAAACAGGAGGTTCAAGAGACAGATGAAAAGGTAAAATAAAAAAGGGGGGTCGGTAAAAGGAAAAAAACCTGCTATTCAGTAAGTTGAAACAGGCTATATCCCAGCATGGGGGAAAAGATTCTCATAAATCTTGAGAATTGTAACTCTAACAGAGAGAATATACCTAGCCAGAAATGAAGGACATTCATGACCTATCCATGAGACTGCTATCTAATGGGATGTAATGGCTTTAACCCCATTTGGGAGAAAGACTCTAATAACTCTCAGGAATTTTGATTATTCAATAGAATATAATGAACTAGAAGGGACAGACACTCAGAATTTTCTATGACTTAGATAGAATTATCTAAAAAACACTAACTCCTTAGGAAGGGGGACAGGAAAGAGACAGGAGGAGGGAGGGGATTGAATGAGGTAAATCTCATTACACTAAGAGGTAAAAAAAAAACCTATGGTAATAGAGGGGAAGAAGGAAGCAGATGAGAAACACCTGAATCTTCTTCTCATCAGACTTGACTTAACGTCAGCCTACACATACTCAGTTAACTTATAAAACATCTAACCTTTCAAGTATTAAAAGGGGAAAAGGGAAGGGGGGATGGAGAAAGGGAAGGGGAGTGGGGAGAAAAAAAGGGGAAATAAGAAAAGGAAGGGAAGGGAAAAGGGAAAGGGGAAGGAAAGGGGAGGGTGTGATATAGGAGGGCAAACACACTGGAGGGGGTGGTATTCAGAAACAAAATACTTGGGAATATGGATAAAGGGAGGGAAAGGGGGAAAATACAAACAGAGGGAAGATAGCATGGAGGGCAATAAAGAATTAATAATCATAACTTTGGATGTGAATGGGATGAACTCTCCCTTAAAACATAAGCAAATAGCAGAGTGGATTAAAAACCAGAAGCCTACAATATGCTGCTTATAAGAAACTCATTTGAAGCAGAGAGATACATATAGAGTAAAGGTAAAAGGTTGGAGCAAAATATATTTAGCTTCAGCTGAAGTAAAAAAAAGCAGGAGTAGCAATCCTTATCTCAAAGCAGCAGCAAAAATAGATAGCATTAAAAGAGATAAGGAAGGAAACTTTATCCTTCTAAAAGGTACTATAGACAATAAAGTCATTTCAATACTGAATATATATGCATCTAGTGGGACAGCACTCAAATTCTTAGAGGAGAAGCTGAAAGAACTACAGGAAGACATAGACAGCAAAACTCTGCTAGTGGGAGACCTCAACCTCCCACTCTCAGATCTAGATAGATCGAATCATAAAATAAACAGAAAAGTTAAGGAGGTAAATAGATTGTTATAAAAATTAGATATGGTAGAATTATAGAGGAAACTGAATGGGGATAGAAAGGAATATACCTTTTTCTCTGCAGTACATGGAACCCAAACAAAAATTGACCATGTACTAGGACATAAAAACCTAATGATCAATTGCAGAAAGGCAGAAATAGTGAATACATCTTTCTCAGATCACGATTCAATAAAAGTCATATGCAATATTGGGCCAAGGAGACATAGACCCAGAACAAACTGGAAACTGAATAGCCTCATTTTAAAAAATGAGTGGACCAAAAAAACAAATTATAGAAAGAATTAACCATTTTATCCTAGATAATGATAATAATGAAACAACATACCAAAACTTATGGGATTCATTCAAAGTGACTCTCAGGGGATATATTATAGCTCTAAATGCTTACATGAATAAAATGGAGAAAGAGGAAATCAATGAACTAAATATGCAACTAAAAAAATTAGAGAAAGAACAAATCAAAAATCCCCAATTAAATACCAAATTAGAAATTCTAAAAATTAAAGGAGAAATCAATAAAATCGAAACTAAAAAAAAACTATTGAATTAATAAATAAAACCAAAAGTTGGTATTATGAAAAAACCAATAAAATTTATAAACCTCTGGTCTTGATTAAAAAAAAAGAAAGAAGAAAACCAAATTGCTAGTATCATAAATGAAAAAGCTGAACTCACCACCCATGAGGAGGAAATTAAAGTAATAATTTGAAATTATTTTGCCCAACTCTATGCCAATAAATTTAATAATCTAAGTGAAATGGATGAATATTTACAAAAATATAAGTAGCCCTCAGAAATTCAACAAACAATCATTGAACTCCTTAAAAAAAATCTCCAGGGCCTGATGGATTCACAAGTGAATTCTACCAAACATTTAAGGAACAATTGGTTCCAATTCTATATAAACTCTTTGGAAAAATAGGGAAAGACAGAACTCTGCCTAACTCTTTCTATGAAACCAATATGGTGCTGCTACCTAAACCAGGAAGAGTTAAAACAGAGAGAGAAAATTATAGACCTATTTCCCTGATGAATATTAGATGCAAAAATCTTAAATAAAATATTAGCAAAATGATCACAACAAGTTATCACTAGGATAATACATTATGATCAAGTAAGATTTATTCCAGGAATGCAGGGTTGGTTCAATATTAGGAAAACTGTTAGTACACTTAATTATATCAACAACAAACCTATCAGAAATCATATGATCATATCAATAGAGGTTGAAAAAGCTTTTGACAAAATACAGCATCCATTCCAATTAAAAACACTAGAAAGTGTAGGAATAAATGGACTGTTCCTTAAAATAATTAGCAGTATCTATCTGAAACCATCAACAAGCATTTTATTCAATGGGGAGAGGCTAGAGGCATTCCCAATAAGATCAGGGGTGAAATAAGGGTTCCCATTATCACCACTACTATTCAATATTGTATTAGAAATGTTAGCATCAGCAATTAGAAAAGAAAAAGAAATTGAAGGAATTAGAATTGGGAAGGAAGAGACAAAACTCTTACTCTTTGCAGATGACATGATGGTCTACCTAGAATATCCCAAGAAATCATCCAAAAAACTACTGGAAACAATTACCAATTTTAGCAAAGTTGCAGGTTATAAAATAAACCCTCATAAATCCTCAACTTTTCTATATATGTCTAGCAAGATACAGCAGGAAGAGCTAGAAAGCGAAATCCCATTCAAAGTAACCTCAGACAATATAAAATACTTGGGAGTCTATTTGCCGAGACAGACTCAGAATCTTTTTGAAAATAATTATAAAACACTTTTCACACAGATTAAATCAGATTTAAATAACTGGGCAAATATCAACTTCTCATGAATAAGTAGAGCTAATATAATAAAAATGACAATTCTACCAAAACTAAACTATCTGTTTAGTGCCCTAACCAATCAAAATTCCAAAAAATTATTTTAATGAGTTAGAAAAAATTATAAGTAAATTCATATAGAGAAATAAAAAGTCAAGAATTGCCAGGAGCTTAATTAAAAAAGTGCAAAAGAAGGTGGCTTAGCCCTAACTGATCTAAAATTTTATTATAAAGCATCAGTCATCAGAACTGTTTGGTATTGACTAAGAAATAGAGTGGTGAAAAAGTGGAATAGACTCGGTATAAAAGCAGGAGATGATTATAGTAATTTGCTGTTCAATAAACCCAAAGAGTCCAGCCATTGGGATAAAAATTCCCTCTTTGATAAAAACTGCTGGGATAATTGGAAGTTAGTATGGAAGAAACTTAGATTAGACCAACACCTAATACCCTTTACTAAGATAAGATCCAAATGGTTACAGGACTTAGACATAAAAAACAATAGTATAAGCAAATTAGAAGATCAAGGACTAGTTTACCTGTCAGATCTATGGAAAGGGAAGCAATTTATGACTAAGGAAGAGTTGGAGAACATCACCAAAAACCAATTAGATGATTTCGATTACATTAAATTAAAAAGCTTTTGCACAGATAAAACTATTGTAACCAAGATCAAAAGGAATGTAGTAAATTGGGAAACAATCTTTACAACTAATGATTCAACCTTGAAGGACTTGCTCATCCCATCAGTGCAACAATCAGGAGCAATTTTGGGCTGTGTGCAAAGGAGAGTGCCATCTGTATCCAGATAAGGAGCTGTGGAGTTTGAACAAAGTTCAAGGACTATTCCCTTTAGTTTATTCCCTTCAATTTATTTTCTGATCTTGTTACCTCTTAGACTTCTCTAAGGATATGATTTCTCTCTCATCACACGCAATTTGGATCAAGGTACAACATGGAAACAAAGCAAAGACTGACAGGTTGCTTTCCGTGGAGGGGTGGGGGGCGGGGAGTAAGATTGGGGGGAAAATTGTAAAACTCAAATAATATCTTTAATAAAAATTAATTTAAAAATAGATAGAATAGATTATTTTTGTATGATACAAATGATTATGTTATGATTCTAACATAAAAATAAAATAAAAATACAAAAATCTCAACATTAATTCCTGCATCCATTTCCAAAATCAGTTGTATTATTCAAGTGTAAGGGTAGGCAGAATTCAACTCTTTAAGATGAGTTTTTAAATAGCTATTTGAGCAATATGAGACAACAGTATAAAATAGATGATGTCAAACTAATGAGAGATTAATTAAAGAAATCTATAGTTTTACTGCATTTTGCACTAAGATCACATCCAGAGTACTGTATTCAATTCTGAACATTACATATTATGAGAGAAGCATATATTAGAGGAGGGTAACAAGAATACCAATGAATCTGAAAATCATGTCATGTAAAGAGTATTTGAAGACATTGGGGATGTTTAACCTAAAGAAGTGAAGAATTAGTTAGGGTATGGACCTCATAGGGAAATATAAGAATTCAACAAGAGAGCATGAAAAAGTTCTATATATGCAAGCTATGATAAAATTTTAGTTTTTTAAGACTCAAACTGAACTGACAAAACCAGAAGTTTGTAAACATTAGTAAGTTTATCTGTGCATGGAATATTTCAGTGGTAGCCTAAATTCTACTAACTCCAATGTTTGAATTCCTTCCTAAGTATTCACTTAGAATTTACTTGATTCATAAAACCTTAGTCATCATCTAATTCCACATCTACTCTCTTTTCTAACTCACCTGTGTCCCCCAAAATCCCTATATTAAGCAGAACAACAAGACTGAAACACAAGACTAGGGTACAAAATGATATAAACAAGAATGTGGTACTAATTACTCTCTAGAGTCAAATTTAAATAATGGCAAAACTCCTCAAGTACACAACCCATTATTTGGATATAGGAGAATTAAGATCACATTCCCTTAAAAGCAAAACAATGATATACAGTAAAATACTAATATAATACATTAGGGAACAGCTTATAAATGAGATCTTAGACAAAGAAAGAATAATGATAAGTTACTATTTATATTACTTAAAAGGTCTGCAGAGCATTTTACTCACTTATCTCATTTCCTCCTCTAAATTTTATGAGGGGCTATTGGTATAGAGAGGTTAGGTGATGTTTAAGTCACATAACTAGTAAGAATCCATACCTTCTATCTTTCTTATGCTTAAGTCCAACTACACCACTACAATCCACTATAAATTAATATTATTTATGTTGTATTAAATTTTATTTATTTTGTTGAGTATTTCCCAATGTTATACTTATCTGGTTTTAGCATAATAGCAAGTCTGACACATATGTCTTACACTACCACTAATTAACTTTATGGAGTAGGGAAGAGTTTGTTTTCCATACCTTTTCTCCTGCTTTCCTTTTACTGTGTTTCTTTTTCCTCATAAACATCTTAATAGTTTGTGTTTAAGGATCTTATGCTATGTTTCCCAAAATGATCATTTTTGTCACTAGTTCTCTAATAAATAAATAAATCCATTCCAATACAATAGCATATCATAAAGGGTTAATTACTATTCCAAGGCTTACCAGGGTATTCTCTTTTTTTTTTTTGCAAGACAAATGGGGTTAAGTGGCTTGCCAAGGCCACATAACTAGGTAATTAATTATTAAGTGTCTGGGATCAGATTTGAACCCAGGTACTCCTGACTCTAGGGCCCGTGCTTTATCTACTGAACCACCTAGCCTTCCCTCAGGGTATTCTTTTGAGACACACTATATTAAACCAAAGGAATGATTTTTTAAAATGGGGGAATGTCAGATATCAGTATTAATAGTTAGGGGAAATACTTTTAGTTAGGGATCTTTCCCAGCAATTCTCAAATTACAACATATATGTACTTACTTTTATCCCTTAAGAGATTTTTTCGGAGCTGCTAATATAGTAACAATGTCAGATTAGGGAGACCATAAGTGGGCTCCTGGCTCTGTAAAGTTTGTAAGCATTTATATATTCAATATACTCAAAGTATTACTTGAAAGATGCTTAAAGACATTCCATAAATCCTACTCCAAAGACTTGTCTTGAAACATGAGAGACATCAGCTCTTTCCACACTAGACCATTGATTAACCTAATTATTCAAAGTTTGCATGGAATCTTTACATAATAGTGCCCTCAGACTCTTACTCTCTTTGCATTTTGATGCTAAAAGGGACAGCATTGAGGAGTAATCAATTTAATGGATTCATGCTGATTTTTGAAGAAGATGAATATGATACAGATTTTTTTAAGCTGGAGTGTTATAACCCCTAAATTTATGGTCAATAGCAATTCTAATGAGGAGAAATGTGATAGAGGAAGTTAGACTTGAAAAGTTATTCATGTTATAACTGTAACATTTGTGGATGTACATTTGTGACTTGCACAAAGTTGCTAAACTTTGCATTAGATCAGGACTTCTTAAGGATGAATAGATTTTTTCTTGATTTAGACATCTGAGTGGGGGCAAAATATTTCTTTATTATGACAAATCTCTAATTGAAATTTTGCATTTTCCATTTTGAATGGTGCACATATGTATGAGTACTTAGGCTCCAATAAACTGACAAAGGTGAAGAATACCTGTTCTAGACGTTCCTACTTTGTTTGTTGTGTCTCTAGGCTTTCTACAAAAGGAGCTTATCAGAAAGACTCCATATGGGGTAGTGAACCCAGGGGTCCTGGGTTCAAGGAGTAACTCTCATATATCTGTTCCTTTGGGAACGTCCTTTGACTCTTCTAGCCCTCAGTTTTCTCATCTGTCAGATGGAGGGGATAGGATAATCTCTTAGATGATTTCCTGCTCTAAATTGTATCCCATTAGTTTTTGTTTATTAAAGACCTAGTATTTGGGACTTTGTTAAAGATCTAGTATTTGGGACTAGGGATACAAAGAAAGAACAAAAAATTATCCCTGCCTCAAGGAATTTGCCCTCCACTGATCTTTGACATGTTTTCCTACATTTTTGCCCACAGTGGCAATCAGGTGACTCAGTGGATAGAGCAATGTCTCTGGAGTCAGAAAGACTGGAGTTTAAATACAACCTCAAATATTTACTACTGGGCAAGAAACTTAACTCTTCTTTACCACAGTTTCTTCTTCTGTAAAACGGAGATAATAATTGCACCTACCTCCTAGGTTTGTTGTAAGGATCAAATGACATTATATTTATAAAACACAACAGAGTATCTGGCTCATAATAAATACTATAACAATGTTAGTAATAATTATTATTCTTGTCACATAGTAGGTAAAGAGTGATAGAACATGCATTGTTCGAAAGCTCAGGGTCAAGTCATATCTGAAAGCATGGAGAATAGTCCAACAGATTTTCTTTTATTTTCTTGAGTGTTATTTGGGCCTGCACTAAAGTATGAGGGACATGGAACACTGGAGAACAGATTTATGATTTGAGTTGCAGAACTAGTTCTCAAAGCATTAAAAAAAAAAGACAGTTCTTTAGGAGAAGGTCCCCCCCGCCCTTTCCTCCAAAACCCTTCCTGACTATACAACAAACGATAATCTAAAATCAAACACGACATCTACCTGCAGGACCTGACTCTGACAGATGGAGCTGTGTTTAAATAGCTTCATGTTGCCAGTTCCAATAAAGCAAAGATACACAAAAGCCAAAATCTAATGGGAAACGTGAAAGCATTCTACTTCTGAAAGGGAGCTGGGAGAGCCCAGGAATCAGGAGACTCATTGCTTCCCCAACAGGCATCAGGCATGAGATTACTCTAGCCTACGGAGGTACCAGGGTGAAGCATTTTGGAAATGGTTGAAGCAGTGGTTGGGATGCAACCAAGCAAGGCTGCTTAACATAAAGTAAAGGGAGGCCTTTGGCTTTCATTTATCCTGGCTTGTGTGGGGAAAACCTGCCAGGTTTTTGATTCGTGGTGGGCTGGTGGGCCTGCAACAGCTGTTTTTGTTATCTGTATATGCAGCATTCTAGTCTCTACTGAGCTGATGGGATTTTTCTAGGCTTAATGAATTTGGGGCTTTGCTGAATCAAGGCATTCAGGTGACGTCCTGAAGGAAGAGGAGGAGGAGGGGATACATTTAAAAGGAATTACTTACTGCTATTCCTAAGTTTGCTTCCCAGGATATTGTGATAATTGTATCTAGCAGAAAGACCCACAAATAATTTTGTAGGATTTATGTAAACTTTATTTGAATGAATGCCAGTGTCATTTGGGGAGAATCTCAAATTTTGTCTCTGCTAAAATCAGATCACCATCTGTAGTCACTTAAATTTTTATCTTTAAGGAAGTAGCTATGTTCATCCATAGGGCACACTGGTCATTCAGCTCTTAATAGGCAGGTACCCTCATTACTTTCATGGGTGTGAAAGTCTGGCAGCTAGGTGGCAGATGGTTCAAATGTCTGTGGTCTGAGGAGGACTAGGTCTTGAATTAGTCAATCAATCAATCATTCATTCATTGGATAAGTTCTTTTTAAAAACATTTTATTTTTACTTTATGGAATAAAACATTTCTATAAATTGTACAATAAAAAGATGATTGTATAAGAAACTGAAAATCGACTGTGTACAACTTTCAATAAGCAAAATTGTTATGGAGATTTCTTTTTTTTCTTCTCCCCTCTGCCCTAGAGATGGATATCATAAGACGCGTGCACACGCACACACACACACACACATATATATATATTTGAAATTATTCTATAGAGACTTCTATTCATCAATTCTTTCTCTGGATGCTGATGGCAACTTTCTTCATGTGTCCTTTATAGTTAAATTGGGAATTTATAGTTCTAAAAAATAATATTGCTCTAACTGTATACAATGTTCTTTTGTTTCTGCTCATTTCATAATTCTTTATTTTATGCAAGTCTTTCCATGTTTTTCTAAAATCATTTAGTCCATTTTAATCAGATACCACAACTTGTTTAGCTATTCCCCAATCAATGGGCATCTCTGATATTTCCATTTCTTTGCCACTACAAAGAGAGCTACTATAAATATTTTGGGGCATAGAGATTGTTTTCCTTTTCCTCTATCTTCAGATATAGACTAAGTAGTGATATTGCTGGGGTCAAAGGGTATAGAAAATTTTAGAAATCTTTGTACATAATTCTAGATTGTTTTACAAAACTGTTGGATCAGGTCACAATTCCACCAACAATGAATTAGTATTCCAGATTTTTCACATTCCCTCCAACATTTGTCACTTTTCCCTTTTATCATTTTATCTAATCTGGTAGGTGTAAAATGATATTTCATGATTGTTTTAATTTTCATTTATTTAATTAATAACTATTTAGGACATTTTTCATAAGATTATAAAATCTTTTGATTTCTTCATTGGAAATCTGTCTGTTCATATTATCAACTGGCAAATGAATATTCTTATAGATTTGATGAAGTTCTTTATATATTTTAAATATGAGATTTTTTCTGAAAAGCTCTCTATAAAACTTTCCCTCTGATCTTGGCTACATTAGTTATTTTTTAGTTATTATTATTTAGTTATTTTTAAAAAAAATTAATTTAGTATAATTTAAATGATCTATTTTACACATAATGACTTGCTGTCTCTTATTTATTCATAAATTGTTTGCTTATCCATGACTTTGATAAGTAATGTATTCCATAACTTATTCATTTAATACATTTTTGAGGAAAGGAGGTGGTACAGTGGATAGAGATCTAGACCTGTAGTCAGGAAGTTTGAATTTTGACTCAAATAATTACTTTGTAGACCTAGGCAAATCACTTACTGTCTCAAAATTTCAGTTTTCTCATCTATAAAATAAGGTTAACAATATTCTCTCCCTGTCAGAGTTGTGAGGATCAAAATGAAATAACACTAGTAAAATACTTTGCAAATCTTAAAAAAACTAAACCAAAAAACTAAAAAAGGTTAACCCACACCAACACCATCATCATTGTTATATGGCTTTCCCATGCATTCTTTTTTCAAAGACAAAATTTCATCTGACCTCTGTAAGTCCTATTTACTCTACTCAAGTTTCAGTTACCTAGAATGTCTTGTTACACCCTTCTTGCTCAGATCAACATTCTAATCCATATATCATTCTTTGGCTTCTCATATTCTGGTAAAATGAGGTTTACTGAATCCTTTCCCTGCCTACTACTTTTGCATTCCATGCCTTACCCTTGAAAAAGTTCCTGCTTCTCATAGAAAATAGGAATGCAGAGAGACAAAGGATAAGAATGAAAAATATCATTAATTCCCTTTAAGTCTGTGTGTTAGGACCACGTAATCTAAGAGTGTTGTAATTTACCTCATGTCTGGTGGATTTATAGCAGGAGGAACATGGAAGGTTATGGGACAAATGAGCATCTCCTTTCATTGTTAATTATAACTTGTTTATCACACTGTCAAAGGGGTTATATTTCTTCATAAAAATGGGACTTCTTGGGGTGGCTAGGTGGCACAGTGGATAAAGCACCGGCCCTGGAGTCAGGAGTCCCTGGGTTCAAATCCGGTCTCAGACACTTAATAATTACCTAGCTGTGTGGCCTTGGGCAAGCCACTTAACCCCATTTGCCTTGCAAAACCCTAAAAAAAATGGGACTTCCTAACTCACTTTGAAGAAAGTTATGTGTTCTTCAAGTTAATGAACTTTTTTAACAAAAAAAAGGTTAAGAAACCCTGCTTTAGTTGCTACTTATTTGAATGCTGTCTTTCCAGGCTACCTATGCAAGAGGCTTCTTGGGTACTGCATCTTTTGAAGATGACATCATCTTTTTCATAAGGATATATTTGTTACTTAGAATTTTTGTGACTATAAATATTATATTTTCTGAATGTAATTGAATTGAAATTGCCTGATAGAAAATGTATAAATAGACCTACACATTAGGTATATCTATCAGGAGTTGATCTTGTATGTGCAAAGTATCCCAGTACAGGAAATATGGAGTAAAAGACTCTTGAGTGAGTGCTAATTTATTTGCTGTAGCATTTTTATGTTTTAGAGCATGGAGCCTAGATCAGGATAATTAACTAAGTATGAAATTCAGACCAAAAACAAGCCTTACTCCCTGGCTATTTCCTTGTGAACCCAAAATGACTGGTGCAGAGGAGTAGGCTCTGAGAATGCTTCACTCAATCCAATCAAAGCCATGAGAGCCAACATCCCTACTATTTTAAGAATAGGCCCATGAGTCATGGACTGTGTCTAACTCTTCATTTTCCCTCTTTCATCCTGATAAATATTTACAGTACTCACAGATTCTCAAACATAACTTTGGAAACAGTGGTAAAAAATGACACCTTGCTTTCTCCCTGGCCACTACCCTAGAATCAATTCTTGAGAGATAAGGAACACCAACTAATATAAATCAGAGATGAGACTTTTTATGTATTAAAAGGGGAATAAAGGGAAGTCATGTATATGGAAGACTGTAGCCTACTCTTCCTCTCTAACAGATGAGCTTATCTAAAACCTGGTTACCTGGTTGAAATGCAGTCCCTGAGAACTCTAACTTTCCCCATTTCCTGGTCTTTCATTGGTAAAATATATTCTTCAAATAAATCTCATTTGTGTCTGAGTGTTCAGTGTAGGCTCTCTCTTTTTTTCTTTCCCCACATGGAAATTGATTTTCCAAAATAATAATATTAATAATAAATAAATAAATAAGCAAACAAATAAAATCCATTTATATGGTGATGCTTTCATTTTGGAAAAAAGTCTAATGAATTCAGAAAAAACTCCATACTCATTTAGTCTGGTATCCCTTTCTTTTTCAATGAATTTGATTCCTTTTAGACTTTTTTCATGTTTTGTGTAACCGTTAATGGCATACAGCGATTTTATAATTGCTCTACCATGCCTGATCACATTGAATACCTTGGAGAATACATATCTTGCTTCATTGTGAGTTAAGGAGTTCCATTTATGTATTTATTTTTTAATTTATGAAGGAATAGGTCATAAGTTTCAGTTCTGCTAATACTAACTCAAAACATTTTCTATAGTTCTTCTATCTTGACAAACCTAGAGAAAATGGGCTAGAACTTTGCTTTGTCCTTTCAAAAAGGTTGCTGATCCTAGAATCAGAGGATTGTATAGTATTTGGCAGGGAACTCAGTGGAGATATATGCTAATTCTTACCCAAATCCCTTTCTTAATATTGCTCAGAAGGAGCTATTCAGTTTCCACTGAAAGACATTTTATAATGAGGAACTAATTTATCTACTGAGGAAACCTATTTCATTTTTAGATAGCTCCAACTTTTAGGAAGATTTTCCTTATGCTTGAGACAAAATCTACCTTGTAACTTCTACCTTTAATCTTTTAGAACCAGTCTATGAAGCATTCTTCCACATGACAAACCTTCAGACTGAGGGAAGATTGAGGGCAGTATTTTACCTCACAGGAAGTAAAATAATAATAGCTTGTTTTTATATAAGCATTTGGCAAACTTTAAGTTTGCAGTATATAGTATGATTTCCAGATCTCCCATTCTCCTTCTAAAATTTGGCCCCCAGGGGCGGCTAGGTGGGTAGTGGATAAAGCACTAGCCTTGGAGTCAGGAGTACCTGGGTTCAAATCTGGTCTCAGACACTTAATAATTATCTAGTTGTGTGGCCTTGGGCAAGCCACTTAACCCCATTTGCCTTGCAAAAAAAAAACACCTAAAATTTGGCCCCTAGATTTGAACATAGTATTCTAGACATGGTCTGACTAGATATAGGGGACTAGTTCCTTCTTTCTTTACTTTTTTGTTTTCTAATATGCTTACAAAAAAACCATACTTTTATTAATGAGGATTAAAATCACATTCACACTTTTAACTGCGGTGTTACATTTCTGGATCATGTTGAATTTTAAATTTGATTATAATTCCTAGGTCTTCTTTTGTATAAACTCCATTTAAAAACATATTTTTTTTTATCCTGTGCAAATGTAATTAGTTTTTGGAACCCAAGTATAAGACTGTGTCCTTGTAACATTTCATCTGATTGGTTTCCTCCTACCATTTTTAGCCAGTTGAAATATTTAGGGATCTTGATTCTGTTATCCAATATATTAGTATTTTAGAAATGTGATATTCATGTTAGACAGGATTTAATCCAAGTCATTGTGAGAAGTGTTGGATTGAATTGGGCCACAAAATCCTGTGGAGTATCTCCTTCCAGAATGAATTGTTCTATTATCAGATCTCTTTGGGGCTACTTCAATAAATCATCTCTTAACCCATTTAACTACTTTTATGTAATCCACATCTATCTTGTTTGATCAATAAGTTGTCATGGCAAACTTGGTCAAATGCTTTTCTACATTACCAATAGGATATCTATAAGCATTCCTTTCATCCAGATTTACTTGTCTAGTTGTAGTACTGTCAGTAAAAGAAATTAGATTAGTTTGTCATGATTTTTTATTTAATCTTTGCTTCTTTGTGATTAGCAACTGATTCCTTTAATCATGAATTTTGTATTTTTTAAAAAGAATTTATGTTAAATTCATTGTCCTATAAATTGATGTAGCTACCTTCTTTCCCTTTTGGAAAAGGAAAGCAACATTTACCTATCCATAATCTTACCCCAATTATCCATAATTTTGTCATTCTCTATCATGAAGAAAAAGTCTACCATCATGACTGAGGACTGAGTATAATCAAAAAGGATTAATTATAGAACTTTGAGTCTGAACCTATATGTATTATCACTGCCATGCCCTAGATTCCAGGAAATAAAATAATAATATCTAGCATCTATTTAAGTATTTGCAAACTTTAAGGTTTATAAAAACAATACTGTGAGGTAGGTACCTATATTAACAGATAGGAGGAAGAAATGAAGATTGTGATTTACCCAGGGTCATACAGCTAGTAAGTATCTAAGGCCAAATAGGTACTCACATCTTAATTCCAGGTCTAATATTCTATCCATTGTATCACCCAGGAGTAAAAGAATGAAATATGGTCAAAAAGAACAATAGCTAATTAATTAAAGTATTTAATTTATATAAGGTTTCCCATGTGCCAGGAACTGCACTAAGCATTTTATAATTATTATCTCATTCAATCATCACAAAGACCCCCATTTTATAGATGAAACAGACAGAGGTTAGGTGACTTGTTCAGAGTCACAAGTTAGGAAGGATTGGAGGTCATATTTGAACTCAGGTCTTCTTGACTCCAGGCTTGCTTTCTATCTTCTTGGCAACTAAATCTCCATCAATAGCAAGGACCTCACCATACAGTACTAGCAAAAATCAGATATTTCTAAGAAGCTCTTGTAAGGGTTTACCTTAGAGGACATCACCCAATTTCATATTGTTTACATGTATTTCAGACCCAAAATTAATTCCTTTGGCCCTACAATGAATCATAAGAAGGCTGTCTTGATTGATGGAAGTATCCAAACATTAATTTGTAGTGAATGTCATGTGGTCACACCTGGTCGATGCTGAACTTATTTGGGAGACATGCTCTTTCTTATGGTGTGAAAATATTTAAAGGCCAACAAGGCTAACCATGACAGACTGATCTTTATTCCAGAAAGTCATCAAACATAACATTAATAAAAAGCCAAAAAACACCTGGGGAATTGTTCAGTCTGAGAAATATGACCTAATATCAAGACTCCCAAAGTTTTCACTCAGGATAAATCGCCATTTTCTTTCTTTTTTCCTTCTCTGTTTTTTTCCCATATAGTTTGGTTTATATTTCCTGAACTAAACTCCTGGAAGGAAGGGACCAGGGAAGGTGTTATTTTCCAAAAGCTTGGCAGAATGAGTGCTCAGTCTATATTTATTATTTTAGTATAATCTATGATAGGGCAGATCACACAATGAGTATTTTAAATTTGGCATCTGCTGACTTCTATTAGGCAACACAGATTCATAAAATACAGATCTAGAGGGAATACAAATGCTATAAAATCTAAATCCCTAATTTTCTTGGAATTGAGACCCAAAGAACACAACATCTTAGTAAAAGTTTTTGGGTTAACATCTATGCTCTTTCCAAGACATTTCCTGTCTCATTTTCCAAAGGGTGTTTTCCTAATGCACAGAAGAAAATACCTAAATTGGCATTTATTGAAAAGGCTTTCCTTTTCCTTTAAATTGGCATTTATTGAAAAGCCTCTCCTTTTCCTTGGTGCCCACCTTGAACCCTCTTTTTGAAGAGTCATAAATTCACTTGAATGACTCACTCTAGGTCTTCTGGCCATTCTGATTAAATATGAGGACAGTATTGTTGGAGGATCATTCAGTCTTCTTTCTATCCCAAGCCTAGAGATAGAATAAGTACCTTTCTTTCATAGTAAGCCTCAGAGTAGAATTCTCTTATAACAGGGTCTCATAAGGATTTATCGTCTCAGGTATGATGCAAAGCTAGCACCTTGAAGACTTTTTCCTTTCTTTTTTTCTACTCATTCATTCTTCATGCTTTTTATTAAGAAATATTATATTCATCTTCATTTCCTTCTATTCATCTCTTTTATCAACAAAGAAAGAGAAAAAGAAGGGTAAAGCTTTTAAATTAATCATCACACTTTTGAAATCACTCAATACTTTATTCCACAAGAATTTCTCACCTTTAAGGATAGAATAGAACTCTAGACTTGAAATCTTGAAGACTTTGATAGGTTCACAATCCCGCCTTAAGTGCTTAGTAGTTCTATGACCCTGGAGAAGTAATTTAACCTTTCTGGGACTCATTTTCCACACTGTTAAAAGGAGGACATTGTATTTATTGTCTTCTTGCACCCCTTCTAAACTATAAATCTATGAATTTATGGATACTTTATACTTTATGACAGGAGTCCTTAAGGTGGGGGCTATGAACTTGTTTTTAAACATAATGTGATAATTATTTCAAAATAATAGCTTTCCTTTGGAACATTTATTAATATGTGTATATACAAATATATGCATTTACATATTATGAATACATGCATACATACATATATATATATGTATGGTTATACACACACACACACACACACACACACACACACACACACTTTTTTTCTCCAAAGGGAGCCATAGGCTTCATGAGATCTCAAAAGGATTTATAACACTAAAAAATACTAATAGCATCTGCTCTAATATTGTATTATGTAATTGGAGATTGGCCAATGGGGCAGTTATATGGATAATGTTCCTGGCCTGGACTCAGGAAAACCCACTCTTCTTTAGTTTAAATCAGATTTCTTATAATGTCTACACGTATAACCCTAGGCAAATCAATTTTCTCTGTCTCTGTTTCCTCACTTGTAAAAAATTAGTTGGAGAAGGAAAGGGCAAACAAATACAGTATCTTTGCCAAGAAAAACACAAATGGGGTCATGAAGAGTTGGGCAAGACTGAAAATCAGATGAAGAGACTGGCCAGTGAGGTCCATGTACAAATGGGACCTTCTTACTGGTTTTATAGAGCAGACACAATATTCCCTACTAAACTAACCTAATATATGTAGAATTGGAGAACTTTTGTTCTGAGTGACTAAGAGGCAATGCTATATGGTGAAGAGTTTTTTAATTGTCAACTCATTTGTCTGTCCCCCTATTAGAGTAATAAATCTAAACCAATCCACAATGTTATTCACCTATTACTTTTACATTTGAAAATAATCTATATACTTTTTAGCTTTATGGCTATAGTATTTAAAACAATTCTTTCTCTATTATAAAGTTCTACTCAAATGCCTCTTTGAAGTGTCAGTAACTGGTTTTATAGTATTCCAGAACTGAAGCTCAAGTCTAGCTAGCCATATTTGGTATCACACAGTCATAACTGCCAGGGATAAAACTTAAAAGTAGTCTAATAGAATCACTCCTTGTTCTCCTCTTATTTTATAGATGTGGAAAATGAGACACAGAGAGATTGCATATTAAATAGCAGATCTTGGATTTGAACCCTTTGATTACAAATCTAGTGTTGTTTCTATACCCCAACTACCTCCTATCAGTTTGGAAAGTCTTTGAGAATAGACTTGATGATGGATTGTGTTTGTCATAG
Source organism: Macrotis lagotis (assembly GCF_037893015.1). Lineage (NCBI taxonomy): Eukaryota > Metazoa > Chordata > Mammalia > Peramelemorphia > Peramelidae > Macrotis > Macrotis lagotis. The sequence continues at coordinate 613,732,016 of NC_133658.1, forward strand.
GATAATGAATTTTTCAGGCATGGAAATTCTTAATACTATACTCATTAAACCATGATAATAATATCCTTGAATTATTGAAATAAGTATAACCTTCTCACAGTTGTTCACTTGTTTTAAGGCAATTTTCCATTAGTCATAGGAAAAATTATCCTAGAATGTGAAAATTTTACAGTGCTAATGCTTTCATTATAAGAGTTTCACTAAGTTCTAGTTATCATGGTGCTTAGGATATAACAGATGCTTAATAAATATAGCTGATTGAATCATTCCCATTTTTTTAACCAAAAAAAGCAGCATTATCATTATGTAAACAATATAATGTTACATATAATCATTTACTCACATTTTTATAATTATTTAAGGTTGTCAAAACACTTTATGTATATTGGCTGATTTGATCCTCATAATTTTGGGAGATAGGGAGCATCATTATTCTTATTTTGCAGAGAAAATGTTACTACCTCAGTTTTTAAAACTGAAGAAACCAAGGAACAGAGAGGTTGAATAACATGTTCAAGTAAGCATTAGATACATGAATTCTGTTTCCTAATAATTTCTCCTAGTCTTTTCTACACTTATTTTGATTCAGAATGGATAGTCACCAGGCCCATTTATTCAATTTATAGTAAAAAATTTAATGATCCTTTTTATACTCAGTTCAGATTATTTACAAGACCCTTATGCTCCTCTTTCAAACTTGTAACTTGGGCATAACCTTTGATTTTTCTCACTGCTTTCTCATTTTCTGGTTTTTTGCTATGCAGGAGTTCAAAAAGATATTTTATTCTTTGTATCCAATGCTAGCCCATTGAATTGGGATCCTCTCTTGTCTTTTGCCATTTTTCCCTTTTCGACCTAGGATATTTGATTTTTTTTCTCTCTCACTCCTTTAGTCTAATAAGTGATGCTTCTTCTCCCCTACAAAATGCCTTTCTTATTCACGCTATTGGATTTCTTTGGCTCTGACTTCTGAATAAGTTTCTTCCCTTCCTCTCTTTTTCTCTCCCCTTTCTTTCATCTCTTCTTCCTTATCTCCCTTTCTCTCTTCCTCTCTCCCTCCCTCCCTTTCTCCCTTCTTTTCTCCCTCTCTCACTCCCTCCCTCCCTCCTTCTGTTGCTTCCTCTCTCTCTATTTCTCTCTTTCATCTTTATAATCCATTCTATTTCATAGACCATACTATTATTCAATAACTTTGGGGAGGTTTGCCTAAATCTTTGTCACCCTTAAGCCTACACACCATGCTGGCATTCATGAACTGTATTGTCTACTCTGATACAACTTGCTTGCCAGTGTTACTAAAGCTGTTCCTTTGTCTTTTGAAAACAGACCCTTTGCTTATAAAAAAAAATAGTTACACTGGAGTCAATTTATCTCCAGTTTTTATGGACATGATGTTTCCTTTCCCTCAAAGAAACTCTATTGATAACTTCTCCATAGGTAGCTCGCTAATTATGACTCAAAGAATGCTAGCTCTTCTAGTCTGACTTCATTGTTTAGATATGGAAACCAAGGTCCAAACAAAGTAATGGGTCTTGTAGAAATGTCATCCAGGTCTTGACTCCTGCTTGGTTCAATAATCTTTCTTCCCTGATTGATTGGTTTAATGTACCTTTCAAAACAGCAGTCAGGGGAACCAATAAAAATGAATGTGAATGATAGGTAGAATAATAATAATTTATATATAACAGCATCATGGATATAACAGTGTTTTTAACATTGCTTTGTTGTTAATCCAGGTTCTGCTTAACTCTTGCTGGAACTCCTATCCCTTGAAACTTTTGGATCCAGGTAATAACTAACTCCTTAGTTTTCTTATCACATCCAGTAAAGCCTATTCTGGAAAAGCAAAGTGAATGCAAGCATAGGTAGGCACAATTCTTTTCTCCATGGAAGAAACTGCACATAGCTCAGCCATTTCCTTTTAAACTCAAGTTTTTTCTTGTTTTCACATTGAATATAAATCATAATTGTTTTAATGGTGATTATGACCCCTTAGTGTCCAAAGGTGAAGTTCAGTCTCTCTCTGTTCTCTCTATTGCTACTAGTGAGCTCCAGGAGAGAAAGTCAGCAAATTCTTCTTTTACAAGCCTTCTGTCTCCTGACATAAAAAATATCTTAGTCATTCAGGTGGGTTGCAGTATGGGAACTAGCCTATACTATTGGAGTTTTAATGATTCTCCTGGGCACAGCAAACAAGACTTTAGGATCAATTTTTCCCCCAGCAGTTTTCTGTTGTAATTCCAGGCAACCATTCCATTCTCTCTCTGTTCCATTGTTACTACTCTCTCTCTCTCTGTTCTTTATTCCTACTCTTCAGTCTAAGCTTCTTTTACCAATAGTCCTAGGGAGTTGGTGAGGATGCCGAAAGGTTAAGAGATTTGTTCACAGTCTACAATATATGTCAGAAATGCACACTCCAAGGTGTCTCTATCCATTAAACTACACTGAAAAAGACAAACACAGAAGGGTCATTGTTTGTGAGGAAATTATATTCTATGAGGTAGAAAGGTAGGAAGTATAACATATATATAAATTAGTAAAGTAAAGGGTAAATTGAGAGGACAATCACCAAAGGGAGAAGGTTAATAGAATGCTTTATGGAGGTTTGCCTCTGAGCCTTGAAGGGAGTCAATGATTCTTAGAGGAAAAGTGAAAAAGGAATGTTTTCTCAAAGTGGATGTTGGCTCATGCTCAAATATGGAGGAAGGAGATGGAGCACAAAGGCTTCAGAATGGCTATTAGTACATTTTGGTTGAATCATAGAGATTATGAAAAGTAGCACCAGGAGATATGACTAGAAAGGAAGATAAGAAGTAGGTCATGTTAAATGCAAAGTTGAGAACTTGGTATTTTATTTTATAGGCAATGGGGAGCCATCGAAGGGCTTTGAGCAGGGTAATTATCAGATCTGACCTATGCCTTAGAAAGATTATTTTGCTATCCAGGAAACTTGGATTAAAGAGGTAAAGGACAAATACTCTGATACAAATCTATTCCTTTCTTACTAACTTTTTTAGGATTATATTGCCAATTTATTCTCATATTTAATGTAATTCATGAATTAATTTGTTGATTAAAATTTTCTTTTGTTAATTATTTTGCTTCCTTTAACTTACTCAAAACTTCTTCCTGGAGGAGAACTGGTAAGTTAATATTAAAAGTTCCTTTGTAAGATTTTTCACCTCTAGTGAGACTGTTCTTCTAGACTATTGCTAACTCATTGGAAGAAAAGACTTGAATTTGCTCTCCCACCTTCCCTAATTCTCTCTTACTTCTTCCCTATGTCTTTTCTTGTTAACCCATGTGCTGAAGAAGGCAAAGAAAAAAAATGCAGTTAGATAATCTTTATTTTTGTTGTTTTTGATAAAGGCAAAATTTAGATATTAACAGTGATTTGATATTGTTTGAAATTTGTTCTCAGTTTATCTCTCAGGGTCTCTCTGATCATAGTGGTTCATTACCTCCAACCTTCAAAGGATATCTCAGGATATAGATTGACATAAGGGAGTATATCTTTTGTGATAAATCTTTGCATTTAATATAATATTTTAAATTCAGAAAAAAAGCAGTTAGGTGGTATAGTGGATATGGTGTGAAGCTTAAGTCAGGTAATTTATCTTCTTGAATTCAAATCTGGCCTTGGAGACACCAGTTGAATGACTCTAGATAAGTCATTTTACCTTTTTTTTGCCTCAGATTCCTTATCTGTAAAGTGAGTTAGAATAGGAAATGGGAAACCACTTTAGGATCATTGCCAAGAAAACATCAAATGGAGTCAATGAAGAGTTGGATGTAACTAAAAATGACTGAAGAATCAGAAATATTGACCTGCTTACATCTCTGCAGAGATGTAAAGTAGTGTTACAGATTTAAAATAATCTAACCTTGTTGGATGAATCCAGTTAATTTTGAGTCAATGATAAGGAACAAGGGGGGGACCAGTTAATTATGCTCAGAAATGATACATATTTAATCATGTTTTACAAAAGCATTCACAACCTGTAAGTCAGATACTGCAAGGATTGTTGATGTGCCCTTCCTATCCCATGCATATGCATATATATATATATATATATATATATATGAATAAAATCTATGTCTCCTCATTTCTTGAGCTAGTACTTTTATGTCACTACACAGAAAATTCCCATAAATAAGTGAGAATACAAATGAGGCCCTATTAATTCAAATTCTAGAAATTGAAGCTGCTAACACATTCTCAAGCAATGTTAACAATTACTCAAATTTGACCTCAAAACAATATGGAACATTGGCATTGTCAAATGGTTTAATATTAGACATGAATATAAAGTAGATGCTTTGTCCATAGAATTATGGGGCTTTTCGTCTTTCTTGAAACCATGAAGCTTTCTATATGTTTTTCCTTACCCATTAGAATTGGAATTTATTTGGAATAATAGATTGACTGACTTTTCTATGTGTACACCTAAGGGCTTTGCATAGAACAAGTCCTTCATTTACTCATTCATCCAACATAAACATAAATCAATCCTTAGAAATAAAATACACACTAATTGTCATGCTTCTCTTAAACAAATTGATAAATTTTCATTTTTTTATTCAATTTCAAATTTCAGTTCTCCTCCAGGAAGAACTTTTGAGTAAGTTAAGAGAAGCAAAATAATTAACAAAAGAAAATTTTAATCAACAAATTAATTCATGAATTATATGAACTATGAGAATAAATTGGCAATATAATCCTAAGAAAGTTAGTAGAAAGGAATAGATCTCTACCAGAGTATTTGTCCTTTGACATGTTAATCCAAGTTTTGTGGATAGCAAATTCAATTTCAAATTTTTATTTCTCAGTGTCTTTTCTGCTATGTTAGATCTCTGAAAATAGTTATGAAAAGCAAGCCCCCCCAAAATCAATAGGAACTGATAATGTTACCTTACTCTATAAGTAGTTTCTATAAGTTAAAAGGAATTGATAGAAGCTGTTTTTAGAAGTTAGTATCCCTAATACATCTTGGTAATGAGACCTGTTTTTCAGAGTAACTTGCTGTAAGGATATTTCCCTAGTTAACTGTTTTTTTCTTTATCTTAATTGCTTTGAATTTCTTTCTACGAAATCTTTTTAATTTTGTATAATCAAAATTATCCAATTTATCTTCTGTGGTTGTCTCTCCCTTGTTTGGTTGTGAACTCTTCTTCTCTTATTCATAGATTTGAAAAGTAATTTCTTTTTTTAATCACTTATTTGTTTATTATATGACCTTTTATAACTTTGTAATATATCCATTAGGTTATCTTGGTACATAGCATATGTAAGGTGCTGGTCTAAGGTCTGTTAGATAATTATACAGTTTTCTCAACAGTTTCTCAATTCACTCACATAGTGATTTCTTATTCCACTAAGTAAAATCTTTGTATTTATCGAATACCAAAGTTATTTGACACAGTGAACAGAGTGCTGAACTTGGAGTCAGAAAGAACTTAGTTCAAATCTTGTCTCAGACATTTAGGAGAGGTGTGACCCTGGGCAAATCACTTAACCCTATTTGTCTCAGTTTTCTCTGAGCTGGAGAGTGAAATGCCAAGAAAATCTCAAATGACTGAAAACAACCAAACAGCAACAGAGGCCATGAACAGTCACTTCTCAAGGTAAGAAATCCAGTCTATAAACAGACATATAAAAATGTTCCAAATCATTAATATTCTGAGGATCTACCTCATACCCATCAAATTGGCAGCACTGAACAAAAAAGAATAAAAATGACAAAAGTTAAGACAGGTTCTCATAAAAAGGCGTATTAATGAATTGCTGGAAAAGTTGTGGTAAATCTAGTCTAGAAAACAATTAGAACTATGCCCGCTCCCAGCAAGGTTACTAAACTGTGTGTACACTTTGACGCAACATCTTCACTACAAGACTGACACCTAAAGAGATCAAAAAAGAAAAAAAAAATCCTTATGTACAAAATATTTATAGTAGTTCTATCTGTAGTAGCAAAGAATTAGAAACTAAGGGGGTACTGATTAATTGAGGGATGACTGAACAAATAATGGGATATGAAAGTAATGGTTTATTTTGTGTTTAAAAAATTGGGGAGATGATCTTAGAGAAATCTGAGAATATTTCTGTAAACTGATATTTTCTCCTCCTTCTCCTCTTCCAGGGAGATGGGGGGAAGAAGGTGGAGGAGAGAAAAAAATGCTTGTTGGATGATTTTACAAACAACTTTTAAAATGTTAATCAGGAAATAAATAACCTTATTAGGCATATATTTCAGGAAGGTTAAAGAGAGAAAGAAAAGCCCAATATATCCCAAACATTTATAGCAACATTTTTTTATTAGGAGCTAAGAAATGAAAACAAAAAATATACCCTTTTATTAGGGAGTTACTAAACAAAGGGTGATACTTAACTGTAAGGGAATATTACTTCACTGTAAGAAGAGATTAATATGGAGAATTCAGAGAAGCATGGGAAGACATGAACTGATATAAAGTAAATAGAACCAAGAAAACAATATACAAATGTTACAACAATGTAAATCAAAAGGATAACTATGAAAACAAAAACTGAATGTTGCATAATTAAGCTTGGCTTTTGTTTGTTTATTTGCAGAGGTAGGATTGTGGAGGTAGAATATAGAGTACACACTGTTGGACTTGATTAATATGCTGGTTAGTTTTATTGTTCTTCTCTGTCTCTCTGTCTCTCTCTTTTAAATTCTTTGTTAAAAGGAATTGTTCTTCAAATTAAGAGGTAAGGGAGGAATATTGATTTGTAAAAAGAAAAGGTGCCAAACAAAGTTAGTATCAAGGTCTAATATTTTTATATTATTTATTTTTGGATATTAAAATTGTCCTCATTTACTTAGTTGTAGTCACAATTATACTAGTAATAATGCTAGTCCTTCATTTCCGAAGAAGACTGCGACATCAGAGAGGTGATAAGATGACAAGCACATGAAATGGATTTGAGTGAGGGGGTGCTGTGCCTCACTTTCTCCACCAGAGCTATCTGGATCCAGTGTCCAGATATGAATCAGGATGACTGAAGATGGCCCTGGGTGTGAGGCAATCAGAATTAAGTGACTTGACCAAGGTTACACAGCTAGTAAATATCTTAAGACTGGATTTGTACTCTAAACCTCCTCACTCCAAAACCATTTCTCTATCCATTGTACCATCTAGCTACAATAGATCTATCATCTATCTATCTACATATTTTATTTTGGTTCAAGTAAAGTCAATGAGCTTATAAAAGAGGATATGAGTTCTAATATTCACCTTAAGGGTGGGTACTTGAAAAGGCATTACATAACAATTATCTGGACAAGATAACTCAAAGTGTAGCAGGGAAACTCTGCACAGAGAAAGACTGTAATCTTCCTTTTGTATTGTAAAAAAATCTTTTTCTGGTCTGTTAGTGTTTTCCCTTCTGTATTGGATTTTGCAAACTCCATTTAGCAGTGAGCTTGGCCACAGGCACCTCCTATGTATTCCTTTGTCTTTAATCTTAAGCCACTGTGGATTTAACAGTAGCTGGACACATATCTGATCTTGGTCACTGTATACTCATACTTTGAGGTTGGCACAACAGATGCTACTCTTGCTCAGTAGATATTATCTCACAGTAAGTGTTAATTAAGCACCAACAACCTTGAGGTAGAGTGCAATAGACTACCTCATACCTGGTATTGAGCACTCCTTAAATGCAGCCCTTATTCTTCCTACCACAGAAGTGTATTTAAGGAAGGCCTCCTCCCCTGCTTGGTCACCAGGTTACTCAGTTTCCTTTCTCCCTTCCCTTTTCCATCCTGGTGATCCTAGCTCCATGCTACTAGACTCATGATTTAAGTGCAACCACTGGCTCAAGGTTGTTTCCTTTGTTTCTCTTTCTTTACCTCTTTGTTTAGCTTGTAACTGTCTCTTCCTTGCTTAACCTTATTATCTTCTTAAAAACCTTGTTAAAAAAACCTAACGTGAACTTTTTGTTGTAACCAGTAAACTTTTACAGAAACCTAGAAATTAAAATCTATGCTTTTTCTTACATTCCTGAGACATTGGGTTTGATGATTTCATCACCCAAAACAAACCACAGCCGCCTCTTGGATTTCCCAATTCCAGCTGCCTCAGTAGATAGGACAAAGGTCATTTCTCTGAGACCAACTTAGGTTGCTATAGATCCTACTCACCTCTGATCTCAGGTACCCCTCTATAATGTGGGACGCCAGAACAGGGGCCATATAGACAATCAGTTCCAGTTAAGTAAAGTCTTGCTAGTGCAATGGTAGTGAAGACGGGTCCCAAGAAAAGGATGAGAACACAATGGTATGTAATTTATAGCAGCTAGGACCAGGTGAGAGGACATTGTATTTCCTCAAGTTAACTTTCCTCTCTTTAGCTGTATCCTACTTCCAGTTACCATGATCATTACAGGAAGGAATAATTTCTCTCCTCTTCTCCCTCTTCCCCAGGTTGTTAACCCTAGGGTAAGACTTTGACTTTGTGTTAGTTGTAGCTCAACTGGGGTTACATTTGGGTATAGCACAAAAGTTAGGACCCAGATACAGGTTTTTGGTGTTTATTGTTGGTGGTCCTTCTGATGCAGGGGAAAGATGAAGAGAATTGGGAATGTAACAGAAAGAATTTAGGTGGAGATGTAAATTGACTCTTGAGATGTAAATTGACTTGAAGTAGAGAATTATGATTGTAACAGAAACAATTGTAATTTTAAGAGGTGCTCAGGTGGAGACACCCCTTCCCACATGAACATTCTTGATATACCATTGATTCATTGTTTAATGTAAAATTTGTATCCTGATCTCCTTGGGCTTTACACTTTTCCTAACTCTGGGTCCAGTATAGAGGAAGGGAGTGCACCTTTTGACTTCTGGATGAGAGGCAAGACATAGAAACCTGGATTGAACTAGAGCTCGGGACTGCAGTCTTCTCTGACTATGGCCCAGCCAGTGTTGCTTGGCTGTTCTTTTCTCTCTCTGTTTCTCTGTCTCTGTCTCTGTCTCTGTCTCTGTCTCTGTCTCTGTCTCTGTCTCTGTCTCTGTCTCTCTCTCTCTCTCTCTCTCTCTCTCTCTCTCTCTCTCTCTCTCCTTCCCTAGCCCTTCCTATGCCATGTAATCTTTTAAATAAATTTTTGTCTTAATTCCACTCATGCTTCCCTGAGTCTGAATAATGATTCCTCATAGGCAGACCCAAACTCAGGTAGGCAGGGGCTACATAAATGGTGAGCTGATTAGGAGATTCTGCCCAGACTGGGAAACTGGATCGAGCATTTCCTTCTTGAAGAGGACCAATAGTGTCAAAGAAGGAGGAAGGAACCAATGGTGAGATAAAGGTCTCAGGAGAAGGATAGCAGGATTTGTGGGAGTTGGAGGGTGCCTGAAAGGGATTGGAAGGAAAGGTCCACAAGTAAGCACAGTTTGTGGAAAAGCAATTGTAATGGAGAAATTGTGGTCAAAAGGGAAAAAAAAGATATCAACTTTAGTAGAATCCTTTAGAAGGCATTGGAAGCAAGGAGAACAATGTGGAAGAAAGGATAATGTTGAAAGTCAAAAATTAGAGGAAAAGATGGATAACTTAGCTTGTATTTATTTTGTATTGTTATATATATTTATGTATATGATATCTACTCTAATAAATTGTAAGTTCTTTGAGGGGAGAAATGATATAATTTCTGTCTTTGTAACATTAATGGCTATCACAGTTCCTGGGTCATGACAGGCACTCACCTGCTGATAGATGTAACTTGAATAGTACATGAGAGAGAACAAAAATATAATTACACATGAATGCTTTTCATGATTGACTAAATAATCTCTCCAAAATGTAGGGATATTCTCTCACTTATCAGAGATCTGACTTCATTTTAGGCTCAACTAAATGATACCACTTAGGACAGTTAGGTGATACAGTGGATAGAGAACAGGCCCTGGAATTACAAGAATAGGAATTAAAATTGGCTCAGACACTTGATAGCTATGTGACCTTGGGCAAGAATTTTAGCTCTATTTGTCTCAGTTTCCTCATTTGTAAAAATAAGGTAGAGAAGGAAATGAGAAACCATTCCAATAGCATTGCCAAGAAAAAACCCAAATGGGGTCAGGAAGTGTCAAACACTCAGAAATAACAAATATAGATACTTTTATCTTCTACCAAATAATCTGGTTGCTCTTCTTTTGGGGAGGGGGGGGAGAGGAGGTCTACAAAGGCTAAGATTTCTTTTCCTTCTGCAAATTAAGAATAGCTTTCCACTAATCTATTTTTGTTTTGAGGAAAAGAATGCATGTCTTCTACTCATCCAAGAAAATATTTAGAAGGCTAAGAGAATATAAAAGGGAATATAAAAGCACAATTAGATAGATAGATAAGGATCACCTCCTGACAATAAGGTATGTCACTTCCAGAACACTTCCATTCTTAAGAGTCTGTTGACATTTCATTATCAGTCCCACAAGGCAAAGAGATAATTCAGCCATTTTAATTCAGCAGTGAACTGAAGTATGTGTACACAATCTTTTGTATTAAGTGATTTTTTTTCTCTTCAAAAGGGCTTTAAATTATTTCTTCATTTCTGATGTGCTGATAAATCTGAATTTGAATAACTCAGTCCACTTTCTATGCAGTTTGATTGTTGACAATAAATAAAACATTTTTGATAACAATCACTGAAATTTAGATGAAGCTGAAACTTGAAAAAAGATTAATTTGTATGGTATTCTACCTACAAAAATAGGCTACTTTAAAAAATTCTACTCATAAAAAATTCCTTTTAAAAATCAAGTTCTCTCTGAAGTAGAACAAATAGTGGCTTTTCCCATTATGCCCAAAAGGAGTTTTTACATGTTGATTGGAATTTTATAAAAACCTGGCCTTTCCCTCACTATGTGATGAAAAGGGAATATGTTGTGAATTACTTAAGGGCAAATCCTAATTATCTTTTGTAGCCCAAGAAGAAGTGAAGAATAGTTCTCTGTTCAAAGGCAAATCCTGTGGCATCAATTGGAAATGAGAGTTTGAGAGGTCACACCCCATAACAATTCAAGCACTTAGCAACCACAAAGAATATCTCCTTATGTTATAATCACCATTGTTATATTGCTCTACACACTCAAGAAAATATTTAGAAGGCTGAGAGAATCAATAAGGGAAGATAAAAGCACAATTAGATAGACAGATTAATAATAATAATAATAATAATAATAATAATAATAATTGTTACCTTCCCTTCCTTAAAACTTTGATCAATATGAAACAATAATTTATTCTCTTCTTTCAGTGGGTAGCAGCATGGAATAGGAGATGAGATCTAGGTCCCAGTTCTAGTTTTGCAACTAACAAACTGTGGTCTCCCCTTTTGAGTCCTTAGTTTCCTGGGTTGAATGAAGCAAAGCAAAGAGGTTAGACTAAATGACTACTAATTTTTTTCAGTCATATCTCTGAATCTTTGTGATATCATTTGGTTTTTCTTGGCACAGATACTGGTTTACTACTTCCTAATCCAGGTAATTTTGTCGATGAAGAAAATGAGGCAGAGTTAAGTGATTGCTCAGTCATAGAACCAGTGTCTGAGAACAGATTCGAATTCATAAAGAGGAGTCTTCATGACTTTGCGATCTGGCACTCTATCCACTACAACCCCTAGATTCCCATATTGTTGCTGGGATTTTTGGGGTAACCAAGAAATTAAGGGTTATTGATAGACAAAGCAATTCACATACTCTCTGAGATTTTAAAAGTACTCAGGGTTTTATTACAAATTATTACAACATAAACATAATTCCTCCTATAGGGTCAAAAAGCACTTTAGGACAGGGTGAATAAAAAAAGGCTAGGCTTAGTTACTTGGTAGACAGAGTTTGAGACAGAAAGAGGAAGAGAGTTAAAAGCACAAAGGATTGGGTTCTCCTCCAAGATCTGTTTCTTTTTTTTTTCTTTTTTTTTAAATTTATTTATTTTTGAATTTTACAATTTTTCCCCTATTCTTGCTTCTCATCCTCCCCTAAGAAGGCAGTCTGTTAGTCTTTACATTGTTTCCATGGCAAGATCTGTTTCTTACCAGCTTACTAGTTGAGACTGAAAACTTTGTTTTCTCATCTGTAAAATTGAGTGGAAATTTCTACATCTCCAGCTAGGACTATTTTTGAGAAAAGTACTTTGTAACCTTTAAGGTGATAGTGTAGAAGGAGAAATATCTGTCTAGTTTTTAATATTAAGAAAATGTAATTTGTGCCTGCCTGATGTTTTCTGAGGGCTGTAATCAGTATGTAAATTGCCTCCTATTGTTCAATGTACCATCTTCAATGTAAGTTCATCAAACAAAATAAAAGCAACCATAACTCACCCCCTATGCCGCCCCCCCAGCTTCCAGACTAAAAGATCTCAATCAAGTAGAGTGGGAGGGATTTCCCCCTTTGCCCAAATTCCTCCAGCTCAGTAAGTGGGCAAGACTATAAAAGACTGGCCTAAGGCTAAGCCTAGCCAACTCTTCTGGCTATTTTCCTTTCTCACTTTTTCCCTCAAGCATATAAGCCTAGACCTTTGTTATTACCCTGAACTCAAGTTTCTAGTTATCTGGGTGGGTGGGGGGGGTTGGGGAGGAGTTTAATCCGTGAATTTTGCAGGCTTGTGAAATAAAAATCCTGAACTTTTTCTATTCCAAGACTACCTTGAGTTTTTCACTTCAAGAACTCTCAATTTTAAGATGCAACATCAATTTCTCCCACAGCAATAGAAGAATATGAATAATTATTATTATGCTGAAGAAAATGTTGACCGACAGATATTTTGATCTCCTTGATTATATTTCTCAGTGTAAATTAAACAGTTTTTTTGGGGGTTAATAATTTAGTCTTGAATCTGTCTCTTAGGGCTTGGTCACTTACAGGAGTTGAATTGAATTTCTGATCATATAAAGAGAAAACTAAATTCTGGTACAGTGATAAATCACTATGGTATGAGAAAGTGAATGCTATTGATGCCGGAGTATTGGTACTGCCAATTTAAGACTGAGAGATCTTGAAGGTGAAAGAATTCACATATAGCCCTGGAGTTTTAAAACCGCTCAGGATTTATTATAAAGGCCTGCAAAGTTTACAGCTTTAAAAGCTTTTCTCCTCCTGGGAGTCAGTAGGCAGCTTGAGGACAGGTTAAATAGCAAAGGACCAGGCCAGGTATCTGAGGGAAAAGAAAAGGAAAAGGAAAATAGCTAGAAGACCTGGCTGAGTTGAATGTGAGAGGGAAAGGAGAGAGAGCCATAAAGGGCAATCACTTGGCATAGAAGCCCATAGATCTCCATGCACCCAAATCCAAGAGCATATGGCACTAACTTTGGAAAAGAGGAGATCAATTCCCATCCTTACAGGGTAAAGGTATGGTGAAGAAGAGAAGAGCCTTCTCTTCCTGTCCAACTTAAATGCACTTCTGGAGTGGTTGGACAAGGCTAGTGCTTGGGGAATGGTCTGGCACCTGACTCCAGGTATTCTCCAATAGGTAAATTACATGGTTGGTCTTTTCTGTCCCAAGGTGGATGACTTCTAAGTCCAACAAGTCTTTTCCTGTGGAGGATGACTGTCATGCCAGCATAAACTTGACCTATCAATGGCCAAGGTCAGATAGCTGGAGGAAGGGGAATGAGCTGAGGCCACTTCTTTGTTGAAGAATTCTCATTTAAGGATGGAGTAACTTTGAACAACAGGGAGTTCCCCAGCAGAAACAGACAATGTTTTTCCTTCTGCAAAATTTGTTTCTAATCACTGCATTTCCTATGTCCATATTCCCCTGCATCAGCAATAGGGCTATATAAAAGTGAATTGTTTTTATTTGTAGAGGTTCAAGGAGAGGTTATGGGCTTCCTTTTTCTAATTAGGGTAGAATTTTAGGGGGAGATGGAACTTAAAGAATAATAGTCATTTTCTATACTGGTCCTACTAGTTACTAGTGCATCCATCTCTAACAGGAAATGCCTCATTTTCTCAGAACCAAGAGGGTTATATCTTCCATGGAGTGGGAGGGAAACAGCATTCTAAAGACATATGTTTGAATGCTCATTGGCTGTTTCCCTCCCACTCTTTTCATATACACTGCTGTATTTGTAGCAATGATTAACATTTCAAATCTATTTACCCACTTAATATCAGTTAGCTTTTACAATGGGATATTTATTTTGAAGAGTATGCAATAACAAAAATATTAGCATTTCCCTCAACACTTTAAGGGTACATGCTTCCCTATTTCACCTCAGTTTCTGAGAAAGCTGGGCTCATGTTCTTCCTAAATAATATTGTTTCCGTCAAGTTCATGTCCTTGCCCCTGGGGCATCAATGTTGAACCACTGTAAAACTAATAAGTTAGGATGCCCACTTCCCTTTTGCCTAAAGGAAAAAAATGCCAAGCTTGTATCCAAAGTCTTACACATGGTTTTGGAAATGAAAAATGTGATAGAAGGAATCGGAGATCCACTAAATTTGAACAATTAAAGAAAAAGTTGAAAATACTTGCACAAGTCAACTTTGATACCCCCATTTTTGGTTATATAGTCTATCAAAAAAAGCCACTTTCTAACCACATAGTGGTCTGGAACCATCTATATCAGCCCATTAGTCAGAAAACATAATGCCTACTGTGTGCCAGACTCTATTCTAAGTGCAGGAGAGAAAAAATAAGCAGTCTTCTGCCTTCAAGGATCTTGCAATCTATAGGATATATGCACATTTACCAGAGGCATTTCCATTCTTTATTATCACAACTCTCTTAGAAGCAGACTCTCCAGTCTCTCCCACACAGAACATTTGCACCAGTTAAGTATATTATGCTTGTGAATGACTTTGTACATGTGCTCATCTTTATTTCAGATAGGATCTTCCTTCTATTCTGGTTGTATCTTGTATATTTGTGTAATTTTGTTTCCCTCCTTAGAAAATGAGCTTCTTGGGGGCTGCAGTGCTAGTGTTTTTTATTTTATCTGCAACATTAAACAAGATCCCTTGGTTTTTGATTTATTAATCTTCTACAATGCAATGATGATGATGATAACAAAAACAATTATAATGTATACTGGGGCCTCTTGACGCTCTTATACATAGAACAGAGTAGACCAGAAAAGACTGAACTATGCTGGGTTCAGTCTTTTCTGGTCTACTCTGTTCCATGTATGCTGCTGGGAGCAACATCTACTTGGGCTAAGCAGATAATAATGTGATTTCTTTCTTCATGAGGAGTCTAGCTTAATAAGGATCAGGGAAAGGAGAATAATACACTGTTCACTTATGGAGTTATTCAAGAAATGAGAAACTGGGATGGATTTGGAGTACTAAATTGTGAATAAAATCATTGAGAATGAACAAAAAAGACTGAATCTGATTGAATTAAAGTTAAAGTGGGGGAAAACCAATTTAGTATGACAATAAACAGAGTGAATTGCCTTTTGACAAAACTCTAATATGCATGAGTCTTTAAATCTTATCAGGACTGCCACATTCCCCTTCTCTTATAGACTGTCTCTTGTTCAATACCTCATCTTTGTCTCCTTCATTTCTTGTGATCCCATGAAGTGACAAGGACAATGAACTCAGTGACCTTTCTTTGCCCTTCCCTACTAAGCTTCCCTCAATTCCTCTGGCCTTAAGATCTCATCTTCTGTCCATCTTTTAATGTTTCCCACGTTTGTCTCTTCTTCTTCCCTTTCAAGTCACGTTTCCATAGTTCATTTAGAAGATGTCTGCTCTTGCAATGACAAAGATGAACAACTTTGTTTAAGCCCATCCATAATCCTTCTCATTGCAGCTCTTGTGGAGAAACTTCTTCAACTCCTCCCTTCACCAGCTAGACACCTGGTAATTATCACATTGCCCTTATTAAGCCAACATAAGAAGCAAACAGAATGGAAAATGTGTTCTGCTTCATTGCATCCCAATCTCATTGAGAGAACTGCAATGAAGTTGTCTTTGACAGGGAAGTTGAGACCTCCTTTTACTGAGATAGACTTCAGTATAAGATAATAGTATTCTGGTAGTATCATTTTTAAGTTCTTTGCTTTAGACATATAGTGATTGTGTGACTCTGGGAAAGTCATTTAACTTCTCAGCAATTCTCTTAAACCTTAAGTTGTAAAGCTAGTGCAAATGAGTTTTTTTCCATTTTGAACTTCCTTTGTTGATGAAATTACAGGTATAGTTCCAAACCAACCAAATTCACTAAACTAACAAAATGGAATAGGACAAGGAAAGCACATGGTATATTGTTCTAGCCTCAGTATCCTCTTAGCTAGGTAGAGGAGAGAGGATGAGTGGGGAGAATCTGAACTGGATGATGAGGGGGGTAGATCTCTGCAGTTCCTCTCACTGGGTCCCCTTGTGTCATTCTAGTAAGAAATCCAAAGTATCAAGTCTATCCCAAGACCACTATTTAGTAAGACCTGTCAGAGGACTTCCAAGTGATGATAAATGAAGATAACTGGGCTAATGTTGATTGTGGGAGTGGAGGTTAATCATATTTCTATCAAAATTAGTTCCATGAAATTTGTATATTTCATGCAGCCACCATTAAATTCTGTGGTGGAAAGTTGGCCAGGATGGTATTGATACAGAGAATTATGAATTATAGGAAATTCATAATTAGAAACAAATTTCATAATCTTTTATGCTATTAAATTTTGTTGATACTCTCTCTGCTCCTGAGATGTAAACTGACTTCTATTGTTTCATTGTTAAATGTAAAATTTGTACCCTCTCCTCATTCGTCTCCAGCTTCCAGTTCAACTTAGAGGTCACTCACCTTGGGACAGGAAAGACCAGTATGTCAGTATGTAGCTTGTCATTGATGAATACTTGGCTCAGGTGCTGTATCACTCACTCCCCCCCCCCCAAGCACCAACCCAATATAAAAGTGTATTCAAGAAGAATTGCCTCCCTTCTAATTTTGGCAGCATTGATTTTATTAGTGCAAAAACTTTAATTTAATATAGTCAAAATCATTCATTTTGTAGTTTATAATGTACTCTTAATTATTGTTTGGTCATAAATTTATCCCCTTTCATTAGATCTGACAGACAGAATATTTCTTGCTATATTAATTTATCTATGATATCATCCTTTATATCTAAATCCTGTACCCATTTTGACCTTATTTTGGTATAGGGTGTGAGATGTGATCTATGCCTAGTTTCAGTCATACTATTTTCCAGTTTTAACAACAATTTTTGTCAATAGTTAGTTCTTATCTTAGAAGCTAATGTCTTTGGGTTTGTCACATAATAGATTGCTGTAGTCATTTGCTGTGATTTCTTTTGAATCTATCCTAATAGACTGGTCCATTACTCTATTTCTTAACCAGTACCAGACAGTTCTGATGACTGCCACTTTATAGTAGCTAGGCTATCTTCATATATATATTTTGTTCAGTACCCTAGCTATTCTTGACCATTTGTTATTGCTCCAGATGAATTTTGTTACTCTTTTTTTTTAGCTCAGTAAAATAGTTATTTGGAGGTTTGATTGGCATGGCGCTGAATAAGTAATTTAATTTGGGTAGAATTATCATTTTGATTATATTAGTTTGACCTAACCATGAATAATTGACATTTTTCCAATTATTTAGATCAGACTTTATTTGGGTAGAAGTACCTTATAATTGTCTTCATACAGGTTCTGGGTTTGTATTGGGAGGTAAATTTCCAAGTATTTAATGCTGTATATAGTTACTTTAAATGGAATTTCTTTATCTCTTCCTCTTGGGCTTTGTTGTTCATATACAGAAATATTGATGATATATGTGAGTTTATTTTATATCCTGCTTCTTTGCTGAATTTGTTAATTGTTTCAAGGAGTTTTTAAAATGATTTTCTCAAGTTCTTTAAGTATACCATCACATCATCTGCAAAGAGCGAAAACTTTGCTTCCTCATTGTCAATTCTGATTCCTTCAAATTCTTTTTCTTCTCTTATTGCTACAGCTAGCATTCCTAATATTAAATTGAATAGTAATAGAGATAATGGGCATACTTGTTTCACCCCTGATTTTATTGGAAATGCTCCAAGTTTATTCCCATTACATATAATATTTGTTGATGGTTTTAGAAAGATACTATTTATTATTTTAAGGAAAACTCCATTTATTCCTAAACTTTCTGGTGTTTTTAATAGGAATGATGTTTTTATCAAAGGCTTTTTCAGCTTCTATTGAGATAATCATATGATTTCTTTTAGTTTTGCTATTGATATGTTCAATTATGTTGAGTGTTTTCCTAATATTGAACCATCCCTGCCTGCCTGGTATAAATCCTACCTGATCATGGTGTAGAATTCCAGTAATAATTTGCCATAGTCTCATTGCTAAAATTTTATTTAAGATTTTGAATCAATATTCATTAGGGAGATTGGTCTATAATTTTCTTTGTTTTGGTTCTTCCTTATTTAGGTATCAGCACCATGTTGGTGTCATAAAAGGAGTTTGGCAGAACTCCTTTTTTAAAAAAATAGTTTAAGTAGAATAGGAATTAATTTTTTTTAAATGTTTGGTAGAATTAATTTGTAAATCTATCTGAACCTGGAGACTATTTCTTTAGGGAGTTTATTGATGGTTTCCTCAATTTTTTTTTTCTGAAATAGGGCTATTTAAGTAATTTTTTCCTCTTCTGTTAATCTGGGCAGTTTGTATTTTTGTAAATATTCATCCATTTCACTCAGATTACCCAATTTATCTCTTTAATTTCCTTCTTATTGGGGTTTAGTTCACCCTTTTCATTTTTCTTTTTTAAAATCAGATTAATCTAACCTAAGTTTCATCTAT
This sequence comes from Macrotis lagotis, assembly GCF_037893015.1. Lineage (NCBI taxonomy): Eukaryota > Metazoa > Chordata > Mammalia > Peramelemorphia > Peramelidae > Macrotis > Macrotis lagotis. The sequence goes on from NC_133658.1 coordinate 613,750,792, forward strand.
TTTATTAGCTTTTTTCATAAAACTAGCTCTTAGTTTTATTTATGAAATCAATGATTTTCTTATTTTCAATTTTATTAATCTCTCCCTTGAATTTCAGAATTTCTAATCTGGTATTTAATTTGAAATCTTTAATTTGTTCTTCTAGCTTTTTCAGTTGCATATCCAATTCATTGATCTTCTCTTTCTCTATTTTGTTCTTATAGGCATTTAGAGATAAAGTTTCCCCTCAAAACTTCCTTGGTTGCATCCCATAAATTCTGGTATGATGGCTCATTAGTATCATTTTCTTGGATATAATTATTGATTATTTCTATTATTTGTTGTTTGATCTACCCATTATTTAAGATAAACTTATTTAATTTCTAATTAGTTCTTGGTTTATCTTTCCATGGACCTTTATTATATGCATTTTTTTATTGCATCATCGTCTGAGAGGTGTGTATTCATCATTTCTGCCATTCTGCATTTGTTTTTATGCCCTAGTACATGATCAATTTTGGTACCATGTACTTCCAAGAAAAATGGATAATCTTTTCTATCCCCAGTAAGTTTTCTCCAGAAGTCTATCATTTCTAAATTTTCTAAGGTTTCATTCACCTTCTTAACTTTCTTCTTGTATATTTTATGGTTAGATTTATCTAGTTTTAACAGAGGGAGATTACACTCCCCCATTATTATAATTTTGCTGTCTATGTCTCCTTGCAATTCATTCATCTTTTTCCTCTAGGAATTTGGATGCTATACAACTGGGTATATACATGTTTAATAATGGTATAGCTTCATAACCAATTAACAAAATTTTTGCACTAATAAAATCAATGCTGCCAAAATTGGAGGGAAAGCAGAAAGTTGGGAAACAATCTTCACAACTAGGAGTTCTGATAAAGGACTAATTTCTAAAATATATAGAAAATTGCATCAAATTTATAAGACTACAAGTCATCCCCCAATTGAAAAATAGTCAAAGAATATGAATAGACAGTTTTCAAATGAAGAAATTAAAGCTATATATATATATATATATATATATGTATATATATATAAAATCATATAAAAATGTTCCAAATCTTTATTTATTAGAGAAATGCACATTAAATAACAATGAGGTATCACTGAACACCTACCAGACTGGCCAATATGAGAGAAAGGGAAAATGATCAATGTTGGAGAGGTTGTGGGGAGATTGGGACATTGATGCATTGCTGGTGGAGTTGTGAATGTAGCTGACCATTCTGGAGAGCAATATGGAACTATGCCCAAAGAGCAATAAAAATGTTCATTCCCTTTGACCCAACAATTCCAATTCTAGGTCTACATCCAGAAGAAATCATAAAAAATGGGAAGAGTTCCACATGTTCCAAAACATTCATAGCAGTTTCTTTTGTAGCAGCAAAGAATTAGAAATTGAAAGGATGCCCATCAATTGAGGAATGGCTAAACAAGTTATGGTACATGTATACTATGGGACACTCTTGTTCTATAAATGGTTGGACTCTAGAAACATGTTTTGACTTACAGGATCTGATGCTGAGTGAAGGGAGCAGAACCAAAAGAACAATGTACACATTAACAGCAACATTGTGAGATGATCAACCTTGATAGAAGCAGCTCTTCTGAGCAGTTCAGAGAACTCAGACAACCATATTAGACTGACTAAGTACAATGTGATCTCTAGAAGAAAAACAAAACAAAACAAAAAAAAAACCCTGAGAATCTGATGAACACTTTATAAAAATTTTCTCTTATGTATCTCTTTCCCTTAATCCTAATTCCTCATAATGAAAATGACTAATCTGCGAACATGTTTATTAACAATATATATGTACAATGCTAACTTAATCGTTTGCTGCTGAGGAGAGGGAGGTGGGAAGGGAGGGTGGAAGCAAATTTTGTAACCTGAAAATATACAGATGCATATGACTGAAAAAAAATAAATACTTTTCTAAAAAATAAAAAGAAGTGCCACCCCTTCTGGGCTTTCTGATTCTCTTGGATGCTATCTGCAAGGATAGCTTTCTCTTTTTTCTTCCTAGTTCATGCGCTCCCAAGCTAGCCCCCATGCCATGTGGCCAGGGCTGTCTCTCTCTCTCTCTCTCTCTCTCTCTCTCTCTCACACACACACACACACACACACACACACACACACACACAGACTAATTTGTAATAAATGCTGAGCAATTTTAAATCTCAGGGAGCATGTGTTTTCCTTCATTTTTTTAGTAACCCTTGAGCTCTGTTTCTATTTGGTGACCCCAAATTTCATCAGCAATAATGTAAACAAAAAAAATGAATTTTGTCATCAGACTGCATGGTTTCAAATAACAAATTTACTGTTAACTAATTGTGTGACATTGAACAAGACATTTCATTTCTGTGGGACTCAATTTTTCTCATCTATAAAATGAATTCTACTAAATGATCTTAAAAGTCCTTTATTCATTACAATTGATGATCTTATAAATGGAGAACCATGGGATACAGCATGGTGTAATATACAGAAACTTGAACTGGGAATCAGGATATCTCAATTCAAATCCTGAACTAATTGTTAATTAGCTGTATAAGCTTGGATTATCTTATCTGAGACTTTGTTTCTTCACCTGCAAAATAAGGTTAGACTCATTGATTGATGTCCAATTTTTTATTGTAAGAAGGTTCATTTAAATGATAATAATTTCATGAAATTCTATATGATTGAGGTAATATTAGTAGTCATTCATTTTAAAAATACATAATCACCAAACTTACATTTGTTTAACTTTTTTTTAGGTTTTTTTTTTGTAAGGCAAACAAGGTTAAGTGGCTTGCCCAAGGCCACACAGCTAGGTCATTATTAAGTGTCTGAGACTGCATTTGAAACCAGGTACTCCTGACTCCAGGGCCAGTGCTTTATCCACTGAGCCACCTAGCCTCCCCCTCAGCCTTCCAACTCTTGACAGTCAGCAAAGGCTGCTAGAAATACCCACAATTCTTTACTGTGATTCTCAGAATTTGATGGATCTGTGAAAGTTTGAGAGACTTATATTAGTTTCCTGCTATTTTTGTTCCATTGCCTCCAACACAATATCTGGGCCTGAAACAGAAGGATTGGACATTAAGATGAGAGATGTTCTCTCCAAATGTGGAATAGTTGCAAAGCAATCATAATAATGAAATAGATTGTGGGCATAATGTGCCTGTTTTTTCTCATTATGGCATCTTTGGCTGTGATGTTCTTGTATTGAAGGCACCACTTGTATACATTAAAAATGATGTAGGTGACCATTTGGAATGATTATTGCTTTCCTAAGACAATATTGGGGGCTACTTTTTTATTAAAAAGTCTTATATTATATGGTAAATATTTAAATGAATTCCTTTATTTTAATGTAAACATATTAAAGGAATGTTTAATAGAACACATACTTTATTTTTTCTCATTTTTTCGAATATCTTCAATATCCTCCATTATACAAAACTTACTTCCACATTCAATGGGATCTGATTAGCTGACTTGGTAAAGAGACTCTGAAGACTTCAGATTATCCTGAAGCAAATTAACTCTCATTTATCCTTGTGGATAGAACTACTCCCCCATTCTCCAATCCTCTATTCTTCATCATTATACACACACACACACACACACACACACACACACACACACACACACACACACACATCTCAAAATGAGAATATTTGGTGTTTTATCCATCCATTTTGGTTAGACCCTCTTCTCCATCTTGGTATTATTCATTTTTGCCTCTGTTTCCTAAATCACTAATCCCAGAGACAGCTGGATGGCTTATGTGATAGAGCATTGGACTTAAAATCAGGAAGCCTTGAGTTCAAATCCTACCTCTGTTTAGCAAGTCATTAGACTTCTCTCAATCTCAGTTTCCTTAACTGTAAAATAGGAATAAAGATAGTACCTATTTCTTAGAGTGTGGGTTTCAAAAAAAATTTGAAGTGCTTTGCAAAACTTGATACTTCTCCCCTGTTCTCAAAGAAAACCATGATATCATTTGAGTGAGGGGGTGTTGTGCTAAGTCACCAGTCTTACTTCCTCCTTCAGGCATCTGGTCCAGTGATCAATTATCAGGATGATTGGAGATGGCCCTGGATGTGAGGCAGTTGGGGTTAAGTGACTTGCCCAAGCTCACACAGTGGTGTCAAAGGTCTGAAACCAGATTTGAATTCCCATCCTTCTGACTCCAAGGCCAGTGCTCTATCTTACTGTGCCACCTAGATGCCCCCAAAGTTTGCATAATTTAAAGTGCTGTAGAAATACTTTCCATTAATCAAATCCAGTCATTCACTGGAACTTCATTATGTTTTTATAGGACTCTGAAATTGTCAAAACTCTTTTATTTCATTTTCCCATTTGATTTTCCCAACAATTTCAGGAGTTAAGCAATGACTAAGAAAGAGTGTTCCTTTATTAATAAATGAGGAAGGTCAGGGAGGGGAAATATTATTTTTGGAAATGGTTTATTTATTTCCCTTTATCATGGTTTTCCCCAGAGTTGCTTCCTTTTCTCTTTCCCTTAGAGCCATCCTTTATAACAAATAATATTTTTAAAGACAAAAATATATAATCAGTACAACCAATCAATACATTGAAAAAATGTTAAAAAGTGTGATGTGCAACCCCTGTGGACCTTCTACCTCTTTGTTTTTTTGTAAATTTATTTATTTTAAACTTTACAATTTTGAAGGGAAATAGCTTAAATAAGTTCTCATCAGTAGTAAGGAAAGACTAAAATGAGGACTTTGGTCTTCTAATTTCTGGTATTATCTTCTTTCCAAAGCATTTTTTCTTTTTTTTCTTTTAATGTTGAGGGTAGCCAAGATTTGCATGGGGAATGGTGTGTGTGAGTGTTTGTGCTTGTGTGTGGGGTTGGGTATTGAGTGATTATCCTCATACACTTAGAGTACCTGGAAATATAAATGACATTTAGGTTTGCTAAGAGCTTTACATGCATTATCTCAAATGAGTCTGAAAACAACATTGTGGGATAGTTAGGTATTAGACAGACAGTCAGACAAGACAACTGTACAATAACACAGAGAGAGAGAGAGAGAGAGAGAGAGAGAGAGAGAGAGAGAGAGAGAGAGAGAGAGAAAAGAAGAGAAGAGAAGAGGAGAGGAGAGGAGAGGAGAGGAGAGGAGAGGAGAGGAGAGGAGAGGAGAGGAGAGGAGAGGAGAGGAGAGGAGAGGAGAGGAAGAGAGGAAGACTCATAGAGTGTCTATGCCATATGGCTAGACTATAGTGTGCATGGAAATGGAAGAAAAGAGATTTGTTAGGAGGAGCCAGGTTGTTAAGAGCTTTGAATGCTAAACAGTGATATTTATATTAAATCTTAGAGGTAACAGGAACTTCTGGATATTTACTGAGCTATATGATCAGATCTGAACTTTAGGAAAACTACCTTGGGAGCTATGTGGAAGATGGTTTGAGTTGGGGAAAAACTTTGAGGGAGATCTCAAGACTAATGCTTAGCTTCATTCATGTTCTAGAAAACACTTACTATAGAAGGGATGCTAAAGCTAGGCACCATTCCTTCAATGTCACAGATGGGAAAGAGTATTATGGTCAAGATCTTTTGTCTTTCAAAACCATATTTTTCATAAAGAGCAGGACAATCCCTTTGGTATTTTTAAGTTCTTTATTGCAACACAATAAGATACTCCTAGAGCATTTAGCAGTTTATAAAGTATATTTGCTTACATATAGCAGAAAAAGGAGATTATAAAAGATAAACATTTAGACTTTTCTAGTTGGTTCAGTTGAGACAAGCTCTACCTGTCAAACACCAGAGTTCTTCTGATTCTTCCCTCTTTTGTATTCTAGTGATGAAAAAGTAACATTAGTAGGCTGAGCCAACCAAGTTGAGTCTCCTGAACCAAAAAAGTCTCAAAAAATATTTCAATACCTTTATAACATGGGAATCAAACCCCTTCTATGTCACTTTGCCCAACAAAACTTGTCAAAGGTTGCATATAGGATCTAATATTTATTTATGACTACAGTGGCATATTCAATGAGCATTATGATAAATCCAATGAGCATTATGATAAAATATAACAATGTGCACATGAATGGACTTTGAGGGCCAAATATGGGTTGTGATCCTTCAGTTGGACATACCTGCTTTAGAGGAAAAAACAATTTAACTTGTATGGGAGAAGGGTGGTTGAGTTAGAGTATTACTCCTACTACCTGGTTTAGCACAGATTTTTTATTAAATACTTCCCTGAACTGTAAAAGCAACATATGTAAGCTTACAAAGGCTGGGCCAGAATTCTAGGGTTTATCTTCTGCACTGGGGCTTCATGCTTCCTCAATACTTTAATGACTCTATGGCCTTAATATGAGTACATTCTCCAGAGATACAGTTGGCAGCTCATCATGTCTTCTCAGGCTCTTTGAATCTTGCCCATATTCTCCCTCAAATTCTCCATAGGAAGGGCATTGAATGTTATTGAAGCCTTTTAGATCTGTTAACATTGTAAAGGCACCAATACAACATGAATTCCAATCTCAGCATATGACCAGTCCTCTTCCTTGATAGGTCATACATTTTTTGATGTTTTTAATGGCAATTCATTTATGTCTTAATTCTAATATTTTTAGGTTATTTTATGCATCTCTTTACTCCTCATTGAGGAGTATCAATCAGTAGTCTTTCCTGAGCATCTACTGTATGGCCAGCCATGTCTTATTGATAAGGCAAGGAAAGGAAGGGAAGAGTACCAGAGTTTATGCTATTAGCCCTGCCCTCAGGGAAATTAAAAACCAGTTGAGTGAAATGGTGAGATGAGACTCATGAGGCAGAAAAAAAGACAATAAAGTAGAAAATAGTGCTATGCTGAACTCCTACACTGTTTAAGCCTGGTGATTGACTTGTGAACTTTTTTAATAAGTAACTTTGCTAAGTGGTCACATGTCAAAGTTCCGTCATACAGACATATAAATTGATATGGCTGTTACTAGAGACTAGAGAAATGATAATTGTTCTTAGGATTGATTCCTCTGAAAGTATATTTAATGAAATTGTTACTAATAAAATCATACATAAATGATTCACATCTGTTGCTCTGTTTTTTTTTGGGGGGGGGTGGTCAGGTACCCTTTGGCTTTCCATGAACACTATTTATTAGCTTGCTAGAAAAATACATTCTGAATTTTACTTAGATTCTTTATGAATAATCCAAGACTTTTTTGTGGGAATATTCTTGAAGAGTTGTATTCTAATATCAATATTTCAGCAGTGAATTGGCGTCAAATTTGCCAGAAGCCAACCTGTTTATTATTTCCTATATATCCAAGCATTCACTGAAACATCTGGAGAATGGTCTTGACCCCAATCACTCATTTATATTTTACTGCATCCTTGGGCTTGCTATAGTTAAATTTATTCAAACTATTGTCATTTGGTTGGTGTGTTCTGTTTTAATTTCTTGCTTGCCTTTTTAAATGAAAGGTAAGGGTTGGTGGTGGTCCAGAGTTGGGGAAAAGAGAAGAAAAGATAGAGAGAGCAAGAAGTATAAAGAAAAATGTAGATAAAAAGAGACACACATATAGAGAAACAATGGACAGATGGTCTGATAGAGAGATAAAGAAAAAGAGTTAGATAAAGAAATAATGAACCAGAGATAGACTTAGAGAGAGAAAAAGATTCTGTAAACTAAATTCAAAAGACTTGGCTTAACCAGAGCACATGATCATGCTCTTAAATTAATCATATTCTACTGGGTCCTGTTTTCATGAGAGAGACAGAGGGAGAGAAGGAGAGAGAGAGACAAGAAGAGAGAGAGAGAAAGACATAGAGACAGAGACAGAGATACACAGAGAGAGACAGAGATAGAGACAGACCACAGAGGCAGAGAACATGTATAAACTATTGGATAAAGATAGAGATTGTAAAAAAAGAAAGACCAAGAAAGAAAGAGAGACAGAACTAGAAAGACACAGAAATGCATTCAGTGGTGCCACTGAATGAGATATCATCATATCCATACACAGTCAGACATGGAGCAACGGAGAAAAGGAAAAATGTAAACAGGTGAGAGATACAGATAGAGACAGAGAGGTAGAAATAGACATTTTATGACATTATTGGCCATGGCATAGGAATTGTGGAAGCATAGGAAAGATCAATTTGTGGATAAAATGTAGGTTAATAACAATAATAATAATAATAATAATAATAACTCATTAAGGGGTGGCTAGGTGACATAGTGGATAAAGCACCGACCCTGGAGTCAGGAGTACCTGGGTTCAAATCCGGTCTCAGACACTTAATAATTACCTTCGGCAATAATTACCTTGTGGCCTTGGGCAAGTCACTTAACCCCATTTGCCTTGCAAAAAAAATAATTCATTAAAACCAGGTCCCGATTAATATAAATAATGAAATCCTCCAGTCAATTGTTTTTTTACACAATTTTAATTTCATATCATGTGAAATCAAAATATGTGTGACCAGTTTGAACTTTAAAAGTACTTATATAGATTTACATAGCACTTTCTTCCACAACTAAGTGAAGTAGTATAGATATTATTACCCCCAATTTCCAGTGGAAAAAAAAATGTGTTTCCCAGAAATGAAGAGATTTGCACAAAGTTCATATATTCCTAGCACAGTGCTCTGCCACCACTTCATATTGCTGCTCTTATTTTTCTTTCTTTTTTTAATAGTATTTTATTTTTTTCCTCCCAATTACAGGTCAAGATAATTTTTTGGCATTCAATTTTACAAGATTTTGAGTTTTCTCCCTCCCTCACCTCTACTCTTCCCAAAATGGTAGGTAAGATGATTTAGGTTATACATCACATTTTTTCTTTTGAGGTAGTATGATATGCTAGAAACCTGGCTTAAAATTCAGGTTTGAGTCTGTACTCTTTGACACTTACTAGCTGTGTGACCCTGGGCATTGCCAGGCATCCAGGTCCATCTCTAGTCATCCTGATTCATATCTGGCCACTGGACCCAGATGGCTTTGGAGGATAAAATGAGGCTGGTGACAGCACAGCACCCTCTCACCCAAATTCAATTCATGTGATTGTCATGGCATCACCTTCCTGATGTTGTGGTCTTCGAAAATGAAGGACAAAACACTGACTTTTGCAAATCAATTGATCTCATAGAAATCAGTTTCCTCATTTGCAAAGTGGGAATGCTAATATTTGTCCTATTTACCTTGCAGTAATTTTTATAAAACTCAGATAAATTAAAAGACATGACCATGTTTTACAAACTATAAAATGTTATACAATATAAGGAATCATTACTACTATCATTATTACAATCATTATTATTATTTTTGGTAGGGCCCATGATTTCACTAGCCTGGGAGCCTCCCAGTAGGGAAACTCTATTCATTGATACAAATAAGCAATTTGTCTGCAATTTATATACTTTTAGAGTTGACTGGTGCAATTAAGGGGTTAAAAGACTTAATTATGGTCATACAGTCAGTATGTGTTAGGTCCAAGCTTTGATTCAAGGTCATTCTCATTTTGAGACTAGTTCTCTAATCACTATGCAACTGGTTTTCAAAGAATTATTTGTTATCACTATAGTTTATGCTTCTTCCAACTAGTTTAAATTTCCTAATGACTTAATTTGTAGTTTAATGTCAAATAGTGATTTATTGGAAACTGTCTAAAACATGGTACTTGCTCAAGGTCTGGATTTTGCCACATTTTTTGTCATATATACATAAATACAATCATTGTACTGGAGCAGAAACAATCTGATTTTGTTTCCTTAGTAGAATTCTTAGTTTATTCCTTTGGTTCATTTTAGTTCTATTTAGTCCTCACCTTGGGTGAAAATCTAGGAAATACATTGATTTATGTTTTGATCAGAGTAAACAGTGACCTTGATGAATCCCTTTTTGGCTTCCTGTTTCTTCCACCAGTTCTGCATGATTTAGATAGCTCATATGTTGCAAATGTGAAATGATATGTAAGTTTATTATCATTAGTGCTACTAATTGAATAACATTTTTTGAATTATATACTGTTAATTATTTCAGAGGGAATTATTTCCACTTCCCTGCTCTTTGTCTGATAATGTATTCTTTAAATTTATAGTCACAGGAGGTGACTGGTTTAATAGGTGCTTATTAAAAATCCAAAGAGGGAGTCCTGCTTTTTCTTTCATTGTGAAATGGAAGGATATTTCCTACAAGCATATTTCTATGACTGTCATTGGAAACTGATCTTGCTTTTCTGTTTCCACAGACTAGTCTTCATTCCCATTTCTGTCCTCATTCCCATTCTCATATATAAAAATATACCCCTTAGATATAAAAGAGTGGTTTAATAGACATAACATTGAATTTAGAGTTAGAATACCTGTGCTCAATTCCTGAGAATATCATTTAATAAAACTGTGTGATGAGCCAATTATTTACTTTCTGTGAACCTCAGTTTCTGCAAAATGGAAATAAATAATACAGACCTTACTCAAATTTAATAATATCTATTTTTGAACAGTTCAATGCAAGTAGAGAATATTATTATTAAATAATTGATAAACAGGAGAACAATTAGGTGGTACAGTGAATAGAGTTATGAACCTGTAGTTAGGAAAACCTGAGTTCAAATCTGGACATAGACATTTACTAGAACTTACTAGCTTTATGACCCTAGGCAAATTACTTATTCCTATTTGCCATGGTTTTTTCATTTGTAAAATGAACTGAAGAAGACAAGGACAAACCACTTTGATATCGTTGTAAAGAAAACTCAAAATGGTGTCACAAAGAGAAATGACTCAACAACAAAAATAAGTAAAATGGAGAGAAGGTGCTCATCTGTATTGGTAAAAGAAAAATGTATATCAGTCCAGGGAAAAAGTAGAGTAATATTTCAAATTAATTGGAACTTAATTAACTAGCTTACTCAACCAGCTTTCTCTTAGCTACTCCCATCAGCTTTCAAGAGCATCAAAATTATCAAAAAATAAACTGATAGAAGATTTATTCATTTAGGAAAATAAGCAAAATAAATCTAGATTATGTCTGGGGTCAGGTTACAATCTGCCCAAGCTACTCCTTTTACATCATTATCTCTGACTGGTGAACACTAAACTTGAAAGGACAACCCTGAGACTCAGCAAGAAATGTCAGGAATAGATGATTACATACATTTGCTAGACTTGTACATGGATAGGAGAATGGAAATTCACTTTAGATTTTCAGCAAAAAAGTTGTTTCTTTATTTTGAATTCAATTTCTATTTAATTGAATTTCTCTCTTGCCTTTTGTGGTTCAACTCCTTTAAAAAGTCATCTATAATGCTTCCTTTTTCTCTCCTCTCTTTTCTCAACTCCTTATAAATCTGGCTTCTGACCACATTGTTCCATTGAAATCATTTTCTCCAAAGTTAACAATGATCTTTTAGTTGCCAAATCCAATGACCTTTCTTCAGTCTTCATTCTTTGTTATTTCTATGACCCTATAAGTCATTCCTCCTCAATATTTTCTTCTGTGTAAGTTTTCAAGGCATCACTCTCTACTGATTCTTTTTCTATCTGACGATTCTCATTTTCTCTCTCTGTCTTTCTCTCTCTCTGTCTTCCTGTCTCTCTGTTTCTCTCTCTCAAAACACACACACACACACACAAACACACACACACACACACACACACACACACACAATTCTCACCCAGATCATGTCCTTCAACTAAAGGTGTCCCATAGGATTCTGTTCAGGGCCCTTTTATTTATTTTACTTCACTTGGTGATTTCATCAACTTCCATGTATTTGATTACCATCTGTATGGGGACAATGATCAAATTTACCTATCCCTTATTTGACCTCCAATCTTGCATCTACAGCCACTTTCCTGACATCTCAAACTGAATGTCCAGTTGACATCTTATCCTCAACATCCCAAACTGAACCATCATTATATTTCTAAGCCCTCCCCGTCTCTTATTCCTGCTATTCTCTGAATCACTCAGACTCACATCCTAGGTGTATCATCTTCAAATTCTATTTCTCCTTCCTTATCCTCCATGTCTAAGCTGTTGCCAGGACCTATTCATTTCACTTTTGTAACATATCTTCAGTATACTTTCTTCACTTTCCTGAGGTTGCCATTCCTGTGGTGTGGACCCTCATCATCTCAGTAGCCTGCTAATGGGTCCACCTGTTTCAATTCTCTTCCTACTCCAATCCATCCTTCATTCAGATTCCAAAATGATTTTCATAAAATCCAAGTCTTACCACTCTCTCCTTCTGCTCAGTTAACTCTAGTTGCTCTCTATCGCCTTAGAATAGAATGCAAAATCATCTCTTTGTAATTTAAAACCCTTCATAACTTACTCCCTTCTACTTTGATAATTTTATTATACTTTATATCCCAACATATAATCTTTTAATTTAATGACATCAGTTTTCTTGCTGTTCCTTAAATAAGAGACATTTCTTGTCTGTGGGCATTTTCTTTGACTATCCTCCAAGTCTAGAATGCTTTCCTCTTTCTTATTTGTTTGCTGGCCTCCCTAGCTTCCTTTAAGTACAGCTAAAATCCCATCTTCTAAAAGAAACTTTTCCCAATTAATTCTTTCTTGTGCCATTCCATTCATTTTGAATTTATTTAGTTTTTTCTTTTTTTCTTTTCTTTTTTTTCAATTTATTTTGTAAAAAAAAACTTGCTTGCACATAATTGTTTGTTGTCTCTCCATTAGACTGTAAACTCTTTGAAGGCTGGAAGTGTCTTTTGCCTCTTTTTGTGTCCCCAGCATTTGACATAATTTTTGGTATACAGTAGGCACAAAATAAATGTTCATTGACTGACCATATCCTCATACCATATATTGTTTTTTTTCTCTAATTAGTGATTAGTGGGCGAGTAACAATACTTCAAGTAGACTGCAGATTCCATGTGAGGTATAGGTGTAACTCTAAAAGAATTCATGTAGTCAAATACCCTCATATTGTAAATGAGGAAACTGAGGCCCAAAATGGTTATGTGATTTGTCTAAAGTCATATGGTTAGTAAAAGTCAGAGAGGCTATTCCAACTCAGGTCATTAAGCTCCATAGCTTTGCATTTTTCTCAGTACAATACTTACTGCTAGATTATATGAGTGGTTGTTCCTGCTGAAAAACTATTAAAGTGACATCACTATATCAGGGTCAAGATACAGTGTTTTCATCTGTGGTTGATCAGACCAATACAAGCTTGGAAGGCTCTACTACAGGTCGAGCACAAATAGTTCATATGATTGAACTGAATTTGTACCTGCCAACTTCTTTAAGAACTGGAAGCAACTTGCAGATAGATGAAAACACAATTCAAGATAACATTTTTGGGAATGAAATAAAGAACATCAAAAGAAGAAAAAGGAATACATGTTTTCAGAGTTTATATTGCAACATTTAGGCAATAGCTCTGACTCTGAATTTTCTGTCAGTTAAGAAAGATCACACATAGCTTTTGTTTTTTGACACAAGGTAGTAGACTAATTTATTTGTGGGGATAATATTTTTCTCTAAAACTGACTTCAAGCAAGAACTTATTAAATGAAATAGTGTCCAACACATTCAACCACTGTTTTATAAAAGATAACAGAAGGGTGGCTAGGTGGTACAGTGGACAGAGCACCAACTCTGGAGTCAGGAGTAACTGAGTTCAAATTTGACCTCAGACACTTAATAATTACCTAGCTGTGTGGCCTTGGGTAAGCCTCTTAACCCCATTTGCCTGGGGAAAAAACCCCTAAAAATGAAAATATAACAGAGATTTTTAAGAAATGGAAAATATTTATATTAAAAAAAACAATTTACAGTTATTCAGAAAATTCAGTTTCTTAGAATCTGATTTTCCAAAGAATTTCTGTTCATCTGTTCTCTTCTGAATTGACTTTTAAAGACTTGATAATTGGAAAGAAAAAACAAACCCTTTCTTTGTTGTAGTGTCATTTCTTGTGGTTTGAGGATGAAGAGGATTGGGACTGAGTTTCTAGGTTTTGCAAAGCACCTAAACATATATTATTACATTTGAACCTCATCCAGGGAGGTAAGTTATACAATTAGAATTTTAAAGATGAGAAACTGGAAAGTTAAGAGAGGTTAAGTGACCTGTCTAGGAGCACACTGCTATAAATGACTGAGGAAGGATGAGAAATCAGGACCCTTTGATTTCAAGTACAGTACTAAATGAGATCAAAATGAGGGGGTAGACTAAGATGACTTCTGAAATTCCTTTCTGTTTTTTATAGCATTTATTTTTTAAAAATATATATAGCATATTTCTATTTATTGATGTATTTCATTTTTATATTATCTTCATTTCTAAATAGGTCACTATTCACCGCTTTCACCAGAAAGTCATCTTTTGTAGAAAAACTGGAAAGGGAGAAAAAAACATAACAACAATATTCAGTGTTCCCAGAGGAGGAAGGGGGGTGGAAGTGCATTTTCTCCTTTATTTTAGGTCCAAGCTTGATCATGATAATTATGCCCAGATCTTTCTTTCTGTGAAAAGATCCAAAGGTTAATTAGTTTTCACACCTGATTATGAGTTCCAGGTAATTAACACTTTCATCATTCTTCATGTGACTTAGCTGCAGACCTGGACCGCCCTTTTGCCAAGGTGATCCCAAAAAATTGCTCTTCCAGAACCATCTGCTTCCACTACTGAGACCTCCTGAAAAGAAGTAAAGAAAGTTTCAAATCCCAGCATGAATGGTTAACATCTTTAAAAATGATCTAGGAAGAAGGGCTTGTGGAGAAAGCCATGTGGCAATGATCATTCAGGAGAAAGTTTATATCCTTAAACCAGTAGTTGCAATGATTTACAGGACTGTGTACTTCCAAGCATTATCATATATTAAACTTTTTGACGTCAAGATGCTAATTGCTGAGAGATTCCTGGGTATGCCCATAAATTAGGACAGAGTACTTCATTTGACTGAACTTTTTGTGCTTTAGTCATATCAAAAAGTAATTATATTTTCTGCAAACTTAATCCCACTGGTTTAATGGGGCATGTAAAATACATCTCACAATTTACCTTTTATTAATCTGTTTGTGGAAACTGGGCACCATCTAACGAGCTGTAGTCTTTTAAACACACCATGCCTTTCAGTTAATATAACCTTTGTTTAACTTTGTGAAATTTAGGAGAGCTAAACTTTTATCAGTGTCCATTCCCTCTACTCCTACCCTGAGCTCCAAGCCAAGGCAAGTCGGAGAGCATTAAATACTTTCTATATGCCAGATATAGTGCTAAAGAAATAGCACTTTGTCCCAAAAGAGCTAACATTCTAAAGGGAGAAAACAATATGTAAAAGGAGTTAGGAATGTGGTTGGGAGGAAGATGAAAGTCAGGCTCAGAGAAGCAGGAGGAATGAGAAGGAAACTTGCCTGAGTATTCTAGAAGGAAATGGGCAACCATAGGGAAAGCCAGCAGGGGAGGAAGGTAATTACAGCTTCCAGGGTGATGAGATTTATGGGAAATTATAGGGAAAGTCTGGGAGAGTCAAGAGTCTTTTCTAGAGAAGAATGAAGCAGAATGTTCCCCAAGGGTCTTGATAAATAAAAGAGGGCTCCATCCTATTCCTTCTCTCTACTTACATTGTCAAACAACATAATCTCATACAGATGATAGTGAAGACCTCTTGATTGGTTTCTCTACTTCTTGTCTTGAGCTTCCTTACAATCTATTCTAAATAGAGCTAAAGAGACTATCCTTAAACCCAGAACTGATTACAGTGTTGATCCTCTACTCAAAAATAGACTCCAGTGACTCCCTATTGTCTCTAGGATAGAGTTACCTAATTCCTCTGTCTTGTTTTTTAATGCCATTCACATTCTAGTATAATTTATTTAGAAGAGAAGATACTCTACTTTCAACCAGGTTCTGGCTGTATCTCCTGTTCCACAATGACTCTGCCTCACAGAATCCTTTTCTTCTTTTAAGCATCAATGCCTAAAGGAAGACTTTCATGGTCCCCTCATCAGCTGCTCTTCTCAAACTACCATGTATTGATTTTCTTTAAATTTATTCTCTACATACTTACTTGGGTCCCAGTTATTTTAATTTAAGTTAATGTAAATTAATTATTATGATTATAAATATATTATGTATATTGATAATTAATAATAAAATTAATATAAATGAAGTACCATTTTATTTACAACCTCATGTCTGGGATTGAGTCTAGAGCTTATTAACAATTAAATAAAAGCTCGTTGGTTGATCCAGAATTTCTACCAGAGAAAGCTAACCTAAGGTAAAATCAAAGATAACAAATATTACAAATTTGTGTTTGCCTGGGACCACAGCTTTCTAAATTATGGTTCTTCTAAAATACTAGTTTGTTGGGGTAGCTAGGTGGTGCAGTGGATAGAGCATCAGCCCTGGAGTCAGGAGGACCTGAGTTCATATCTGTCCTCAGACACTTAATAATTGCCTGAGTGACCTTGGGCAAGTCACTTAATCCCATTGCCTTAAATAAAAAAAAATACTAGTTTATTGTGACCTTCATGTTCTGATTGCTGTTGTTCAGTTGTCTGACTTGTTTTGACCCCATTCCCCCTGTGATATACCAACATCACATAAATATCATGAAAACACCATGGTAATAGCATACCAATATCAAGCATCATGCCAATGCCACATACTCATGTCTACATCAGATCAATGGTAACATCATACCAAGATCATGTCAATATTAGGCATCACAAATTGTCATACAATCACCACACAAACATCATGCCAGTGTAGTGCAAACAACACACCATTGTCATACAGACACATACCAATGCCATGTCAGTGCAAAGACAAAATACAATCATATCAATGTCACATAACATCATGCCAGTTGTACCAGCACCACACCAATGTCATGGAACATCATGCTAATGTGACATCAACATTAAATACAGTGCTGTCATGCCAATATCACACAAATATCACACCAATTTCTTGTCAGATAAATCCAAAGTCACATCATTTGAATGTCATGTAATGTCATGGCAATATCACACCAATTTCATGCCAGATTTTAAACTGCCATGAGTTTTAGTTAGAGCAATGATGAAACTCTGGTCCCTGCCCATCCATACTGGAACTCACTTCCTGGTACCAACATTTAGGGATAGTATCCCTATTTAATAAGTTCTAGTGATTCTCTGTCAACTTAAAGTATCAAATATAAAATCCAGGCTTTGTCATTCGAAGTCCTTCTCCAATACAATATCTTTCTGTTCTTATACATTATTTTCCCTCCACCCCTAACTTCAAGTACTCTTCAGTCATATTATATTTTTTACTCTTCCTTGAATAAGGTGCTCCTTCTGTATCTGGGTGTTTATACTGACTGTTCTTCATACATGTAATGTTCTTCATCTGCTTTCCCTGGATTCCATTAAGTCCCATTTAAGATCCTTCTATAATAAGCCTTTCCCAATCTCTCCTAATTTTGATATCTTCCTTCTCTTGATTATTTCCTATTTCTCCTAAAAGGCCTGCTTTACCCCATAAGAATCTCCCACCAAATGGGTTAGTTAAGCATTGAAGTCTTGAGAATTTAGTTCCTCAGATGTCAAGATGGTAAGAGAAATACAGTAGGATTGGGATTAGGATTAAGTCCTAAAATCCAATTTTTGATTCTTTTTTGCTTGTATGCTAAGAAAGGAAGACAAAAGAAACGTTGCACATACACATAAGGATGAGGCAAGCAAATAAAGAACTTACATACACTTGTATGGAAATGCTAGTATTCATAGAAGGAGAAGGACTGGGAATCAGCCTATAAGACTTTGGTAAAATCTTGCTACAAAAGACCTCAACTGTGAGATGAGTTTTGATATGGATGGGGAAAATTATGAGAAAAGAAAAAAAGTTGGCCAGAAAAAGGATGATACATTGATTATTTTAGTCAGATGCTAAATTCATCTAGGTGGTACAATACGTAATGTGCAGGGACTGGATTCAAGAAGATCTGAGTTCAAATCTGGCCTGGCACTTATTAGCTATGTGACTCTGGGCAAGTTACTTAACCTCCATTTGCCTTAATCTACTAGAGAAATAAATGCCAAACTACTCCAGTATCTTTGCTAAGAAAACTCCAAATGGGATCAAAAAGAGTTGCACATGGTTACATAATAATATATATTTTGTATGTAGTTGTTGGCATGTTATCTTCCCCATCAGATTGAGATCTTCTTGAAGGCAGTGACTAAGTGAATTGGGAGCTATCATTTCATTTCTCCAATTTGTTCAAAGGCTATAGGTAAGGATTTTATTCCAGTTTATTTACTTCTTTTTCAAAAGGGCACAAGAGGCAATCATGAGTCAGTCAGTTGCCTGAATGTTAAGCAAGCCCAACTGTGGGCTCTCACCCTTGAAGATAGTAGTCAGGGAAGTCAGAGACCTTTATAACATTGGTTATATTGATATTTAGATGTAGCACACTTAGGCATTATTTTTCCAAAAGAAAGTGTCAGTCAATCTCTCTTTCTTCCTTTTGGTTGTAGTTATTATTTCTGGATAGGGTACTCTGAACTTTTTCATTATTTCCCACCTCATTTTTTCCAACCATAGACCTTTAAAGAAAAACCAAGCAGTGGAGAAAGTGTTTATTGTGTTAAATCAAACTACAGGTATTATAGGATCTCACACCATCTTTATGAAATAAGAAAATCAGATGAGGAAATGATCAGTCAATTGTTCTAAAATTCTCAGGAAAATACCAATTTCTGACCCTTTGTGCTTGGTGTAAGAGTTGGGATGAAACTGAAGAGAACTTACTTTTCATGGAGCAAAAAATGAATTTGAATTAGCCCTTAAAATGATTCAGCAATCCCAATTTAGAGAAGTATCTAGCAAGAAGCACAAATCATTCCTTGACAAAGTAACATGACATGTACCCTTGAATTAATTTTGTAATAAATGATGTGAAAATAATACAAGAAATATTGAAGACAAGTCAATTGAGTGGGAGGGAAGATTAGTTATTATCAATGGTTCAAAAATTGCTGAAATAGTTCATGTGTTAAGTTTTTGTGCCCTTTAAATTTTGGTGTCTTGGGATAGAGCTCATTAACTTGTCCTAGTTATAATTCTGCTTCAGAGCTCTCCTGAAATGGGTATGGATTTAATGGAGTATACCCATCAAAACCCTAGCCAGCATTGTAAACTCTTCTTATATAAATTGGCAGAACTAAGATTCTGAATTTCAGCTCCTATTGAACATTAAGATGGCAATCCTGTTAATTTGGTGAAAAAAAGGTTCAAACTTCTGAATAGCAAAATACTCTTGTGGTGAAAATGAAAAATAAAAATGGTTGGAGATTTGATTGCAATAGAATGATGATGGCCCCTCATGTGGAGTGTCTGAGAAGGACAGAAGGCATGGCAAGAGGCCTTTCAATTATAGAGTAGGTTGCAGAAATACTATGTTGAATCAATCAGTTAATCCTTTTAAGTTCAATCATTTTTCTATTCTACCTTCCTCAGGCATTTTCACCTTGAACTTCAAATCTAAAGAGAAATAGAAGGGGGTTGACTAAAACTCGTTTTATTCATTCTGCCAATCTATGACCTGGGAAATACTGAATTAACAGGAAGAATGAGTAATGATAATAAAATTATATAATACTTTAATATTTATATAATGTTTCAAGACTGTATGTGGCCTCATTTTATAGATGAGAAAATAAACTCAGGGAACTTTGCTGACTTGTCCATATCATTAAGTTAACTCCAATATGAAATTAGGATATAAACCTCAGTCTTCTGATTCTAAGTCTAATTCTTTCCAGAATAACTCTGGGTCTCTCCCATTAGATATTACCTGGTTAGAGTTACTTTTCACTATGTTTATAGTTGTGATGTCTGGGATTGTAGGTAGCAGTGTATCATGGATATAAGGGAGGAAGCAAGCACTAGCATTATAAATTTAAAATGGGAAAGGACAAAAGAGATTATCATTGTGTTGATGATGAAACTGAGATTCAGGGAGATTTTGCTTAGCACCCTAAGAAATTAAAGGCTTGCCCAGGGTCACAGAACCAGTAAGTATTAGAGGAGAGGAGAGACTTAAGCTCAAGTCTCATTTCTGAGGCTAGCTTCCTGTCCACTAGTAAATATGATCTTTCATATTTTTACCTATCTGTTTGAACCTGGGACAAAATGACATTATTACATGACCTTGAAACCAGGAAGGCCTGGCTTCCTAGACTCAGTTCTGGTCTATGTTGGCCATGTAAAGTCAAATGTCCTGCAGACTACAGGTTTCAGAGAAAGTGCTCATTTGCACTGGTGGAAGTATTGATGAAATCAGTGGTTAAGTCCTTTCATTTGCTTGGATGAAAATTTATAGTAAGATATAATCAGAGACATTGCCCAAGATCTTTCATGGGCACTTCTGCACTGTTAAAAGTGATATAATAAGGTAGTCAGGGAGGAGAAAGAAATAGTTTTAAGTTATTAAAATTCAAAGCTATGCTCAAGTTTAATCTACCATCAGGTAGGCACAGTGGGTAGGGTTGCCTTTCGTCACTTCTGATCAATGCTTTTAAGATCTCCTTTTACCCTTTTCTGAGAATTTTCAGATGTCTTCCTTTTAGTGCTAAGAAGTATCTGATAGTATTGAAAACCTCCAAGACTGAAATAAAACAATAAAAGGCTATAAATTTTCTTTTCTTCCCCCTCCTTAATCTTAGAGATTTCTCCCCTTGCGAATTCCAGTTCCTCATATCTTCAATTGCCTATATATTATTACAATCTACTTGGGATTTCCCTGCCTCCCTGCATCTTTCAACAACCTCTTCTAGTGATTGATGAAATGGTCTGAGAGGAGTAAACTTGGCTACTTGGAACTTGGTACAATGAAAGCCCAGAGCAAATTTATCTTATTTTAGTCTTGTATATTTGTGATCTTGGTTAAATAAAAAAGCAGTATAAGACAGCTTGAGCTTTCCTAAGTGGCAGTGGATGAATCTAGAGTCAGAAATACCTGAATTCAAATCCAGCCCCCAGACACTTACTGTGTGATCCTGGACACATCACTTAACCTCTTTTTGCCTCAGTTTCCTCATCTGTAAAATGAGGATGATAATAGCACCTACTTCCAAGGGTTGTTATAGGAATCAAATGAAATAAAGTGCTTGGCACATAATAAGAGTTATATAAATGTTAGCACTGATGATGATGTATATTTTTGTGTATACATTTATATCAAATAACAGGAATTATATCTTAGGTCTTTTTGTATCGATAGAACCAAACAGAATATAATACATATTTAATTATTGAGTAGGAGCTCAATAAATATTTGATTTATTTATATTGTGATGATTGATATTTGTCCTTTATTCTCTAATAAGACCATGATATCAGAGAGATGATACTTTGACAAGCACATGAATTGGATTTGAGTGAGTGGGCGCTGTGCTAAGTGATCATCTGGGGGGTTGTCTGGGTTCAGGGCCCAGATATGAATCATGACAACTGGAGGTGGCCCTGGATTCAAGGCAATCATGGTTAAGTGCTCCAGCTCATTTCACAGATGAAGGAAATGAAGTGAACAGTCTTTTTGTGGTTCCTTTTTTTTTGGCAAGGCAACAGGGTTAAGTTATTTGTCCAAGGTCACACAGCTAGGTAATTATTAAGTGTCTGAGGTCTGATTTGACCTCAGGTCCTCCTGACTCCAGGGCTGGTGCTCTATCCATTGCGCCCCTGCCAACAGTATTAAATGACTTGCCTAGGGTCCCAAGGCTAGTAAGCATCTAAGGCCATATTTGAACCCAGGAAGATGAATCTTCCTGACTCCAGGTCCAGCTGTTTTGTCCACTGTTCCACCTAATTGCTCTAAGAAGAATTGATTAAGCACCTAACAAAAGCTGGACGCTTTACTAAGCAAAGCACAAACAATGACAAAAATGAAAAACTGTGTCCTCAAAAGCACTTCTATTTAAGGGAGATATGGATGGTCATATGCAGTTACATGCAAAATAAAATGTAAGTTTTTTATTTATTAATTTTGAAAAAGATATTAGCAGTTGACTAGATCAAGAAAGACTTCGTGTGGAACTTGAGTTTTTTAGTTGTTTTTTTTCAAAGCAATGGGGTTAAGTGACTTTCCAGAGGTCACAAAGAAAGCAATTACTAAATGTCTGAGGTTGGATTTGAACTCAGGTCCTCCTGATTCCAGTACCAGTGATCTATCCACTAGCTGGCCCTTGAGCTGAGTTTTGAAGGAAACAAGACATTTTAAAATATGGTGAGGAAGTAAGGAAGTATTCAATTATGAAGGGCAGTCAGGGCAAAAGCATGAAGATGTAAGATGAAGGTCCTGTGTGAAGAAAGTTTAGCTGAACCATAGAGTATGGAGTGAAAAATGTATGGAAAGTTAGGATGATGGGATCATTATAGGATTAAATAGTTGGAGCTGGAAGGGACCTGAGAGGCCATATAGTTCACACCCCTCAACATTTCTTTTCAGATGAGTATGGGACAGTTCAGAGACTTGCCCCAGAGGATTTTTTATCAGGGTTCTGCCATACATGTCCAATGTCTGTTTTACTGTACCATGGTCTTTAAGATGCCAAGGAAGAGTTTGAATTTAATTCTAGAAACAATAGGCATCCATTCATTGAATAGGAGAGTAATCAGGTCAGACCTGTTCTTTAGAAAAAAAGCTCTGGCAGCTGTGTAGAAGCTGTATCAGAGAGGAGATAGATTTAAGGCAGAGAGATAAATTAAAGTGACATTGCAATAGTCCATGTAAAAGGTCTCAAAAGTCTGATCTAGGGGAGTAAACAAGGCATCTGTACTGTAGCAACTTGATTAGATAGAAACTCATGCTCAGTAATAAAAAATTTCTAGAAGTCAAAGGTTGTTGATAGAAAATAAGCATGAAACTTTCTTAGACATAAACCCATAGATCTATGACCTGGAGTGTTAGAAAGTGTCCATGGTCTTTTTCTTTTGTGTCTCTTTCCATAGAATTTTTTAATGATTTCTAGTACATGTTGAGTATGCAAGAAATGTGGTAGGTATTGACTAAAGAAGTAGAAGGCAGTAAGGTAATGTGATGACTAGAAAACAGGACTTAGAATCAGGAGGGTCTTAATTTGAATCCTGTTGCAGGACCTAATAGTTAAGTCACTATAATTCTATCTGTCTTAGTCCCTCATCTGGGAAATGAGGATAATGAACCATATTTATGTTCCAGAATTATTGTGAGGATTAAATAAAAGTATGTGTATGATATATATGCATATACATACATGCATAAATATATTTGTGAATGTTCATGAATGTGTATAGATAAATGCACACTTGTATAGATGTTGATTTATAAATCATTAAATATTATATATTAAATATTAACTATTACTATAATCTTAAAGGAGAAATGAATCAATTTTACAACCTACCATGATTTCTTTGTGGTTCTAAACATGTTTTCTATATTTTGACAATTCTGTATAGTGAAAAAAACACTGAACTGAGGGTAAGGAGATATGCATTATCTTTCTACATCTCCCATTAATTAACCACATGACCTTAATAAAATCATTTTACCTCTCTTGGCTTCAATTTTCCCCTTTATTTTATGAAAGGTTTGGACTAGGTGAGTTCTAAGGTCTTTTTTTCTAGTAGTCTATTCTGTTTCTTTTTTCAAATGTTTCAGGATTACTCTCTGGGGTTGTGGAAAATAAAGAAGATTGATTATATATCCACATTTCTGTTCATATTTTTTTTCTACTGAAGTAATCCCTGACTCTTGAAAAAAAAAAGAGTTGAGAAGTAACACATCTGGTAGCAAGAGTCAAACTGACTCTTTACAAGGGGCATTAGGAGAGGAAAAAAATGGATGCTTTAGTGCAGTCCAATTGTCATGACTAGGAAAAACAGCTCCAATTCAATGCCCAATAAAAGTGAATCAAGAACCCATTTTCTCTGAAGTAAAGTTTCTTATTAGTTACTGGGAAAAGAGAATACTCTGAACTTTTTGAAAGGGCAGCATATTCTCATCATAAAAGAAATAAAGGGAACCTCAGAGATAGAATCTCTGCCAGAGAAGCAGCTTGTTGAGGCTCAGTTTTCATCCTTGGATCATAGGTTTAAAATTGAAAGGGACCCTAGGAATTCTTTATGGTTGTTCTAGTGGTACAGGTATATCTGATCTCTCTAGGACCAGGGAGGCTGAGGCTGAGAGTAGGAGACAAGTACATTGTCTAAAGGTGGTTGTAAAGGGGGATAGCAAACCAGATTAAATTGTAAATGAAGCAGATTAAATTCTAGTTGTGTAAATCATTAGTGAAAGGGAGAATGAGTAGTCCATATACTTCTAAGTGGGACAGTTTTCTAAAAGAGAGAGAGGAGAAATAGAGAGATAGAGAGATAGAGACAGAGATAAAGGTAGAAAGACAAAATACCCCAAATCATACAAGTATGACACCGGAACCAAACCCAGTAGAACTACCATGTCTGTGATCTTAGCAGAAGACAACTATTAACCCTCTTCTTACTTTCCATCTCTACCCACACCCTGATTTTCCTGTCTTGGATACCCTCCCTCTTTTAATCTAACCTGGAGATCTCATTAGGATTTGGAGATAATTGCATTTTATCATTGATGCATTTTTATCTACTAAGATAAGAAAGATGAAGTGGATAGAGTCCTGGACCTAGAGTCAGGAATACAAGTTAAAAATGCAGCCTAGGACCCTTACTTCTATGTAACCATTAAATCTCTATCTACCTCAGTTTCCACATCTGCAAAACAGGGAACATTGAATGTCTACTATTCCAGGAGAAATAATTACTGGAAATAATAATACTAATAGTAATAGCTAATGATAGCTAACTTTTCTGTAGCATTTACTATGTCCCAGGTAAGTGATTTACAGGTATTATCTCATTTGATCCTCACAAAACTGGAAGCTAGATATTATCATGATCCCTTATGGTTGAGAAAAATAAGGCAAATAGAGGTTTAGTGTTTTCCTTAAGGCCACAGCAGCCTCTGCTTTTCTAGAAAGGGATGGTTGTTAGAAAAAAATATCATTCACTACATCATTTCTTGAAACAAGGACCAATATCAAGATCCAATATGGTCCCTTTCTTATCACTTTGATCCTTTCTGAAGTCAACACATAAGACATCACCTCCCAATGTCTTTTCCTTTCAGTTTTGTCCCTCATATTGAGTGAGTACAATCACATTGGACATGAAATGATGTCACTCAATCTTTCAGATTTTCCAGCACCCTAATAAATTGCTCTACAGACTTTTTCTCTCCTCCCAAAACATCAGGAAGGATTGCGAACTTAATTATATCTGTCATTATGTTGACACAATTTTGCTGCAAATCATCTTGGGCCAATAAACCAAAGCCTTCCTTGGTGCCAGCATGTAATAAAATCTCCACAAAGAGAAGCCTGCTACCTCTTTGTAAATAGAATTTGGAGTTCTTTGGTCTCAACTACTCACTTATTTGAAGGGGTGGGGAAGACGAGTGAGGAATTATTAACAGTTTTTGGAATAGGTACAAACAGTTCAGGCAGCTTATTTATCTTAAAGACACAGAAAGCAAACATTTTCATCTAGAGTGTGAAGTGATAGATAACAGAGGAAAATCTATGGGAGGCCTGGTGAAAAGTTATTGCTTTGTTCCAGGTTTGTGGGAGAACAGTGGGGGAAAGTAAAGTTTTTTGAACAACCATACCTCAAAAAACAATTCCGTAGGTTGTACCCTTAAAGAGGTAAAAGGAATTTCCAGGAGACCCATAATTTGATATTTTTGAAGTGCTTGATGGCATATAATCATCTCCCTTCAGGCAGCCCAAATGCATTCTAAGAGGGATACTCATCTATGAAGATGAAAGATAGGAAAACAGACACCGGGGATAATGCTATAGCTCCCCATTTCATCTCTAAGGGACAGAAGGCTTACTGGATCAGATGAACTGTGGAGTTGCAATCTATGTTCACCATTTATTGGAAAAACAATAAGTGAACAGGAAGGTAGGCTAGGTATTATTCCTAAATATTATTTATTTTAAATGCTCCTTTTTAGAAAATTGTGATTAAACCTGAGAAAATTTACAATTTTGAAATTCTGTGGTGAATTGGGAAATGAAAAAAAGAATCTATAGCTTAGATAAGGGTTCTAACCTTTTCTGTTTTGTGAATCTCTTTGGCAGCCTGATAAAGACAGACTCTTTATCAGAATTTTTTTAAATGCAGAAAATATATTGCATTATAAAAGAAACAAATTCATTGAAATATAATTATCTATTAACTATCTATATATGCATGCATACATATGTATACATATACATAACCAACTCATAGACCCCAGATTAAGAACCCCTGGTCTTCTCTTTCATCTGAAAGAGAAAGACAAAACTGAGGTGAATTTATTGAGAGTCATTGATTCATTGTAGAAATCTTAGAACTGACAGGTTTCCTGTTTATTTCCCAGTCCAATGTGGAAATTGGTTTCTATAACCTTTTGATATGGTTTTCAACCTACTTCTCTTTCAGGTTGCTCTTACCTTGTCAAGATTCCTCTTAAACTGTTATGCCTATACCTGAAACAGTATTAGAGATGTAATTGGTCTACATCTGACTGACATTGTTATTTCCTTTGTTTCAGACATTTTATTTATAATGCCTAAATTCACATTCTTTTGCTATCAGATATGTGATCAACTTTCAAAAGTTTTTTCCACTTGACCTCATATTAAGCTACGTTTTTCCCGATCCTGTACTTGTACAGTGGAACCCATGAATAAAACTTTATATTTATTGCTGTAAATTTCATCTAGTTGATTTAGAATAATAATCTAGTCAATCAAGTTCCTGATTAATGACAATTCTGAACTAGTTATTCCTATGAAATATGATATCAAATTTAAAAAAGATTCAATTTAATTGAAATTTGCATTCACATTAAATGCCAATTATATAAGATATGGGAGATTTAGCTTCAATTGCTAGGAGACTTCAGCATTTCAGGTGACTATGAGTTCAGCAGTGTGACATGACTGTTTAAAGAAAACCCATTGCAGTCTTAACAGAGTCCAGAATAATAGAAGTAATAATCTCTTTGAATGCTATTCTGGTCAGAATTTACCTATATTACTTTATTTATTTTTGATAGGCAGACGTTTCTATTATTAAATTTCTAGAGAAACAGCATAGAAGAGAGTCTAATGGTGACCAGCCTTTAAATCTGAAAGAACTAGGTTCAGATTCTGTCTCTGATGCATTCTGTTTGTCATCATGGGCAAGTCAAATAATCTCTGCATTTTCCTGTTAGTTCTCTTAGAGAAATAAATAACAGATCAATTGTCAATCTATTCTGGGAGACATCAAGCAAGCAATTAATAAGTACATACTACGTGTGTAGAACTGTGCAAGGTATTAGGGATACAAATAGAAGCAAAAAAAAAGAGATAATCTCGGCCTTTATATTCAAATGGAGAAAGACTGACAAAAGAAAGTTAAAAACTTGGAGTTGAAGTGGGATAGCATGATATTGAAGTCTGCACTGTTAGAAGTACAGCCTAAAAGGAATGAAAGTTGATTAGCTATGGTTGCTCTACAAAATTGAGGAACCAGGAAGAATTCACCAATAGGAAATTGGTCACTGTCATGGTAGAGGAATGTACCAGGATAAGATGTCAAGGGCAGGATGAATGTTCCGTGATCAAGAAATTCTAAGCCTTGAAGGAGTTTCTAGGGTGCCACTGCTGCTGAGGCAATGTGTGGGAGAGCAGAAAGTCAGAAGCATAGTTGAGAGGGAAATGAAGACTGACCTGTTTTCTAATTCAAAAAGATACAGACAAAGTGACAATCAGTTTTGGTAGAAATGAAATTATACTTCAGGAGAGAGAGAGAGAGAGAGAGAGAGAGAGAGAGAGAGAGAGAGAGAGAGAGAGAGAGAGAGAAAGAGAGAGAGAGAGAGAAAGAGGCAAGCAGAGATACAGACAGATACAGAGACAAAGACAGAGAGAGAGGCTCTGACACATTAAAACTTTACAATCAATACTCAAACAATCTTTCCTCCATCCCTCTGTTGAACAGTACAATCTTTGAAAGTCAAGCAAAACAACCTAATAGTGTGGAAACAACTTGACAAGTGATATCATATGTTACTTTCCCCTCAGATCTTATTAGAAAGTGGAGATGTGTAAATCAAATCTTAGATAAAAGAAAAGATACGTTTTTAACTAAGCACATTAAAAAAATATCCTTTATTTATTTGATCTGAATTTTATTGCCTCTCAATATCAATTGCATTTTTCTTGTACAATCACCATCCACATTGTCCTTTTGATTCTGCTTTCTAAACTTTGCATCACTTCAAAAAGGACTTCTCATGGTTCCCTGATTCTTTATAGTCTTATGTAAGACATAGTAATATTGCATTGCATTTCTATAGCAGAATTAGTTCAGATATTTTCTTATTGAACCCCTTATATTTCCAAAATATAGTTATTAAAAGCAATGCTAATATAAAGATTGTTGTTCATATGGGACTCTCTTCGTTGTTAACCACGATCTTGGAATATAATCCAAAGAGTTTATTTTCTAGTTCAAGAGGTATATATGCTATTTAATTACCTTTCTATATAATTAGAAATTTGAAAATCAAGATATTAAATATAATTATAGTAGCAATAAATTTGCAAATTGATCTTCCAGTAGCCTCTCCAGCAATGACTTTTCCCATTTTTTCAATCTTGATCAATTTGATCGTATGAGGTAACATGCCAGGGTTGTTTTCATTTGCATTATTCTAGCTATTTGTGGTAGTGAATGATTTTTTCAGGTGAGGATTGTATTTGTTCTTTTGAAAATGGTTCATATTGATATTTAACTGTTAAGAATAATTTTTAATATTATAGATATGTAAGTTCTCTCTAAATTTTATTTGATCACATGAGTCCATTGTTCACTAGTATCTTTGTGCATTAGGCTACTTCATGCACATCCTTAGTATCAGAGTTCACATTGAGGACTAGATTTCTACCATGTGCATTTTTCTTAGAGAGAGTGTTGGATGGAACCAGGACATAGAATCATAGGTCATAGATCATTTATACAGATGATGAAACTGAAACCAGAGAGATGAGGGGACTTACTGATGATAATATAGGTAAGCATCAAAAACAAGATTTGAACCCGGGACCTCTGACTCAAAATCCAATGTTTTTTTCATTGTATTGCTCTGTTTAGAACCACAAATTTCATTAGGATCTCTGTGAGAAATATTTGCTGATTTTTATCAAACTTTTTCATCTGATATGACTTCTCTTTGGTAAATTAGAATTCTATTAGAATGTTTCAATTTCAGTGGATCCAAAATCAGTAACTTCTTGAGAATGGATGATATATTTAGATGCTCTTTCTTTCTCCAGTTTCACCATGTGATCTCTATGTTTTCCTCACATTTCCATTTAAGCTTGTTTCTTTTAAAAGTGTGTGACCACTCAGGGGCATGAAAGGGTTTAGTTGTTGGCCAAAAAGAAAAGCTTGGCCCTGAGTATCTAAGAAATGAAAGATTGCCTTTAAGATAAATATTTGAAGTTCAGGAGACATTGCCAAAGTGCAATATTTTAAAATTGTGGGAGATCACATTTTTGGCTTTAGCTTTGAGAAATGTAATTTTAATTTATTTGATCATATTAAAAATACATGACATAACCACAACAATTCATAACACCTTACTTGTAAAGGGACCTTAGGCCAAGTCTTTCTGGGGGGGGAAAAATGAAACTAACCTCCTCTAAAGTCATTCTGTAATCATCTAATAGCGTATGCTAAGGCAGCAGCATATTGTAGAAAAGTAGAAAATAGAGAAAATATGCATTACTTTGTTTTTATATTGCATGTAGAAAAAGTAATTTAGTCCAATTCAAAGGAGTCTTGTAAAAATGCTTGTAAAAGGCACTGTGTAGGATTCTGTGTGAGGAACTAGAAATACAAAATCAAGATGAACAGATCCTGCCCTCAAGGACATGACATAATACTAGGGGATATAAGAAGAGCTTGCTAATAGTTGTGTGATCTTGGAAAAGATTTGATTAAGCTATGGTGCCTGAGGACAAGGACACTCTCAAGGCCTCTCAGAAGAACTTTTACACTGATTGTGAGATATGGGGGACATTGGTACAGTACCAACCATCATGGAATGTCCATATCAAAGAAGGTGCTATGATCTACAAGCAAAGCAGAATTATTAATACTTCAAAATAAATATTAGATGTGCAAATTTAGAAATTCTCCCTTTCTTATATTTATATGGGATATTTGTACATAACCTGTGGTAGGCCCTTCCAAGATCATATTGGTCTGATAAGACACCACTGGATACACTGTACCTTGCCTCCAATAATTGTGATGTCATGTTGGTCCTTGTTCAGCATGAAGGATAGCAACAAAAAGACAACAAGACACCTAAGTTGGATTGAGGATAAGGATTCCAGGAGATAGAGGTACAAAGGGAATGAATTCCAGAAAGTAGCTTCTACAAAGACAGAGAAGTAGAAGATGGAATTCTGAGTTTGAGGTACGGCAAATGGATTAATTTGTCTGGAACAAAATAGGTAAAGAATATAGGATTCAGTAAGTCTGAAATAAAGGTTAGGGGCATATTTCTTGAGGTTCTAAGTATTTCTAAGCAGTCTATATTGTATCCTTTAGGCAATAGCTAGCTATTGAAGATTCTTCAGTAAGATGTGACATTTTGTAAGTACTTGTTCTTTGGAATGATTCTTTTGGCAGCTGAATGGATGAAATTGGAGAGGGAGAAAGGTGAGAAGTAGAGAAACTGGTTATGAGGTTACTGCAATAGTCCATGTAAGAAATGAAGGCATCAGCTAGGTGTTAGTGATGGTAGTAGCTATGAATAAAGAAAAAAAGGGATGATTGTGAAAGAGAAGTTCAGAAAGCAGTTATATAACTTGGTATGGTGAATGGGAGTTTTGAATCTGGTTTTCACATGGATTTCACAATAATAGGTAGCATTTATATAGCAATTAAATATTGCAGAGGACTTTAAAAATATTGTCTCATTAGCAAATGTGATTATTATCCTTATTTTATAGATGAAGAAATTGAGGTGATAAGGGTTGAGTGACTTGTCTAGGTTGACACATGGGGTTTGATTTGAATTCAAGTCTTCCTAACTCTGGGTGTAGCACTATCCCCAGATCACCTACCTGGCTCAGTGGAATCTTGTAAGGGTGCTTCTTGACCAAATCAAATTAGACATTGATTATGTAGTTCAAGGAGAGCCCCTACTTTAATGGCACTCACTGTACTTAAGAAGGTAAAGGAAATGAATTATATTTCCAGGTCATAGGTACTATTTAGCTTTGTTGTCACTAATCTTACCCATTCACTGTGAATTACAAAACTTTATGATGATGATTTTTGTCTTTCCTTCCTAAAGAAGACCATGACAACAGGGAGGTGATTCCATGACAAGCAAATTATTTGGGTTTGAGTGAGGGTGCTGTGCTATGTCACCAGTCTCACCTTCTCTTCCAGAGTCATCTGGGTCCAGTGACCAGATATGCATCAGGATTACTAGAGATGACCCTGGATGTGAGACAATCAGAATTAAGTGACTTGTCTAAGGACTCTTAATGGGTAAGTGTCAAGCATCTGAGGCTAGATTTGAACTCAGGTCCTCCTGACTCCATAGCATTGCCTACCTGACCTCTACTAGCAAACTCTACTCACAATTTCTATTCTACAAGTAGAATCAATGTTTTTGCTGATTTGTTTTTAAGAATCTAGGTTGCATTATCTTTTCATACTTTTAAGATGTTTCATTACTTGGTCTTATGAAAATTTTGGAGGAGGAATTGAATTTCTTGTTGTTTTTCATTTAGAGGTTGACCTAGATTTCTTCTCTTTAGAAAGTTTCCCCAGACAAGATTAATATAGAGTAGCCATGGTGAAAATAGAACTTAAAGTCAAAAATCATGTCTTGAATCCCAACTTTGCTACTTCACTCAATGACCTTGGATATCAGCTCACTCATCTCTAAAATGAGGGGATCAGATAATAGCTTTAAGGTCCTTTCTACCATGAAATCTGTAATTGTATGTTTGAGAAAACAGAACTGATCTATGAGTAGACAGATTTATTGATAATTGTGTAATTTTAGGGTAACTAATTTTCTCTCCTTACTTACTCTAAGCTACCTGCTATTTTTAGGCTCCAAATTCCTTGTCAAAGTACAGTTTGGTAACTTGTATTTTAGGGGTAATATTTTTATGACTTGACAAACGCCAGCAACAACAGAGATGGAAAAAAGGATTCTATTTGAAAGTTTGACTGTATGATATATAACTTATTTTTATTGTTTTTAAGTATATATTCTTATATTAATGAGCATATATTATTAATAAATGTTTTATAGGGCAGCTAGGTAATATAAGTTAAAGAAGGCAGGTTTCAAGTCAGGAAGACTCATCTTCCTAAATCTGACATACTTAACCCTGTTTGCCTCAGTTTCTTCATCCTTAATATGAGCTGGAGGAAGAAATAACACACCACTTCAGTATCTTTGCCAAGAAAATCCCAAATGGGCTTATAGAGTCAGACATGAACAACAATAACAACAAACTTAACATTATAGAAGCAAAATTGACTTGCTACTCTGTATCTCCTTCTGAACCTTACTCTGTCTTGGGTATATATTTTTTTTAAATTTACTTTAACTTTTTTCTTTTTTTTGACTTTCACTTTATTATCTCTACTTTTATTCCAAAACAATAAGCATTTCATTTAACAAATAAGTATAGCTATGCCAAGTATATATACATATAGATTATATTTGAAAAAATAATAATACTATATGCTTTAACAATATGAACTTATTTGATCCTCACAACAACCTTGGGAGCCAGGAACTCTTACTTTCTTCATTTTATAGATGAGGAGACTGAAAGGACAAAAGTTATGTGACTTGCCCAGGGTCACATGGCTCGTAAGTGACTGAGGTCAAATTTGAATTCAAATCTTCCTGGCTCCAGACCAATGCTTCTATTATGTCTAATTTTAAATCCACAGTCCAGTAACCCTCTACCAAGAAAAAGGAAGAATGATTTATCATCAGTCTTCTAGTTATGATTGGTTATTCTATTGTTCAAAGAACTAAGTATTTCAGAGTTGTTTTCCTTTACATTACCATAGTCATCATGTAAATTATTTCCCCACTTCTGTCAATTTACTTTGCATCTGTCCCTATAAATCTTTCTTGATTTTTCTGAATCTCTTTTTATCATTTCTTTTTTCTTTTATCATTCCTTAAGGCTCAATAATATTGCACCACACCCATATGCCATAACTTGTTCAGACAACTGATGATCTCCAGTCCTAAGATACAATGTTTTCTAGTCCTATAATATAACCATTTATGGATCATTAAATATTTTTGTAAATATATATCTCTGTTTTACTTTGTCTTTAACTATTGTTTTATATATATATATATATATGTATATATATATATATATATGTATGACTTTTAGTATCACTGGGTCAAAGAGTAATAATAATTTGATGACTTTTTGGATATTGTTCCAAATTATTTTTAAGAGTAGTTAGAGAAGTTCCAAATTCCACCATTTAGTTGTCCTTCTACAGTATCTATAACATTTATCATCTTCCATTTTTTGTCATCTTTGGGAAAATGGTGGAATCTTATAGTTGTTTTGATTTTCATATTCTCTAATAAATGCAGGAATATTTATTTTCATATTCTTATTGATGTGAAATTTTGGGGGAAATTTGCTATTCATGTCTTTTAACCATTGATTTATTGTAGAATGGCTCTTATTTTAATATCATTGAATTTCTTGCTTTCTCCAATTAGCTATAGGATATAACTCATTACATTGCTATTTAAATGCTTACATTATCAAAATATCATAGAAAATTTCTCCTCTCAACTTTCCACACACACATATGTGCGTGTGAATATATAATACACATTTTATATGTTGACATATAACACATATAGATAGAAGAGTGATAGATTGTTGTTGTTTGTCCTTTGCTTTTGAAGAGGACCAATGTCATTACTTTAAAAAAAATTATGTGAATAAAAGGAATTATTGTACCATGCCACATCAGTGTTCTAAGATAATTTTCACTGATAATTAAATGTGTCAATATGAATTATATGTGTTCCTATCTTATCTTTGGAAAAATTCCTGTTATATTTAATATTCTCTGTGAATTCCACTGACTGCCAACTTTTATGAAACACTTGCTGCAATGCAGAGCAGCATGCTACCTGCCAGTAAAACAAAGACAAAAACAAAAAAAAGGCCCTGCCTTCAAGAACTTACATTCTTCAGAATGTAACAAAATACCCAATACAGAAAACAGAATACAAACTAAACATTCTGTTTGTCCTTCAGAAGGGCAGTAGTAAATGACTTCTGAGATGGAGATGAGGAAAGAGTGGATTTTTAGACTTGGAGATGACTAGCACAAAGAAACAGAGTCAGAAATCTGATGACGATGTATGAAGAATAGCACGAATGGTAGTTTGGCCAACCTATAGAGTACATAGAGGTAAATAAAATATAATGGTGAAGGAGAGGTAGATTGGAAATTTTGTGAAGGCCTTTAAATGCTAAAAAGAAGAATATTTATTGTAGAGGTAATTGGGGGTCATTGGGAGTTCATTGATTAGAGTAGTATTTATTAAGACAGGGAAGTATGTAATGTATTCTAGAAATATTTCAATAATACATTTTAAAATAATGAACATAGTTTATTATTCTCTTACTAAAATCCTACTTTGATGCCTCACTGTAGGTTCTTTCTGAAGAGTTCAGTCTGGCAGGTCCCATCAAACAGGGAAGACTACTAGGATGGCTCTCGGGGTGCACTGTGTACTTCTTGTTTAAGGAACAATTTAGTTAAAGGCTCATTATTAAAATGGTCATATGAAGATGAATTTTTTACCTGTAGCAACCTTCAAAGGACTTAGACAAAGTTATAAAGAAGTTGGATTCTGAGTAGGCAGAGAGAATAATTATACCCACCCATATAGTATTAAGGCTATTTTTCTTATTATTAGGTTTTTCCACTTAAGATAGTTTTCTGGAATATCCATTTAGATAGGAGCCCTCATTTCTAGTGATGTTTGCATTACTGAATGTGGTCATGAATGGATGTAGATTGACAATGGGCTGAGTTGGGGATGGCAAAAAACTTTTATATAAAAGCACTACATATCGCAGGCAGTCCAACATATTCCTCACAAATTTGAGGGCCTGTGTTGGGATTTGATTGAAACCAATAGCAGGAAAGATTTGATATAATAATTTCCCCTATAAAATTTATTGCAGTTGTTCAATAGAATTTTAATATATATTATTCAGAATTCAGATAGATGTTGGTGTCATTTTTAGAAGAGACACAATTGAAAGCAGTGATTTGTTTTTGCAATTTTTCACCTTCACTTTGTTGCTGCCTAGGAAAATCAAAGAATGATTTGGTAATATCATTTCTAAAAATGAATGGAATCCAGTCTAACAAGTATTTCTCAAGTACCTACTTTGTATAAAGTCCTGTGCTAGGCTCTAAGGATTCAAAGAAAAATGAGAACTGTGTTCTCTCTCTGAAACTTATCCTTAAGGGCTAAAATATGTAAATGGAAAATTATGTAAAATGATAATTTGAAGAGAAGAGAGTACTAACAAATAAACAAGGAAATTATTTAAAACTTTCCTTAAATGATGGTTTTTGAACTAATCTTTGGGGGAAACTAGGGATTTAAAAGAGACCAGACTAAGAAGGGAGAACATTCTAGATTTGGGGGGGCAACGTCTGCAGAGGTTCAGAAGTTGGAGGTCTGAGTTTGAGGAGCTTCAAAGCAGCCATTAGAAAATCATTAACAAGGGAAAAGAATATACTGATATCTTGAAGAAATTTTTGCCATGTGGTATTAGTATAATTACCTTTAAAATAACCTCTATGTATCTGCTGGGAATACTCAAATCTGCTTCTCAAAAATACTAGTTTTCTTTAAGGCTCACTCAAGTGCCACCACCTGCAAGGAACCTTTTTGGATTTCCCTTTGATATTTAGTGCCCTCCTCTCCCTCCACACATTACTCTGTGTTTACCTTCCATATTTTTTGAATTGATTTCTCTTTGTGCTGACTGTTTAGCATGAGCAAGTCTGATGAAGTCTTGTTTTTCAATCTCCCATCCCTAGCCCATGTTGCCCATGTTATATGAACTTAAAAATGTTTGTTGAGTGGAGGGTTCACAGTTAGTACTTTTACAGGATGTCTCTGAACAACTCACCTCTCTGAGCTTTAGTTTCTGTGTCTTTGAATTTAGGGATAACAATACTTGAAATATCTATCTTCCAGAAGTTTATTTTTTTTGGTAGGGAAATCATTTTGTAAATTTAAGATTGCTGTATAGGTGTAAGTTATTATTAAAACACTCCAAATTCATTCATTTCATTTTTTCTGGACCCAAATAACCTTTCCAGGTTACACCCAATCAATTTCATTTACTTCTTCACTTATCCAAACATACTGCATTTTTTCCAAATTTTGTGTTAACTCTTGTTCATTCCTCTACTTAAAATACTGTTTCCATTCAGCTGTCTGATTCTTCTTCATGTTTTAGTGTTTAGTGCAAATATCACATCCTCCATGAATTTTTTGCTCTCTTCTTCCAGTTAGAAGGACTATCTTCTCATGAATTCTTGAAAGCATGTTCTTTTTTTTTGTGCATTCACATTATACCTATAGCTATTTAGTAATGTCATACTTGTATAGCACAGCACTCTCATGATCACAAAGAGTTTTCCTCACAATAAGCCTAAGAAATAGGTAGTGTAAGTTTTATTATTTCCATTTAAGGATAAAGGAACAAAATTTTAGAGAAGTGAAAGGACATATAGGGTCACACAGTGTGAGTTTTCTTAATGCAAGAATTGTCCTCTTATGCCATCTTACACTTACTTCTGAGCTCCTTGAGAGTCACACTTCTCTTGTATCTCAAGTGCCCTGCACAGTATCTACCCACAGAAGGTATTCACCTATTAAATCAATGAATGACTAAAATGGAATATTGTCAAAAGAAGGGAGAAAGGCATTATGTGACCTATTTTTTAAAACTTCAAAAAAACCTCAATAATGAATATAGTCTTAGTACAGTATTTTAAAAATTATGACTATGTCAAAATAATGTCACTGACTTCTAGCATATTTTAAATTC
Organism: Macrotis lagotis; assembly: GCF_037893015.1. Lineage (NCBI taxonomy): Eukaryota > Metazoa > Chordata > Mammalia > Peramelemorphia > Peramelidae > Macrotis > Macrotis lagotis. The sequence goes on from NC_133658.1 coordinate 613,788,037, forward strand.
ACTTTTAGGCAGGCTTTTCCCCTAGAAAAAAGAATTTTCATAAGATGAATGATCTTTTAAATCAAAATCCTTCTTAAAAAAATCATGATTGTTATCCATCCTACTATGAACTATAGTTATTGTGACTTGAGAATATTAATTTCTACTTTTTCCTCAAAGGATATGGGTTATTTAGCTTGGAAAAGAGAAGGCAGAGGAAAGAATAGTTTTCAAGTATATGAGGTCTATAGATATCTAACACTGAAAAACCACTATTGGATTCACAGGAGCAAGACTACAATGGATACTTCCCTTGCTCTACCAAGATATGCTGTTTGGAGGGATTTTAGTCCCTAAAAAACCTAAAAAGGGGGTTAGAATTCTGGTTTTTATACTCTGTCTCTTCAATTCACCCAGGTGCTTTGCAGAGAAATTAAATCTTAGGTTATGTTCATGTCAAGGATTTTCCCAAAAGGGATGGGGTAGGGGAAAAAGATACTCAAAGTACATTATCAATCAGGCATAAGATAACTATTCTTACACACAGAAGGAATGTTAAACAAGAAAAACTAGCAGAGAATTTTTGACAGCCTTAAAAATGGGATTTGATACTGTAATTTTTAAGTACTGTTTCAAACTACTGGGAGGATGCTACTTAAAATTCATAAGAACATAAAATAATTTGTGTGATTGCTGATTAGGCATTTTGTATTTCACTTCCATTTTGGGTTGTCCAAACAATTTCCAGTAGGTGTCCCCTGATAAAATGGGCAGCTTTAGGTCAGTCTTCTTCTTGATGTCTGTCTTCTTTAAAAACACTGAAGAAATGCCTCTTATGCCTTCTGAAGGTGAGATCAATTTGGGGGTGGGGACCATTTAAGTGCCCCAGGAACAATCTAGATTGTTTTTTGTTATACTCTCTGTGTGACATCAGAAATTAGGGAAAGGATAAAAAAATCAGAGAAGAAGAAACTTATTGGAAACTGAAGGCAGTTGCTAAGCTTTAGCATTCCTGAAATCAGAGTTTCTTAGATAGATTTTAGGAAAGAGATTTATTTGAGTAAAGGACATACTAGTCCCTAAAAGTACATAGTTTCCCAACTGAAGTGGGATGTAGTATTGCAAAGAAGAGAGCTTGGAGTTTGAATGGACAGGGAACCAACTGTTTCTTCCTAGGGAAACTTCTAATTTCTTAGAGGGTTATAATTAAGGACTTTTTGCCCAGATGCCCAAGTAATACTGTGTTAAAAAAAAATTTGAGTCTAATGGAAACAAGGTATTGTCTTGAAAGTACCTTGTATTTTTTATTCTTTACTCATATTTTTTGAATTATAGACAGTGTTCATCTAGACCCTCCTCCACATGTTCTCCACATGATCCTCTAATAGAGGATTATTAAGCATTTTCTTCTGATAGGGATTTTTATTACTTCTTGTGGAAGTTCATTCCAGTTTTGGACAGCTCCAGCTAACAGAAGGATCTTTTATAAGATTATATATGTATGTTGAAGACTGGAGAGGAGATTTACTTTAGTCATAAGCTCATTTTATTCTTTTCATGTTCCTTATATTTAAAAATTTTTGATTGTACATAACTGAATGCTGTGATTTCTTTCTAATAACCTATTCTTAGATTGTTTTTATAATAACTTGCCTTTTGCTATAATTTTCAGGAATCCACTGCATTATTAAAAAAAAAGTACAGGATAAATCATATATCTGTACATATCATATCCCCAGTGATAGAATATGAGCTTTCATGTATTATTTTCTATATCTTATAACTTTATATGAAAGGCATTGTGGTGCAGGAGAAAGAATAATATCTTTTGGAATGAAAAGAACTGAACTTGGATCCCAGCTCTGTCTCTTACTGCTTGCATGACCTTATGCAAGTCATTTATCCCTTTGGGGCCTCAGTTTCTTCATTTGTAAAACCAGAATTTTAGATTAGATTGTCTCTGAGGCACTATCCAGTTTTAAATCTATGATCATCTCATGTAAATTATGTGAATAAATTTTCAATAATAGTAGAGCAGGTCTAGTTCCTCCTTCTCTGATACTTATAATAGATTGAGTGCTTACCTTGCATTGAAATCTCTAAATATTTTTACCTAGTGATCCTAATTCTCCTGATGAAGTAACAGAGAATGAAACTACTCTTACCTCTACATCACAACCCAAAGACAAGTGTTTGATTTCACAGACTCTATGGATAGCAGAACTCTAAAGGCTGTGGCTGAAGGTCATTCTTTTTTGGTGGAATAACAACAAACCAAAACAATAATGAGATGTTTGGGATAGTATGGCAGAAGAGTTGGGAAGCGAGAAGCAAAGGAAATGTGGAAGGGGAAGTGAAAATTTGTTGCTTTTGCATGTTTATGAATGATAATTGTGATGATAGCATGGAATAGTAGATAAAAACCTTGAAACCAAGAGGATATGACATCCTTCCAGTCTTACCCTCCACCCCTACACTAGCAGTGTGGCTCTTGACAAGTGTCTAACTTCTTAACGCACCATCAACTAAGACTATAGGTTGCTGAGAAAGTACCAACATGTATTGATAGAATAACATTATTTCAAATGCAAATTAAAGCTTCTCTTCACACCTCTCAGACTGACCAATGTGACCAGAAAGGATAATGAACATTGTTGGAAGGGTTGTGGGAAATCTGGGACACTATTACATTGTTGGTGGAGCTGTGAATTCATCCAAGCTTTCTGGAGAGCAATTTGGAAGTTTGCCCAAAGGGCAACAAAAATGTGCATACTCTTTGATCCAGCAATACCATTACTGAGTCTATACCCTGAACAGATGATGAAAAAGGGTAAAAAACATCACTTGTACAAAAATATTCATAGCAGCCCTGTTTATGGTGGCAAAGAATTGGAAATCAAGTAAATGTTCTTCAATTGGGGAATGGCTTAACAAACTGTGGTATATGTATGTCATGGAACACTATTGTTCTCTTAGAAACCAGGAGGGATGGGAATTCAGGGAAGCCTGGAAGGATTTGCATAAATTGATGCTGAGTGAGATGAGCAGAACCAGAAAAACACTGTACACCCTAACAGCAACATGGGGACAATGTTCAACCTTGATGGACTTGGTCATTTCATCAGTGCAACAATCAGGGACAATTTGGGGCTGTCTGCAATGGAGAATACTATCTGTATCCAGAGAAAGGACTGTGGAGTTTGAACAAAGTTCAAGGACTATTCCCTTTAATTTAGAAAAAAATACCTAGGGGCGGCTAGGTGGCACAGTGGATAAAGCACAAGCCTTGAAGTCAGGAGTACCTGGGTTCAAATCCAGTCTCAGACCTTTAATAATTACCTAGCTGTGTGGCCTTGGGCAAGCCACTTAACCCCATTTGCCTTGAAAAACCCTAGAAAATAAACAAACAAAAAAAACCTGATATCTCATTGTCTGATCTTGCTATCTCTTATACTTTATCTTTTTTCCTCGAGGATATGATTTCCCTCTCATCAAGTTCAATTTGGATAGATGTGTACCATGGAAACACTGTAGAGACTAGCAGGTTGCCTTCTGTGGTCAGGGAGGAGGGAAGTGAGATTGGGGAAAAATTGTAAAACTCAAAATAAATAAAATCTTCAAGTTAAAAAAAAAAGAATGGTTGGACCAATTTATAGTGTACCAATTGTGTATCAGTATATTCATCTTTCCATACAATCCATTTAATGTTTAGTCATTTATGACAATTTTGTAAATCTGAAATAAATCAGAGTTTTTTTAAAAAAGAATAACATTTTTCCTAGAAGTTCCCTATCTCTATATTTATGAATCTAAATGAATCTATTAAGCAACATACTATTCTACAGGTCATAACTACTTTAAAAGAATTTTTGCACTGCTGAGAGAAATTGCCTTTACTGGGAAGATGCTATGAGAACAATAATAATGCATTTTATTTCCATTATATTTTAAGGTTTTGAAATAATTTTGCTTACCTTTATTAAAAATGATTTGCTCATTTTGTAATGAGGAATAAACTAAACCTAAGAGAGATTAAATACTGAGTTTTGCTTTACTAATTTGAAAGATTCCTGCATGATCTTTACCATTCAAAGCTGCATCAAAAAATCCAATTGTTTTTGCAAGTCCTGTGGATCTCTGTTATATGCTCCCTTTTCTCTTTAGACACTGCCACCAGTTTGCTATAGGTCTTCATCACCTCAACAATGGCCAACATGAATATATTACTCATCAGTCATAAGTAACTGAGGTTGTTTTTTTGAGCACAGAGCAGTAATGTTTTGAAAAAGAAAATCTATCATGAGTCTTCAGATTAAACAGACATTCATGAAAAGAATTCACAAGTATTTGCCTGGTTGACAAGGTTTTTATCTACTATTCCATGCTATTATCACAATTATTCATAAACACTCAAAAGCAACAAATGTTCACTTCCCCTTCCACATTTCCTTTGTTTCTCAATTCCCAACTCTTCTGCCATACTGTCCCACAACCCTTCAAAGCAATAGGAGGGAGAGAAATCAGTTGCTGTCTGAAAACTATCCTGTCATAAGCATCTCTCACATTGAAAACCTTTGCCCTCTTTTCAGATTAAAGCAAAACGAACAATTTAACCCAAACCCATTTAGAATCTTTTCTAAGATAAATGATTATAGGACTGTTTTTAACAGAGACCCAGAGTTTTGTTGGGAAGTAGCATCCAACTCATGTTTGAACAGTAACAAAATAGCTCACATTTGAGTAGTAGTACTCCAAGGTTGGTTCATTTGATCCTCACAACCAAGTGAATCTGGTGCCAGGATTATTTCTATTTACTGAAATTCTATTTACTGAAATTCTATTTACATCTACATCAAGCTCCTTGAGAGCAGGAACTCTCTTTGCTTTTTTTTTTTTTGCAAGGCAAATGGGGTTAAGTGGCTTGCCCAAGGCCACATGGCTAGGTAATTATTAAGTGTCTGAGGTCAGATTTGAACTCAGATATTCCTGACTCCAGGGCCAGTGCTCTATCCACTGTGCCACCTAGCCAACCCTGCTTCTTCTTCTTTTTTTTATCCCTAGTGGATAATAGATGTTTAATAAATATTTGTAGAATTAATGACTTGCCCAGGATCACACAGCTAGTAAGTGTCTGAAGTGGGAAGTGAACCCAAGTCTTGTATCTTCTCGGTTCCAAGTCCACAGCTTTATCCATTGTAACATACTGTTCCTTAACCTCCTGCTATGGCATCTAAGATAAATGGTCATATAGCTTCTACTTTAAGTTTTAGTGATCTGATATTTCTCTCCCCCCCAACCCCTACCAAGTATCTCATTCTCCTTTTGTGCAGTTTTAATTGTTTTTAAAATAGAAATCTAATATTGATTTTATTTTTTGCATTTCTGTTGCGCCACAATGACTGTCTTTGTTCCTCCCAGAGAAACCTTCCTTATAACAAAGAGATCTGTTGAAGCAAAATAAATGAACACTTTGGTCATATCTGACAATGTAGATCTTATTCCATTAAGTATGAATGATCTTTAAATAGTGAAATCTAATGACCTTTTCTTGCTCCTCATCCTTCTTGCCTACTCTCTGCTGCTTTTGACACTGCCAATCATCCTTTTCTCTAAGTTTCTATGACATTAATTTATTTTGATTCTTCTAGCTACCTGACCACTACTTCTTAATATCCTTTGCTGCATCTTCCTCAAGGTCATCATGCCTGCTAATGATAGGTTTCTCCAGGACTGAACTCTGACCCTTATCTCTTTCTAAATTATTTTTCCTGGTGATCTTATCAGTAACTATGGATTTAGTGGTCATTTCTGTCCTGACGATTCCCATTTTTACTCATTCAGCTCTAACCTCTACTGCATCCTGTGAACTCTAATCTCCCACTATTATACACTGGAATGGGATGTCCCAAAGACATCATAAACTAAACATCCAAAACTTAACTCATTATCATTCCCCTCAAATCCACTGATTTGTGAATTTTCCTATTATTGTTAAGGGCACCACAATCCTCTCAGTTATTTGGACTGACTATCTGTCATCCTCCACTCACCCTTAAATGCATCTAGGTGATGCAGTAGTTAAAACAATGGACCTGGACTTATGAATTCAAATCTGCCCTGGGACACTTAATTAGCGAAGTGACTTTGAGTGATGCACTTAACCTCTGGTTGCCTGAGTTTGCTCAAATGTAGTTTTCCATAGTTGTTGTGAAGATTAAATGAGATAGTACTTATAGGATGCTTAACACCATACCTAGAATATAGCAGGCACTATAGAAATGTTTATTCTCTTTGTCTTTCCCCTCATATCCAATTTTTTTGCAAGTCCTATGGATTTTTTATTATATGCCCCCTTCTCTCTTTTGATACTGCCACCAGTTTGCTATAGGTCTTCATCACCTCACATTTGATTTGGTTTCCCTGCCTCAAGTGTTTCTCCATTCTAGTCGATCCTGTACTCAGATGTCAAACTGATCTTCCTAAAGCTCAAGTTTCATCACATCATACTTCACTGTTCCATTTAATAAAGTTGATCTTCTATCATCTATCATCATAAAATATATTTTTGGGGAGTAGCTTTCAAAGTTTTCTGTAACCTGGCTGCCTCATATTTTTTCAATTTTCTTATACCTTTTCTATCTTCTATTTTTTTAAATTTATCAAATAGTTATATATTCTTTCTACTACCCCTTCATTTCTGTGCTGAGAAATAAAGAAAAAAAGGAAGGAAGAATAGTATAATTTGTTCCTCTGATTCTTCACATTTCACTTTGTTACCATTTCCCAGGATTCTCTGAAACCATCCTTTTCACCATTTCTTACAGCACAATAGTATTCTATCAGATTATATACCATAACTTGTTTAGCCATTGCCCAATTTATGGTAGTTCCCTTAGATGTCCATTTTTTTTGTCCCTGCAAAAAAGGGATGGTAGGTTGTGCAGTGGACATAGAGTCATAAATACCCAGTTAAAATACAGGTATTATTATAATACATAAAATACATATTAGTTTTATAACCCTGGGAAAACCCATTTAAACCTTTGTCTCCCTCAGTTTTCTTATCTGTAAAAAAGGGGGCTATAATAGAATTTACCTCCCAGGGTTGCTTTTTAGGATTAATTGAGTTAATATTTATAAATTACTTTGCAAACCTCAAAATCTCATATAAATTATTATTATTATTATTATTATTATTATTATTATTATTATTATTATTATGTTTTACTTAGGATTAATTTCCCCTCTTCCCTTAATCTACTTCCTCTATTGTTCTCCTTTTTCCCCTTCTACCTTTTTCCTCTTCTTTTCCTGTTTAGTGAAATACATATCTTTAATCAGATATGAATACATATCTTTAATCTTTAATTTAATATATAAGTATATATACACACAAATATATGCATATATAATTAACCTTAATTTTCTTAGGATAAAAATATAATAACAAAAAGTTAGATTATATATAAAGTTTTATTCTCTAGCATCTTACCTGGAAACTTATGGGTGCAAGACCTCATTAAAAATATCAACCTAGAACTTAATGAGGGAAAATATTTATAGAAATTATACAAAGTCATAAAATTTGTGTGGCCAATCAATGAGGTTGCACATTAGTACATAGAAGTGTAAATGAGTCCTTTATGGGTTCTCTTCCTCATCTATAATATCTGTTCTGTGTTGGAAGTGACAATATTTCACGCTATTATCATATATGTTATAGGCATATAAAATATTGGGATTTTTCACTTTCCAAAATGTCATAAGCATGGAATTTATTTAAGTCTCTTATAGAGACTGTCTGCTTCCTGCCTTATTAGGATGATCTTTGTTGACACAACTGTGAAAACCAACCTTGTAGTGTGATCAGGTTGCTGCATGCAAACAGAACCTGTTTTCAGATTTATAACTTGAGAGACACAGACCTCGAGGAGGGCAGAGGCTAGCACTCAGACTAACAAATTAGAGATTTAAGATACCAATTTTTAATCAGAAATATAAAGATTAAGGACATTAAACTTTGCCAACACATGCATTCAGAGGAGAATGAGGTTCAGGTTTTAGCTGCTCTCTCCTAGGAGCACCCTTGTTTGAATAGACTTCTATGTCTTGATTATGTGAAATAATTTTCTTCAACTTTTTTCTCCCTTTTCTTCTTCCCCAGTGTATTCCTTTTTCTTTTTCTTTTCTTATCTTTTAGATATGAGACATTAAAACATAATGGAATCATTCTAAGGATCTCTAAAATTTCTTTTGCTACTCTCGATGATAAAACTCCTGAGTCATCTCATATTAGAATATAAACAATTTATCCTTTTTTAATCCTTTATTATTGTTCATTCATGTTTACCTTATGTTTCTCTTAACTCCTATGTTGAAATCTCAAAGTTCCTATGCAGTGCTGAACTTGTCATTAGAGGTCCATTTGTTCTTCCTCTGTAAGATCATGCAGTCTCTCATTGTAAGTCTATTTTCTTTACCTTCCAAAATATTGTATTCCAAGCTCTCTGTGTCTTTATATAGATGATTATTAAATCATGTGTGAATTTGACTGAAGTTTATTCATAACTGAATGTTTTCTTTCTGGGTTCTTTTAGTGTCCCCCCCCCCCCCCCGCCCCGACCTGGAAGCTCTGAATTTTGATTATGATGTTCTTGTGAATTTTCAATTTGGGGTTGTTTCAGGAGATGACTGTGAAGTCTTTCTATTTTCTATTTGCCTTCTGGTTTTAGGAGATCTGAGCATATGATATCTAGTTTCCTTTTTTGGTCATCGTTTTTGAGTAGTTCAAAGATTGCTAAATTGTCTCTTCGAGATCTGTTTTTTTTTCTTTTTAAAAATTCAACTTTATTTTATATTACTCTCTCCTCATTCCTACTCCAATTGAGAAAGGATAAAAGACATAACCTATTAGAAAAACATGTATTCAAGCAAAACAAAATACTACACTTATCATGTCCAAGAAAGACATCTCAATTTGTTCTCTACATCTATCACCTCTGGAGATGGGTAGTGTGTTTTTTCATAAATCTTCAGGAATTTGGAGCTTTGTATTAATTATAGTTCTTAAGTCTCTCAAAGATTTTCATATTTCTCCTATTGTTGTTATTTTTATTATTGTACTCATGATTCTTTTCATTTCTCAGTTTCATTTCTTCTCAGTTCATACAAAATTTTCCAATTTCTTTTTTTATTATGTATTGTGAGAGAAGTATCCTATCTAAAAAGAAGAAAAGAAAACATTAGTGATAGCAAAATTGCATAATGCATAAGACAACTTTTAAAATTTGAAGATAATAAGCTTTGGTCTTCATTTAAACTCAAACATTCCTTCTCTGAATACAGATGATTTTCTCCATCACAGATTCTCTAAAATTGTCCTTTCTTGCAGTGATGGAATAAACAAATCCATCCTGGTTGATTATCACTCCATGTCGTTGTTAGTGTGTATAATGTTCTTTTGGTTCTGCTCATTTCACTCAGCATCAATTCATGCAAGTCTTTCCAGGCATTTCTGAAATCCTGTCCCTCATGATTTCTTATGGAATAATGTTCCATCACACACATATACCACAATTTGTTCAACCATTCCCCAATTGATGGACATCCCCTCAATTAACAATTCTTTATCACAACAAACAGAACTGCTATGAATATTTTGTGTGATTTTTATCCTTTTTTCATGACTACATCTGTTTTCCAGATAGTAATGAGAAACTATACATTTTCTTAAATTCTGCTAAATTAAATTTTTTTGCTCATAACCAATCTTTCCTCCTCCCTTAAATTTTGTTTTTTGATTTTTTTATCACATGCCATTAGCTTCTACTTAATCAATTCTAATTTTCAGAGTGTATGTTGCTTGGTCAAATTTCTGTATCTCTTATGCCAAGCTATTAATTACCCTTCCAAATCTTTCTTTAATTAATTACCTTTCCAAGTCATACATCTATTTTGTTACCTCATTTTCCAGGACTTATAGTCAAACTATAAATCTAGGATGTCTTGGATGGTTCAGCTCTTGCTTTTTTGTGGTATTGAGGGAATGTTATTCCATAATCTTAAATGTAACTCAATTTTGGGATCCCCAAGCTTTCATATTTCTTAAGACAAAGCCTGACTGCTCTGCTCCTGGTCTGATCTCTGACAGCAAGTTCTTGAATAGGATCAGAATCCTTTGAACTATTATATTGCTGTTCTCGAATAGTGTTGCTGGACTTAAAAACTATCCAGCATTCTGGAAAGTTCTGTTGGTTCAGTCACAGAACTGGAAGCTCCCCTTTGGTCAGGGATTCCTTCCCTTGTTTTAATGCTACATGCTTCAGACTGGGCTGAACTGCAGCTCACTTGAGACCTTAGTCCATCCCTGAAGTCAGTGCTATACAGTTACTGCTTGCTTCTGAACTTGCTTCTTGCTTACATAACCTAAGACTCAGAACATTTTCTCCCCCTGGAATACCACCCTTTGTGGCTGGTTCCTTCTTTAGTAAAGTCGGGACTCAGAACAGTTTCTTACCTTGGAATACCACCCTTTGTGACTGGTTCCTTCTTTAGTAAAGTCTTGAATTCATGACCTTAACTGGATAGTGAATAACAGAGCTTTCAGTTTCCACTCTTCCTGTACCCAGGGAAAGTTTAGAGACCACCATGCTCTATCTGAGAATGGTGCTGTGCTGTGCACCAGTGCACAGTCTCTTTCCCTGCTAAAATACTCTGCCCAGCAATTCTTGGCTGAATCTTGTTCTAGTGTTTACAGATGTTTCATTCTCTCCCATGTTGAGGTGGGCTGGAAAAATAACTCACTGTAACTTTTTTCTGTTGGATTTCCTTATCAAGATTCAGCGTGGTGCATTTTATTTTCTAGATCTGTTTATGGGAGATGTGTGTATTTGGGACTGGAATTGGAGAAAACTCATTATTCTTTTCCTTTTTTCTTTGCTATCTTCTCTTCACCCCCATCTTCTTATACTTTACTCTCTTTCATGTACTCTATTGTTATTGTTTTATTGTTCATCCTTCCTTGTCAAAGAGGACCAATGACATCAGGAATGTGATGTCTTAATTAGTATGTAATTCAGATTTAAGTGAGACTGAGCTATGTAGAGTTGTCAGTGTCACCCTTTCCTCCAGAGTTATCAAAGTCCAGTGGTAAGACAAATGTCAAGATTACTGGCAATGGTCTGGAATGACCCACTGACTCTCACCTTTTTTGATGTTACTTATATCAAACTCTCTCCTGACTCTTAAGCATTTTATATGATCATAATACTTTCCCCTCCTCATTTCCTCTTGATCTCTCTGACTTCCTTTAAGTATCAGTTAAACCCCCCACTTTTTATATCCCCCTTATTGCTAGTGTATTTCCTTTATTGATTATTACCAATTTATCATGTATATAACTTGTTTGTATATAGTTGTTGTCTACCTATTATATTGTGAGCTCTTTGAGACCAGAGATTATCTTTTGCCTTCCTTTTTATTCTCCCTGCTTATTACTTAAATGCCTGAAACTTAAAAAGGCACTTAAGAAACCTTTAATGAATGACTGCTTATTTCATACCTGCAATCCACTCCCTCTCTGTAAAGAGGAAGGACTGATGCTTCACTACCTGACCTATTGTATAGATCTAATGTCTTTCAATGTTTTTAAATATTATTGAAATCACTGTAAATTTTTCTTGATTGTACTTCATTCTTTATAAGAATATATAAGTATATACACAAATATATGTTTTCTGACATGTCTTCATATTCTTTATAGTCATAATTTCTTATGGTACAACTACATAAACCACAATTTGTTCATCTATTCCCCAGATATTAGTATTTTTTCTTGCTTTTAGTTCTTTGCTACTCACACCAAAATGATACTATAAATATATTTGCACAGTTCTGCAGTACTTGAGTTGCTTAAGATATGCCTTTTAATGGTATTACTGGGTCAGAGATGTATTATAATTTATGACTTTTCTATTATAGTTCCCAAATCTTTTCCTGAGTGATGGAATGAATTCAGAGTATCACCATGGTCAACTTTGCACAATCCTTCAACAATTGTAGTCACAGCTCTTAACTTTTGCAATTTAGTGTTTAAAAAGTGAAATCTCCTAGTTATTTTAATTTTTTTATGCTTTATTTGTAGCATTTTTTCATATATTATTGATAATTTGTACTTATTTTACAAACTATTTCATATAGTTTGATGACTTATATTAATTTCCTATTTACCTTCAAAATTAGACATTTATTAGTAGTGTTTTGGGAGTTTTTAAAAATCATTTTCTCCCTCTATAGTCTCACTTTCTTGATTACTTCATTAGCTCTCATTCCAGCCCCTTTCTCTCCTGTGAGCTTCACTTATAGATTGTTATTTGCTAAATAGACATTTCAAAATGAATATCCTTAGAGACATTGTAAACTCAACATGAAAAATATAATTTATTTTTCTCCCTATATACTTCCCTTTTCTAAGTTTCTTCATTTCTTTCTTTTTTGGTTTTTGCAAGGCAATGGGGTTTGGTGACTTGTCCAAGGTCACATAGCTAGATAATTACTAAGTGTCTGAGACCAGCTTTGAACTCAGGTCCTCTTGACTTCAGGGCTGGTGCCCTATCTACTGCACCACCTAGCTGCCCCTAATTTCTTCATTTCTGAGGATGACATCACCATTTTTTAGAGTCTCAGGTTCCTAAAGTCAGAATTAACCTAGACTTTCATTGCCCCCATATCACATTTTCAATTAGGTAATAAATCTAGTCAATTCTGCCTTCACAATGACTTTTGCATATAGATTCTTTTCTCCATTCATTCATCCATCCACCTGTGCATGTTGTTAAACATCCTATTTTAGATTATAGCAACAGCCTCTAAATTATTTTTTGTCTCATATTTGTATTTTAGTTCATCCTACACACTACTGTTAAAATAGTAGTTGCTTTATAAATGCTTGTTAATTTTGATTGTTACCATAGCTTGGGGATTCAGATCACTCCCAACATCCTCAATCAATTTAGTCCTTAATTCATAGCCTTCTCTCCATCATTGTGATTTGTGGATTCCTGAAGGTCCCTGAGGTTCTTTTAGGGCAGGTAGAAACTAATTTTTTTAAACAATAATTTTAATGTATTATTTTTGTGCCTCCCTTTTCAAACTATATGTAGTTCCAAGTTTGATTTTTATAATATACTCCAACCAAAATATATTATAATTGATTGCCACATTAGTTATGAGAATCTAGTTGATATATGAAATCAGACATTAACAAAAATTGCAAAAATATTTTAAAACAATGCCATACACTATTTTTTTGGAGTATAGTTAAATTATTTTTAAAAAATTATGTTAACTTATGTGTTTTTAGTGTTATTTAAAAATGAATAAATATATTGAAATGTTAGTTTTAATTACTAATATGATAAATATCTATAGAGTTAATATGCAAAATCTATTTTTAAAATTATAAAGAGATTCTGAAAACAAAGTTTGAGAACTGCTACTCTAAAACAAATCCCACCTACTTCCTCCTATCCTTTTTGTACATCTAATTTCTTTGTCTTCTAGTTTGTTTTTTATAAATAATTAAAAACTTTTCCAATTACCACAAAAGATAGTTTTCAACATTCTTTTTCTTTAAATTCTAAAATTTTCAAATTTCCTCTCTTCCCTCCTACTTCACCAAGAGGACAAACTGTGTGATTTAGGTTATGCAAGCAAAATTATGTTAAACATATGGGAAAAACCACAACCAAAAATAAAAAACAAACCCCAAAGTGAAAATAGTATGCTATGATCTGCATTCAGACTACATAGTTCTTTATCTGGATATGGATAGCATTTTCCATCATGAATCTTTCTTAGATCATTGTATTGCTGAGAAGAGCTAAGTCTATCATAGTTGATCGTCATAAAATGTTGCTATTACAGTGTATGTACTATGTTGTTCTAGTTCTGCTCTCTTCACTCAGCATTAGTTCATCTAAGACTTTCCAGATTTTTCTGAAATTCACCAGTTCAGTATTTCCTATAGAACAAAAGTTTTCCATTACATTCATATACCACAATTTGTTCAGCCATTCCTTCCTCAGTTCCCAATTCTTTGCTGCCAAGAAAAAGTTTCTCTATATTTTTTTTTATATGGGAGCCCTTTGCCCTTTTTTTTGAAAACCCTTTGGAATACAGACCTAGTAATGATGTTGCTGGATCAAAAGATATGCACAATTTGATGCTCTTTGAGCAAAGTACCCACTTGCTCTCCAGAATGGTTGGATCAGCTCACAACTCTACCAAGGCATTAGTTTCCCAATTTTCCTCTCAGACATTTATAATTTGCCTTTTCTATTATATTAGCCAATCTGATAGATGTGAAAGGTTAACTTAGAGTTGTTTAAATGTGCATTTTCTAAAAGAGCATATATTTAATAATTTATAATTTTATTATTTAGCATATAAATTAATAACATAATTTAATAATAAATTTAGAGTTTTTCATGTGATTATAAATAGTTTTAACTTCTTCATCTAAAAACTTATATCCTTTGGCCATTTATCAGTGAGGAATGACTTGTATTATTATAAATTTGGCTCAGTTCTCTAAAGATTTGAGAAATAAAGGTCTTTATTAGAAACTCTGCCTGTCAAAATTGTTTCCCAGTTTTTTGCTTTCCTTCTAATCTTTGTTGGGTTGGTTTTGTTTGTGCAAACCCTTTTCAATTTAATGTAATCCAAATTATCATTTTTAAGTTTCATAAGGTTCTTTATCTCTTGTTTGTTTATAAATACTTCCCTTTTCCATAGACCTGACAAGTAAATCACACCTTGCTCTCCTAATCTGCTTATGGTATCACTCTTTTTGTCTAAATCATGTACCCATTTTGACCTTAACTTGGCATAAGGTGCCTAGTTTTTGACTTCTAGTTTTCCTAGAAATTTTTGTCAAATAGTGAATTCTTATTTGAGAAGCTAGAGTCCTTGATTTATCGAAATGTAAATTACTATGGACATTTACTATTCCATCTTTTTACATAATTATTCCACTGATTCACCATTCTATATCTTAGCCAGTATCAAATCATTTGCCTATTATAATAGTTTCAGATCTGTTAAGCCATCTTCCTATGCATTTTTGTTATTAATTCCCTTCATTTTCTTGACATTTTGTTCTTCCAGGTGAAGTTTCCTATTATTATTTTAATTCTATAAAAGTTTTTGGTGGTCTTATTGGTATGGCATTGAATAAGTAAATTAATTTAGGTAAAATTATCATTTTTATTATTTTAGCTTGGCTTATCAATGAACTCCATTTGTTTAGAACTGATTTCATTTGCATGAAAAGTGTTTTATAATTGTGTTCAGATAGTTCCTAGTTTTCCCTGAGCAGATAGATGCTTGAATATTTATAATGTCTACAGTTATTTTAAATGGAATTTCTCTTTCTATCTCTTGCTGCTTGGCTTTTTTGGCAATATATAAAAATTCTGATTATTTTTTGTGGATTAATTTTATATCCTGTGACTTCTTTAGATCTTATCACCTCTGTTTACAATTTACTTTTTTTATTTTTAGGTTTTTGCAAGGCAAATGGGGTTAAGTGGCTTGCCCAAGGCCACACAGCTAGGTAATTATTAAGTGTCTGAGACTGGATTTGAACCCAGGTACTCCTGACTCCAGGGCTGGTGCTTTATCCACTATACCACCTAGCAGCCCCTACAATCTACTTTTAACATTCCTCAAGGGTGTTAGTGCCCTAGAGGTACTGATATCCCTCAAATAAATGTTCCCAGGTACTCCACCCCTAATTCATTGTAATAATTTTAGCTCAAACTGGTCATCTACTGGATGCATATATGAAAATATACATGCATTCATGTGTATGGGTATCTAGGAGGGGTATGATAGGAAACATACATAAATCACTATGTATGTTGAAATTCTTCTAGTATTCTCTGGAACCTATTGACATGTCAGTGCTTTTATTTAGTTTCCTAGGTATCCACTTTGATCTAGTCTAGCATCAAAGTGGTCTATAATTACAGAATGTAAGAAGACTTTTTTGGGCAGCCATGTGGCACAGTGGATAGAGAAATGACCTTGGTGACAGGAGGACAGGAATTCAAATTCAGCCTCAGATACTTGACTTTTACTAGCTGTATGACCTTGGGCAAGTCATTTAACCCTTATTGCCTTGCATCGAGAACCATCTCCAGTCATTCTGACTCTTTTCTGGCCACTGGACCTAGATGGCTCTGGAGGAGAGAATGAGACTGGTGTCTTAGCACAGCAATCCCTTTCACTCAAATCCAATGGGCTTGTCATGGTATCACCTCCTTGATGTTGTGATCTTCTTTTAAAATGAAGGAAAAATATTAATATTATTTGTTCAAAGTCTCATTTTTCAAAAATTTAAAGTGAACTATAGATTCTATTTTTTAATCACTTTTCTGTCAAAAGGCAGTTTCCTCACCTGTCTTAGTTTGCATTAGTTGTATTCGCAGGAAGACTTATTATTCAATATGCTAAATCTTCTCCTTCAATCCATAGAAATGTTCTTTGGGAAGAGCAGAGAAATTGAACTATCCTGTCTTTCAAAGCCCCATGTTGCTCTGCTTCACTTCAGAGGGTGTGGAGGAGGGGGGGGTTGGAGAAGAACAGGTGAAAGTGGGTGTCTGAAACATGTTCAGAAAATATTTTGAAACTTTCTGACTTCTCCTTATGTCATTCAAAGGCATTCAGGCAGAAATAGCTTTCCAGACATTTACTGCTGAGCAATCTTGCTGCTCTTCTATATGGTAGAACCACAGCAAGAGGATTTGAACAACCATGTTTCCTCTAGAGAAGCAGCAGGATATAACAGAAAGATCACTGCATTAGGAGTCAGAATGCCTAGATTATGGGTTCAGTTCTGTCACACACTGGTTATGTAACCTTCAACATGCCACTTAACCTCCATTTCCTCGACTATAAAACAGAAATTATACCAACAGACTATCTCATAATAGTGCTGTAAAGATAAAATGGGATAATTTATATTAAATTATAAATAGGCATTGCTGTTATTCATTAGGATACTAAATGGGGCTCAGATAATTTCTCCTTCAATTTAGGAATACAAGTTATGGTGAGATGCACAAGTTTAATTGCCTAAGAGGGTAACATCTTTAATTATTTGAAAGTGATTTCCCTATCCCTCACTAATGTCTTTTGTCTGTATATTTCGTGTGTGTGTGTGTGTGTGTGTGTGTGTGTGTGTGTGTGTTGTTTGGTGAGCTGATGAGTTAACTAGGAAGAGATGGAAACAAGTTTCCTTTGTCAAATCTTGACCATGATTTCTCCATCTGACTTCTACTGATGATTTTTCTTGCTGTCTCTTATTCTTTCTCCAGGTCCTCCATGGTTCTTTTCATCTTTTTTAGTTCATATGTTTTTCTTCCTATTAGTCAGATCTCTGGTGCTAGAAAATTAATGCTAGAATATTCAGAAATTTAAATAGAAATATCAGCATCCATAGGAGGAATTAAGGGACAAAAAATAGTCCATCTTCTAGTAAAATAGAATTATTGAGTCTTCTCAAGGAAACAATGCAGTTTCAACTACGTTTGTAATAGGTTCAAACCTTGACTGGCATGTACATTGCCTAGCATGTAGCACTTAATTGATATTGCTTGAGTGACTGACATATGTATTATAAAAGTATTCTAGTGCAACAAGTCACAGTCTGTGGTGGCTGGATAAAGATTACGCACTTGTTCATTTCCTTGTTAGTGATATTTTTGGTATGATTGACTCTTTGATATAAAAATATACATAACTGATTATCCTCCCTTCCTACGATATGATCTGGAAGTATAAGCATAAACTGGAAGTAGAAACCTGAGATGAACCAAGATAAGATAGAAAAGGAATCATTTGTTTTTCAAATTCTATTTTTTCAGACAAGTCATGTGCTAGACAAGCATAAATTTCCTTTCACCATTAAAACCAAGAAATATCCACAACTACCCTGGCTTTATGATCTAGGATAACCATATTTCCAACAAAGCTAAGTGTCTGATTTAATAAATGTTAAGTGTCTCCTATGTTCTAAATACAGGAGATATAAATAAGAAAAATAAAGGCAGCCCTGCTCTCAAGGAGTTTACAATTTAATGAAGGATGATAATAAAGAAAAGGAAGCTGGAAAGGGGAAGAACAAAGGAGTATCTTATGGGGGGCATCTTGTTCCACGGAAGTAAAACCAAGTAGAGGGGCAGATAGAAAGTAGAATGAACTGCCAAATCCAGTAGTATCCACATCTACCACCTCACTTCAGGTTCTATGTTATACTTATGCTTCCAAGAATGCTAAACTTTGATTCAACAAAACATGGGTTCAGATTCTGCCTTCTCTTTACTATGTGTCCTTGGACAAATAATTTAGCTTCTTTAGAACTCAGTTTCATCATCTTTAAAATAAGGAAGTTGGGGTAGATAATCTTGAAAGTCTTTAAGTTCTAATTTGATGATGCAATAATGTTTGACCATTATTGTATCACTGTTGATTGGTTTAATCTTTAATATGTAGTGTTCTAAAGATAAGATAATCATGAAAGATTCATTTGGTTACTCCAGGATGGACTTTAGCCTGTTTTCCAAATGTGTTCCCTTCCTTATTTTTTCACATAGAAGCTAGAAGGTTGAATGAGTCTTACTCAAAAATCAAGCTAGCTGGTTCTACCAAATTTAATTCAGGCATGGTATGGAAATCATTTTGAAAGATCTTTAAACTGAAAACTCAGAACTCATATCCCACAGTCTTCACATCCAGACTGCACAAAGCATTTCTAACCCTCACTTATTATAAGAGAATTGAGCCCCTTTTGTGAGAAGATCAAGGACTATCATCATTTTCCATGCACTTCATTTGCCCCTGCTCTCTCCATGGGATTTGGTCAGTCACCACTGTAATCAAGAACTGACATGCTTCTCCTGTGTTTTCCATCTCTTGATGAATCTCTGGAGTCTGCTGTTCCAGGTGATAGATTCGTTTTGTTCAGTCTCAGACACGTGGGTAGATAATAGCGCTGTCACCTGCTGACCTTTCTAACTGTAGTTTCTTCAGCACTACCACAGGCACAGGAGAAAAAGAGTCTTTAACAACTAGGGAGTTCTTGAGGGTACCCACTGAGTCCATTGGGAGTAGCTTGCTTATCAACTTGACCCTTCAAGGAAGGGAGGAGAATATCCCACAAAGCAATTGTTGTAGCTGCTTTAATGGAACTTGGTTCTTTCAGTGGGTCATTTGGTGATTGGCATCATTCCCTCAGTCAAAGGCATTCCATTTTCATGGGCTCTAACTTTGTTGTCTTTTTGCAGTCATGGGGGAATAGGTCCCCTGATGAACTCTTCAGAAGTCAACCACTCACCTCAACACTCCCTCCCTGATGGTAGATAAGTAGGAAATGAAAGTTTCCTTTGGTACAAGTCCTGTTGATTGACAGGGCAACTGGCGGGGGTACCTGACAATGCCTTTGCTCTTGAAGCTGCTTAATGTTTCTGAGATCAAACACAAAGATCATGGAAGGAACAGGTGATGAGTAAGGTTACGATAATACACAACTGTGCTAGACTCTGTATAAGTTGAGCACAGAGAGACCAAAATGGATGGTTCCATTTAAAACGGCTTCAGAAGCATCAAAGGAGCTCTCTGTAGTTACCGCACATTCCTCCAAACTTGCTTGCTCTTGTCTGGCACTGCTATTGCCACTAGTGCAGAGTGGTAAGAGGAGAAAGGTTTGTCATTTATTATTGCTCTCCCTTAGACTTTTCCAGTGGGAAATAAAATCTTTCACAGACATTATAGAATGGACCTGGAATGGAAAGTTTGCCTCAACACCCCTCAAAGTCCAAGGAAGCAGGTATGCTATGGACAATAAGATGATTTCAGGTCATTATTTAGCAGGGAAGTTGGGTATTCAAAGAGTTGGTTAAGTTGCCAGCCTCATATTTATTGAGTTGTAATCTTTATTATCCAAGTCTGACTTTCTGGCACTGTTTTTTTTTTGGCATCCTATTTTATTCAATAATAGAATTTTCAAAGACACATTCAGAGGTATAAAATTCCATGTCACATCATTGGTAATAGAAAAACAATACAGCAGAATAAAAGAAAATTTCTTAGTGAGTTTGCATGTCAAAGATTTCATTTTAATCTGGCTCAGTTATAACATTTGATATACCTTTTACTTCTTTTTCTTCTTTAGCTGACTATCATCAGACTTTAAGAATCATTCTAATACCCTTTAGAATGATAATTTTTTTCTTGGAATAGTCAAAGATGGAATTAAGATCAATTTTCAATTATACACAAATATCTTTTGAATTTACTGATGCCTCTTCCTCCTGACCAACAATAAACCTAACTCAAGACATGCCTAGGGCCTGGGCTAGATGGGTAAGAATGGGGTGGGAGAGAATAAAGGAAATTCATATTCTTGTGAATGATTATATTCCAAAATCAAAGAAAAAGACTTTTCAGATTTTTATTTCATTATTTCAGTATTTTTTATCACATCTTTCCTTTAGTAGAACTGGATATCACAAGGTAGATAATTAATCTTAAATATTATAGATAAACTATCTGAATATATTTTTTTAGATTTTGCAAGTCAATGGAGTTAAGTGGCTTTCCCAAGGCCACATGGCTAGGTAATTACTAAGTGTCTGAGGTCGTATTTGAATCCAGGTACTCCTGACTGCAAGGCCGGTGCTCTATCCACTGTGCCATCTAGATGCCCCTATCTGAATATTTTTAAAGTGTTAATAAATATTCTTTCAAGAGGTAAAATCATAACTTCCTCTTTCCTCTTTAGAATTACTGTAGTGAAAAAAGGTCTTAGGTATCATCTTGTCCAATTCTCATGTTATAGATAAGTAGACTTAGGTCCCAAGAGTGGAACTGTCTTGCTTATGAATACAAACTGATATATGGACAGAGCAGAGACTCAAATCTAGATCTTCTGACTCCTAGTACAGCATTTTCTACTATCCTAGTTCTATCTTGTCAAGAATTATACTTTGTCAATTTAAGTTAATTGGGATTTCCAATAACTTTTATAATAATTTGCTTACATAAAATTTTTGCTACATGACAATGATCCTGAATAGAAAATTAAATTTGATTCATAGATATCAAAGTTCTATTGTGTTCAGATGATTATATAGGACACTAGAGAGATTCAAAGATGATAAACAAGGTATTTCTGTTCTTGTGCAACTTTAAATCCTTTAGGAAATTACAACACATGCATGAATACCTATGGTACAAAATAAATAATGAAAACAAATAAATAAACAAAAATAACTATAAGGATGCGATCATAAGGATGCGAAGTTTTCTGTGAGGTCTTAGAAGGGGGAAATATCACTTCCAATTATAGGATGAACACTGAGAGAGATACAAAGAAGTATATGGCAAAGTTCCTGCCTTCAAAGGCTTCCAGTTGGAACAGAAGAGGAACAGAAGAGAGAAAACAGGTAAAGGATCAATACATGGTCACATGATTAAGTGTAGAATTCTGTGAGATAAATTACATTTTCTATAGGAATTTAGGGAAAAGAGAGGTGGGCATGGGTTGGGGACATCCAAGTTGTCGGGGAGTAGAGGGATTGATAGATATGGAGGCAAAACACCTGGTCAAAATTTTACCTCCTGCCATTTGTTGCATAACTTTAGGGAAATCACTTATCCTTTCTAACTTTCAATATGTGTTACATTAATGTTTGTCATATATATGGTTTCTTCCAGTTCTAAAACTATGATCCCATAGCATAATATGAGAAGATATTTTTGGAATTTTGGGAAAGTTGGAAAAGAGAGAAATGTGATATGCAGATAAGAAGGCAATTACAATGAACAATAATGGCAATAGTTCTCAAACTATATTGTAAATAAAGAATATTTGCTTATTAGTTTTCCACATGAATATGCATGTCTAAAAGGATGAAAACCATGAGAACCTTTACATTTTGACTTCAATAGCTCAGACTGAAATGTATAAAGCTTAATTATTGCCTTTTGGATAATTATTTTTTTGAGAGGCAAAACAATGACTTCCTCTATCCTTTTTAGAATTATAGAAAGCTCCAGCTCAAAGTAGTTTTAAGAGTCATCTAATCCACTCCATTTCATTATATAGATGAGAAGACTTAGGTCTCAAGAATAGAAATGACATGCTCCTGGTCACAATTATTTTGACAGAGATGGGACTCAAATCAAGGTCTTCCTCCTCCAAGGCTAGCATTTTTACTGCTATTCTAATACCATTTTCTAGGGCCAAGAAGACCACCAAGACTGACCATAAATTTTTAATGTAATAAAGAGAATATTTGAATGGGAGTCATTGAGTGTAGTCCTGAATACCACTGATTTGTTTCCTTATCTTTTGTTTTGAACTCATTCAGCTCTGTTCTGTCATTTCTTTATCTATAAAACAAGAGCTTTGGACTACAAGATCTCTAATATCTCTTTCATCTTTAAAAACATCCAGTAATTCTCATTTAATAAATAGTTTCTGCCACTTTGACCAGTTATGATTTTATTTGGCCCTATATTATGGGCATTCCTCCTGAAAGCCTCATATATCATTTGGAAGGAAAGTGGAGAGTAGTGACCAAATGTATCAGAATCATTTTTCTGCAGACACCAGGCTTTTCAGAGACATACACTTTCTTTAAAACCAAGTGAACTCATCATTTGCTTAAACTAGAATCCCTGAAAGTGCTTTGTGACATGTTTTTCTATAAGTATTCATAGATAGTACTAACATGGTATTGGGTTGAGTGATTTTTTAAAAAAATGCATTTTTGCAGTAATTTATAGATATCAGAGAGTCTCCTTTATGAAAAATCTAGAATGATGATGGGAGGAGGGAAGTTGGGAAAAATTCATTTCCATGGCGTTGAATCTCAGTTATATTTTCAGAACCATTTGGAAGAACAAATGTATTGAGTATTTAATCTGTGGTGTTTGTTGTTCTCTGTTAATGGAATGTCACAGTGAATGCTAATAACAGAGATTCAAAGAAGATGGCAATATTTATGATGCTGTAGGAAATATAAATTTGAAATGTGGTTTTCAGGACTGTCTTCTGGGAGCTATAAGGCATACCATGTGAAAGAGAAGGACAGCTTATACGTGAACATCTGCATAGGCATCATGCAATACATGGCAAGCTTCTCAGGATTTTATGGTTAGGAATTGTTCTAGTCTGCACTCTACTACAGGGCCCCCAGTGACGGCAACCTGCCATGCCTTTGCTGAAACTTTCCCAGGAGGACCATAAGACACATTGCTCACTACCTGCCTTTGTGATGCATGGGAAATCCCTAGGACATGATGTCAGGCAGACAAATGCCACCAGCAGCTTCAGAATTATTGCCAATTGCAGGGCCAAAATTGTTCTTTGAATCACATTCCTATGACTGCATCCGGCAAAGTAGAAAACAGCTCATTGCTCACATCACAGGCTAGTGAGGATGTCTTGATGGAGAGGGTGACTCATGTGGCAGTAAAAAAAAAATTGGGTAAGTGGCACTGACGAGCAGAATGTCTTTTGCAACAATTAGAAATCACAGTTTGTGAGGCTATTGTACAGATTTTGGTAAGGTCCACTGATGAATAATCAAAAAACAGGCATAGAAAAATAGCCCCAAACTAAATTGCAATTGTATATGGAAAGCTAAAGCCATTCATGGCGTATTCTGAAGAGGCAAATTTATGCAAATGAAATATACTGTCTGATTCTACTGAATGATTTCAAAGAATACACTCACATATGTCTGGTTCTGAAAGAAACCAAAACGATGTAGTTCATAGAAGAAACTCTTGTAACTTGCAAACTTTGAAGTGTGGAGAATACAGCATTTTGATAGAAGAAATATTGTGCTTGAGTAAACAATATGGATACAAATATGAATGACCTCTGATAGTACTGCATACCCTTGCCTAATAGAAGGAATGACTTATATGCATGTATCACTCTGAATGATATATGTGATATGGGAAAAAGACTATTGCAGGAATCAGGAGGTTTGAATTCTAGGTCTGGACTGCCACTGATTTAGACATGTTACTTGGGAAAGTCATATGGACAGCCTGAACCTCATGTATGAATACTTGAATTATTCTGAAATACTGTAAAATGATTAGTGAGGGATGCTTTTACTTGCTAATAACTTTATACTAATAAGTTTATAACATGTGGCTAAAAATATTCCCCACTTGGTGACTTACCTTCAAATTGCTCTTGACTTGTCCTTTGCTAAGTAGTATCTCACCATCTACATAACCAAAATCATTTTAACTCAGAGGGATATACCAGTACTAGGGCTCTGATAAAGAATCTAGGTCTCCTTCCATGCACTGATGATATATCAGAGTGGAATATCTAAAATGCAGACATGTAAACACTTGCCCCGTCCAAGTCTTGACCTTCAAAAAACTATTATAAGGCTCAAATGAAATTTGAAATATTTCTTGAGACATGTAAAGTATTTCACAATATTATTACTATTTCATTATTTTTATCTTTTGTTTGGTGGAGCCCAGCTAGAAATGTTTCTGGGACAAGTTGCTATCTATTTTTTGTTTTTGCAGTTGAAGTATAGCAGTGGGATGTAGACTTCAGTAGTAGATAGGATAATGGATATAATATTTTGACATGATAAAACTCTATTTGACTGTTTCCTCTATTTGAATGTTTCCTTATACAATTCCCCCAAATGAAAACTAGTGCTTAACTCACTCAGGAGACTTGATATTTCCCTTTTCCCAGTCATTTTAATGCTTCATGATTAATAAACTCCCTGCTCCTCATTTCTCATTTTTTTTCATTTCTCATTTCTTATTAGGCAATTCAGAGGATACTCTTTATTCTGTTCCAGATTATCCCACTGGAGGAGTATTTCCATTATTTGTCTAAAAATCCCATGTAAGTTTGAGTCCTGAGAGACTTTAGGACTTGGGGATTGGAGTGAATATTCCACTGCACTTCTGAGCCATCATGACATGAGTATGCTGCCCAGGGGAGCCACATACCTTTGCTGTTCCCCATTGACATATGTTTTCCTATAACTGTGACCCCCTCGTGGTAATGTCACTGTTCAGCAATAACTCCCTCCCGTTTTGCACTGAAGATAGGTACTTCATCCTGTTTCCATGGATTTGATTTCTTCTAGTAGGTGATCCTTTTGATGCCTTTTCATTGCATGCATTGAGAAAGTTATAAGTGTTCAGAAGAGCACAATCTATTAAAAACTTCATGTTTTTGCTCATGTACATGAGCAGTTTTGGTTTATTGATATTCACTATATTGTAGTTTTTAATTTCTTTACATTTTTAATTTCATATGTTAATACTCCAGTACCAATACAGTTTACATGCTAGATTCTCAAGTATGTTTTCAGATTTGTATTTGAAGAATGGAAATTTATTATCTGATAGTTCATTTATTTTTAAAAATTCATTTATTTATTTTCATTCATATACACATGTATATTTTAAGTTACAAAATTTCTTTCCATCCTCCCATCCCACCCTCCCTTCAGCAGCAAACAGTCAGGTTAGTATTGTAGATATAAACTTTGGATAAACATATTAGTCATTTTCAGTATGATGAAGTAGGATTAAGGGAAAGAAATGCATAAGAGATAATTTTTATAAAGCGTTCATCAGATTATAAAGGGTTGGCTATTCTTTATTTGTTTTGGGTTTTTTTCTTCCTCTGTATGGGGATAACATTGTCTATAGTCGATCTAATATGGTTGTCCCAGCTCTCTGGATTGCTGAGAGGAGCTGCTTTCATTAATGTTGATTATCTCACAATGTTATTGTTAATATGTACATTGTTCTCTTGTTTCTGTTCCCTTTACTGAGCATCAGATACTGTAAATCACTTCATGCTAGATTCTGGCCATTTATGGTTTCTTATAGAACAATAATATTCCATAGTACTCATGTACTGTAACTTGTTAGCCATTCTACAATTAATGAGCATCCCCTCAATTTCTACACTACAAAATGCTGCTATGAATATTTTGGAACATATAGGACATTTCTCATTTTTTATAATTTCTTCTGGATATAGACCTAGAATTGGAATTGCTGGGTCAATATGAACAGTTTTATTGCTCTTTGGGCATAGTTCCATATTGCTTTCCATAATGGTTGGATCCGTTCACAACTCCACCAGCAATGTGCCAATGTCCTGATCCCTTCATAACCTCTCTAACATTGATCATTGACCATTTTCCCTTTTTCTCATCTCAGTCAACCTGAGAAGTGTGAGGTGATATCTCATTGTTGTTTTAATTTGCATTTCTCTATAATCAATAATGATTTGGAACATTTTTTCATATGATTCTATTATATATATATATATATATATATATATATATATATATATAGCTTTAATTTCATCATTTGAAAACTGTATTCATATTCTTTGACTGTCAATTGGGGAATGATATATATATATATATGTATATATATATATATATATATATGTATATATATATGCTAGTTTATGAAGAATAGAGATCATTTAATCTATTGCTCTGGCTACTTGATCATGGCTTTCTTAGTTATTGCTAATTTTTACAACCAGCAGTGATATGTTGTACATAATATTGTATCATATTATACCAACTGATAAAGTTTAAGTTGATCAATAAGTCTAATCTCTTAAGAAAGAATTTTCTGTAGTTTTGAGTATCTATGACTTGGCCTTGTATTACTATCTAAAACTCACCTCTTTCTGTAAGCAGTTACTTTCTAAATTATTTGCTTCTTTGTTGCTATATTGTTGTTATATATAATGTTGCCCTTGGATGGTCTCTTCCTCTTTCCCGCATTGCCTCTGTGCTGATGTAAATCTGGATACAAAGCTCTTTCGCTTAAGACTTTTCCTTGGTAGCAATTGGTATTCTGAGAATACATGAGCGGCAGTTGTCAAGAGTATGAGAGAAGAGAGATCATGGACTTTTGGTTTCTAGGTTCAAGAAGGAAGACCTGTAATTCAAGAATCTCTTTAGTTCCTAGGAGAAAGAGAAAGTTTGTGGGGGAAAGTCAACATTTACTACCTTGATAATTTCTGTAACTCCAGATTCCTGTACCAAATACTGAAGAATTTTCTCTTGAGCAGATCTGGGACTTTCTCTTAGTTGAGAAGAGATGTATCTCAATGGAAGAATTTATTTACTCCGTACATTATCTGGTATATTTTCATCTGTATATTTCTCTGCTTTCTGTTTCTTATCAACTTGCAAACCTTGATATATTTTAGCTATTTACTATGTGTGTCATAGGGTAACTGGCATTTTGTGGGAATAGAGAGAAGCTTCGCATATATAATTTGGCATTCCTCTATCTCTCCTAAGTACTACTGATTAGTAGGATCAGTAGGAACCCAAGAGAAATTTCCGTTAAACTAATAATAATTTTGGGGGGAGGGAAAATAGACTTAATTTTATCTTGATAACTCCTTTTTCTAAGGAGAGAAATGTGATCATTCTCCTCCTCATAAGTTTCTTTTGGGAAGGTTTGTAGAAGAGATTAGAGGTATCATGTCTCCCAAAGAGCTTCATCTGAAGAGGCCCAGGTAGACACACAATCTTCATGGATAATACTGAACATAGCATCTCTTATAGAAACAAATTTCATACATTTGACAAATATAGTAATGCAAACCACTTGTGAGAGGAGGTGGTTCAGTGGATACAACATTGAATCTGGAGTTAGGAAGACTTGACTTGAGACACTTAAAAGTCATATGACCCAGGCAAATCACTTAACTTCTGTTTGCCTTAATCCACTGAAGAAGAAAATGGCAAACCACCCTAGTATCTTTGCCAAGAAAATCCCATCAACAATGTGGTCTATAAGGTCATGAAGAATTGGATAAGACTGAATAACCAAACAACACATCACTCGTTAGCCTTAACTATATATTGCATTGTGAAATTAACTTTTTGAAAGGATATTAATCTATTATGTAGAATATTTATCAATTTTCATCCTCATTTAATGAGAAAATATTTGATCCATTGCTGCCTTATGGTATTTCTTTCTGCGTTTATTAAAAAATGTATGAGTGTTTATTTGTACCTTTAAGATGCATTGTTGTCCATTTTACTAAACCAAGATTATACAGTTAAACCTTTGTGGAAGAAATGTTAATTTCTCTTAATGTGTTTTTCCAGTTAAACTTTTACTCCACAATACCAGCCAATTTCTTAATATACACAATCTTTGCTTTCTTTTTATTGACCTTATGTTTGACACTTTGCCAAGAGCAGACCAATTTATAAGCATCACTATCATTCATTTGCTCAATTTGACCTCTAACTTAAAAATCAAATACTTCAACTGTTATTATTTCTAGATGTTCATTAAACATTTTTTATAACTTATTGAGTTCATATGATATTCTGAATTCATTAATGTAGAATGATGAAGAGATGAAGGGCATGCTTAGTGTTTTGCAGTGGAGCTAAATAATTTGACATCATTAATATGATAATTTATTATGCTCCCTCTTTGACTTTAAAGCTGTATTCAATTGTATTCAAGAATTGTGATAATGGACTACAGACTAAGTGAAACTATGGTAGACTTAAACTTTCTTCCAGGAAATTCCATATTTATATAAATTGTCTTCAACATTATTGAGTTGGCTATATGTTTTAAATAGAGAAAAGTTTTTCATGTAGACAATAAATGCACTACAAGTCTTGGGTATGTATTATATATTTGCAGTATATTGCTAAACCATGAATACAGAACTGAGTCAAAGGTGTCCTAATCATTCAGGTGGTATAAATATTATACAACTTTTTGGGTACTTTGTTAATAATGAATTGCTCTTTATATACCTATGATATTTTGACATGCCTTTTTTTTTTTGCTCTGAGGCTAATTATATTGTTCTTTTTCAGGTGTTTATAGATGTAAAAATTGATACAGATCATGAATGTTTTGTATCAAGTACACAAACATATTTGATTTATGTCTAGAGAAGTTATTGGTAATCTCATCTTTTGACAATATATAAGGCTTTCAATTAAGATAGAATAATGCTTGCATCAGAGAGGAAAAATGTTGCTAAAATTATTTGCTAATAACTCATGAACCAACATGAGGCATTGGATCAATAATTATGGATCTTATCTGAATGTGCAATTTCCAATTTGTGGTGAAACTAATATTGGATACCTCCATTAATGAGCTGTTCTGTTTTTCATTAGATATTTGGTATATAACATTACTATTTCATTTTTGGTCCAATTAATATTTTCATAGCATTTTAGATGTAGAGAGAAAAAAAAGAGATTTTCGGAAGTCAACTAGTCCAAACATTCTCCAAAAATTAGACTGAGAACCATGGAGTTCCAATGACTTTCCAAATTCACAAAGATAAAAATCAGAGGTAGAACACAAACTCAGATCTCAGACCCCAGAGTCAAAGCTCTAGTTGTCAGTCAATAAAAGTTTATGAAGCACTTACCATGATACCTCTGAGAATGTTTTTTGGTCATATAAGACCAAAAATTTTGTGTCTTCAATACTAATTACAGGCCTAGCACATAGTAGACTCTGAAAAATATTAATTGACTTGACCTATTTGTTTCTTTATATTGACAGAGTTTTGCTTTTTTCTTTCGATTGTTAATTAAGTAAATCTGTAATTACTGATATAATTTGGTTTTCCAGATCCAATTCATATGTTTTCTTTTTGTTGCCTTTAATCAGTAGATATTTTAGTTTTCTTCTGTATACACTGGTCATATTGTGATTTAATTTTCCAGTGCCTTTCCATAGGCCTCCGCTAATTTTTTCAAGTCACTTCTGTTTTGGTGGTATTTCATGTCTATATTTAGGAGTGTTCCTAGATAACTCTATCTTTCCTCCTATGAACTTCATAATGACTAGAGCTATAATCATTCTGCCAGTCAAGAAAAAAATTAAATGAGCACTTACCATATGCTAGGCATTTGTGTTAAGTATTAGACATACAAAGATAGGGGATAAAATTTAATCCCTGATCTCAAGGAACTCAGGGTCTAACTGGGAACACAAGTTGCAAATATCTATATATAAATGATATATTTACAGAATACTTTGGAAGGCACTAGCATTAATGATGATGAGGTTTGTCCTTCATTCTTGAAGAAGACCATGATATCAGGGGAGGTGATATGACAAGCACATGAATTAGATTTGAATGAAGAAGTACTGTGCTTTGTCACCAGCTTTACTTTCTCCTCTAGAGCCTTTTGGATCCAGTGTCCAGATATGAATCAAGACAACTGGAGATGGCCTTGGATGTGAGGGAATCAGGGTTAAGTAACTTGCCTAGGATAACACAGCTAATGTCAAGTGTTTGAGATTGGATTTGAATTTCTGTCTCCCTGACTCCCAAGTCTAGTTCTCTAAGCACTGCACCAGCTAGCTGCCCCAGCACTAAGATTAAAAGAGAATAGGATAGGCTTTCTGTAGAAGGTGGCATTTTAGCTGGAACTGGAATGAAGACAGAGGCCCAGTAATGAAGATGAGAGAAAAGTGAATCCCAGTCATGGGGCAAGTCAATGAAATGTCTGGAGTTGCTAGGTAGAATATCTTGTGGGAATACTAGTCAGTGGTGTGGGATGCTAAAAAGGGTAAGGTGTAGGAAAATTGGAAAGGTAATAAATGATGTGTCAAATATAATTTTATAGTTGATCAGGAAGATATCAAGGAACCATTGACATTTTATTGAATAGGAGAGAGATGACATGGTCAGTTCGATGCTTTCAAGATCAATATGAGAGTTGAGTGGAGGATGGATTGGAATAGGGAAAATCTTGAGTCAAGAAGAACAACTAGCAGGTTACTGCAATAGTGCAGATACAAAGTGATGAGAACCTTCATCAAAATGATGATGATGGCATCAGAGGAGAGAAGCAACATACATGAGATATAGTATAAAGGGAGAAATGACAGTGTGGGGGTAACAAGAGTCTGCAGCATATTCTGTTGTGTGTAGGTCTTAAAAAGCTTTAGACTCCATGTCAAAGATTTGAGAGAATACAATTATTCATGATAATTATAGCTGAAATCAGGGTTTTAAAAATTACTTTTTTATATAGTTGGTCTATTAATTGGATTCATACCACCGAAGTCAAAGAGGTCTTTTAAAAATTCTGTTCTAAATATTCTTGTTGTATCTTTAAATTCATTCAAGACAGAATTGCCTTAGGGGAGCCAAGATGTTGGTACAAAGCTAGGAAGCTCCTGGAACTCTTCTCAAAACAACTTTAAAAGAAGCCTCCACACACTTCTACCCAGGTGAGAAGCAAGAGCTGAAAAATCAGTGAGAGACTCTTAGTCACATCTTAGCTCAGGTAAAGATTCAGTAAGCCAAAGTTGCAGCAGGATAGCAATAAAGATCCCAACTCCAGCTTGGAAGACAAAGCTTAAGTCCTGGGAACATTGATGCAACAAATGAGACTCAGTTGGGCTACATCAATGCAGGGAACAAACTGCTGCACAGGCAATGATGTAGTCAAGCAGAAAGTTGGGGCTATCCTAAAACAGAGAATAAACCACCGTATAGGCAATTCCAATGGCATGCAATAAGACAGGGACCAGATTTCAGCCCCAGCACAAAACGCTTGAGATTAGACTCCCTGTGTCCCAGGAATAGGGCTTAGTTCTCAAAAAAAGAGCAACCCCCCCCCAAAAAAAAGGTTTACATAGACAGCTACTACTGTGATAGGGACAATAAATGCATCATCACAGCAGAGGAAAGCAGTGACAAAATGTATACATTGTAAAACCTTAAAGGAATTTATGAATTGATCTCAAACCCCCCAAAAAAACTCTTGGAAGATCCCCAAAAGGATTTTAAAACAAAGGGAAAGAGAAAGAAGACTAATGGAGAAGAAATGAGAGCCATGTAAGAAAATTATGAAAAATTGGTTGAAGAAATCAACTCTTTTAAAAGTAATATTGACAAAATAGAAAAGGAATTTAACATCAAAAAGTAAAAGTAACCAATTGGAAAAGGCAAACAAATCATTTAAAAATAAAATAAACTGACTGTAAAATGAAATGCAAAAACTAACTGAAGAAAATAAAACCCTAAAAATTAAATTGGACAAATGGAAACTAATGATTCCAAGAGACACCAAGATTCCACCAAACAAAACCAAAAAGTTAAAAAATAGAAGAAAAAGTTAAGCACCTCTCAGGAAAAATGATCCAGAAGAGATAATGTACAATTTAGTAGTCTACCTGAAAACTATGATCAAAAAACAAAGTGCCTGTATAATATCATTGAAAACTACCCTAATATCCTAGAACAAGAGGACAAAATAGTACTTGAAAAAATTCATTGAACACTTCCAGAAAAAGATTCCAGAATAAAAACTCCAAGGAATATTGTAGCCAAATTTCAGAGAAAATACTTCAACCAGCCAACAAGATGCAATATAAATACCAAGGAACCACAAACAGAATTACTCAGCATTTAAAAGCTTTAATATTGGAGGATCAGAGAACTTGGAATAAGATATTTCTGAGGGCAAAGGATCTTGGATTAAAACTAAGAATCAACTACCCTGAAAAATTCAGCATATTCTTTCAGGAAAAAGGTGGATTTTCAATGAAATAGAAAATTTTCAAACTTATCTAATTAAAAAGAAAAGAAATTTTAATAGAGATTCATAGAGAGACTGAAGAGATACATAAAAAGGTAAACCAAAAGGAGAAAAAAATTAGTCAACAACATTAAACTGTATACATCCCTGCAGGGGAGGACAGTACTTGTAACTCTTGAGAATGATATTTCTCTCTTAGGATAGTTATATGAAGAGAGAGAGAGAGAGAGAGAGTGAGAGAGAGAGAGAGAGAGAGAGAGACAGAGAGAGAGAGAGACAGAGACAGAGAGAGAGAGAGAGAGAGAGAGAGAGAGAGAGAGAGAGAGAGAGAGGAAGAGAGAGAATGGAAATACATTGATCATGAAAGTGATGCTGCTTTAGCTAATAAGATCATTAGGATTGATATAGTTGGATGGAGGGTACTTAGTAGAGGGTATGGGTAAATGGAGTTTGAAGTGATTTTTCTTTACATGATACTTTAGTTACATTAGATATTTTAGGTTTCTATTTCTATTGGAACAGTGGAAAAGAGTATACTTAGATGGCCTGGGTATAAATAAATCATGAAGTTATTTTGCTTTACATTATAATTTAACTCATGAAGATTGTATTTCCAAAGAGGTATATTGAAAAGCGAGTGTGCTATTAAATAGATTAGAATTTGATGATGCTTTTGGTTTTTTGAGAATTGTATTTCTAATGGACCTGTTGAGGGGAATGTACTTGGACAGAAGCTGTGGGTATGAAATGACTATGAAATGATGATTATAAATCAAGCAATCAATTCTTTTTTCATATTATATAAATATTTTATTTGTTTGTCCAAGTACATACAATAATTTTTACCAATCATTTTCACTGCAAGATTTTGAGTTTTACAATTTTTTTCCCTTCCTGCCTTCCCTCCCCTCCTTCCTCCCATAGAAGGCAATCTAATTCATTTGAAACCATGATCCAAAAGGAAGAAATACACATGAAAGATCACAAAATTAAATAATACATAAGACAACTTTTAAAAATTGAAGATAATAAACTTTGATCTTCATTTAAACTCCACAGTTCCTTCTCTGGATATGGATGGTATTTTTCACTACAAGTACCTTAAAATTTAGGCCAGAAGTTATTAAAGACATGGTCCCTAAAATCATTAAAGGGTATCCATGAATCTGAGACAGGAAATCCAAATCTATTTTCTTAATCATGCTAAATTTTAATATTTGTTAAGTATATTTATCAGTAGATAAAACCCACATGAAGAAAAGCTCTTTGAGGAGTCCTTAATAATTTGTAAGAGTGATAAGGGCCCCTGAGATTAAAGAGGTGAGAAATTCTGTCTTGGTCCTTTAATAAATGTGGGATGAATGAATAGAATAAGATTATATGTATTTTAAATGAATAATTTGTAAGAGTGTAAAGTATCTTGAGACCAAAAAGTTTGAGAGCCTGTCTTAGGCATTTGATAAATATTTGATGAATGAATAGAATTTGGAAAATATGGTCATTTCAGATACACCAGTACAATAAATGTCCATCAATATTAAACATAATGGATTAGAGCTTACTGCTTTGTACCCACACCTTATGTTAAAGAATACCTGTCCTATTAGAAATACAATTATCAGGGATTGATTAATTGATTGATTTATTTATAAACCTCATCAAATCATAGTCCCAATATAAATACAACCCGGAAGAACTAGAGTTTGATCATATCACAGTCATTTTATACTCAAACCCGTTGATTAAATATATTCTTTTTAGGGCTTGCTAGATGGTGCACTGGATAGAGCATCAGCCCTGGAATCAGGAGAACTTGAGTTTAACTCTGGTCTCAGGCCCTTGATACTTATTAGCTGTGTGATCTTCGGCAAGTCACTTAACCCTATTGTCCCACAAAACCAAAACCAAAATAAAACAAACAAATTAATAAATAAATATATTCCTTTCAAACTGTCCTAAGAGAAATATAGTTCTCAAGAGTTACAAATATTATCTTTCTGTGTAGGAATATGGATGATTTAGTTTTATTAACTAACATTACCCTCCCTCCCATTTACCTATTTATGTATCATTTGAGTCTTGTATTTGAAGATCAAATTTTCTGATGACTTTTGGTCTTTTTATCAGGTATGGTTGAAAGTCCTCCATTTTCTTGAAAATTCATCTTTTCCCCTGAAAGAATACTTTTCAGGGTAGTTAATTCTTGGTTTTACTTCAAGTTCCTTTGTCCTCCAGAACATCTTCTTCCAGGCCCTTTGATCCTGTAATGTTGGAGGTGATGAGTCCTGTGTAATCCAGGCTATGACTCCCTGGTATTTAAATTGCTTCTCTTTGGTTACTTATAGTATTTTCTCCTTTAATTGAGAATTAATCCTTGGAGTTTTTATTTTGGGATCTCTTACTAGAGGTGATCAATGGATTCTTTCAAAGAACATTTTAATCTTCTTGTTCTAACTTATTAGGGTAATTTTCTATGATGATTTTCTGCATTATATTGACCAGATTTTTTTTCTGATCATAGTTTTTAGGTAGATCAATGAGATATAAATTATCCCTATTGGATCAATTTTTTCAGGTCAGTCATTTTTTCCTGAGTGGTACTTTATACTTTCTTCTATTTTTTCAGTCTTTTGGTTTTGTTTGATGAAACCTTGGTGTCTTGTAGGGTTATTAGTTACCATTTTTTATGGTTTCATTTTCTTTGGTTGCCTTTTTGGTTTCCTTTTACAATTGGTTAATTTTCATTTTTTAGCTGGTCAATTTTACTCTTAAAATTACTGTTTTCTTCAGCTAACTTTTCATTATTCTCTCGAATGACTCTAGTTTGTTTTCTTAATTTTTTTTCTTCCTCTCTTCTTTGATTTTTAAAAATCTTTTTTTGAGCTCTTCCAAGAGGTTTTTTGGTAGTTGAGATCAGTTCATCAACCTCTTAGAGTTCAAATATGGTCATTTTTTCACTGCTTTCCTCTTCTGGGAAGGTGCTTTAAATTGCTCCTATAAATAAAGAAGCTGTCAATAATTATTGCATTTTTAAACTCTGTTCTTGTGGTGAAGGGTATTTAGTACCAAACTTTTTTCTGCTAGAGGTTGTGGTTCCAGTGCCTGATTTTCCACTCTTGGGATTCCAGTGTTCCCAGTTTGTTCCCCAAGCTAGGGTAGCATAACACCACAACAGCAACAGCTTCCCAGGGTCTGAAAGTTTGCTCTCAGAACTGGGGTGGGACCCTCACTACTTGGACTTTAGTTGGACTGAGGTCAAAAAACACTCACTGGCTTCCCCACTCTCCTACCACTGGACTATCCTTCTCTTTGATTCATGTGTCAGACTTTTCCTGAAATTCCTTCAAGATATCTCCCTGAAAAATTATTTTTTGATCAATAATTTTTCAAAGATTTTATTTATTTTGAGTTTTACAATTTTTCCCAATCTTGTTTCCCCCCAGAAGACAATTTGCCAGTCTATACATTGCATCCAAATTGAATGTGATGAGAGAGAAATCATATCCTTAAGGAAGAAAAATAAAGTATAACAGATAGCAAAATTATATAATAAGATAATGGGCTTTTTTCTACATTGAAGGTAATAGTCTTTGATCTTAGTTCAAATTCCACAATTCTTTCTCTGATTTCCTCCATAAGTCTATCATATCTGTATTTTCTAACAATTTATTTACCTCCTTCTTTCTGGTTTATTTTATGATTAGATTTATCTAAATCTCAGGGTGGGAGGCTGAGGTCTTCCACTAGTAAAATTTTGTTGTCTGTCTTCCTGTAGTTCTTTCACCTTCTCCTCTAAGCATATGGATGCTATTCTATTAGGTGCATACATATTCAGTATTTAAATCACTTTATTGTCTATAATACCTTTTAGAAGGCTATAGTTTCCTTCCTTATCTCTTCTAACACTATATATATTTGCAGCTGCTTTGTCTGAGATAGAGATTGCTACCCCTGCTTTTTTCACAACTGAAGAAAAATATATTTTGCTCCAACCTTTTACCTTTATTCTATATGTATCTCTCTGCTTCAAATGAGTTTCTTTTAAGCAGCATATTGTAGGATTCTAGTCTCTGCTTCAAATGAGTTTCTTTTAAGCAGCATATTGTAGGATTCTAGTTTTTAACCCATTCTGCTATTTGATTACATTTTAAAGGAGAGTTCGTCCCATTCACATTTAAAATATAATTACTAACTCTTTGTTGCCCTCCATGATATCTTAGTTCTGTATCTCCCCCTTTTTCTCATTATCCGTATTCCCCAGAATTTTTTCTGAATACCACCACCTTCAATATGTTTGCCCTCCCATATCCATCCCTCCCCTTTCTTTTCTCTTTCCCTTTTCCCTTTTTTCTTCCCTTCCTTCTGTTAGTTCCCCCCTTTCTCCCCCTCCCTGTCTCTGTCCCCCCTTCCTTTTCCCCCTTTTTAATACTTGAAAGTTAAAATGTTTCTTAAGTTAACTGAGTGTGTGTGTAAGTCAACTTTAAGCCAAGTATGATAAGAGAAAAATTCAGGTGTTTCTCATCTCCTCCTTTCTTCCCCTGTATTACAATAGGTCTTTTGTACCTCTTAATGTAATGACATTTTTCCCATTCAATTCCCTTCATCCTCCTGTCTCCTTCATGTCCCCCTTTTTAAGGAGGTAGTATTTTTAAATCATTCTGAGTCACAGAAAGTCATGAGTATCCATCACTTTTGGCTAAGTATATTCTCTCTAATAGAGTTACAATTCTCAAGAATTTTTAGATTTTATTTATCTATTTATTGATCTATTTATTGATCTCCCAAATAGGGATATAGCCAGTTTCTTCCCATTGGATAGCAGTCTCATGGATAAGTCATGAGTGTCCATCACTTCTGGCTAAGTATATTCTCTCTGATGGAGCTACAATTCTCATGAGTTATGAGAATCTTTTTCCTGTGGTGGGATATAGCCAGTTTCATCTTGTTGGATAGCAGTTGTTTTTTTCTTTACCCTCTCTTTTTGTTAACCTTTTCACATGTCTCTTGAACTTCCTGTTTGATGTCCAAAGTTTACTTAGTTCTGGTCTTTTCATCAGGAATTATTGGAAGTCTCCCATTTTGTTAAATGACCATCTTTTCATATAGAAGATAAGGCTCAGTTTTGCCAGGTAGTGGGTTCTTGACTGCATTCCAAGCTCCCTTACTCTTCAGAATATCTCATTCCAAGCCCTTGGATCCCTTAATATTGATGCAGCCAGGTCCTGTGTAATCCTTTCTGTGGCTCCTTGGTATTTAAATTGTTTCTTTAAGGCTGCTTGCTTATCTGATAACATTCCTTGGTGTTTTCATTTTAGGATCTCTTTCTGGAGGTGATTGATGTATTCTTTCAATAACTATTTTGCCCTCTGGTTCCAAGATATCAGGGAAATTTTCCTTCACTAAGTCCTATAATATTAAGTCCAGGCTTTTTTCCTTTTCAATGTTTGCAGGAAGGCCTGTAATTCTCAGGTTCTCCCTTCTTGATCTGTTTTGAAGGTCAGTGGCTTTGCTGATGAAGTTATTTTACATTTTCTTCTATTTTTTCAATGTTTTGGTTTGGTTTAATAGAACCTTGTTGTCTCATGAAGTCATTAGTTTCCATCAATTCCATTCTTTTTTTTAAGAGAAGAATTTTCTGGGGCTGCTAGGTGGCACAGTGGATAGAGCACTGACCCTGGAGTCAGCAGTCCCTGACTTCAAATCAGGCCTCAGGAACACTTAATAATTACCTAGCTCTGTGGCCTTCGGCAAGCCACTTAACCCCCATTTGCCTTGCAAAAACCTAAAAGAAAAAAGTAAAAGAGAATTTTCTTCATTTACCTTTTGGAACTCCTTTTCCAATTGGTATTCTATTTTTGTAAGAGTGTTCCATTTGACCAAGTGAGGTTTTGAGAGAATTGTTTTGCTGTTGCAAGGTGTTAATTTTCTCTTCCAAATTTTCCAATTGTTTTTTAAACTCCATTCTTATTTCTTCAAGGAAGACTGAGCTGGATAGCAGGTCATATTCTCCTCAGAGGTTCTAGCTCTCTCTGAGTTAGTGTCTTTTCCTTCTATAAATTTTTCTATGAACCCTCCTTTGTGCTAGCCTTTCTTCATTGTCCTAAGAACTTGTGTTGGAGAGGGTCTGGTTCACAGAGGTTTTACTCACTGAGTGTAACATTTCCAGCTGGCCAGTAGGTGGTGCTAGAGGTTTTGCTCACTGAATTTAATATCTCCAGCTGGCCAGTAGGGGGTGCTGGTTGCTTTTTCTGGAGTGTCTGTGACCTTGATTGAGGCCCTCTCCCTTGGCCTGGAGGGAGTGATTGAAGCTGTTAAATACTTTTATCTTTCATCAATGGTGGCCTATACCCTGGGGTGAGGTCATCACTCTATGTATTCACAGCTGAGCTAGTTCTGCTGTTAGGCCTTAGCCTGGGACAGAAGGTGGGTTGTAATTGTCTTTGTTCTGGGAAGAGGCTTCAGCTGAAATGGAGGTGTGGACTCTGAGTTCCTCCTGACTAGAGGAGACCATAGATCCATGTCTGCAACTCTCCCACACTGGAACTCTCCCTCTAGCCCTGCCCCCAAGGTCCAGATGGTTAGCGCCACAACCAATGCCTCCTGCTACCTAGTTGACCTGAGCCCCTGTGACTTACCAGGCTCTAACCCATCTCTGATCAATCCAGTTCAATTCTCAGACCCTCAGGCTCCTGGGTTCCTGCCCCACCACTAATCAGGCTAATCTGAGGCTGATCCAGCTCCCATTTTTGTTGGGTCCTGTGCTCCTGCACAATCTGTCCTCTGCACTGGGACTCACCCACCATCTTGGAAGACAGGTGCTGCAGTGGATGCTCTTCTCCTGGTTTTTCTTTCTGGGTTTTGTACATCAGATTTTTGTTAAGAACTTTATTTCATATCATATATGAGGGAAGATCAGGAGACCTTTAGCACAGTGCCTGTCTTCTCTCCACCATCTTGACCAGAACTCTGAAAAATTCTTACTCTGTTTTTTTGTTTTTTTTTTTTGGTGCATTCTGTAACCCTAGGATCTGTTTAGAGGTTTCATTAAAAGTTGTTTCAGGCAAAGCTCCAGGAGCTTCCTATTTTCTTGCCACCATCTTGAAAACCTTCATTTTTAAGACAGTTTAATGCTGCCCACTACCCTTCCACCTCCCCAGAAGCAAAGGCATCAAAAAGTTGGAATGGGGTCTCTTGGTAATTTCCTGAAAATTGATATCTAAGTTTTCTTGGGATGGAAAATTGTTTCATCCCTTCCTTCTGTGGGAGCAGTTGCTCTAGAATTTATTTTGAGACATTATTTAAAAGTTGGAAAGGAATTTGGAAGCTCCCACCTTTTCTCTAAAAACTTGGCTGTATAGAATTTTTTTTTTTTTTGATAGAAATTGAGGTTTTAGCTAATACTTGAAAAAAGTCAAGGAATCAAAGAGATGGAAATGAGAAGGATGAAAATTCCAGGTATAGAGGAAAGCCAATGAAAATGCACTGATTTAGGAAATGGATCATGATGTGTAAAGAATATAAGAAATCCATTGTCACTGGATTGCATAATAAATGGAGGGGAATAAAGTGTGAGAAGGTTGAAAAGGTAGGAAAAAAGCTAGATTTTGAAGAGCTTTAAAAGTCAGGGGACTTTTTAATTTGATCCTAGAGTTAATAGAGAATTATCATTGAGTAAATACTTACTGAGTACAAGTTCCTACTCAATATTTTTTGAATTTATTTTATTCTGATACTGAATTTATTGAGTGGGCCATATTCATCCTTTAATTTTGCCTTTCTCGGATGCTGAATTTATTGAGTGGGTCATACACATCCTTTTGCCTTTCTCATTTCCTATTTATGACTGTCAACCAGCTTGTATTTGGTTGAAATGGAATATTTTATCATAGAAATCATTTGCTTATTATTTATGTGTAGTGCCATGATCTTTTTTTTCCTGATGAAAGTTTTTTTTTCTTTTTTGCACTTTTACACTGCTTTCCTTTCACTCAAGATTTCCCCTTCTGTAACTGCAGACCAGCTCCTGTTCTTTCTTCCTCATCTGTGGATAACTCTTGGCTTTCTAGGTTATCTGTCTGAGGAGAATTTTTCTGTTTATACTTCTATCTTTAGTGTCTTTTTTCCATCAGGAGAAACTTTCAGGTTAGACACCTGGTGGTGTCTTCTTTTATTTTCAGACATCTAACTTTTAGGCTCCATTCTTGATAGACTGTCAAAAACAAAGCTAATTAATACTTAATACTCTGATAATTCCTTATTCCATTTCCTTTCTGGGCACCAGTTTCCCCACAACAATCTTTGAGAAACACTATGAAAATTGTGCCCAGGGCAACATTTAAACATCAAGTTATATAGTATAGTCATAGAAATAAAAATATGCAAAGCCTAAGGAAATTAGGCTGCGGGCCTAATGAAAACTCAGGCAGAGCATTCTGGGCATATATTCTTATTTTCATAATTGTCTTGAAACTGGAAATTAACACTTAATTACTAGA
This sequence comes from Macrotis lagotis, assembly GCF_037893015.1. NCBI lineage: Eukaryota > Metazoa > Chordata > Mammalia > Peramelemorphia > Peramelidae > Macrotis > Macrotis lagotis. Next base: position 613,829,177 of record NC_133658.1, read on the forward strand.
CAGCAAAATACACACACATATGTGTATATATATATATATATATACATATATATATATATATATATATATATATGTAAGAATATAGAGCAAGGGATGGCCACAGGGTGATGAGAAATTTTTCTTCCCCATAGTCATACTAGAAATTATTTATTCAAATGAATTCTATTCCTTTCTGAGCCATTTCTCATGGAGTTCTATGTACTTATTCCAACTTATCTGTCATTGCAAGAACTAATTATGAAACTTCTCTTTGGGAATGGCCTCGAGAACCCATGGAATTTCTTTTGAATATTTCTCCTTTAAGAGTAGATTTAATTAATGGAAATGGCTAAGAGTTATTTAGATGCAAGTCTGGTAAATGAGGTGGGTAATCAAACTGAGTATTACTTCCAAGTAGAGGTAAAACTATAAAGTTATTGATTCTCTCTCTCTCTCTCTCTTTCTTTCTCTCTCTCTCTCTCTCTCTCTCTTTCTCTCTCTCCCTCTCTGTTATTATGTGACTATGTAGGTTCTTCTCAAAGAGGATTTTCAAATATCTGTATCTTACAAAATTAATATAATACATGTATAAATGCTTAGACTGACTCTTTTGGAAGGGACTGAACCCACATGGATCTATTGTCTTCTGTTTGTTAAGAAATAAGGCAAAACTATTATCTTGTCATCATATCATGTATTTAAAATATACATTAAAAGATTACATACATACTTAATGCAAATAGTAAATTCAATTCAGGAATGAGACCAACTGCCTCTACAGCAGAAAAACTGAAGGTCTAATTTCAGGGTAATTAAATGTGGTCTTAACTGTGAAATGTGGAAAGCAAAGAAGAAAAGTCCTTGCACTAGTGGTGTCATTTCTGCTCTTTTTGCCTACAGCATGACAGCCTGTTAAGAAAGTTTCACACCGTGCTTTGCTGGTAGAGTGTGTCACAATTTGTTCTCAGAAACAGGAGGACCAAAGGATCCCCACCTTGGCAGCTTGGACAATGCAAGCAATTGACTGGTTAACGATCAAAGTTTGCTCAGCAAGTTTCCACAGGTTATTTTTAATACTCCCAGTTCCTGGACCTGTAATTTTTGTGAATGCTACCTCACTGAATACTTTTGAGAAAAGTTGAGAGAGAGAGAAAAAAGGTAAATCTCCTTTTTGCTCATCTTTGGAGATGTAAATACCCAATGTTATGTCCACCCTTATCATCCAGTCCTATAATGCTTTCTATTAGATCAGGAAGGATGCTTTTTCCTTTGCCACTTTTCCCATCCTTTTTATGTAGCTATTTTTAAGAAAACAGGGTTATGATAGATGTTAAATCCAGCTGTGCAGTGAGTCAACTGTTAAAATGATTTTAAAACTGTACTTATGTTTTTCTAGGTCTTTTTGTTAGAAAACTTTCTATCATATTACTTTATATTCATCATTTAGCAAGGATTATTTTCACTAAGTTGGAAGTGGAAAGAAGACTAGAATTGCTAGACCTGAGTTTGAATGCTGAATCTATCACTTAATTCATATATCCTTGGGAAAGTCATTTAACTTCGCTTAATATCATAAGTACTATCTGTAAAATGAGATATTTAGACTAAGTGACCTCATATCTAGTTATAATTCTTTTTTCATTTTTATTGGTGGAACTGTTAAAGTGATATGATATGGAATGGCAATGAATTTAGAATAAGAGAACCTGGCTTTGAATTCTAAATATGTTCCTTACTACCTATGGGAACTTAGACAAATAACTGCTACTGTACCTTAATTTCTTTATTTGTAAAAAAAAAAAAGAGGGATTGGAATAGACAGCTTCTAAGATCTGTGCTTCTGACTTTCTGGACCCCAATATCATTTGTTTCCTGTGCACTCATGCTGAAACTTCCTTCATTGTTTGGAGCCTCCTCACCCTGGATTATATAACTCCTACTGGTATTTCTCCTAGGGTGAAGGAACAACATAGGAAAACAGTTCTTTCTGGTGTTTTTGTTTTGTTTTATTTATTTTAAAAACGGAAGCAAGGAGAATTTCTTGCTCTGCATGAGGATTACTTTTGTAGGCTCTTTATCTTTTACTGTTCTTCATAGACCTAATTGATGATGTTTGAAGTCTTATCTCCAATGTTTACTTTAATTCTACAACAATGGTAAAGACCAAGTCTACACTTACCTTCTTATTCAAAATCTCATCCATCAACTGAAAGAATTCCAGAGTTGAATTCTTTTGGTTCTTGACTTTGCTCATTGTATAAAATGGAATGATAGATTGACATTTGGATAATATCAATAGTTTTTTTAAATTTATTTTTTATTCTCATTTTGTACAAATGTTTTTGTACATTAATAAAATATTCTTGTTTACAAGTAAACAAAATACCCCTCCTCCCCCATGAATATAGATAGACTTGCTTGGGCAAAAAAAGTAAAGGGGAGAGAAAAAAATTAAAATAAAAAACAATAGTAATAATTGTAGGTATGGCCAGGTGGCGCAATGGACGAAGCACCAGCCCTGGAGCCACGGGCACCCAAGTCCATATCCAGCCTCATAGACCCAATAATCACCCAGCCATGTGGCATGCAATCCACCTGATCCCCACTGCCCTGCAAAAACCAAAAAGAAGAAAGAAAAAAAAAGCCCCAAAATAAAATAAAATAGTAATAATAGTAGGGGTGGTTGGGTGGCAGACAGAGCATTGGCCCTTGAGCCAGGAGCACCTGGGTCCAAATCTGGCCCCAGACACCCAAAGATCACTCCGCTATGTGGCCCCAGGCAGGCCATCCAGCCCCACCTGCCCTGCACCCTCCCTCAAATAATAATAACAAAAAATGTGCTTGAGTCTTTGTTCCAACACCAACAACTCTGTCATGGGTGGATCTCATTCTTTATGATAAGTCCATCACAAAAGTTACTTCCATATTTTTCCAATGTTGCCATTGCTGATCACAACTCCCTCCTTTCTTATTTCTCTACTCCCACGTACTCTATTTTCTCTCTCCTTTCACTCTGACTCTGCTGTTGACTGGCTCAGCAGACAGATCTCTGGTCCTGGGACCAAGAAGCCCTGAGCCCCCATACCACCCCTTAGGCCCAGAATCCACCTGGCCCCATGATCCTGGGCAGGCCTTCCAATCCCAGCCCCTTGCAAGAAGTAAGAAAGAAAATGTGTTATATCTGACTACTCTCCCCCCATGGTCCATCCTCTCCTCCTTTATTCACATCCCCACCCCTTCCCCCTGCTCCCCCCTCCTTCTTACTCCAGATGTCTATATGAGTATATATGCTGTTTCCTCTCCTAGCCATCTCTGATGAGAGCAAAGGTTCCCTCATTCCCCCTTGCCTCCCCACTTCCATATCATTGCAATAGCTCATTGTAATAAAAAAAAATCTTATGTGAAATATCTTGGACTATTCCCCCTCTACTTTTTCTTTCTCCCATTCCATTTCCCTTTTTTTCTATTGACTCCATTTTTACACCATATTTGATCTTCAAATTCAGCTTTCTCCTGTGCTTCAACTATAAAAGCTCTCTCTACCTGCTCTATTAACTGAGAAGGTTCATATGAGTATTATCAGTGTCATTTTTTATGCAGGAATGCATGCAGTTCATCCTCCTTAAGTCCCTCATATTTCCCCCCTCTCCTCTAATCTCCATGCTTCACCTGAGTCCTGTATCTGAAGATCAAACCTTCTGTTCAGCTCTGGCCATTCCAAAAAGAACCTTTGAAATTCCCCTGGTTCATTGAAAATCCATCTTTTTCCCTGGAAGAGGACATTCAGCCTTGCTGGGTAGTTCATTCTTGGCTGCATTCTAAGCTCTTTTGCCTTCTGGTATATTGTATTCCAAGCCCTACGAGCTTCCAATGTAGTTGCTGCTAAGTCCTGTGTGATCCTGACTGCAGCTCCACGATATTTGAACTGTGTCCTTCTGGCTGGGAGTTCTGGAACTTGGCTATAATATTCCTGGGGGTTGGTTTTTTTGAATCTTTTTCTCTGGGGGATCGGTGGATTCTCTCCATTTCTATTTTGCCCTCTGCTTCTAGAATATCAGGGCAATTTTCCTGTAGTAATTCTTTGAAAATGATGTTTAGGCTCTTTTCCTGAACATGACTTTCAGGTATTCCAATAATTTTTAAATTATCTCTCCGAAGTCTGTTTTCCATATCAGTTGTTTTTTCAATGAGATATTTCACATTTTCTTCTAATTTTTCATTTTTTTGGTTTTGAAGTATTGATTCCTGATTTCTGGTAAATTCATCAATCTCCCTGAATTCTATTCTTTGTCTGAAGGATTTGTTCTCCTCAGAGAGTTTTCTTATCTCTTTTTCCATCTGGCCAATTTTGCTTTTTAAAGCATTCTTCTCCTCAATAACTTTTTGAACTGTTTTATCCATTTGACCTAAGCTGTTTTTTAGCATGCTATTTTCTTCAGCATTTTTTTGGATTTCCTTGACTAAGCTGCTGACTTCATTTTCATGTTTTTCCTGCATCTCTCTCCTTTCTTTTCCCAGTTTTTCTTCCAACTCCCTCATTTGATTTTCAAAGTTCTTTTGAGCTCTGTCATAGCCTGAGCCCAATTTCTGTTTTTCTTTGAGTCTTTAGATACAGGAGCTTGTGTTTCCTCATCTTCAGACTGAGTATTTTGATCCTTCTTGGGCTCATTTGCAAAATATTTCTCAATAGTCTTCTTTTTGTTTCTCTGCTTGCTCATTTTCCCAACCTGGGCCTGGTTTGGGGTGCTTCCTGAGCTTTTGGGACACTCCCACAAGGGTCTCAGTGTGTGAGGCTCTGTCCTCCCTCCTGGTCTGTGAATGACCAGAAGCACCTCCCTCTGCCACGGGGCTGAGGTGGGGGTGGGGGCCTGCTGTTCTATGGGGGGGCCTAGACTGTGATCAGGATCTGAATGTGGTCAGAGCCCCAGAGTCCTGTTCCAGAGGCAGAGGACAGAGCTCCCAGTTTCTCTTCACTCCCCTCCCTCAGCTCAATGGGTTCATGACCTGGGGGCTCCTGCTTACCAGCTCCACCTGCTTCTCTTTCCCAGTCTGGGCTGAAGAAAGACCAAGCTGCTCCGTGTGCCCCGAGGGCTGGGCTCCACATGCTCGTTCTGGCAGAGGTCCCCAGCTGTTCCCCCACTTTGTACCTGGTGCTCCTCAGGGTGCAGCTCAGGAGACTCCCCCGCTGCTGTGAGCTGAGGCTCCCAGGGCCCTGTGTCTGCCTTCCGGGAGCCTGAAGTTCTTTGGCTCAGGTGGGCCACCCCTTTGGCAGGCTGCCTCTCTGATCCTGGGGAGCAGAGCCTTTCTGCTCTTTTCCAGGTTACCTTGAGTAGCAGAACTGCCTCACTGAGTCCCGTTGTGGGTTCTGTCTCTCGAAAGTTTAGAGTCCTTAGCTGATGAGTTTTATCAGAGAGCTCCTAAGACTGGATCCCTTCTTGTCGCCATCTTGGCTCTGCCCCCTATCAATAGTTTTTAACATTTGGACTTTTCTTCTGAGGTCTCCAAAGCTTCCTGGAAGGGGTATATATGAAGGATTCGTGCACAGGGAATGATTTTATGGTCTTCCTTAGTCAAGTGAGTGAGGCCATTTGCTATTTGACAAATACAGTAAATTAGAACAGGGCAGGTTGGTCATGAACGAGAATTGGTTACTGTCTTAAGGTCATAGATTAAATTAGAAGAAGCTTTAAAGAATTCAACCAAACATTAAAAAACAATTAATCCTATTCTATATAAACTACTAGAAAAAAATAGATGGAGTTCTGTCAAATTCCTTTTATGACTCAAAATGGTGCTGATACCTAAACCAGGAAGATTCAGAACAGTAAAAGAAAATTATAAACCAATCTCCCTAATGAACCTTGAAGCTAACATTTTAAATAAAATTTTACCAAAGAGATTACAAGTTACTATAGTCATTATATATTAGGTATAAAATAGCTACAGTAATCTAATATTTGATAATCCCCATAGACTCTAGTTTCTAGCATAAGCACTCACTATTTGACAAAAACTGCTGAAAAAACTGGAAAATATAAAGGCAAAAACTAGGCATAGACCAACATATCATAGCGTATACCAAAATAAGGCCAAAATGGGTAGAGGATTTAGATATAAAGGATAATGCCACAGGCCAATTAAGAGAACAAGAAATACTCTTATCTGTTGGATCTATAGAGAGGAGAGAAGTTTATGACCAAACAAGAGATAGAGAAAATTATAAATTGCAAAATGGATGATTTTTATTGGGTTAAATTTAAAAATTTTTTCACAAAAACCCCAATGCAGCTAGATTAGAAGGGATGCAGAAAAACTGGGAAACAATTTTCACCACCAGTATTTCTAATAAAGTATTCTTTTCTAAAATATATACAAAACTCAATCAAATTTATAAGAATACAAGTAATCTTTAATTGATTGTCAAAGAATATGTACAGCCAATTTTCAGATGATGAAATTAAAACTATATTTAATCATATAAAAAATGTTCCAAATCATTACTGATTAGAGAAGTTCAAATTAAAACAATTCTGAGGTAACACCTCACACCTATCAGACTGGCTAAGATCACAAAAAAGAAAAATGATCAGTGTTGGAAAGGATGTGGGAAAACTGAGATACATTCTTGGTGGAGTTATGACTTGATCTAACCTTTCTGGAGAACAATTTGGAACTATGCCCAAAAGGTAATAAAATTATATATCCCCTTTGATCCAGTAATATCATTACTAGGTCTATACACCAAAAAAAGATCATTAAAAAAGGATAAAAGACTTCATATACAAAAAATATTTATTGAAACTCTATAGTAGCAAAGAATTAGATTGAGGGAATGTTCATCAATGGAGGAATAGCTAAACAATCTATGGTAAATGAATGTGATGGAATACTTAACAGTATTTACAGAATAACTTCTGTAAAAAATAATGACTGGCTGGACTTCAGAAAAGTTTGAAAAGATTACAAGAACTGAGTACAAGGAGAACATTGTACACATGAACAACAATGTTGTGAAATGGATAAACTATGACAGACATAGCACCTCTCAATGGTTCGGATCAAAGACAACCCTGATGGATCTGCAATGGAAAATAACATTCACATCCAGAAAAAAAACAAGTAAACAAAAAAAACCCAACTGCAGCCTGAATGTAGAAAAAATTCAATATATTCACTTTTTTATATTTTTTATACTTTTTTTATATTTTGTCATTCTTTCTCTTGCTTTTTTTCCCCCTTTGGTTCTATTTCCTCTTTCACAACATGACTAATAGAGAAATATGTTAAACACTTGTACAACTTTATTAGATTGTTTGCTGCCATGGGTAGGGGAGGGAAGGGAGAGTTGTAGAAATATGTGGACTTTATAAATTTGCAAATAGATGAATGTTGAAAACTATCTTTGCATTTAATTGGAAAAAATAAAAATTAATTATAAAAATAGACTTTAAAGGTTATCTATTTCAGTCCTCTTATTTTACAGAAGAGGAAATTGAGGCCCAGAGAGTCTAATCTTTTCTTTCCCCACTGTAGCTTTTATTTCTCTTTTAAGTGTCCTGAGACAGATTAGCTAAATTTAGAGTTTAGTTCCTTTCTGTATAACAGAAAAACTTCCTAAATTGAATAAAAGGTAGTGTAGTATCAGATTCCTTTTTACTACTTGAGTTTATATACTTTGATCTAGACTACTTGTCTGGAGTCTTTATTGGTAGAGTTGTGAATTATAACAAGCATTCTGGAAAGTAATTTATCATTAAACAAAGAAAATATCACAGCATAAACCAATTAGAGGAAGTAGGGAGAAATAGCTTTTTGCATTTGAAAATAAGGGAACAGTTCTTGAGCAAGCAATAAAGAAGAAATCAGAAATTAAATTAGATAATTTTTTTTAGGTTTTTGCAAGGCAAATGGGGTTAAGTGGCTTGCCCAAGGCCACACAGCTAGGTAATATTAAGTGTCTGAGACCGGATTTGAACCTAGGCACTCCTGACTCCAGGGCCGGTGCTTTATCCACTATGCCACCTAGCTGCCCCTTAAATTAGATAATTTTGATAAAATAAAAGTAAAATGATTTTGCACACACACATTCACACACACAAAACTATCTAAAATTAGGACAAAAACAATTAACTGGGGAAAATATTTGCTGTAATTTTCTAAGATAGTATTATTTCCAATATATTTATGGAATTGATCCAAATTTATAAGAATAAACCATTCTTTAGTTCAAAAAAAGTGAAAGGATATAAAGAAGCAATTCTCAAGGTAAAAAAAAATACAGGCTATCCATAAGTATATTAAAAATGCTCTGAATTACAAATAATTAAAGAAATGCAAATGAAACAGTCTGAATTCTCCTTCACATCCATGGAAGTGGCAAAACTGCCTGCCCCCAAAATGGACATAACTATCCACTTTTTTCTATTATGTTTAATGATGAAGATTAGACTGGAAAATTTTCTATTCTAAGTCAAATTGTCATAATTCTGATTTTCAAGTTTTATAGCACTAGTCCTTTGTGCTAGAATCCCAGACATTGCTCCTAGTCTCCTTGGTAGCAATCCATTTTCTTATACCAAACACTTTGTTCTGAAGAATATTTATGACTGATCAATTGCAATTCTACTTCCTGTTTGATGACTTTCATGTGCAGATCACTGAGAGACTGAATAGGACCCGACCAGCTAATTTACAGAAAACTCCCCATAACGCACCATGCCCACATTTGATCCTTTCTTGATCTGTACAACATTATGGGATCTCACCCTTTCATTATCTCATTATCTCAACCTGACTTCTGGTCTCCTTCCTTCCTGGACTACCTGCTGACATTTCTGATTTCTGTTTTCTAGTTTTTTGACTTACTGCTGTAGCCTGATTTTTAAATCTCCATTCAAGTGATACCTTCTCTAATAATCTTTTAGAGATTCCTATGACTGTTAGTACTCTCCCTATAGTAATAAATCAATCTTTATTCAATGTGTGTGTGCATGCATATATATATATATGTGTGTGTGTGTGTATGTGTGTGTGTGTGTGTATGTATGTATGCTTGTATATATATGCTAGGTTTTCTCTCATACATTGACTTTTTATGGTAGCTCTCCTTTCTCACTCTACTTCTGTCTTAATATTTCTGGGTCCAATCTGTCTCTTATTGTTTCTGTCTCAGTCTCTCTGTCTCTTTATCCCTTCTTCTCCTTTAAAACGTTATTGTTTTGTTTTCCTTCATTCTTGTAGAAGATCATGATATCAGGAAGGTGATGCCATGACAAGCACATGAATGAGCAAAAGGAGGCTATACAAAATCACCAGCCTCACTTCCTCCTCTGGAGCCATAGGGTCTAGAGATCAGATATGAATCAAGACAACTGGAATCAGCCGTGGATGTGAGGCAATTAGAGTTAAGTGATTTGCCCAGGGTCACACAGCTAATAAATGTTAAGGGTCTGAGGGCAGATGGAATTAAAGTCCTCCTGATTCCAGGGCTAATGCTCTATCTACTGAACCACTAAAAAGTCCATTAAAATATAAATTCTTTGAAGGAAATAGTCATTTCACTTTTGTTTTTATAACCTCACTATTTCACACACTGCCTGCTAATAAACCTTTAAAAATCCTTAATAAACCCTTAAAATAAGTAAATTCTTAAAATGACTAATAAAACAATTGATGATCCCTTTGTTTCCTGTTGATACTCTAATTTGGCTATCATTGTGATTCTTCTTTGAGGCTAAACTTCTGTTTGTAGCATGGTAAGACTACATTATAGTAATCTGAAGATTCTTGTAATGGAAGTAAAGCATTTATCCAGAGAGACATAGAAACAACTGGAAATATTTGGGAGCTCTGGTATGGGAGACAGAAAAACAACATTGACCCTGGAATCAGAGACCTCTGTTCAAATCCCTCTGACACTTTAGTACTTCTGTCATTTTCAATAAGTCAAAAATTTTACAATGAAGGAACTGAAATAGTTGCTGCTTAGATTCCTTCTAATTTTAATTCTAGATCTCTTATGATCCTGAAATCAAAAGCAATATCAAGAAATCAGAATCAGTAACTAGAAAAGTTCAGAACAGGAGAAATTTCAGAGGAGCTATTATCAATACACCAGGAGACAGATCACAGAAGACTACAGAAGTAGAAAGGCACAGGAGTAGACTGGTTCATAAATCTGAGACCAGTTGACTAGAGCCTTGTTGATATGAAATGCTGATCTCATGGGAGGAAAGATCTGCTGTTTGGAGAAGCTAATTGGAGGAAAGGAGAATACTCTGCTGCACATGAAGAGATGATTTGGGGAAAGATGCTTTCCTCTCTGGAACTATCTAAAGTTTAAGAGAGGGGAAAATCCCTTAATATTATCTTTCACTGTGCATTTATTCTCGGGAGAAGAAGATCCCTCAAACTTTATAGAAAGCAAGACTTGGCCAGTTTTGCCAGTCACAAGATTAAAGAGAACTGCTTTCCCTGAAAAGAGCTGCTTTTACCAAAGAATGACATATTGCCTTGGTATCCAGTCAAAAGCTCACTTCTGAAAATTTCTGTAAACCTCTTGCTGCAGGTTTTTGTTAGTCAAAAGAATTTAAAACTGCTTCAGATGTCTGAGAGTAGCACACAAAACAACTTTCTTTAGCTTGAGAGCAGAGCGACCCAGAAGAGGAACAGGTGATGAGGCGTAGCTTATTATTAAAGAGGCTGACTATATCTTGGCCTGGAGTCCTCAGTTGTCAGTGGTCCTATGCACTTGGGTTCCCCTAATTATGTGCCTTACTGCTAAATGTGTATTTCATCTTCTCTATTATTGTCTCTCAAACTATGTGCATTTCAGAATTTATGTGCTGATGGTTTTATTTTTTATTATTCTTGTCCTTTACTTTTTACTGAATAAATGTTATATTATGATTATTCTTGATTTTTTCCTTCTTGTTTAATATTTCAGATTTAAGAGTTAATGGTGACTCACATGTGTAAATGGGAAGCACACTGTCAGGGACTCAGAGGATAAAATTGTGAATATAGACACAAAAGCCTAAGAAGAGCCATGTCATGGTCATGGCTGTCTCCCACCTCTGGGATCCTTCCTTCCTGGACTTATCAAGCTGATTATAGGTGTATTGATTGAGGTGTATCAACCAGTTGAGAGTCACAGAGAGACAGACAAGGATAAGGGGAATTTGGGTGTCAGATAATATGCCATACCTATTCACATTTGCCCTACAATCCTATGACTAGCTAATTTCTTAAATATTTTCAATTTTATATCTATGATCTTATGCTTAGTCACTGAAGTATCATCTCTAGATCTATTAGCCTATTATTATTGAGTGGGATATTCCCTTTTAAGAGTTAATATTTCTAGTGAAGTCCTCTCAGGGTTAAAAATCATTAAAACAATATCACTTTTACACTATTCTTAGAAGAAAGAGGGAGACAGACCTTGCATTCCAAGCCAGGCACTCTCCAGACTCTGTTGGAGGTAGGGGGGGAGAATAATGGACTATTTCCAGAGAGACTTAGCATTTTTAGTTAATTATCTATTTGATGATAAAACTATCTTAACTGGGAGAACTATAGACTGTTCACGTGAGAAAAACCTTGCATTCCAAGGAAACTCATAAGACTCCTCTTGTTTGATGATAAGTACAGTGTTCCTAGACCTTGTATTCCAAGACAAGTTACATTACTTCAGTAAGATAGTTATAATCCTGAAGGTTTTTCTCACCATTTGGATGGTGAGGTAATATTTTATGAATACTTTTCATTCTTTTCTTTGTTGATGGGGTAGATTTTCACAAGTAGAATTTAACTCTGAAGACTAACCAATTTGTTGACAGAAAGGGACGATAGGAAGGAGGAGAGGATCGCATTAGGCTATACAATCAATTTTTTTATTTTTAAAGATTTTATTTATTTTGAGATTTACAATTTCCCCCCCTAATCTTACTTCCCTCCCCCCCCCACAGAAGGCAATTTTCCAGTCTTTACATTGTTTCCATGGTATACATTGATCCAAATTGAATGTGATGAGAGAGAAATCATATCCTTAAGGAAGAAACATAAAGTAAAAGAGATAGCAAGATCATACAATAAGATATCAGTTTTTTTTTCATAAATTAAAGGTAATAGTCCTTGGTTTTTGTTCAAACTCCACACTTCTTTCTCTGGACACAGCTGCTGTTCTCCACCACAGACAGCCCCAAATTGTCCCTGATTTTTGCACTGATGGAATGAGCAAGTCCATGAAGGTTGATCATCACCCACATTTTGCTGTAAGGGTGTACAAGGTTTTCCTTTTTCTGCTTATCTCACTTAGCATCAGTTTATACAAATCCCTCCAGGCTTCCCTGAATTCCCATCTTTCCTGGTTTCTAATAGAACAATAGTGTTCCATGACATACATATACCACAATTTGCTAAACCATTCCCCAATTGAAGGACATTTACTTGATTTCTAATTCTTCGCCACCACAAACAGGGCTACTATGAATATTTTTGTACAAGTGATGTTTTTACCCTTTTTCATCATCTCTTCAGAGTATAGGCCTAGTAATGGTATTACTGGATCAAAGGGTATGTACATTTTGATTGCCCTTTGGGCATAGTTCCATACTGATCTCCAGAAAGGTTGAATGAGTTCAGAGCTCCACCAACAATGTAGTAGTGTCCTAGATTTCCCACAACCCTTCCAACAATGATCATTGTCCTTTCTGGTTATATTGGCCAGTCTGAGAGGTGTGAGGTGGTACCTCAGAGATGCTTTAATTTGCATTTCCCTAATAATTAATGATTTATAGCAATTTTTCATATGAATATGGATCGCTTTGATCTCCTCGTCTGTAAATTTAGGCCATATAATCTTACTTGACTGTCAATTCAGGACAGCTCCTTGATCTTTACTACCTTTGTGAGACTTTGGAGCACACCCTTTTCTCAAGAAAAGCCAAAATAAACTTTTTTTTCGCCCAGAGGAGTCTATATTTTTAGATGGATTCTTATCCCATATATTATGATCATCTGAATTATTTCTAATTTCCCAAAATCATTCTAAGCAAAAATGAAGCCTCAAACTCTTATCATAAATATATGTAAAGAAATGTGAGATGCTCAACTATGACAGATTTAGTTCTCCTTAGCAATATAGTGATCAAAGATAATTCCAAAATATTAATGATGGAAAATATCATCCACATTAAGAGAAAGAACTATGGAATCTGAATGCAGATTAAAGTATACTATTTTCACTTTTTTTTGTTTTTTTCTTTCTCATGTTTTGTTTTTTTTTTGCTTTTAATTCTTCTTTCACGGCATGTCTAATTTGAAAATATGTGTAATATGATTGTCCATGTATTCCCTATATAAGATTACTTGTTATCTTAGGGAGAAAATTTTACAAAAATGAATGCTGAAAACTATCTTACATTTCACTGTAAAAAATTGAATTAAAAAATAAAGAAATGTAGCTATCTCTTAGTACACAAAAGCTTCCTTGTCATATTGGATTTTGATGCTTTGCTTTATTTTTTTTTTTTAAATGCAGCAAGGAGTACATGGAATCTCATAGTGCCCTTGATGTAAACAGATGGTATCATTCTAGTCATTATGTATTTATGCTACAACATTAGAAAGGCCAAAGGGAGTTATGTGCCAGTGCCTGAAGGAAGTATTTGTGGAAAAACAAAGGATGAATCCATTCTACTGTCAATCACATAGAAGGGCATCTCCAGTCATTATAGAATATTTGAATGGGAATCCAATATAGGCCATAAGTTTTGATAGAGAAAATGCATTTGAGAATGACTTAAATCTTTGTGTTTATTTTCTCCAAATTTTCTCTAATTACTCTCATTTTCCAATATAACTCAGTCAAGTAGATTTTATTAGTCTAGAATCAGTTCTATTAAGCAGTAGATTTTAATATATATATATATATATATTATTATTATTATTATTAGTTTGGGTTGGTGCTTGAGCTCTACTAGCTAGTCCAAGATAAAGCTGAATATATACTAGGGTGGAAGGTAGAAACCTCCAAGAATAATGCCCTGTGTGTACTATAATAATTTTCCAGGTATTTTACTCTGAGGAAAAATTTTGCCTTAGTTACTCATTAACCAGATGAGACATCTAAGGTGTCTGTATCCCATCTGAAGGAGTCACACTTGATACTTTCAACTTTAAATCTATGGTTCACATGAATGTAACTGAATGTTGAAAAGATCCATTGGTTGAAAGAGTATTATGGTAGTGTCTCAGTAACTGAGAAAGCTCATCTTTAGATTTCTCTTCTATTATCCACTGGCCCCTATCCTCTCATCCAAATCCCGATTTGTAGAGTGTACTCTAGAAATACAGGAAAATTATAATAAGTTTTGCTGTTGCATTTTTATTATATTATTTCCCTATGGGAAGTAGTAGAATGTAGTTCAATGATGTCAAACTCAAATTGAAACAAGGGCTACTAATCTGTACATGAGCATTCCTGTGGTTGTATGTTGACCTAGTTTTAAAATGTAATATACATATATATATATATATATATATACACATATTTATCACAATTTATTTCATTAAATATTTCCCAATAATATTTTAACCTGGTTTTGGCAATATCCAGGAATGTTTTGGGCCACATGCTTCCTGGAGCTGAGTATAATTCCTAGGGTGTAGTGAATTGATGGACTTAAGAATCAGAAAGAACTGAGTTCAAATCCTGCTCTAGCTATGTTACCCTGGACAATCAATCAACAAGTATTTGTTAAATATCTACTATGTTCCAGGCATTGTGTCTGAAATTGTGATTGGAATATAAGTGAATGGAACATAAGGGTAAAGAATGAAATAATCCCTACTCCTAAAGAACAGGTTCATATAGAAATATAAACAGTATCAATATAAAGCCAATAAATACAAATATAGTCAGTTTAGCTTTAAGATTTAGTAGCTTTACACTGTACTAATGTTTTTGGAAGACTGTTTATACTAGGCAGTTTGATAGATGGGGGGTAGAGGGAACAGGAAAGGATTCATGCAGAAGATCGTTCCTGATTATATCTTAAAGAAAAAGAGGTAGGTAAGATAGAAGTCTATTCTAGGCAGAGGAGAAGTCCAGCGCAAAGGAACAAAGATGAAAGATGGAGGATAAGGAACAGAGAGGTGGCCAACTAGTTGAACTACAGAGTACAGAGGGAGTCAATCCAATGAGACTGGAAAGATAGATTAGGGAAAGATGTGGAGAATAAACTTTTCTGTTAGGCAGAAACAACTAGATGACTCAGTGAATAGAGTTCTGGGTATGCAGGCAGGAAGGTTTGAGTTCATATGAGATCTCAGACAATTGTGTGACCCTGGGAAAGTCATCTGACCTCTGTTTCACTGGAGAATGAAAATGAGAAACCACTCCAGGACCTTTGCCAAGAAGACTCCATGGTCAAATATGAACCAAGGGATCACAAAGAATCAGATACAACTGAATGATTAAACAACAAAGCTCTCTGGGCCATCAGCAAAATATAGGGTTTGGGTTCAATGATCTCTATGGTCTCTTCAAATTCTAGGGTTATGATCCCATCCTGCAAACCTTGAATAGGCACTCATTGCCTATGGATAAAGAACAGACTCTTTAGTTAATTGGACTAGACTTTTAGTTATTAAGGCCTTCTTTAATCTACCTCTTCACTTTTGAAATGCATATGTCTTACACAGACCAGGTGTTATAGTTAGATTGTTCTCATCATAGCATGAATAGCAATTGAGCCTTTTGCATCCATGTCATTGCAAAGCATTACTGAACAATGAGAAGGGCAAAAACTTTGACTTCAAAGGATATGGGTTTGAAGCTCACTTCATCCACTAAGGTACTTCTCCCTAGGCCTCAATTTCTTCATCTGTCTTCTAGTGGAATGACCGCAGGTAAAACACACAATCCTCAGCTATGATGTTGAGGACCTCACTTTCAAAATGTAACATTAGGAAGTGAGGTAGAATGGGTAGATGATCAGACTTTATAGTTCAGATTCACACTAAATATACTCACAAGAGACTGAATCATAAAATACTAAAATACTGATGGTTATATATTTGCTAAGTGGATTGGAATATTCTAGTCATCAGTCAAAAAAATTCTCCAGGCAAATAATAGTTCACATTTGTATATTATTTCATTATTTATAAGGTAGTTTCTTCTTAACAACTCTGTGAAAAAGGTTGTGAAGACATGATTAGCCTCATTTTGCCAATGGAGAAACAGCTTGTGACCTGCCCGAGAATATATACATAGCTAGTGAACAAGGTAATTCAAATACAGGTTACAAGCTAGGTTTAGAGGTGATATAGTCCAATCCTCTCTTTTAGAGGAGGCTCAAAAGATTTACCACCATTAATTAATTATTTGCAGATTCAGGATTCAAACCAGATCCTGTGACTCCAGTTTCAGTACTCTTTCAACTGTATCTTATTGTTTCTCCTGGGGAGGTATATTAATACCAGTAGCTTGCTCAAGGTTCATTGAATCCAACCAATACCAATATTATTGGTTATAAAATGGATAGGGATATAAAAAAACAGGATAACCACTGAGATATGTATCTTGCCTATAGAGATAGCAAACTAGAATTCTTGTAACATTTACCCCAACAATGTTTTGACTTACTTTTTGAATTCTGCTGTTTTACTCTTTGTAGTTTTTCACAATTTTTCAGTTTCTGGTTTATTTTATATAAATAATCTATAAGTTTAGTGTCGCACAGGTTGAATTTTAGGAAATTATTGTAATTTTACAATACTTTGGATATATGTTTTAACATGGAAAGAGCACTACATACTGAGATGGGAGACTTGGTTTCAAATTATCAGTTTTACTGTTAATACATGGGTATATTGGGCAAGTCACTTAACTTACCTCTGACTCAATTTCCTGATCTATAAAATGTGTCAGACATTGGAATACCTCATATCTACTTCTAATTCTTACTATATGATCTAAACTATCTTATGTACATTTGTTTGGGTATAATACCTGCCTATTTCATGTTGTTCCTTGTAATTTCAATTAGACTAATACTTCCTGATATTGTGTCCTTATTCTGGAAATATACTCTATTTGACCCTGAAACTGATTATATCCAGACATTCACCTATATTTTGGGGGGGGAGGGGAGAGAGGGAGTTTTATTTGTGATGTAAAAAAAGTTTTAACTCTTTAAACAAGGACACTGGCATTTTATCTGACTTTCTTTTGGACTGCTATGACTAGGGGGAAAAGAAACAACTGAGGCAAACTTTAGCAATTATATCTCTACTTTTTTCTGTGTCCTAGTGTCACTTCAGTGTTGATTAATGTTTTCCTGCATTCAACATTTTCCCCAACTCATTTTTCCTCATTTTTCTTTCTCTCCTCTCCTCTTTCTCCTTGTCTCCTCATCTCCTCCCTCTTTCTTTCTTCTCTACTCTCCCCTTTGTTCCTTCTTTCTTTCTATCCCCCTCTCCCCTCCTGCCTCCTATTCCCTTTGTCCCAACCCTTCCATTTCTATTTCAATTAGCTGACATTTCTTAGCCATGCAGCTTCTGTAAAAGGAGGCTAACTTTATCCTTCATAATTCTACTATATCTATCTATGGCTATTGGATTGCCAGTAAGCTTGGGAGGGCCTCCGAAACATCATCCCTGTCAGAACAGGCAGAGACACAAACTCTTTCTTGGCTTGAGGAAAAAAATAGATTTAATTGAACAGCTGTTGCAACAAGATTGATGGAAAAAAATGGATTTCATAAACCCATCCTTCTGCTCTGGGACTGAAGGGAAAGCTTGTCTTCTATCCGGTAATCATGTTCTATGTATATGTATTAACAGCTAAACTTGATCCAGCCATTTCTGTGATCAGAAAGGTACTCCATTTCATAGATCCAAAAATTTCATAAAATCCTACACAAGAGAATTAATGATCTGTTACAAGGGTCCCAGCACCGTAAATACCAAATAGTGTATTACTAGAGTTCTAGAAATTAGAGGATACTTCTACATGCCCTAATTCAAACCCCACAAATCCTATTTGTACTAAAACTGATATACTGAGCTAGTTTATTCTCATTCTGTGGGATTTTTTCCTAAATCTGGAAACACTGCAGGCAAAAGCATTTATAATTCTAATTCATCTAGTCATCAATTTGTCAGTTACTATCCATAGCATGGGCTTAGCATGCTGCAAATGATGATAAAGTAAGTTAGTTACCTATCCTGTGATTGATATATATTTTAATGAAAAAATTTTAATGAGCAGAAATCTATTTTTTCTCTCTTCTATCCCTAATCCTATCTTGAAAAATAAAAGGGAAAAAACAAATTCAGAAAAAACCATATAAAAGTCAAAAAGATATTTTCATGTATCATATTCAAAAAGTTTAATTCTCATTCTTCAACCTTCCATTCATCACCTCTCAGGATGTGGATAGCATGCTTCCTCATAAGATATCTGGAATCATGGATAGTTACTATTTTAGATTTTTTTTATACCTTTCAATATACTTTTTCTTTTAAAACTGTTGGTGTTGTATAAATTGCTGTCCTGCTTCCTCTAAATTCATTTTTCATCACTTTATAGAAGTCTTCAAAATTATTCAATTTTATAATATTGAGATTATGGTATTGATTGTTCTACTAGGGCCCATTTCACTCTATATCACTTCATATGTCTTTCCATGTCTCTTTGAGATCATCTATCCCTTTTTTTTTAGGTTTCTGAAAGGAAAATTGGGTTAAGTGGCTTGCCCAAGGCCACACAGCTACATAATTATTAAGTGTCTGAGACCAGATTTGAACCCAGGTATTCCTGACTCCAAGGCTGGTGCTTTATCCACCACGCCACCTAGCCGCCCCACATCTATTCCTTTTTCATAGAGCACTGTAGAATTTCACCACATTCAAATAACACAAATTTTTCAACCATACCTCAGTTGATGGGCATTCCTTTAGTTTCCAAGTAATTTTTTTCCACCATGAAAAAGTTGCTGTAAATATTTACAGATGAGAAATCCAGAATACTTATATTAGTTAGTGGCCTGGTTGGATCTAGGGCTCAGGCCTCTCAGCTTCCCATGTGCATTGTTGCTATGGATAATATGATTGTTGTCTCAGATAATAAGGATGATGCTATTATGGGTCATATTCACATATTTTTATGTTTACAGAATTATTTATGTGTCTTAGTGAATAGAGAGGCAGACCTGGAATAAGGAAGACCTGAAATCTTCCCTTAGACACATTATTTGTGAGTCCCTGGGTAAGTTACTTAAAACTTTGAGTTTCTTCATCCATAAATTGGTAATTATGATATATCTTTTCTCCCAAATCAAACAAAATGAAAATATTTGTAAAATACTTTGCAAATCTTAAGGTGCTTTTAAAATGCTATTAATTGTCATCTTCAACATCATCATCATCATCATCATCATCATCATCATCTCATTTCATCTCCACAACAGTCCTGGAAAACATATAGTATAATTATTATTGATCCTATTTCATTAGTGTGGAAACCAAGACACCTAGTTTCAGGGATTAAGCCAAGCAAGAAGCTAGGGTCTCTGAATATACCTCTGGGTCCATTTTTTTCTATTATGCTACTTTAAACACACATATAAATAAAGATCCTTTGGTCTTAAATTTGTGTTCTATAATGCTATATATTGAATTTATTTCATTTGTTGTATTACATATTTTATTACATAGTACTATATTTATTTTACATAATACAAAAAATATTGTCAGATTACCCAGATTTGAGTTACAGCTATATGACTATAGGTAAGTCACTTTGCTTTTCTAAGTCTCAGTTTCCTCATCTGTAAAATGGGGATTATACATAATTCTTACCTCACAAGGTTGTTGTGAATAAAGTACACTGTGGATCTTGATATACTATAAAAATAAAATATAGATAGAACACTGACCCTTGAGTCAGGAGGACCTGAGTTCAAATTTGACCTCAGACACTTAATAATTACTTAGCTGTGTAACCTTGGGCTAGTCATTTAACTCCATTGCCTTGCAAAAAATCAAAGAAATGAAATATAGATTTATAACTCCTTGATTTGAGAAGACTCCTAGAGACTATTTAGAGACATGCAATTGTTTTAGCAAGCCTAACCCCTCCAGACCACTTGTGACAGATGTCAAACTAGTGAATAATAAAAGTACATACTCCATCCCTCCAGAGTGGGTATTATTTTCCTATTCAATTTAGTTCAATTCAACATAGATCTCTTAAGTTTCTACCATGTTGAACTCTGGGATACATAGACTAAAATGAAATAATCCCTACCTTCAAGGGACTTACATTCTCCCTAGGAAAATATGAGTGCTATTACATTTTTTTTGCAAATAGGCAAAAGATATCTTATGCCTCTAACATATAGCCTAGGGTTCCAAAAGTTTAAACCTTTCCTTATAATCAATTGGTTAGCCTGGTGAATTAGGATCAAACTACCTATCTAACCCAAATGTTGTATAACTTACTAGCCTTCAATCTCATGTTTCATGTGAATCTTCTCTTGATAAAGAGGTCAATATTCATCACATATCTAACTTCTTACAACAATATTATTTCATTACATTTCTTTTTGTTTGTTTGTTTTTTGTTTTTTTTGTTTTAGGTTTTTGCAAGGCAAATGGGGTTAAGTGGCTTGCCCAAGGCCACACAGCTAGGTAATTAGTAAATGTCTGAGATCGGATTTTAACTCAGGCACTCCTGACACCAGGGCCGGTGTTTTATCCACTATGCCACCTAGCCGCCCCTCTATACGCAAAAGTTTTAGCCATTTCCCAATCAATGGGCATCTGCTTTACTTCTTTTTCTTTGTTATCACAAAAAGAGTTCAATGGATATTGAAATCTTCATCACTTTATTTACATAATTCCAAATAGCCTTCCAAAATTGTTGCATAATTTTCCAGCTCCACCAATAATGTATTAGAGTGATCATCATTCAACAACCACTATGGCATTGAGTATTGCCATTTTGAGTAATCCTTGTCAATTTTTCAGAATATGAAGTGAAACCTTAGGGTTGTTTTGATTTAAAGCTCTTTTATTGAACATTCTTTTATACAGTTGGGAATATTTTACATTTCTTATAGAATTTTATTTATATAGTATTAATATTTATTTTCTGAAGAATATTTATTTTGTTTTAACATTCATGCACTTCAGTTTTAAACCTCTTAACAAAAAGATCTATAAAAGTCCCTCCCCATCAAACATTCTATGATTTTGTCATCTTCATTTTTTTGAACTACTATATTATTTGTTTCATTCCAAAATATAATTACAAATGATGTAGAGGCATCATAGTAAACACTGGCATATAGTAGATGCTTAATAAATATATATTCATCACTTGTCCTGTCCTGTTGAGTTGTACTTTGTTTTCCTGTTATTTCACTTTTCATTCACTTTTCTATGTTTTTTCCTCCAACTACATTAAAAATTTCTTGAAGTTCTCTTGGAGTCATAGGATTAGATTTGAGGACTGATTTATGAGGACTCTGATACTTACTAACTGGACCATCTGGAAAAGTTACTTGGCTTCTCTGAGTTTCTATTTCCATTCATATAAAATGAGGATAATCATACTTGTACTGTCTACCTGACAAGGTTTTTGGTTTTTAATAAAGAAAGTGTTTGTATAAAAATAAGCTTTAAAAAATCACTAATTTTTTTGTTTTTAGATAATTTTCATTTTTAAATCTATTCCTTCCTTTTCCATTCCAAGGAGTTATGCATTTTTGCAAAGAATTAAAAAAAATAATAACAGTGGTTTAAGAAAACTAACAAACTCATCAATTGAGTCTGATGATATATTCAATTTTCCATATCCACAGTTCCCCATCTCTCTAAATAAAAAAGTGATTTTATACATATACATGGGTATTTATTATGAACTCGGTGATAAACCAAAACAAACAGTTTGGCATTTTTAAAAAATTGGTTCATAGTTGTAACTAGGTGGTACAGAGAACAATGGCCCTGGAGTTAGGAGGACATGAATTCAAATGCAGCCTCAGGTACAATAATTGCCTAGCTGTGTGACCTCAGACAAGTCACTTAAGCCCATTGCCTTAAATAAATAAAAATAAAAAAATAAAAAGTGACTCATATTAAACCATAAGCTATAGTTAATTACATTTTAAAATACATATTGAATTTAATGTGTTAGCAAAACATTACCCCATTTATTTGTGACCCCTTTTGAACTTTTTTGGTTCTTTTCTGTGTACTTTTAATGTTGCATTAATGTTCTTTTCTTTGTTTTAATTTTGCATCTCTTTCACTATCTACTAATTGACTCCACAACTTCCATCTAATCCCAAAACAGAAGTTTTCTCTGGTCACAGTAAGGAACAAGTTCACACATTGCCTGTTATACTTATTGTGTATAACTTTTCTGCCAAGAGAAGAGTAGCATTACTAGTTTTCTGAAATCATAACTGATCTCTGCAGTGATCAGAATTCATACTTTTCCATTTTACATTATTTTCCCCTAAAATATTGCAGCCATTCCATAAATTGTTCTCCTGGTTTTGTTCCTTTGACTCTTCATCAGATCATACAAGTCACCCTTCAAATTCAATACATGATAATATCCTATTGCATTTACAGGCAACAATCTGTTCAGCCACTCCCCAGGTGATGGACAAATTTGTTACAGTTATTTGCTATGCCAGGAAATATTATAAGTACTTTAGTGCATAGGTTTCTTTGGCATCTTTGAGGTTCATGCCTAGTGGTATTGATGGATCAATGGGTATGATCAGCTGAGGGAGTTGTAGTCATTATGCATCCACTCCAGTTTCACCTTCCAAATGCATAGCAGTTCTTAAATCTCTTTGATAAGTGGTGTTTTGGATTATAGGAGTCTGTGTAAACAGAGTGTCTCTTGCTGCTGGTATTCTCTAGTGCATTAATAAACCAACTTCACATCACATTCACTAACCCTCACTCTGCTCTTGGTTTGGGGTCTTTATAAACAAGATCAGCAGTGTTCCCAGGATTCTTGAACTTCTGGGCACCTTGATATGCCCCAAGGCTTGAGCTGAAATGGGATGCCTGGAAGTAAAGCTGAAAGGGCAGTAATGAAAGCCTAATGCTAATAAACGCCCTGGCTACGGACATCTGAGCCTCACATAGGGTGATGTATATTTGCAGGAGCCTCCAATGCCCTTTTCAGCACTCTCTTTACAGCTCATTGGTGAGTAATAAGTCTTGACCAGTATTGGTCTCTGACACAGGTAGTAAAATACAATCTAAAAAGCACCCAATGGAGAATAAAAGTCAGCATCAGGACAGTGTGGATGATTTCTGAGGCAATATCTTTCTCATCCTGGATTGTGAAGTACAGGATCCAGGGGGTAGCCATTTTGTTCGTGATATAAATTACAGGCTGGGTAAAATTGCAGTCTGTTTCCAGGGTGTATTTAGCTCGAAAGAGTTTTTTTTTTATCTTAAAGGAGTTTTGCTAGTAATGACCCTCAGACTAAATGAATTTGTCCCTTTGCTCTTGCATGATGTGAATCCCTAGATACGATTTGGAGGATATGATCCTCTGATTGCTCTGTGGCTCAGTTACCTCTTTTGAAAACTGAAAATGATAGATTATTTGAGTGAACTAGAATTTTTGAATTTGGAGAAGAGTAGTATATATCCTACCTATGCTTCAATAAGGTCAGAGGTGAAAAACTACTTTACAAGTCATTGACTGTCTTCTACTTCTTTCATGAAGACATATCATAAAGAAGAGGGAATAGAAATATTCTGTTTTAAGAGAACTAGGGCCAATTATGAACTATCTAGTAATGGAAACAGTTGCCTTGAAAAGTAGTGAGTTTTTCACCTCTGACCCTATTCAAGCATAGGTAGGATATAACCCATCAAAAACACTGGAGAAGAGATTCCTGTCTCATGCCCACTAATTGGCCTTTGAGGTTGTTTCTTATTTATAGATTATATGAAATAAATAATAACTTCTAACTTTATTTGTTGAATTCATATCTTTAAAAAAGTCACCATTATTCCTCTCTCTTCTACCCTCAATTATTGATGGATTAACATGAACCAACTGTTGCACATTTTAAAAAGGATGGCCAAAATGTTGTGCCTTCCCTAATGGTTTATGATGGTATAGACAAGGAGAATGAAGACCAGAGGTAAGCATTCTGAAGGAATATAGTTTAGTTTAAACAATAAGGATTATTTGTGATTCTAGTACATTAGCATAGAAGCCACAAACAGTAAGGTCATCTTAGCTTAATCATACAATTGCCTTATATTGACAAATTCACTCTCACTGTTTCACTCACCTTTTACTCATAGCTCTGGATCCCTAGGCAGCATCTTAGACTTGAAAATAAGAGCAGTTTCCAAATGACTTGCTCATTGCTGTCTACTCCCCTACTAAGTTACATTGGAAGGATTCCTATATTTCTTAGAATCTTTGGTACTCAGTTGGGATTTAATCATATAATTATGACAATAATACATTACATCTAATATATGGCATTTAATTATATTTTCCAAGTGTTTTCACTTTATTTTTCTCTCTGCGACATCTCTATGAGGTAGGGTAGGTAGAACAAATATGATTATACATATTTTATAGCTCATAGAAATGAAGAATTAGTAAGTGAAAGGGACCTAGTCTGAGTTCTTGATTTTACAAATTAAAAAAAAGCAAATCTCAGGCAGGATAAATGAACTAGTTTAGTAGCACAACTGAGATTAGAAGAGAATTTGCATGACTTTTAAATCTAGTCCTCTTTTCATTAAATCATCTATAATTTGATGTCTCACTAATTTCATTCATCACTTCTTATGTTGCTTCAGGCTATTCTACTTGCTTTATCTAGCATCTTATGATCATACCCTGAATAAATTTATAATTAGGATGAAGATGAAGATGAGGATGAGGATAATTGTTCGATCCACTGTTATCTCTTTCAAGAGGGGCAGTTTGGTCCTTACCCAAGGGGATAGAAGATTTGCAAACATCAAGAGGTTAACCTGTAGAGATTAGACAAGGTGACAGTGACTTAAGGATAGATTACTTTGCTGAAAATTAATTTGGTCCCAGCATTTTTATTTAACAAAATGGAGATAATAAAATCAATTTTCTCCAGATATTTAGAAGCCAGAAAATAATTTGATGACAGAAATAGGAAAGCACCCTCAGGTGCAAGGAAGATGGGGAGTGTGACAAAGATAAAAGCCTGGAAAAGGAAGGGACAAATAGTCAAAGTAATTTGTTTTCTAAGCAATCAAGCCATTTGTCTGGACCCAATGACATGCCTATTGATCTTCTATTTTCCATTGGGAGGAAAAGAGCAACAATCCATAGCCCAGAGGAACAAGAGCAGGACAAAGAAATCTCTTAGTTATGGCTGCTGCTCTACCCGAGGCTTTCTCCTGGAGTTATAATGGATGAGTCCTTGGCAGGGGTTAGTAAAATCTGCCTCTAAATGTTCCAAGCCCAGTCAGTGGCCCACAAAAGGCTGTCTGGAAATGGAGCTTCCTTCCCCGAACCTACTGAGTGAAATGGACTGGGATGTAGAGCTAAACAAACCACTTATTATGCCTTTTGTAAGAAAGGCAACAAGGTATATATACATATATATATATATATATATATATATATATTATATATAGTTGAAAGAGCACAAGAACTGAATCAGAGTTCAGACATAATGGGTTTTAATCTGATTCTTACCACTTGTGTGCTGATTGGATCTTATTGTCAGATCAAGAGACAGAAGATCTTGGTTCAAAATTTCCATTTGTGATTCATCTGTAGGCCTTGAGTAAATTACTTAACCAACTGGTGCCTGAGTTTTCTTATCTTTATAATGGGTTTAAACTGAAAAAAACTGTCTAAGATCCCTTTTCATTCTAAATCTATGACTGTGAGTGTCCTGTGCCTCAGTTACTTCTTTTGAAAATTGAAGTTTGACTCAGCTTTCTTAGAAGAAGTGAGTCCCCATTATTTTGGTGGATATAAAATCGAGTCTGTGCTGTCAAATATAGTTGCTGTGTTGCTTTTGCTTAATTGTTTTTCTTTAATATAAGAATAAAGTCTTTTCGCACAGAGAAGACTAGGATCCTGTTACCAGGAGTCATGATAATGCACAGTGGAAATGTCTTGGAGAGACTATGTAGATATTCTTTAATTGGTTCTGCTTGGTTAAACGGTTCTGCTTGGTTAAACGTGTGTGAATGAGAGGCTCTGATTAGCTAAAGAGGTTTTCAAAGAGCGTGAGTCAATTTTTGCCATTTTTTCTGGCTATTTTTGCTCCAGTGGTGTGACTCCATTCACAATGAGAAATATGGAAAGGTTAGAAACTTGGTTCTTTCTTCCCTCTGAATCCATGATGTCACAAGAAATGTTCCTTTGTCCTTGCTTTATTCATTGACTCTTTTCTGTTTTGGGTCAAACAGGCTGAAAGTGAGTTTCCAAAAGTCAGGAGGACACCCTGACAACTCAGCATTCTGGACTCAGGCTTCACAGACAGCAGAGCATAAAGATCTGAAGAAGCAGATTGAGATCTTTGGGAGTGACCATTGAGGCTCCAGATCATAGGTAGATGAGACAGGAACTTTTCAAACAGTAATGGCACATTTGCACATCAACTTGGTGGACATGAACACTGCTACATAGGAACTGAATGGAATACATATGAGAGTCTATTCCTAGATGTTGGAGGGGGGGTGATGTTTGGACTGAACAAATATCCCTTTGTATTAAATATTAATTGATGTCGAATAGTTAAATAGACCTTTATTTCTGACACCTAAAATTAGAGTAAACATAATTGGTAAGGGGTTGAGAAATTGATAATAGAACTGAAAGAAGTTCAAGGCCTTTATAAATGTTAGAATTTCACAAGATTAAGGAGAAATCACTGCGTTAGCAAAAGACATTAATGAGACAACAAAAAAGGGAAAATAATATTTGAATGACAAAGCACATAGAGTAAGAGGATAGTGCTTTAAAGAGACCGTAAGGAAAACTTGTACTTTATTGAGTACGAAGTAGGGAACAGTTGTAGAGTCATCTGTAAGGGAGTGACATGATGAAATAAGTGTTTTAGGATGACTAGCTTTGTGGCAGT
This sequence comes from Macrotis lagotis, assembly GCF_037893015.1. NCBI lineage: Eukaryota > Metazoa > Chordata > Mammalia > Peramelemorphia > Peramelidae > Macrotis > Macrotis lagotis. The sequence goes on from NC_133658.1 coordinate 613,856,311, forward strand.
GTTTAGAATGGATGGGCAAAAGACTGATATCTGAGAAACAAGCTACAAAGTGGTGGTAATTCAGATATCTGGAGAAAGAATCAATAATAAGGAGAAAGCCCACTGAGAATGGAGAAGAAAGGGTGAATTGGAGAGACATTTAGATGAAAGTAATAATAGGATTTTGCTGCTTACTAGCTATGTAGCATGAAGGACAGGGAAAAGTCAAAGAAAACTCCAAGTTTTTAGCCTGAGAGATGTGAGGAAGAATACTTAAGCTGATTAAATTTAGATAAAGTCACTGGAATCGAAGTGCAGCCTTGGGGGCTCTTCTCTAACAAGGTGTCTCCTATGAATATATTAAAATTGAACAGAATTCCTTGAGAAGTATAACAGAGATAACTTGTTTCAACAGTTATCAGCAACAGGTGATCAAACCACATGGAGATAAGCTCTTTTAAAATATTTAGCAATGTCATGAAAATGTCTTTCACAAAATTTAAATAAAACATTATTTTTCTAGGCAACCAGATTGTTTACAAATCCCTTATGGTCTTGTCTAGCCAGATCATGTTGGAAGTATTGTAAGGCAACATTTTAGAAAAGACATAGAAAACTATAAAATGTTTAGAAGAGGGAAGATGGATTTGTAAAAGTTCTTGAGATCATGCTGTATGGAAACTTGTGGGAACTATATGCATGGTATAGTGAAAAACTGTGGAATTTGTCATCAGAGAATCTGGTCTCAGAATCCTCACTCTGCTACTTTCTACCAATATGATTTGATCAAGTCATTTAATCTCCTTTGGAGTCAGTTTCTTCATTTGTGAAATGAGGGACCTATAAATAATTTTTTAGTGCTAATTATCTCATTCTATAATTCTACAGTAGATTTGACCTGGAAGGTTTCCAGATAATACCATTTTCAGGTGACATTGTGTTGATCTCAATGAACCTTGGGACACAATGGGAATTAAATTTTGAGTTCACTCAAAAAGAGATTGGACTAAGGGACAGCTTGGTGGCACAGTGGATAGAGCACTGGCCCTGGAGTAAGGAGTACCTGAGTTCAAATCTGGCCTCAGATATTTATTATTTGCCTAGCTGTGTGCTCTTGACCAAGTCACTTAACACCCCATTGCCTTAAATAAATAAAAAATTTTTAAAAAGAGAGATTGGATAAGTCATTTAAAGAGGAAATTGGATAGGAAAATACATCCCTAGATCATGGAATGCAATTCATTGGTTTAGCATATATGAATATATATGTATATATATAAACAAATATACATATACATACATGTTAGAGAGTCACAATGAACATGATAGACTACGTTAAGAAGTAAATAGGAGGAGGAAAACTGGGTTGCATTTGTGAAATCGCAAAACACTTTCCATTATCCTAAGATCTGTCTGTAGCAAAAGTCTATCTTTTTTTTTTTAATGCCAGTATTCAGTGTGACTGACTATATGACTATGAATCTTTCATGTGGGAGATTCATAGTCATACGGTAATACCATGCTCTCAGGCAAATCAAAACTACATCTGTCCTAAGGACCAGTAGGATGATGTAAAGTGGCTTTAGGTTGAAGAAGTGCTATTGAATAAATGGTAAAAAAAAAAAAAGATATCACCATGGATATTAAGAACTACAAACAGAGATAGGCCAGTTAAGTGATTAAGATTAAGGGATAAAAAATGAAAATTCTTAGTGTTCCACTGGTATAAATAAAATATTGAAGTAATAATGTGAATATTAAGGTAAATGGGGTATGTTTTACAATGGATTGATGAGATTAAAGTTCCTTTGATGTATTGAAGTGTCACCTATGTACTTGATCACCCACTAGCACTTGTAACAAGGACTGGAAAACTGGTTCTAGAAGGTCTGAGAGAGGCTTGGCAAATTGAATCTACCATGAAAAGGAAACCCAGACCTTGAACTTTTTCAGTCTTATCTAGACAGTCAAGACTGACTTGTCAGATTTCAGGGGTGAAGTTGAGATTAGAAGAAATGATGTAATCACATAAGGGCAGAAGTTCATTGCCTGGAAGAACATGGGGAAGTTCCAAGTCTTCTGCAAACTTTTAAGTTCCTCCTTTTTCTATTTACAAATCTAGAATTGGTCCTTGTGGTGATTAGTGCAAAATAACTCTTCTTTAAAGAGTTGCATGCTAACTTCACAGAAGACACTGGGAAGGAAGTCCACCATTGGTGTCAAGAAACTTGGAATTAAGTGATGAATGGTAGGACTGAAAATTGAGACGCAAACATCTAAAGGCCAATATTGGAAGTTTCTGGGGAAATTAAAGTGTGGTGATAAAGCAATTATATCAGAATGGTGACACTGTACCTCAAATCAAGACTTCTGTGGTGGCCGATGCATAAAAGTTCATTAAATTTGCCTGGTTCCAATGAATCTCAAAAATATTTTTTAAAAAATATCCTACAAGGAGTCTCTACAAATTTCTTTAGTATTGTGTTAAATTCAAGAAACATTTATATGATTCATACTGTATTCAAGCAGTCGTGTGAAGTATGATGTTCTAAGTCTCAAATTTGAACAATCAGAAAATCTTTCTAGGCAGCTAATACAAATTCCATCTAGTTAGTATCTTAGCTTTTTCATCTTTGTTTTTAACAGAAACGAAGAATTAACTTTTTGTTGTCCTGTAGAATATCATAAAGTTAAAAGGAATTGAATAACTTTAGGGAAATGCATTTGGTCCAAATTCAAAAGTATCAGAATTCTACAGGGAATTCTATAAATGTTTGAAGGGGCATTGGAGACATGCTGAGTGGTGAAAGCATGGTTAACATATTAATGATCTGCTGTGGACAAAGTGCAGTGCTATGTATTTTGGGAAGATTGGTTATCTTAGGTTAGGGTTAGTTTGTTTTCTGTTTGTCCTGTCACCGTGTTAAGACTGATCATTCTTTATGATCAAAGGCAATAAAACTATGCATACCAACAATACCACTACTAGGTCTGTATCCCCAAGAGACCACAAAAAAAGAGTGAGAACCCATGTGTATAAAAATATTTATAGCAACTCTTTTTAAAGTGGCAAAGAATTGGAAATTAATTGGGGAAATGACTGAACAAATAAATTGTGGCTTATGAATGTGATGTAACATTATTATTCTATAAGAAATCATGAAGGACAGGATTGTAGAATAACCTGGACTGACTTGGATGAACTGATGCTAAGTGAAATAAGCAGAATCAGAAGAACATCATATAAACTAACAGAAATATTGGGTGATGATCATCTGTGAGAGACTTGCTCATTTCAGTAATACAAAATTTAAGATAATTCTAAGAGCCTTGTGAAGGAAAATACCATCTATATCCAGAGAAGGAACTGTGGAATTTGAATGAAGACCAAATCTTACTATCTTCAATTTTTAAAAGTTGTTTTACATATTGCATCTTTTTTCCTCCCTATTTTTTAAATTTTATTAGATTCTTCCTTAATAATATGATTAATATGGATCTATGTTTAGCATAGTTATATAACTTATATTAGATTGCATTCTGTTGGGGGGAGGGAAGGAAGGGAGAAAAATGTTACTCTCAAAATTGTTGAAAAGTACCTTTGCATGTAGTTAGAATAATAAATAAATAAAATATTTAAATAATAAATAAAGACTGATAATTTTTTTGTCAGGAGAACATTGTACACAGTAACAGCAATATCGTAAGATCTTGGTTTCCAAAGAAGACTACAACATCAGGGAGGTAATGCCATGATAAACACATGAACTTTGATTTGAGAGAGGGAGTGCTGTGCTTAGTCACCAACCTCACTTTCTCCTCCAGAGCCATCTGGATCCAGTGACCAGATATGAATCTGGACAACTGGAAATGGCCCTGGATGTGAGGCAGTCAGTATAAAGTGACTTACCCAAGGACATAGCAAGTAAGTGGTAAGTGTCTGGGACTGGATTCAAAATCCCATCTTCCTGACTCCAAGACCAGTGCTCTATGCACTGTGCCACTTACCTGCCTTTAATATTATAGTATAAACAACTTTGAATGACTTAGTTATTCTCAGAAACACAATGATTCAAGACCATTCCAATGAACTAATTATGAAAATTGCTTTCCATATACTGAAGATACAACTGATAGAGTCTAAATGCATATTGAAGTATCTCATTTGTCATTTTTGGGGGTATACATTTTTCTCTTTTGTTCACATTCTTCTTCCATGACATGTCTGATATAGAAATATGTTTTACATAATTGTACAGATAATAACCTATATCAAATTACTTAACTTATTATGGTGGGGGAGGATGTGGGGAACGATGTGCAGGAAATAAAAAAAATTTTTTAGATTATTTTTTTAGATTTTTACAAGGCAATGGGGTTAAGTGGTTTGCCCAAGGCCACACAGCTAGGTAATTATTAAGTGTCTGAGGTTGGATTTGAACTCAGGTACTCAACTCCAGGGCCAGTTGCTCTATACACTGCTCCACCTAGTCACCCCCCAAAATTATTTTAAAAGTTAAAAATTGTCTTTACATGTAATTGGGAAAAAATAAAATACTAAATTAAAAAAATCACTCACCATTCTGTGAGAATGATGAAATATAGTTTCCCACTTATGATGAATGACCATAATGGAGTATACCTAATATAGCTATCAAACCCTGTACAAATGCTTTGCTTTCTGTTGATTTCTTCTACATCGTGTGCCTTAATACTAACATTTTGAAATTCATAAATAGACCTTTTGAAAGGAAGAGTTAAAGTAAATAAAAAGTACACTTTGAATTATGCTGATCTGGAAAATAAGCTGCAGTATTTCAATGAATCTATAATATAATAAATGTGGACATTTCCTCTATTAGTAATAATATGCTATTTATTCATTCTTTTTTCTTTTAAATGATTCTTCCTCAATAAGATCTACCCAAAGTTGCTTCCTCTATACTTTTTTCCTTTCATATTTCATGGGCACTAGGGCAGTTCTAAGATTGTCCATCTATTTTTTTTCACAATAAAATGCCAGCCCATCTTCTTTTATGATCACATTCTTTTAAGGTGATTTAGAAAATGTAAGGTAGAAAATATACAGTAGTAGTACCCTTTGTTCTAATGTGACTTATTATTTCAGGGGTTCTAATAAAGCATTGAAGCAAATTATGCACCACTGAATATGGCTTCATTCAGTCAAAATTTAATTTAGGAAAGCGAGCATATAACATAATAAGAAATGTAGTATAGTAGGAAAGGATTGGCCTTGAAACTTAGAAAAATGTATACAAGTAGTCTTTCTGATTCATGCTAGGCATGTAACCATGGACCAAACATCAAACCTTTCAATTCTCCAGATAATTTTCTAAAACCAATACTAGTGATCCCATTCAGACTGTTTCTTTCTTTTGATTGTCTCTTTTCTCATCCTTACACTTTCAGATTTTCAATCTTTCCATTTTTTCAGCTTGCACATGCTTATGTCTACACCATCCTGAAAAACCCCTGCTTTGATCCTTACATATGTTAACTAATATCATAGATCTCTTCTGCATTTAGTAGCTAAACTCCTTAAAGAATAGTCTACGATAGGTCCTTCCATTTTTCTCTCCTCTCAGTCTCTTCTGATCCCCTTATAACCAAGCTTCCAACTCTCATTTCACTGATACTATTCTTTCCAAGTGCCTAAGAATTTTTTAATCACCAAATCCAATGCCTTTTTTTCAATCCTTATTCTCTTTAATCTCTCTTTGACACTGTTGATCACCCTCTCTTCATTAGCTCTCATGGACTACTATCTTTATATTGAGATTTCTCAAATCTATCTATCTTGCCCAACTTTGCAGATGTCCAATCTCACATATCCAAATTACTCAATTTCCAATAGGCAACAAACTCAGCATATCCAGAAAGGAATTTATTATTTTTCTGCCACTCCACCAAACCCTTCCCACCAAATACCTTTCTGACTTCAGTATAGGGCAATTCCTTGCTTCCAGTCCCTCAGGCTCACAATCTATGAGTGATTCTTTGCTCTTCACTTTCTCTCTCCCCATTACCCACACCCCACCCATTTAATCTATCTGTTGCCAAGACCTGTTGATTTTTATCTTTGCAACAAATATCTTTCTGATAGGTTGGCCTTCTTGAAGTTTTCCCACTCCAATCTGTACTCCATTCAGTAAGAAAAATGATTTTCCCAAAGTTAAGTCTGATAATGTTTCCCCTTATTCAATAAACTCCAGTGACTCACTCTCTTCTACAGGATTTGAATCAAATCCTCTGACCTTAAAAGATTTTTTATAATCTAATCCTCTTCTACCTTTCTAATCTCCTTACTTTATGATTCAGTAAAATTGACTTCCTTTTTCTTTAATAAGAACACTATCCACTGGCATTGGGCATTTTATGTGACTAGCCCCCAAGCTTAAAATGCTATCCATCCTCATCTCTGCCTACTTTTCTTTTCTGGTTTCTTTCAAGTTCCAACTAAAATTCCATCTTTTACATTAAACTTTTCCCAACTTCTCTTAATTTTAGTGCTTCTTCTCAATTATATCCTATGCATATAGCTTGTTCAATGTGTATGCACACTCACACACACACACAAACATATATATATGCCTACATACATACATATATGTATATATATGCGTATATATACGTATGCGTGCATGTTGTCTCCCCCATTAGACTGTATGCTCCTTGGACAGAGTCTATATTTTGTCTCTTTTTGTATTCCTGTGCTTCTTATTTTAATACATGGAAGGAGCTTTAGAAAAGTTATTGCTTGATTGACACAAAGAAATGCTAGGCAACTTGCCCAGTTGTACTATAGTCTCTCTTCAAATGCACTTGCATGGCCCAATATATATTTGCAGAGGGAGTTTGCTTAGACTATGTATTTTTACCTGTTCTGCAATTATAACCTCAATTTCTTGAGACTACAGAAAGAGTAAATGACTTGACCAAGATAACACACTCAAAGAATAGCAGAAGTAAGAACTGGATATAGATCTTTCTGACTCTACTGTAAGTTATTGATAGGAGGTGCTATTTGAACCATACTGTGTCTTTGTCTCAGTCTCTCTGAGGCACTTGTAATTACAGAGTCAATAATCAAAAAATATATCAAAAATTAGTCAATAATCAAAATAATCAAAATAATCAAATACTCAAAATAATCAAATAATCAAAAAATATTAAATTCCAAATATGAACCAGGCATGATGCTAAAATTTTGGGATACAAATAAGAAAAACAAAATCCCTGCCCTCAAGGAGTTTACAATCTATTGGGGAAATTCAATTCACAAAAGGAAGCTGAAAAGTAGTGAAGTGGGGCAGAAAGTACACAGCAGATATGGTGTTTGAGGTGAAACCAAACAGAATAATTGATGGGAAATGAAGAGATGTTACTCCAATTTTATTACTGTTTTTTTTGTTTATTAATGATCTAGCAAAATGGTTGCTCATTAGATTGAAGCAGATTTCTCTTTTCCAAACAATATTTAAAGTATGACTTTTTTGTGAGTCTCAATAATCTTTTAATGTAATTACAGGTGACTTGTTCAGTTTTTTTGAATCCTCAAATTTTATCAAATTATGCCTTTTATTTCTTTTTAATTTTAAATCTCTCTAGTTCATTCAGTCCTTCCTTCCAAGTCATAAACATGATGGTAATTTAGTGAATTTAGCTTTTCTTCTACCTTAATATTCAGTGTCAGCAAGGTGTATACTTTGACCAAAATTCCTCTGAAGGAACATACTAAGGAATTTTTCTAATTTTTTCCTAAAAGAAACAAAAAGTCCTAAGTGAATTTGACTGAGCTTTAATCATCAAAAGTGTCATGCCTTAAAAGCATGTTATTAAGGGTGGAGGTATATTGTGAATTTATTACTTATCATATGAGATTGTGAAAATTGTGAGAGCACAATTCAATTTAAGAAACATTTATTAAGTTGCTTTATCATGCAGTGCACTTGGCTAGACTCTAAAGTTTCAAACACACATGTAAACATACACACACATACAGAACTTGTCCTAACAAGTTTTTTCATCTAAGTGAGGACTGGTTTAGTTTGTAATAAAAGAAAGAATGAATATGTGCAAGGAAAGTGACCAAAGTACTATGAGAATGTTGAGAAAAAATGATTCTTGATGGAAGGGATTAGGACCCTCATGGAAATTTTCATGGAGGCAATGATTTTGGAGTTGAACTTTGTAGAGAATGGGAGGATGTGAACAGAAATGGGGGAGGACGAGTGAGGTGTCCATTCTAAATAGAGTATTGTGAGCAAAAGCATACTGACATAAAAATAAGAAGTAAAAATGGGGACTAGTATAACTAGGGGACTAGTATAACCTAATATATTTATTGAGCATCTATCATATGCTTATTGCTTTGCTAGGTAGAGGAAGGGATAAAGGTACAAAATTTGGATAAGACAATCCTCCTCAAGGACTTGGAAATCTAATAAGGAGATAGATTTCAAACCTGAATAGATTAAAATGACATCAGCAACAATAGCAGTAGCAATAGCAACTAAATTTTAAACCAGTAAAGTTTGAAATGGCTGAATACCTAAAATGGAAATATTCAATAGGCCATGGGACTTGATGATGTGGAGATTATAAGAGAGTATAGGATTAGAGATAAGTTTTTAAGTCATCTATTTAGACTGTGGAAATTCACAAGGGAGAAAATAGCTAGAAAAGACCAAGATAGATCATTGAAAGAGACCTCATTAAGGGGTCAGAAAGAGGGTGATGAGCAGGTAAAGAAGACAGAATAAGAGTAGTCAGATTGCAAAACATAGATGGAAAGTAGAATTTATCTGAAGTGAAAGAATTTGAGATTATTCAGAGGATTGGGTGAGAATTGCATATAGATCAAGAGGATGGGAACTAAAAATAGCTATGCTTTATATAATGCTTTAGAGTTTTGTAAATTACTTAACATTATTTCACCGGATCAACACAATAACCTGTGCAATAAATGCTATAATTATTTTCTTTTTATAGGCAAGGAAACAAAGGCTAACAGCCATTAAGTGACAAAGTCCAGATTCAAATTCTAGCTTAACCACTTACTTGCTGAGTGATCCTGAGAAAGACATAACCTCTTTGTATTTATGTTTTCTAATCTGTAGAATAATGATTTGGTATTCATAACTTCTAAGGACATCTCCAGTTCTAAATCTAATCCTATGACTTTCCTGACTCCAACTTCAGTACTCTGCAATTACTCTCTCTGCACTCTTCCCCAACCCCAAACTCTCTATCATTTGACAAGAAATAGAAAGACATTAAATTTGGTGATTATAAAGTCATTGATGGCCCCAAATGACTTTTGGTAGGGAGTTTTGGATGGGAACCAAACTGAACAGGGTTGAGAAGAGACTGGGAAATAAGAAAATAGAGGCAACCATAAGGTATTTTTTCCTCAATAAGTTTCATAGAAAAGAAAAGAGAGAGATGAAATAGGATGGCAAATAGATACCATAGATAAGTTGAAGCTCGACTTTTTAACATTAAGGAGGTCTAAAATGTGTTGGTAGGCAGAGGGGTAGGAGCTGGTGAATAGGAAAGGACTGATGATGCTTGAGAAAAGGAAGCTTGATTCTGGTGCAAAGTCCTAGGGAACAATGGTGGCAATGTTAACATGAGCATATTCAGAGAGTTAGCTCTCCTATGAAAAGAGAGACTGGTAAGTTCAAAGTGAGAAGGAATAGTGAAACATGAATCTAATGTTCTAATTTTAGTAATTCAGAAGATAGTGCTGGCATTTTTGTCTTTTGGGAAAAAATGAATTCAGTTTTCCTGATACTGAGTTAGAGGGTCTGACAGTGCATTAAGTTAGAAATATTAGAGAATCTGAGTTCAAATCCAGCCTCAGACACTTATTACCTGCTGGACCTTGGTGAAATCACTTAACCTTGTTTGCCTGGCATCCAGGGCTGTCTCCAGTCATTTTCATTCAAATCAGACTACTGGACCCAAATGACTCTGGAAGAGAAAATGAGGCTGGTGACTTAGCACATTACCACCTTCACCACCCCCAAATTCATGTGCATAATGATGTCATGATCTTCTTCAAGAATAAAGAAAGGATGGTGTAATGGGGCGACATAAAGGGATCGAGTCTTAGGCGCTCTCTGATAAAAACTCAGAAGCTAAGGACTCTAAACTTTCGAGAAACAGAACACACAAAGGGACCCAGTGAGGCAGTTCTCCTACTCAAGGTAACCTGGAAAAGAGCAGAAAGGCTCTGCTCCCCGGGGTTGGAGGGGCGGCCAGCCACAGGGGTGGCCCGCCAGAGCGCAAGAACTTCAGCCTCCGGGATGCAGCCCCAGGGCGCTGGGAGCTGTGGCTCACAGCAGCGGGGGTGTCTCCTGAGTTGCACTCGGGGGAGCACTGGGCACAAAGTGGGGGAACAGCGGGGGAACTCTGCCAAAGCGAGCACGTGGAGCCCAGCCCTCAGGGCACACAGCAAGCAGCTTGGTCTTTCAGCAGCCCAGACTGGGAAACAGAAGCAGGCAGAACTGCTAAGCAGGAGCCCCCAGGGCATGAGCCCATTGAGCTGAGGGAGGGGAGTGAAGAGAGAGACTGCAGAGCTTGGTCCTCTGTCCCTGGAACAGGACTCTGGGGCTCTGACCACATTCACATGCTGATCCCAGTTTAGGCGCCCCCATAGAACAACAGGGTCCCCCACCTCGGCCTGTGGCAGAAGGGGGCGCTTATGTTCATTCACAGACCAGGAGGGAGGACAGAACCTCACACACTGAGACCCTTGTGGGAGTGTCCCAAAAGCTCAGGAAGCACCCCAAAAAACAGGCTTAGGCTGGGAAAATGAACAAGCAAAGAAACAAGAGGAAGACCATTGAGAAATATTTTGCAAATGAGCCCAAGAAGGATCAAAATACTCAGTCTGAACATGAGGAAGCACAAGCTCCTGCATCTAAAGACTCCAAGAAAAACAGAAATTGGGCTCAGGCTATGATAGAGTTCAAAAAAGACTTTGAAAATCAAATGAGGGAGTTGGAAGAAAAACTGGGAAAAGAAAGGAGAGAGATGCAGGAAAAACATGAAAATGAAGTTAGCAGCTTAGTCAAGGAAACCCCCCAAAATGCTGAAGAAAATAGCATGCTAAAAACCAGCTTAGGTCAAATGGATAAAACAGTTCAAAAAGTTATTGAGGAAAAGAATGCTTTAAAAAGCAAAATTGGCCAGATGGAAAAAGAGATAAGAAAACTCTCTGAGAAGAACAAATCCTTCAGACAAAGAATAGAACTCAGGGAGATTGATGAATTTACCAGAAATCAGGAATCAATACTTCAAAACCAAAAAAATGAAAAATTAGAAGAAAATGTGAAATACCTCATTGAAAAAACAACTGATATGGAAAACAGACTTAGGAAAGATAATTTAAAAATTATTGGAATACCTGAAAGTCATGATCAGGAAAAGAGCCTTGACGTCATTTTCAAAGAATTACTACAGGAAAATTGCCCTGATATTCTAGAAGCAGAGGGCAAAATAGAAATGGAGAGAATCCACCGATCCCCCTGAGAAAGAGATCCCCAAAAAACAACCCCCAGGAATTTTATAGCCAAGTTCCAGAACTCCCAAGTCAAAGAGAAAAATATTACAAGCAGTCAGAAGGACACAGTTCAAATATCATGGAGCTGCAGTCAGGATCACACAGGACTTAGCAGCAGCTACATTGGAAGCTCATAGGGCTTGGAATACAATATACCGGAAGGCAAAAGAGCTTAGAATGCAGCCAAGAATGAACTACCCAGCAAGGCTGAATGTCCTCTCCCAGGGAAAAAGATGGACTTTCAATGATCCAGGGGAATTTCAAAGGTTCCTTTTGGAATGGCCAGAGCTGAACAGAAGGTTTGATATTCAGATACAGGACTCAGGTGAAGCATGGAGATTGGAGGAGAGGAGGGTAAATATGACGGACTTAATGAGGATGAACTGCATGTATAGAAAAATGATACTGATAATATTCATATGAACCATCTCAGTTAATAGAGCAGGTAGAGGGAGCTTTTATAGTTGAAGCACAGGAGAAAGCTGAATTCGAAGATAAAATATGGTGTAAAAATGGAGTCAATAGGAAAAGAAAGGAAATGGAAAGGGAGAAAGAAAAAGCTGAGCAGGAATAGTTCAAGATATTTCACATAATAAGATTTTTTTATTACAATGAGCTATTGCAATGATATGGAAGGGGGGGAGGCAAGGGGGAATGAGGGAACCTTCGCTCTCATCAGAGATGGCTAGGAGAGGAAACAGCAAATATACTCAATGGGGTATAGACAACTGGAGTAAGAAGGAGGGGGGGAGCAGGGGGAAGAGGTGGGGATGTGAATAAAGGAGGAGAGGATGGACCATGGGGGCACAGTGTTCAGATATAACGCATTTTCTTTTTTACTTCTTGCAAGGGGCTGGGATTGGATGGCCTGCCCAGGACCATAGGGCCAGGTGGATTCTGGGCCTAAGGGGTGGTATGGGGGCTCAGGGCTTCTTGGCCCCAGGACCAGGGATCTGTCAGCGACTCTACAGCAGAGTCAGAGTGAAAGGAGAGAGAAAATAGAGTACATGGTAGCAGAAAAATAAGAAAGGAGGGAGTTGCAATCAGCAATGGCAACGTTGGAAAAATATGGAAGTAACTTTTGTGTTGGACTTATCATAAATAATGTGATCCACTCACAACAGAGTTGATGGTGTTGGAACAAAGACTGAAGCACATTTTTTGGTTATTATTATTTGGGGGAGGGTGCAGGGCAAGTGGGGCTGGGTGGCCTGCCTGGGGCCACATAGCAGGGTGATCTTTGGGTGTCTGGGGCCGGATTTGGACCCAGGTCCTCCTGGCTCAAGGGCCAATGCTCTGTCTGCCACCCAGCCACCCCTACTATTATTACTATTTTATTTTATTTTGGGTCCTTTTTTTTCTTTCTTCTTTTTGGTTTTTGCAAGGCAGTGGGGATCTGGTGGCTTGCATGTCACATGTCTGGGTGATTATTGGGTCTACGAGGCTGGATATGGACTGGGGTGCTCGTGGCTCCAGGGCTGGTGCTTCGTCCATTGTACCACCAGGCCATACCTACAATTATTACTATTATTTTTTTAATTTTAATTTTTTTCTCCCCCCTTTACTTTTTTTCCCAAGCAAGTCTATCTATATTCATGGGGGAGGGGTATTTTGTTTACTTGTAAACAAGTATATTTTATTAATGTAAAAAACAACATTTGTACAAAATGAGAATAAAAAAATTAAAAAAAGAATAAAGAAAGAACATCATCATCATTAGATGAGAGCACTTAATGATTGATATGGGCTGAAGAAGTGTACATATATGCACACTATATATTATGTAAAATATATGTGTTATATGAAATATTTTTATGTAATATATTATATATAAGATTCATAAGAGCTTCTGGTAGCTGGTGGAGGAATTTGTATTTTATCCTAGAGTTTATGAGGAATCACTTCAGATTTCCAAGTTGGGGAGTCAAATGTTCAGACCAGTGCTTTAGGAAGATGAATTTTGGCAGTTGTGTGGAGGATGGAATGGAAAGGGAAGAGACTAGAACCAGGAGATATTGCTGCTTTAATCCAGGTAAGAGCTGATTAGGGCTGAGCTAAGGTAGTGGTTGAAAGAGAGAAGGGGAATGGATATAAGAGATGTTCTATAAATGGAATTTGTAGGATTTAGTTATTGGCTGATATTAATTGTAAGGGAGAAAGAAATCAAGGATGAATCCCAGTGTGAAAACTTGGGTGAATGGGAAGAAAGTGGAACTTTCAATAGAAATAGGGAAATTTGGAGGGAAGTATTGGATTTAGGGTGAGGGGCAGAGATGATTGTGATTTGGAAATATCAAATCTGAAAGGAAATCCAGAAGGATGTTCCTTAGGCAGGTAATAATAATGGCATCAATGGTGTAGTACAGATTGTACTGACTCTGAAGTCAAAAGGTATGGGTTCAAATGCTGTCTTTTATATTTTTAAACTTGGATGAATCATTTAACTTCCTGGGCCTTCATTTGTAGAATGGAAAGATTGTACTTAATGACCAGAGGTCCCTTCTAGCAATAAGTTTATATTATTATGCTAATATGAGAGCCTTGGAGACCATGAGGAAGATAAGATCAGATATATAAATCTGGGAGTACTATGCATAAACATTTGTAAATAGATGGTCTATTCAGTATGTTCGTGTGTGTGTGTGTGTGTGTGTGTGTGTGTGCGCGCACAAATACTTTTTTGCTCTTCACCTGATGTCTGACTTTTGATTAAGGTAGGATAATAAATTGTAAGTTAAGGAAGGTAGAAGGATCAAAGGTGCTGATAGGAAATGGGGAGGAGAATTTTTGTAGTTCCTGATCATGACTTTACAGATCATGACTTTTGAAAATTCCCCCCCCCCCACTCCCTCCCCCAACTCCTAAAGAAGTGCCTTTAGGAAAGGACAGTTCATTTATATTCTTTTCCTTTAGTCTGTAGACATTTAACTTTCTGGCAATTCTCTTCCCTGAAGACTATGAACCTTTCAAGGAAGCACTTTGAATGCCCACCCCTCTCTAGTTACTGTTGATGAGTTAGCCATGGTTCTGCCATCCTAACCTGGAGTTTTCAATGCATCACCAACCTGTTAGTGATCCCAGCCTACTCCCTTTCCTATTTTTTAATGATTATTTTTTGCTCCTTATGTATGGTAGCTATTATTAGCATCAGCAAAATGACCTTCTTCAAAGAATCTTCTCATATGGTTTCTTTTTCTAATTCCATTTCCTTGGTTTAGAGCTAACAGAAACATCAAATAGATTTTTTTGTTCCCTGATCCACCTACCTGCCAGGCTCTCTCCAGATTCACTCCCTTTGGTTGATTTGCACTTTCTTCTGAGTTCTTTGTTCTTTCTGAGCAATGCTTATCTTTAGATACAGGAGCTCTCTCTGTGGTGAGAGGTGAAGATGCAGTTGTCAGGAGGTGAAATTTCAGGAGTTTTTAAATATGATTCAGACCATTTGCTTCTTTTGTTTAAGAGACATAAGACAAAGAACAAACAACCCCCCCCTTTACTGACTTCGTTCGTTGCCCAGGATACCAACATGAATAAAACTAAATTCCCAGAGAAAGCAAATATGTTGATAAAGGTCATATGATGGCCAGACTTGGACCTGGAAATCCCTAGTACCTAGTCCTGTGTTTTTAACTTCCTGAGTACAAAGGTAAAAGCCTGCCAGCTGGGAAGAATATTGCTTATTTCATTGACATTTTCTGTGACCTCTTGAAAAGCTGTTCCTCTCCAAAACAAAACAAATCTTTCAATGCAAAGGGAGAAAAAAGATTTATTTTGTGTGACATTTTAAAATAAAATTATATTAAAAAATCATATATACCAGAAGAATGACTAAAGAGAAGCAAATGAATCCATCCCATGCTCCTTTCCTTCAGGTCCAAACCTGATACATAGCAGATTGAAGAAAATATATTTTGTTAAAATTTAATTTATATTTTTATATATACATATTTCTGTATATATTTATTTTTTTCTTCCAACTTTGATGGATTAGGTATGGTTTTGAAGGGAGGAACAAGGAGATTAGATATACAAACATGTATATTTATATGTAAATGTACGCTTGTGTGCATATTAGATGGGATAAATAAATCGAATATTTAAAGTTAAAGAAATCTCATGACCAGATGAGACTTGAGATGTATAAGGACTCCTTCATTGCTACTGCCTTTGTATATCCAACTCTCTCAGTTTTCTGAGGTTATCTGTAGACATGCATCTTGAAATTTAGTTGAAAAATTAATTTAATTTAATATTCATTTTTTAAAAATAAATTGGGTCTAGAATGCTTTTACTGTGGCTATTTCCCAGGAATATAAGACCTAATGGAAATGGTCCCATATACCTAGGGGTAATTTGCATATTTACCCTTATGCTCTGTTGAAAGAGACAGCATATACATACATAAACATATATATATATATATATATATACATATACACAATACATATATATATGTATATAGTGGATGTGATTGTATACCCTTCCTTTATTTCACAGTTATAATAGATATTGATTTCTAATTATGTTTTTTTTAATTCTATAAAAGTCAATTCTGTTAAAGATTTTTCTTTAACCATCACTTGTGGTTGAACTTGTCCTTAGATTTCATGATATCTCTTTGTTCCCTGAATGAGTTCTAGGACAGCTGTGGAAGAGAGTGGAACAGAGAGAGAATGACTTTTCCTTGAACAAGTCTGAAATCTGAACCCTTCTCCACCTCAGTCTATCATTAAAGCATTTTGGTTCTTTCTTTTTTTTTTATTTCTAACTAAAGAAATAATCATGAGTCATTTTACAACTACCCTTTCAAAGATATCCTTTCTCTAAACTTGAACCATTATGAAATCTGCCTCATCATACTAGAATCAAACATAGTAGTGGAGAATTACATAAACATGTATGGAATACACACAAAATAGACAAAAGGTATTTTGGGGTAAGGAGGCACTAATAACTAGGGGGTTGGAGAAAGGTTTCATGTAGGAGGTATTGCTTGAACTGAAAAAAAAGGAAATTAGGGATTCTAATTTTTATTCTACTAGAACAAAAACCATGAGGAAGAAGTACATTTTAGGAATGATATGCAAAATGTAAGGAGATAGGAGATGAAGCAGACCACAAGTTGTTCCCCATGTCTAGAATACCCTTTCTCCTCACTTTTACTTTGAAGAGTCTGTAGCCTTCTTCAAAACACAGCTCAGATACCAATATTAGCATTCTTTCTACTTTGAAATTAGTATTACCTTGTAGATATTTTGTATTTGTTTTTATACATGTTATATCCTTTCCTGGTAGAATATAAGCTACAGAATTGTTTTCTTTTAGTTTTATCAAAGGCAACTAGATGGAACACTTGATTTAATGTTTTGTCTGGAGTCAGGATAAACCAGAGTTCGAATTCAGCTTCTGACACCTGGGTAAATCATTTAACCTCTTTATATATCCATTTCCCTAACCTGCTTCCTAGGGTTGTTTCCTGGTATATAATAGGTTCTTAAGAATGTTTGTTTTCTTCCTTCCTTTTTATCTTCTACTCCAATCACCTCAAATAATGATATAGTATTTGACTCATAGTTGGCACTTAAAAATTGTTGAATTTTATTACACTGAATTGATCAAGGTGCTCAGAAATATTATATGTATTTTGGAACCCTTATGTTGTTGCTTAAGTGACTACTTTTTTATTCCAGTAGAATAAAAGCATCCCAAGGACAAGGGCTTTTCTGTTCTGGTCCCCCCAACCCCCATTTTTAAAATTCCCACTCCCTAACTCAGTATCTTGCACATTGCAATTTGAATTTGCAATTGCATTTGAAGTGTGGATTATATTTTAACCTAAGTAAGGAACAGATAAGGGGTCATCAAGTGCTTGAGTAACACATAATTACCTACATTTGAACCATGACCTAGATGATTAGAGACATAATTGGGCATTGAATTATCATTCTCCACTTTCCTCTTTATTCAGGGCTAATATGCCATGCTACCTTATAAAATGCTGTGCTAAGAAAATGACCTATATTTTTTTCTTCAGTCTTACTATCCAAAATGTCAAATCATATCTATATCATGCCATATGACATAGGTAAGAATTCCTTTAAGTCTTTTTCTTCCTTTTTTTTCAAGACCAAACTAAAGTAATGGGGAGAGATGATAATGAGGAACAATGAATAAAAGTTGCAAAGAGAAAAAGTTGGACTTAAGGTAAAGAAAAAGAAAAGGCTCCTAATAATCTAATAATGACACTTAGTGGAATGTGGAATACATAGATTTGTAGGTCTATCTAGAGAGGGATACTTGAAAAACTGTATATATATATATATATGCATAGGCTATGCATGTGCATTTGAATAGATATATATTTGCATATATACATGCAAATATGCATGCACAGATACACATTCTTATAAACATACAGACACAAATATATATATATATATATATATATATATATATATATATATATTTCTAATACAATCTGCAGGGACATTTTTGAAAGTTGCATTTTCTGACATGCTAGAATTCTCAAATTTTTTTGAAAGCTGAAATTTTGAAATTTGAGAAAGTATGCTCAGTTGACATAGATTTCATAATTCAGATGTTGCTGACAAAAGGAGTGGCATTTGTTATGTGCTAGTGTTCCTGCAAAGACTGTCATTTAAGCAACAATCTTCTACAGATTTCTGACCTGTGAAAGTGATATGTTTATCTTCCCATTGTTCTCAGGTCTGATTTTGTTCTTTCCCATGAAAATGCAAATTCTCTTTTCCAGGTCCTAGGTCTCAGCTCAGGTTTTGTCTTGGTCTGTCAGAGAATTGAATTCCCTGGGTTGGAGCACAAAGCCCAAATTCTAAAATCTGATGTTATTTGCAGCTCTGCTTCTCCCCTTTCTGAGGCTTGGCCCCAAATGAATGTTCAGAGTGAGGAGGCCAGCATCCCCTTAGCAGTCTAGTAGCCCACAGATTTTTCACATTTATAGAATGCTATCACTCATATTATGTTACTTGGTCAATTGCTTAATCTTAGCTAAATTCTTCCATCTGTATAATGGAAATAAGTGAGATAATTGTTATGGTGTTTCTTAGTGAACTATAGAATATTCTAGTGCTTCTACTAGGAATTCACACGATAATCATTTCTACTGCTTATGTCTCTAAAAAATAGTTCAGAATATAGTGTATTAAAGGCCCAGCAGTGTAAGACGATGAGAAGAAATGGCATAAATCACCATGTTAAATACAATTTTTAAATTTTTTTGCTTTAATAACAAGTGTGAGCTGCTGCCAGTTAGTTTTATTTTCCTCGCTTTTTCTAGTTTTTTTACAGCACAATTGGTGGCTCAGTAGCAGCTTGGTGTCAACCAGATGAAGAGCAAGGGTATCATACCTGACTGATGAAATCTAAAACCTCATTAATTAATCCTTGAGTACTGAGAGAGAATTTGGACTGGTGATAGAGAAAGCAACTATATGGAGAAAAAAGTGACAAAAATGTTGCAGAAAAACAGGAGGAGATTGTATAAAACTTGTGAAAACATATACATCACCTAGAAAGGAATGTAACCAGAATTATTCAGTGCAAGATTACAGGGCAGATATATGGATGAGAAGATGAACTCAATAAGAGAGGGTCATCAAAGGGTTTATGTAAAGAAAAGAAAGTTTAATGAAATCATTTGTAGTGCTGATCATAAAAAGCATGAAACTCCAAAGGAAGTTAAATCTGTCTCTTGTAGGATTATAGTATTTGCTTTCCATTTACCAACTCTTTCATATAATTGGGGAAGGTGGTTCTTTGGATAGAACACAGAGCCTCAAGTCAGGAAAATTAAGTTCAAATCCAGCCTCAGATGTTAACTGTATGACCCTGGACATATAATTCAGACAATATGGTAAAACTCATGAAGAATTGGACATGACTAAACAATAAGAAAGGAAAAGTGGGAATCTGAAGGCAGCAATTCTGATCTCATTTTCTCATTCCACAAAATGAAGAGATTTAAATAGATCATTTCCTTTCAGATTCTGACATTCTAAAATTTTAGTTGGAGGAAGGTTGAATCTTGGAGTGAATTTTGGACATATCAGAACTAAGGTATAAATAACAGGGTTTTTCAGATATTTACATTTCACAACCAACTTCAATTTCTTTTAATGTGGGAATTCAAGATCTGGGACACTTTCATCATGATGTCATTGTGTCTATAGCAGTAGTTGACATCTCTGGTTGGTGGTGTGGCATATAAACACAGAGTGTTCTAAATAAGAGGACTCAAGATTAGCATATAGATTTTCCTCATTGTTGTAAAGAATGGTTAACGATACTCTGCGCCTATATGAGTTATGCAGTTGTTGAGAATTTTGAAGAAAGTAGGCAAAGAAAGGGAAAAGAAAAAGGTATTCATTTACTGTTTACTAGTTCTCTACTATAAGTGATTTACACTTAATCCCACAACTCTGTGAGGAGAGAGATTTTCAATTTGCTTTAAGGCTCACTTTCATGGTTCACTTAGAGGAAGAGGTCCCTGGTGAAAAATAGCCCCCCCCCCCCCAAAAGCAACAAATAGTCCACCAAGATGTAGAGCAACAAGTTCTTTAAGTCTTTCCTGGATCTCTTTCATGGAGGAAAGATTCTGTTCCCTTACCACATTCCTGTTGTGGCAAGCTGAGAAAAGCATCCCTGTACCAATGTGCCATACCAAAGACTTTGGAGAATTTCTCCTTAGATAAGATATGGCTCATTCACACTGCCTGACAAATTCTAATCTGTACAACTTCTCTGATTTTTCTTTGCTATTGGCCTGGATAAATGACTTTATTCACTATTCATTTTGTGTGATAGTCTTTGTGTAATTGTCCTTTGGTGAGAAGGGATCAAGTTAATATATATATATATATATATATATATATATATATATATATATATATATATATAGAGAGAGAGAGAGAGAGAGAGAGAGAGAGAGAGAGAGAGAGAGAGAGAGGAAATATTCCTTCCCTCTAAGGAGCATTAACTAGGAGAATGGTTTGAAACTAGAAAGTATTTCCCTAGGCTAATAATATTTAGCATGGCAGATTGATAAAATTCTTGCCTAGTATCCCAGAAAAGAACATAGCAAAATGACCAGAGTTGTTATCCTAGTCTTCTGATCCTCTTCTAATAGGAATTAAAGAATTAAAGAGTGGAAGAGAACTATGTGTTCATATCTTTCTTTGACCTACATCTAGACAAACATATCTGAGTATAAATAAACTATACAGATAACCCTTAGATTTTTTTTATTCTTATCTACTCTTAGACCCATTATTATTCTACAGTAATTGGAACAGTACTTTTGCACACCCAAATTGATGTGGATTGGATTATATAGTCTAGCATCTATCAGTATATATTTACTGAGCCTCCACAAGGTATACATGCCTACTTTGAGTATTCAGGACACAAAGTAAAGACTATATACAACCTCTGTCTTCATTTATCCAGGTATTAAAATTAATCGACCAATAAATTAGGCATAGTGAGGAGTAACATCCTACTTGTGTCCTGCAAAAGTTCCAATTATAAAATGCAGAACATTTGGCATCTACATTTGTAGTGGAAAATTTCTTCGCCTATGAGTTCCATATATTAATTAGACATTTGTTGATATTTAATTTCTGCATATGACCTAGTCTCACAGATAATTATAGCAGGAAATTCTGGTTGCTTGTTTTTGAGAATTAGGATCCAATTAAGTACAACTTTGCTATAATGGGGAATATTGATTTAACTTAATTTTACATTGGTTAAGGCATTTTGGGGGGGTAATGGAAAGCATACTGGTTATCTAAAGGCAAAAACTAGCGTTATTGGTAATGGAGAAGCATTAAAAACTTCTTCAATAGAATCAGAGGTAAAGCAAAGGTGAACATTCTTTCCATTATTACTAGACATATTGTTAAAATTGTTGACAAGAATAATTGGGTAAGAAAAAGAAACTGGGGGAATAAATACAGATACAAAAGAAACAAAAATTATCTCTATTGGCAGGATATAAAAAGTTTTACTTTGAAAACTTAAAAGAAGCAATTAATTAACAAATTGAAGTAATAAATCCAATAAAGGAAGAGAATATAAAATAAATCCACAGAACTTATTCTACCCCCTTAGCTGTACAATAGATGTTGGTATATTAGCTATGCTGTTACTCATGGTGGTCTTCTGCAAATGCTCATCAGTACAAAATGACTTAGCTGTTCTATGAAATGACTTCTCTTCTTGCTTGTTGCCTGCATGATGAAACTATCTCTGCCTACTCCTTTATTTTTCTTTCTAATATGAAACTGGCTGTGTGTGTGTGTGTGTGTGTGTGTGTGTGTGTGTGTGTGTGTGTAAATCCTCATTTTCTCATTGCAATACTAGAATGTTGCCCTGACTCAGTTTTATTGTGGGCATTTAGTAAGATGACATATACAAAACTTTTGTGATAGAACACTATAAAAATATCATTGCTATTATTTTATTTTGGAAAAAGGACAGGCTGGTATGAATAAATTTGGAGTTGGTAGATTATACCAAAGAAATTGATTAGAAAAGATAATATATATTTAATAAATCAGAAGCTGCATTGGGAATATAAAGAGAACAAAGAACAAATAAATATGAATCTAGATCCTGATTCAGAGATAAAATTTTAAGAATATATATAGAAAGAAAAGAGAATGAAAGAAAAGTACATGGTAAAGAAATACATTTTTTTAAAAAAGGTGCAGAAACACATAGGCTATATTTGTTCACATGAATATGTCTAGATATGACTCTTAGGGAGGCCTAAATAGATCTATTGTCTTTTCCCCCACCTTCACCAGGAGTGGAGCAAGAGGTTGATGCCAGATGCTGCCACTTGTACTTCTTGGAGAAAGGGTTATGAGCCTAGAATTAGGCTATCTGTCCCTCTACATTTTGTTAGCTTAAGGGAAATAATTTTTAGGTTCAGGCTCACCTCTTGATTGTTATCCCTTTATTAGTGTAAGAGTATCTTAATCTTCACTTTCTTCCTACCAAATGTGATTTCTATAATGAAATTCAAGGTTAAAGTATTTACATTCCTATATGGGAATGTAATGCAATAGATATAATGCCTAAGAACAATATGATCTTTGGGGCAGTTAGAAGAATTCTACTTAGGTTTAGTTTAGATCCTATTATATTGGGACAGTCTCAAAAGGAGAATAGAAGGGTGAGAAAAAGTGATTTACTGGGAAAAGATGGAATGGAGAGGAAGAATGGGGGGAATTATTTCATGTGAAAGAGGCAAACAACAAAGAGTTTTTACCTTGGAAAGGAGAAAAGGGGGTGGCCTATGCATAAACATAGTAGGGGATACAGAAATTCATCTTTTTCAACAGGAAGTAGATGGAAGAGGGACTAAGAGAAAACAGGTTGGAACAGGGAGGGTAGATGAATGGAAGCAATGATCAGAAGCAAAACAGACTCAAAAGGGGGACAAGATTTAAAAAAAAGAATCAATATAAGAGAATAGGATAGAGGGAAATAAACAATAATCCTAAATATTAATTCAAGGGAATGAATTCACTCTTTTAATTTTTTTTTGCAAAGCAGTGAGGTTAAGTGATTTTGTCCAAGGTCACATAGCTAGGTAATTAATAAGCATCTCTAAGGTCATATTTGAACTTGGGTCCTCCTGACTCCAGGGCCTGTGCTCTATCCATTGTGCCACCTAGCTGCCCCTGAATTTACTCAAAGTGGAAGAAGATAGAAGAATGGACTAGAATCCAGAATACAATAATATGTTGTTTACAAGAAACACACAAGAAATAGAAATATACATACATAATTAAAATAAAATGCTAGAGCAGATGCTTCAGAAGAAGTAAGAAAAGGCAGAAAGAGCAAAACTAATCTCAAAACAAAAATAAAAAAGAAGCATAGACCTAATTAAAAGAGATAATTAGAAAAATTACATTTTGCTAAATTGTACCAGATAAAATTAATTTATATCAACATTGAAAAGATATGCACCAAATGAAATAGCTCCAAAGTTTTGAAGTCAAAATTGAGTTAAAAGAAGGAATAGACAGGACAAGACAACTAATGTGGCACCTTAATTTACTTCTCCCAGACCTAGTTACATCTAACCATAAAATAAAGAAGAAAGAAATTAAGGAAATGAATAGAATTTGTTAAGAGTTAGTTGTGACACGCATGACTTTTCTATGACTCAGATAGAATGATTTAAAAGCAATACCTCCTTAAAAAGGGGGACAGTAAAGATATGGGAGGATGGAGGAGATTGAATGGGGTAGATCTCATTACAATAAGTAGTACAAAGGACCTATTGCAATATAGGAGAAGAAGGTAGGGCATGAGAACTGCCTGAATCTTAGTCTCATCATATTTGGCTTAATGTTAGCATACATACACTCAGTTAAGTTAAGAAACTTATCTTACCTCTAAAGTATTAAAAGGGGGAAAGGGGAGGGGAGGAGGAAAAGGGGGAACTAACAGAAGGAAGGGAAGGAGAAAGGGGCAAAGGAAAGGGGAAAGAAAGGAGAGGGGGTTGGATATAGGAGGGCAAACATACTGAATGTGGTGGTATTCAGAAGCAAAATACTGGGGAATATGGATAAAGTGAAAAAAAGGGGGAAAATACAAATGAGGGAAGATAACACCGAAGGCAATAGAGAGTTAATAATTATACTTTGAATATGAATGGGATGAACTCTCTCTTCAAACATAAGCTAATAGCAGAGTGGATTAAAAACCAGAATCCTACAGTATGCTGCTTACAAGAAACTCGTTTGAAGTAGAGAGATACATATACAGTAAAGGCACAAGGTTGGAGCAAAATATATTTTGCTTCAGCTGAAGAGAAAAAAGCAGGGATAGCAATCCTTAATTCAGACAAAGCATCTACAAAAAGAGATATCATTAAAAGAGATAAGGAAGGAAACCATCCTCCTAAAAGGTAGCATAGACAATAAATACTAAATATGTATGCACCAAATGGTATAGCATCCAAATTCGTAGAGGAGAAGTTGAAGAAGTTACAGGAAGACATAGCAAAATTGTACTAGTGGGAGATCTCAACTTCCAGCTCTCAGATTTAGAAATCTAACTATAAAATAAACAAGAAGGAAGTTAAGGAGGTAACCATATTGTTGGAAAACCTAGACATGATAGACCTTTGGAGGAAATTGAATGGGGATAGAAAGGAATATGCTTTTTTTTCTGCAGTACATGACACTTATACAAAAATTGATTATGTATTAGGGGATAAAACACCCAATAATTAATTGCAGAAAGGCAAAAATATTGAATACATTTTTCTCAGATCATAATGCAATAAAAATCACATGCAATATTGGGCCAGGGAGATATAGACCCAAAGTTAATTGGAAACTAAATAACCCCATTTTAAAGAATGAGTTTATTGAACAACAAATAATAAAAAAGAATTAATTATTTCATCCTAGATAATGACAATAATGAAACAAAATACCCAAACTTATGGGATACAACCAAGGCAGCTGTCAGGTCATATATATACATATATATATATATATTATATCTTTAAATGCTTACTTGGATAAATTAGAGAAAGAGGAAATCAATGAACTAAATATGCAACTAAAAAAATTAGAGAAAGAATTAAATTAAAAATTAAAATTAAGTAAAAATTTAAAAATTAAATTAAAACCCCCTTTACATACAAAATTAGAAATCCTAAGTATTAAAGGAGAAATTAATAAAATAGAAAGCAAGAAAATTATTGAACTAATAAATAAAGCCAAGAATTAGTTTTAGGAAAAAAATCAATAGAATTGATAAGCCTCTGGTTAATTGATTAAAAAAAAGAAGAAAATGAATTTGCTTGTATAATAAATGAAAAAGGTGAACTCACCACCAATGAGGAGGAAATTAAAGTAATGCATTTGGAATTATTTTGCCCAACTCTATGCCAATAAATTTGATAATCTAAGTGAAATGGATGAATATTTACAAAAAAATAAGTTGCCCAGTTTAGATGAAGAGGAAATTAAATACCTAAATAACCTTATCTCAGAAAATGAATTTCATCAAGCCATTATTGAACTCCCTAAGAAAAAATCTCCAAACCAAATGGATGCACAAGTAAATTCTATCAAACATTTAAGGAACAACTGGTCCTAATTCTATATAAACTCTTTGGAAAAATAGAAGATGGAACTTTGCATAACTTTTTCTATGTCACCAATATGGTACTGATACATAAACCAGGAAAAGTTAAAACAGAGAAAGAAAATTATAGACTTATCTCCCTGATGAATATAGATACAAAAATCTAAAATAAAATCTTAGCAAAACAATTAAATAAGTTATCACTAGGATAATACATTATGACCAAGGGGGATTTATCACAGGAATGCAGGGTTGGTTCAATATTAGGAAAAGTGTTAGTATAATTAATTATATCAATAACAAAACTATCAGGAATCATATGATTATATCAATAGATGCTGAGAAAGTTTTTGACAAAATACAGTACCCATTCCTAATAAAAACACTAGAGAGTGTGGGAATAAATGGATTGTTCCTTAGAATAATAAGCAATAATTATCTGAAACCATCAACAAGCATTATATGCAATGGGGAGAGGCTAGAGGCATTACAATAAGATCAGGGGTGAAACAAGGATGCCCATTTTCACCACTACTATCCAATATCATATCAGAATTGTTAGCTGCGGCAATTAGAGAAGAAAAAGAACTGGAAGGAATTAGAATTGGGAAGGAAGAGACAAAACTCTTACTCTTTGCAGATAACATGATGGTATTCCTACAGAATCCCAAAAAGTCATCTAAAAACTGCTAGAAATAATTAACAATTTTAGCAAAGTTGTAGGATATAAAATAAACCCTCATAAATCCTCAACATTTCTATATATGACTAGCAAGTTGCAGCAGAAAAAACTACAAAGAGAAATCCAATTCAAAGTAACTTCAGACATTATAGAATACTTGGGAATCTACCTGCCAAGGCAGACTCAGAAACCTTTTGAAAACAGTTACAAAACAATTCTCACACAAATAAAATCAGATTTAACTGGGCAAATATCAACTGCCCATGGATAGGCCAAGCTAAAATAATAAAAATAACAAGTCTACCTAAATTAAACTACTTATTTTGTGCCCTACCAGTCAAAATACCAAAAAAAAAATTACTTTAATGAGCTAGAAACAATTGTAAGTAAATCCAATGGAGAAATAAAAAGTCAAGAATTTCCAGGGATTTAATGAAAAAAGTGCAAAAGAAGGTGGCTTATCCCTACTAGATCTGAAATTATATTATAAAGCATCAGTCATCAAAACTGTCTGGTATAGGCTAAGAAATAGAGTGATGGATCAGTGGAATAGACAAGGTCCAATAGCAGAAAATGATTATAGTAGTCTGTGGTTTGATAAATCCAGAGTCCAGCTGTTGGGATAAAAACCCTATCTTCAATAAAAACTGTTAGGAAAATTGGAAGTTACTATGTCAGAAACTTGGATTAGACCAACATGTCACACCCTATACCAAGATAAGATCAAAATGGATACAGGATTTAGACATAAAACACAATATTATAAGCATACTAGGAGATCAAGGAATCAAGTCAAATCTATGGAAAGGGAGACAGTTTATGACCAAGGAAGCGATGGAGAACATCATTAAAAACAAACTAGATAATTTCTATTGAATTAAGAAGCGTTTGCACAAACAAAACCACTGTAATAAGATCAAATTTTTTTAAAAAAAACAAGCCATTCCCCAATTGACAAATGGTCAAAGGATATGCAAAGGCAGTTTATAGATGAAGAAATCAAAGCAATCTATAGTCATATGAAAAATTTCTCTAAATCACTAATTATTAGAGAAATGCAAATTAAAGCATCTCTGAGGTAGCATCTCACACCTTTCAGACTGGCTAATATGACAGAAAGGGCAATGATCAATGTTGGAAGGGATGTTGGAAATCTGGGACACTAAAACATTGTTGCTGGAGCTGTGAACTCATCCAGTCTTTCTGGAGAACAATTTGGCATTAAGCCTAAAGGGCAACAAAAATGTGTATGACCTTTGATCCAACAATACCACTACTGAGACGATGCCCTGAAGAGATTATGAAAAAGGTTAAAAACATCACTTGTGCAAAAATATCCATAGCATAGTTTGTGATGGCAAAGAAATGGAAATTGAGTGAATGTCCATCAATTGGGGATTGGCTAAATAAAGTGTGGTATATGTATTTGATGGAACATTATTGTTCTATTAGAAACCAGGAGGGATGGGAATCAGGGAAGCCTGGAAGAATTTCCATGAACTGATGCTGAGCAAGATGAGTAGAACCAGAAAAACATTGTATACCTTAACAGCAACAAAGGGTTGATGATCAACCTTAATGAACTTGCTCATTCCATCAGTTCAACAATCAGGCACAATTTTGTGATGGAGAATTCTGTCTGTATCCAGAGAAAGAATTGTGGCGTTTGAAGAAAGATGAAAGACTTTCATTTAAAGACCTTTAATTTAGGCAAAATCCTGTTATCTTGTTATCTCTTATACTTTATTTTTATTCCTTAAGATTTCTCTCTCTCATCACATTCAATTTACATCAATGTATACCATGGGAACAATGTAAAGACTAACAGACTTCCTTCTATGGGGAGCAGGGGGAGAGAAGCAAGATTAGGAGGAAAATTGTAAAATTCAAAGTAAATAAATAAATTAATTTAAAAAAAAGAGTTAGTCATGATATCTTTATATAAAATAACAATTGGGAATAGAAAGGAATTTTACTATTCTCATCTATTCATAACTCATTTTTAAAAATCAACCAGGTATTAGAACATAAAAAAACCTCACTGAAATTTTTTGAACTATAATTCCAAAATTACAATCAATAAGGGGTCTGTGAAGCACATATTAAATATTAATTAGAAATTAAATAATCTTAAAATGAGTATGCAAATAATTAATCATAGAAACCATGAATAATTTAAAGATAATAACAGTATGCCAACATACAAAAATTTGTGAGATGTAGCCAAAACAGTACATAGGAGAGTATTTCTAAATCTAAAAGTTTACATTAATAAAGGAGAGAAAGAGCAGATCAAAAAATTTATCATACAAGTAAAACAAACTAGAAAGAGAACAAATTAATATCCCCAATTAATTGCAAAATAAAAATTCTCAAAACCAAAATGGAGATTAATAAAATTCAACATAAAATTGAATTAATTAAAAAACTAAGATGTAATTTTATGGAAAAATATATAAACCATTGACTAATTTTATTAATTTTTATTTTTTATTTTTAATTTCCTTTATTTTTTGTTTTTAACTTTCAATCTGATTTTTAAAAAACAAAACCAAAATACTAGTATCAAAAATTAAAAGGGAGAATGAACAATTAATGAAGATAAAAAAATGAAATTAAGAATAAGTTTATTCAACTATTTGGCAATGAAACCGATAATTTTAATGAAACAGATTAAAGTGTACAAAAGATTAAATTGCCTAGATTAACAATAGCTCAAATAGAAAATTTAAATACCTCCATCTTTGCAAAAAAAAATGTAGTTGAACAAGACATCAGAGGACTTCTTTCAAAAAATCCCCAGAACCAGATGAATTTACAAGTTTATTCTACCAATCATTTAAAGAACAATTAATTACAGTACTATATGGGGTGGGGGGTGGGGGAAAGTAACAGGAGAACAATGAGTCCTACTAAATTCTTCTTATGATACAAATATAGTTTTGACAGAAATCAGGAAGAGACACAATAGAGAAATTTTCCTAATGAATATTGAGGCAAAAATGTTAAAAGCATTGTATTACAATGGACATATACTACATTGAACAAAACAATGACAAAGACAACTATTGCCATATGATTATAATAGATTCAGAAAACACATTTGATAAAACACAACACTCATCCCAATTAAAAACAGCAGGAAGCATTGGAATAAGTAGAATTTTTCATAAAATGATTTGTAGGCTCTTTCTAAAAACAAGAGAAAGCATTATCATAATTATCTTTAATAGAGATAAACTAGAATCTTTCCCAGTAAGATCCAGGTTGAACAAGGATGTCCATTTATGACATTTTTTTAATTCAATATGGTTCTAGAAATGCTAATTATGACAATTAAGCTAAGAAAAAGAAATCAAAGTAATAAGCATAGCTAATGCAACAAAACTACCATTCTGTGCAGATGATAAGATGATTAGAGAACTCAAGAGAATCAAATAAAGAAAAACTTTTTATTGCATGAAGAGTGATCCTAATATCCTAAAATGGCAATATTTTCCAAATATCTGGATTCAATGCCATACCAACTAAGCCAAAAAAATTTTGGCAAGGTAGAAAAAATAATAACAAAATTGAATCAGGAGAATAAAAGGTCAAGGTAATAAATGAAAAAGTGAAGGAAGATGACCTTGTATATTGAGATCTCAAACTATAGAATAAAAAAGGTAATTACAATTATTGCTGCATAAGAAATATCATGGTTGATCAGTGGAATGGATTAAATAAGTGGTGTACAGAAGTATATGATTACAATGATTTAGTGTCTCATAAAACCAAAGATCCAAGATTTGGGGGTAAGAACTCACTATTTGATAAAATTGCTATTAAAACTGTAAAGTGATCCAGCAGAAAATAAGCATGGATGAACATCTTACTATGTATGCCAAACTAAAGTAAAAATTGATTTGTGTTTAGACATAGCAGGTGATATATGCGAATTATGGAAATATGGAAAATTTATATCAGATTTATGGATGAGGGAAGAGTTTATGACCAAATAAAAAAACAGAGGGATCTCAGAAAGTAAAATATTTAAATGTTAAAGTTTTTCTCACAAGCAAAACTAATGCAGTCAAAAATTAGAAAAAAAAAGGCAAGAAATTTGGGGACAACGTTGCAGCAAGTTTCTCTGTTAAAGATACCATTTCTCAAATATTTAAGGAGCTGAGTCAATTTTTTAAAAAAAATATAAGTGCCATTCTCCTTTTGATAAATGGTTAAAATATATGAACAGTTTTTAGAAAAAGAATTCAAGGCTATCAATTGTCACTTGAAAAAATTCTCCAAATTATTAATATTTAGATGCAAATGAAAACAACTTTGGGGTACCACCTAATACCTCTCACATTGACTTAACATGGCAAAAAAAGGAAAAAGACAAATGCTGGAGGGAATATAGAGAAATTATGATATTAATACACTGTTGGTGGAATTGTGAACTGATCCACCATTCTGGAAAATAATTTAAAAGTATAACTACAAAATTGTGCATGCCCTTTGATAAGTACTACCACTACTAAGTTTGAATTCCAAAAAGGTCAAAGGAAAAGGAAGATTTCATTTGTACAAAAATATTTATAGCAGCTCTTTCCTGTGGTATTAAAGAAGAAATTAAGGAAATGCTCATCAGTTGGGGAATGGATGAACAAGATGAGGTATATGATTGTAATGGAATATTATTGTACTATAAGAAATGATAAAGGGAGTAGTTTCAGAAAAACCTGGGAAGACTTATATGAACTAATGGAAAATGAAGTGAGAGGATCAAAACAATAATTTATATAGTAATAGCAATATTGTGAAGATAGCCAACTGTAAAAGAAGTAGTAACTATGATCAACTAATAACTTGCAAAGGACTCAGGATAAAAAAAAGCTCATTTCCACATCACCGATGAGCTTAGAGCGCAGATTGAAATATACCATTTCACTCTTTCTTTTTCTTTCCTTTTTGGAACATAGTTAATGTGCATGATTTCATATTTTAATTTCTTATTGTATTAATAGGTGGAGGAGGAGTGAAAATAAGAGAATTTGAAATTAAAATAAAATCTATAAAAGAGAAATAACTAATAAACTGAACATAAAATTTAAAAAAATTTTTCAATAAATAAACCCAAAATAAGTACATAAGATGAAAATTTGAAAACTGAAAACTGAATAGATGAATTTAAAACCATATATATATATAAAACTGATAAGTAAAAATATAAAAAAAACTGTTGGTTCTTTGAAAAGAACAACAAAGAGATAAAATTTTAGCTACAGTATTTAAAAACTAGGGTATAAAATCAAATTAACAAGTAAAAAATGAATAAGATTCTGTCACAACACTGAAAGAAAGAAAAAGAATTTTATGAACCTACTATGTACAATTATATACCACCAAAACAAAGAATACAAAAGAAATTAAAGTTGTCAAATTATAAATTATCTAAA
Source organism: Macrotis lagotis (assembly GCF_037893015.1). Taxonomy (NCBI): domain Eukaryota; kingdom Metazoa; phylum Chordata; class Mammalia; order Peramelemorphia; family Peramelidae; genus Macrotis; species Macrotis lagotis. Next base: position 613,888,160 of record NC_133658.1, read on the forward strand.
TTAATGGGCACTAATTTGAACTATTAAATAGTCAAATGGAGTTATTAGAGACTTCTATCAAATTTGTAAGGAAAAATTAATACCTATACTACTTAAATTTTTCTCAAAAAATTTCCCTGGTAGAAAAAAAAAACTTTATTTGAGACTTTCTTTTTGAAATGAAAATAGTTTTGAAGCTTAAATCAAAGAAGGATAAAACAAAGAAGAATTAAAGAACAATATGTGACTCAAGATATTTTTTCCAAACAATTTGAACCCCAGATCCAAACTGATTGAAGGTATGGTATCCAAAATCTGGATTGATATCACCATTTTCCTACTTCTTTTTTTTCCCTCTCTAGTCCATGCAATGTTTTGGTTTTTTTTTTTTTTTTCAAGGCAATGGGGCCACTTACCAAGGTTACACAGCTCGGTAATTATTAAGTGTCTGAGACTGGATTTGAACTCATGCCCTCCTGACTCCAGGGCCAGTGCTCTATTACCTGTGCCACTTAGCTGCTCCTGGTCCATGCAATGTTTAGCTGAGTTGTAGAAAGCAGCATCAGTAGTGGGAAAAATGAGGTGAAGTCAGACAAAAGTGACTCATCCTGCACAGATGTTAAATCCCCATCTCCATCCCAGTAACAAGACCTACTATTCTTTATATCATTTCCCTCCAGAGACTGAATGAAGATTGTTTTCCAGATTGCCGAAGATTTCAGAGCCTTATGAGAATTTCAGCAGCCTATGTGACAGATATATGCTTTTGGTTGTGTCAGCTATGAGTGTTTGTGAATCCATTGAATTATTCCAACAACAAGCAGCCAGAGTGCATTTTCTAAGCAGGTTTTCAGTTACAGGCATTCAGGGCCCATCCTGAGCTTTGTTGATTGCTTGTACTTTCTGTATGACACATCCAAAGGGGAGAATCTAAAAGAATAAGGAACAGGTAGGTGTCCAGTCTTTTACAAATACCAAAGGGATTTTGCCTACAAATTTTTTATATCTACTTTTATTAACTAAAGAATAATAAAATATTTTTTATTTTTTTTATTTTTTATTTTTTCTTTTTTAAATTTATTTTTTATTCTAATTTTGTACAAATGTTTTTTTTACATTAATAAAATATTCTTGTTTACAAGTAAACAAAATACCCCTCCTCCCCCATGAATATAGATAGACTTGCTTGGGCGAAAAAAGTAAAGGGGAGAGAAAAAAATTAAAATTAAAAAAATAGTAATAATTGTAGGTATAGCCAGGTGGCACAATGGATGAGGCACCAGCCCTGGAGCCATGAGTACCCAAGTCCATATCCAGCCTCGTAAACCCAACAATCACCCAGCTGTGCGACATGCATGCCACCCGATCCCCACTGCCCTACAAAAAACAAAAAAAAAAGAAAGAAAAAAAGCCCCAAAATAAAATAAAATAGTAATAATAGTAGGGGTGGCTGGGTGGCAGACAGAGCATTGGCCCTTGAGCCAGGAGCACCTGGGTTCAAATCCGGCCCCAGACACCCAAAGATCACTCCGCTATGTGGCCCCAGGCAGGCCATCCAACCCCACTTGTCCTGCACCCTCCCCCAAATAATAATAACAAAAAATGTGCTTGAGTCTTTGTTCCAACACCAACTCTGTCATGTGTGGATCTCATTCTTTATGATAAGTCCATCACAAAAGTTATTTCCTTATTTTTCCACCATTGCCATTGCTGATCGCAACTCCCTCCTTTCTTATTTCTCCACTACCATGTACTTTATTTTATCTCTCCTTTCACTCTGACTCTGCTGTAGGGTCGCTGACAGATCCCTGGTCCTGGGGCCAAGAAGCCCTGAGTCCCCATACCACCCCTTAGGCCCAGAATCCACCTGGCCCTGTGGTCCTAGGCAGGCCTTCCAATTCCAGCCCCTTGCAAGAAGTAAGAAAGAAAATGTGTTATATCTGGCCACTAACCCTCCATGGTCCATCCTCTCCTCCTTTATTCACATCCCCACCCCTTCCCCCTGCTCCCCGCTCCTTCTTACTCCAGATGTCTATACCCCATTGAGTATATATGCTGTTTCCTCTCCTAGACATCTCTGATGAGAGCAAAGGTTCCCTCATTCCCCCTTGCCTCCCCACTTCCATATCATTGCAATAGCTCATTGTAATAAAAAAAAATCTTATGTGAAATATCTTGGCCTATTCCCCCTCTCCTTTTTCTTTCTCCCATTCCATTTCCCTTTTTTTTCTATTGACTCCATTTTTACAGCATATTTTATCTTCAAATTCAGCTTTCTCCTGTGCTTCAACTGTAAAAGCTTTCTCTACCTGCTCTATTAACTGAGAAGGTTCATATGAATATTATCAGTATCATTTTTCTATACATGCAGTTCAGCCTCATTAAGTCCCTCATATTTCCCCCCCCTCTCCTCCAATCTCCATGCTTCACCTGAGTCCTGAGTTTGAAGATCAAACCTTCTGTTTAGCTCTGGCCATTCCAATAGGAACCTTTGAAATTCCCCTGGATCATTGAAAGTCCATCTTTTTCCCTGGAAGAGGACATTCAGCCTTGCTGGGTAGTTCATTCTTGGCTGCATTCTAAGCTCTTTTGCCTTCCGGTATATTGTATTCCAAGCCCTATGAGCTTCCAATGTAGCTGCTGCTAAGTCCTGTGTGATCCTGACTGCAGCTCCATGATATTTGAACTGTGTCCTTCTGGCTGCTTGTAATATTTTCTCTTTGACTTGGGAGTTCTGGAACTTGGCTATAATATTTCTAGGGGTTGTTTTTTTGGGATCTCTTTCTCTGTGGGATCGGTGGATTCTCTCCATTTCTATTTCGCCCTCTGCTTCTAGAATATCAGGGCAATTTTCCTGTAGTAATTCTTTGAAAATGATGTCAAGGCTCTTTTCCTGATCATGACTTTCAGGTATTCCAATAATTTTTAAATTATCTTTCGTAAGTCTGTTTTCCATATCAGTTGTTTTCTCAATGAGATATTTCACATTTTCTTCTAATTTTTCATTTTTTTTGGTTTTGAAGTATTGATTCCTGATTTTTGGTAAATTCATCAATCTCCCTGAATTCTATTCTTTGTCTGAAGGATTTGTTCTCCTCAGAGAGTTTTCTTATCTCTTTTTCCATCTGGCCAATTTTGCTTTTTAAAGCATTCTTCTCCTCAATAACTTTTTGAACTGTTTTATTCATTTGACCTAAGTTGGTTTTTAGCATGCTATTTTCTTCAGCATTTTTTTGGATTTCCTTGACTAAGCTGCTGACTTCATTTTCATGTTTTTCCTGCATCTCTCTCCTTTCTTTTCCCAGTTTTTCTTACAACTCCCTCATTTGATTTTCAAAGTCTTTTTTGAACTCTATCCTAGCCTGAGCCCAATTTCTGTTTTTCTTGGAGTCTTTAGATGCAGGAGCTTGTGCTTCCTCATGTTCAGACTGAGTATGTTGATCCTTCTTGGGCTCATTTGCAAAATATTTCTCAATAGTCTTCCTTTTGTTTCTTTGCTTGCTCATTTTCCCAGCCTGGGCCTGGTTTTAGGGGTGCTTCCTGAGCTTTTGGGACACTCCCACCAGGGCCTCAGTGTGTGAGGCTCTGTCCTCCCTCCTAGTCTGTGAATGACCATAAGCACTTCCCTCTGCCACGGGGCTGAGTTTGGGGGGCCCTGCTGTTCTATGGGGGGGCCTAGACTGCGATCAGGATCTGAATGTGGTCAGAGCCCCAGAGTCCTGTTCCAGGGGCAGAGGACCAAGCTCCCAGTTTCTCTCTCTCTCTCTCTTCACTCTCCCCCCTCAGCTCAATGGGCTCATGCCCTGGGGGCTCCTGCTTACAGGCTCTGCCTGCTTCTGTTTCCTGGATCAGGGCTGGGGAAAGACCATGCTGCTTGCTGTGTGCCCTGAGGGCTGGGCTCCACCTGCTCGCTCTTGGCAGAGGTCCCCCTCTGGTCCCCCACTTTGTGCCCGGTGCTCCTCGGGGTGCAGCTCAGGAGACTCCCCCACTGCTGTGATCTGAGACTTCCAGCACCCTGGGTCTGCCTCTGGGAGGCTGAAGTTCTTTGACTCTGGTGGGCCACCCCTCTATCAGGCTCCCTCTCCGATCCCGGGGAGCAGAGCCTTTCTGCTCTTTTCCGGGTTACCTTGAGTAGGAGAACTGCCTCACTGGGTCCCTCTGTGGGTTCTGTCTCTCGAAAGTTTAGTTAGAATCCTTAGCTGATGAATTTTATCAGAGAGCTCCTAAGACTGTATCCCTTCTTGTTGCCATCTTGGCTCCCATAAACTTTCAACTGGAAAAAAATATCTCCCCCGTCATTTTCAACAAACCAGTCTTGGTGTTTGTGAGTATTCTGACCCAAATGAGTAAATGCAGTGCTGTACACCAGATCTCTGAAAGCTGCCCACTCCTTTTCTGCTGCACTGTCACTAGTTGTGTGTTGGCTCGGTTTTCCCTCCCAATAATGAAATAATTATTGGCACACTCAAAATGGTAGAAATAGCACAAGAAGAAAAGAAAGGAAAAACCCACTATCATGAATCTACATAATCCCAAATTTTAATTTAATTCTGGTATGGATTAATGTGGGGGCAGCTAGGTGATACAGTGGATAGAGTAATGGGTCTGGAGTCAGCAAGACTCATTATCTTGAGTTCAAATCTGGATTCAGATACTTAATACTAACTATGTAACTCTATGCAAGTCACTTAACTCTGTTTGCCATAGTTTCCTCATCTGTAAAATGAGCCAGAGAAGGAAATGGCAAACCATTCCAGTATCTTTGTTAAGAAAACCTTAAATTGAGTCACAAAGAATTTGATATAATTGAAAATGATTGAACAATGAATTGGTGTATCAATATATCTACAGTTCCTCTCTGTAATCATCATTAATCATTCTGTATTTATTAATTTATTTGTAGTTACTTTAAAATTTTAATAAAAGATTATTGTATTTTAGGTACACTAAAAGGGAAAGTGAAAGAGAGAAAGGGGGAGAAAGAAAAAGAGAGACAGAGATAGACAAAGGGAGACAGAGAGAGAGAGAGAGAGAGAGAGAGAGATCATTTAAAACTTTCACTTAGTAGGGAGTTTAATAAAAACTGAACAAATTTGAAAGGTGATATTAATGACTAACATCTGACATCTTCACATATAACTTCTTAGGGGATTTATATTTTATTGTCATAATTAAAAATAATTCAGTAACTCCCAGGAATATGAGAAGTATCATGAAATAGTGAATAGAATATTATGGACTAGAAGTCAGAGTAGACTCTTGTTAAAATTTTTCCACAGACCCTTAAAGTTATGTGATTCTGAATAAGTTGGATACTTGATCTCTCTACTCATCAGTTTTCTTATCAACAAATTAAGTGTTTAGATTTGATAGTCTCAAAGGAAACTTCTAATTGTATCTCTAATATAAAACCCTTAGTACAGTGTCTGGCATGTAAGTACTATATAAACATCATCATCATCATCATCATCATCATTATTGTTATTATTTTCAATTATTTTCTCTGGTATGGCAAGCTGATGAGGGAGAAACTTTTGTTTCATGGAATTCTTTTTGAAAACCTCAAAACACTGTGAAGTCAGGTATCCTCCTGATTCATTATGCCTATGCCTTTGATCTAACTATACTGTGCATAAGATTATTCATGAAAATGTTTATTTTCTTCAGGCTACCAAATGGCTGCTCAAAATTCAAAATTCGTTATCCACAAATTTCTACAGGGAAGCACAAAGCCCAGATGCTTAATAGGTGTGGAAGGATCCTGGGAAGGAGGAAAAAAACAAGCATTTATTGAGCACTTGTTATTTGCCAGAAACCATACTAAATACTTTACCAATATCATCTAATTTTGTCCTTATAATAACCCAGTGAGAAAGGTGTTATTATCATCCCATTTTACAGTTGAGGAAACTGAGGCAGACAAATGTTAAATGACTTGCCCAGGGTAACAGAGATAGCAAGTGTCTAAGATCACCTTTTAACTCAGGTCTTCCACATTTCAGGCCTAGAATTCTATTTATTGGACCACTTAGGTACCTCTCTTTGAGATAGACTTATAATTTCTTAATAGTTTGTCACTGCCAGAACTTTATGGGGACCATTGTCAAAAATCAGTCAACCATTTAACAGACACTGGGGAAGAAATTTGTTTGAAGCATTTTTACTCAGAAATGTGAAAAATCTGTCTTCATGTTATTTTCTTAGAATTTGAACTACTCCACTGATGCCTCTTAGAAATCATGACAGGTCTTCCATAAGTGGGCCTCCTTCTGGGCAAATCAGAGCAGTTCCTGGACTCTTAGAAATGTCAAGCTTGAATAGAACACTCAGCAGAAGTCCTCCAAATGACTTACCAGCTGAAATCCCCATTGACAGCAAGATTCTGGCAGCGTGCTTTTAAAATTTTTATTAAAGTAACTAAATCCCTTGACTGTGGTGGAAATGCCATCTCTCTCATTTATGAACTTGCTTGTCACTACAGAAGGCTAGGATGAACTGAGAAGAATCTGTCATGGTTAACAGTTCCATTGGCATCTTCTTTCTAATGCCCACTGCCAAAGGTTTTTCAAGTATTAACAGGCCTCTTATCACTGCCTCCTTCTCCTTGTAGAAAAACAAATATTAAGAGTTTATTTGAAAATGGGAGACATTTAAGTGACCTAGAAAGCCATGTATCCACTCAAGAACATTCCTATGATTGGTTTCATAGGCATGGTCAAGAGATAGCAATAGATATGTAGTCATCTAGAATCTGCAAAGGATTAGAAACACAGTGTGAAAGCTCCGAAGGATCATCCAGTCTAATTCTTTATTTTAGGAAAACTAGTGGTTCAGTGGCTAGAACGTGGGGCTTGAAGTCTGGAAGATGTGAGTCCAAATCCAGTTTCAGACATTTATTAGCTGGGTGACTCTGGTCAAGTCTTTTAATCCTCTATTCCTCAGTTTCTTCATCAGTAAAATGAATTGAAAAAGGGAAACAGCAAACCACTCCAGTATCTTTGCCAAGAAAATATCAGATGGGGTTCTAAAGAATCAAACATGACTGAAAATGACCAATCAACATCATTGCCTTATTTTATATGTGAGACAGCTGACACCCAGATAGGAGTTTTGACTTGACCAATTCAAAAATTTTTCCTCTCAAACTAAAGCTCCCTCTAATTCACTGCTAGGCTGTTCATTGAAAGTGTTATAAACACAAAAGGAAGTAAATAAAA